>NW_026061726.1:3057797-3669356 GCF_023897955.1 Schistocerca gregaria
GCACGGACACGATGGTTGGTTGGTTTGTAGCGGTGAAGGGAGCAGAGTACAAAGGCGCGGACCCGTTCATATACACAAAAGTACCAAGTAGTTTCGATGCTCTGGTATTACAAATGAAAATTCCGTCTGTTTTTAACGTCTTAAATTGAAAGAGCCGTCACAAATTGCTCCGTTTTCACTCCTTGACGACAATCATACAGCACCTGAGGTAACAAACACATCTCGAGCCCCATTGTGCACTCCATTATTCATGCCAACTCAGTGCCTCGCTCTTTACTACTGTGTACCAATCTTGTCGTCCAACTGCAAAACACTGGGCCACAATAAGTTTCCGCGTCTCCATTGCACTGCGCATACTACGAAACGCTCCCCAAACTTGGCACTCACCCTCGCAGCCGACTTTTCCGACTTTCCACGACGCTCACGCAACGCTCACGCTAGTGACAGCATTATTTATAGTTCGACGTCGCGCCAAAGCGAATGAGCACATTTCGCCTACGGCTTAGGCCGCCCTCCTAGTGTGGCTGCTCGGTGTCTGCAGGCAGCGAGGGTCTGCAAGCTTCCGGTGTTCGCACCTATGTCACCTGTGCTTGCTTGTCAGAGACAGACTACCGCAAAACATACAACTCACTCCATGAATTGATTGCTACGGCATCTGTTATCAGCAGTCACAACTAACAACACCAGTAGCAGCTGACTGCATGCAAAGAATAGGAATGTGCAGTGGAATTTACGTGAACTCAGCGCAAGGCAGATCTTTCCGACATAGGCTTGAGAATCTTACAGGAACACTTGTACTGTTTCTAAATTAAGTGTAGGCGTGGGAGGAGGGTGCTTCCTGCGCACTAATAACAGCACGCTTGTCAATTGTGGATGGTAATCATTCGCTTGTATCTTCCTAGACACATCTGCTGGTTGTGAATTATTCCACTTGCATGGCAAGGTGCGCATGTAGGTGTGTTAAAAATTCTGGAAGCACTGGGTATTGATCCCAGTTCCTCTCGCATACTAAGCGAGCGCTCTACCATCTGAGCTACGCCCGCCCCCCCGAAGACTAATGTTGCTACATACAGCCATATAGACGACACAGACCCTTGCACTCCCATTATTCAGCAGACAAACACTACTCTCTATGTATCCGTTAGGGTGTCTTTCAGGTTTCGTGCATTCTGTATCGAATCGTAGTTGGCCACAATGAAAGTGGCACGTATAACGTCGAAAATAGAATTCGGACACCGCTCTGAGTAAGACCAACGTGTTGTCCACCCTCTAGACTTCAATGAGGTTAAGCCGCGATACCTAAGACAGATCTGCACTCGATGACACCTCGATAACAGCCGGTCCCCACACTTACATCTTGCTCTCCTTACGTCAGTATACATCATATCAGTCTGTGGCGCTGGCTTTGCAACATCTTGCGTGCCTTTAGGTTCGCCGCGACCAACACTTACCATGCACTGACAACAAAAAATGTAGGCGCCGCGGCTTGAACACTGGACCTTTCACATGCCAAGCGAACGCTCTACCAAATGAGCTACGCCCCATTCACGAGCAAAGTGCGCTATTCCCCATTCTTTGCGACTCAGATGCGCACGGACACGATGGTTGGTTGGTTTGTAGCGGTGAAGGGAGCAGAGTACAAAGGCGCGGACCCGTTCATATACACAAAAGTACCAAGTAGTTTCGATGCTCTGGTATTACAAATGAAAATTCCGTCTGTTTTTAACGTCTTAAATTGAAAGAGCCGTCACAAATTGCTCCGTTTTCACTCCTTGACGACAATCATACAGCACCTGAGGTAACAAACACATCTCGAGCCCCATTGTGCACTCCATTATTCATGCCAACTCAGTGCCTCGCTCTTTACTACTGTGTACCAATCTTGTCGTCCAACTGCAAAACACTGGGCCACAATAAGTTTCCGCGTCTCCATTGCACTGCGCATACTACGAAACGCTCCCCAAACTTGGCACTCACCCTCGCAGCCGACTTTTCCGACTTTCCACGACGCTCACGCAACGCTCACGCTAGTGACAGCATTATTTATAGTTCGACGTCGCGCCAAAGCGAATGAGCACATTTCGCCTACGGCTTAGGCCGCCCTCCTAGTGTGGCTGCTCGGTGTCTGCAGGCAGCGAGGGTCTGCAAGCTTCCGGTGTTCGCACCTATGTCACCTGTGCTTGCTTGTCAGAGACAGACTACCGCAAAACATACAACTCACTCCATGAATTGATTGCTACGGCATCTGTTATCAGCAGTCACAACTAACAACACCAGTAGCAGCTGACTGCATGCAAAGAATAGGAATGTGCAGTGGAATTTACGTGAACTCAGCGCAAGGCAGATCTTTCCGACATAGGCTTGAGAATCTTACAGGAACACTTGTACTGTTTCTAAATTAAGTGTAGGCGTGGGAGGAGGGTGCTTCCTGCGCACTAATAACAGCACGCTTGTCAATTGTGGATGGTAATCATTCGCTTGTATCTTCCTAGACACATCTGCTGGTTGTGAATTATTCCACTTGCATGGCAAGGTGCGCATGTAGGTGTGTTAAAAATTCTGGAAGCACTGGGTATTGATCCCAGTTCCTCTCGCATACTAAGCGAGCGCTCTACCATCTGAGCTACGCCCGCCCCCCCGAAGACTAATGTTGCTACATACAGCCATATAGACGACACAGACCCTTGCACTCCCATTATTCAGCAGACAAACACTACTCTCTATGTATCCGTTAGGGTGTCTTTCAGGTTTCGTGCATTCTGTATCGAATCGTAGTTGGCCACAATGAAAGTGGCACGTATAACGTCGAAAATAGAATTCGGACACCGCTCTGAGTAAGAGCAACGTGTTGTCCACCCTCTAGACTTCAATGAGGTTAAGCCGCGATACCTAAGACAGATCTGCACTCGATGACACCTCGATAACAGCCGGTCCCCACACTTACATCTTGCTCTCCTTACGTCAGTATACATCATATCAGTCTGTGGCGCTGGCTTTGCAACATCTTGCGTGCCTTTAGGTTCGCCGCGACCAACACTTACCATGCACTGACAACAAAAAATGTAGGCGCCGCGGCTTGAACACTGGACCTTTCACATGCCAAGCGAACGCTCTACCAAATGAGCTACGCCCCATGCACGAGCAAAGTGCGCTATTCCCCATTCTTTGCGACTCAGATGCGCACGGACACGATGGTTGGTTGGTTTGTAGCGGTGAAGGGAGCAGAGTACAAAGGCGCGGACCCGTTCATATACACAAAAGTACCAAGTAGTTTCGATGCTCTGGTATTACAAATGAAAATTCCGTCTGTTTTTAACGTCTTAAATTGAAAGAGCCGTCACAAATTGTTCCGTTTTCACTCCTTGACGACAATCATACAGCACCTGAGGTAACAAACACATCTCGAGCCCCATTGTGCACTCCATTATTCATGCCAACTCAGTGCCTCGCTCTTTACTACTGTGTACCAATCTTGTCGTCCAACTGCAAAACACTGGGCCACAATAAGTTTCCGCGTCTCCATTGCACTGCGCATACTACGAAACGCTCCCCAAACTTGGCACTCACCCTCGCAGCCGACTTTTCCGACTTTCCACGACGCTCACGCAACGCTCACGCTAGTGACAGCATTATTTATAGTTCGACGTCGCGCCAAAGCGAATGAGCACATTTCGCCTACGGCTTAGGCCGCCCTCCTAGTGTGGCTGCTCGGTGTCTGCAGGCAGCGAGGGTCTGCAAGCTTCCGGTGTTCGCACCTATGTCACCTGTGCTTGCTTGTCAGAGACAGACTACCGCAAAACATACAACTCACTCCATGAATTGATTGCTACGGCATCTGTTATCAGCAGTCACAACTAACAACACCAGTAGCAGCTGACTGCATGCAAAGAATAGGAATGTGCAGTGGAATTTACGTGAACTCAGCGCAAGGCAGATCTTTCCGACATAGGCTTGAGAATCTTACAGGAACACTTGTACTGTTTCTAAATTAAGTGTAGGCGTGGGAGGAGGGTGCTTCCTGCGCACTAATAACAGCACGCTTGTCAATTGTGGATGCTAATCATTCGCTTGTATCTTCCTAGACACATCTGCTGGTTGTGAATTATTCCACTTGCATGGCAAGGTGCGCATGTAGGTGTGTTAAAAATTCTGGAAGCACTGGGTATTGATCCCAGTTCCTCTCGCATACTAAGCGAGCGCTCTACCATCTGAGCTACGCCCGCCCCCCCGAAGACTAATGTTGCTACATACAGCCATATAGACGACACAGACCCTTGCACTCCCATTATTCAGCAGACAAACACTACTCTCTATGTATCCGTTAGGGTGTCTTTCAGGTTTCGTGCATTCTGTATCGAATCGTAGTTGGCCACAATGAAAGTGGCACGTATAACGTCGAAAATAGAATTCGGACACCGCTCTGAGTAAGACCAACGTGTTGTCCACCCTCTAGACTTCAATGAGGTTAAGCCGCGATACCTAAGACAGATCTGCACTCGATGACACCTCGATAACAGCCGGTCCCCACACTTACATCTTGCTCTCCTTACGTCAGTATACATCATATCAGTCCGTGGCGCTGGCTTTGCAACATCTTGCGTGCCTTTAGGTTCGCCGCGACCAACACTTACCATGCACTGACAACAAAAAATGTAGGCGCCGCGGCTTGAACACTGGACCTTTCACATGCCAAGCGAACGCTCTACCAAATGAGCTACGCCCCATGCACGAGCAAACTGCGCTATTCCCCATTCTTTGCGACTCAGATGCGCACGGACACGATGGTTGGTTGGTTTGTAGCGGTGAAGGGAGCAGAGTACAAAGGCGCGGACCCGTTCATATACACAAAAGTACCAAGTAGTTTCGATGCTCTGGTATTACAAATGAAAATTCCGTCTGTTTTTAACGTCTTAAATTGAAAGAGCCGTCACAAATTGTTCCGTTTTCACTCCTTGACGACAATCATACAGCACCTGAGGTAACAAACACATCTCGAGCCCCATTGTGCACTCCATTATTCATGCCAACTCAGTGCCTCGCTCTTTACTACTGTGTACCAATCTTGTCGTCCAACTGCAAAACACTGGGCCACAATAAGTTTCCGCGTCTCCATTGCACTGCGCATACTACGAAACGCTCCCCAAACTTGGCACTCACCCTCGCAGCCGACTTTTCCGACTTTCCACGACGCTCACGCTAGTGACAGCATTATTTATAGTTCGACGTCGCGCCAAAGCGAATGAGCACATTTCGCCTACGGCTTAGGCCGCCCTCCTAGTGTGGCTGCTCGGTGTCTGCAGGCAGCGAGGGTCTGCAAGCTTCCGGTGTTCGCACCTATGTCACCTGTGCTTGCTTGTCAGAGACAGACTACCGCAAAACATACAACTCACTCCATGAATTGATTGCTACGGCATCTGTTATCAGCAGTCACAACTAACAACACCAGTAGCAGCTGACTGCATGCAAAGAATAGGAATGTGCAGTGGAATTTACGTGAACTCAGCGCAAGGCAGATCTTTCCGACATAGGCTTGAGAATCTTACAGGAACACTTGTACTGTTTCTAAATTAAGTGTAGGCGTGGGAGGAGGGTGCTTCCTGCGCACTAATAACAGCACGCTTGTCAATTGTGGATGCTAATCATTCGCTTGTATCTTCCTAGACACATCTGCTGGTTGTGAATTATTCCACTTGCATGGCAAGGTGCGCATGTAGGTGTGTTAAAAATTCTGGAAGCACTGGGTATTGATCCCAGTTCCTCTCGCATACTAAGCGAGCGCTCTACCATCTGAGCTACGCCCGCCCCCCCGAAGACTAATGTTGCTACATACAGCCATATAGACGACACAGACCCTTGCACTCCCATTATTCAGCAGACAAACACTACTCTCTATGTATCCGTTAGGGTGTCTTTCAGGTTTCGTGCATTCTGTATCGAATCGTAGTTGGCCACAATGAAAGTGGCACGTATAACGTCGAAAATAGAATTCGGACACCGCTCTGAGTAAGACCAACGTGTTGTCCACCCTCTAGACTTCAATGAGGTTAAGCCGCGATACCTAAGACAGATCTGCACTCGATGACACCTCGATAACAGCCGGTCCCCACACTTACATCTTGCTCTCCTTACGTCAGTATACATCATATCAGTCTGTGGCGCTGGCTTTGCAACATCTTGCGTGCCTTTAGGTTCGCCGCGACCAACACTTACCATGCACTGACAACAAAAAATGTAGGCGCCGCGGCTTGAACACTGGACCTTTCACATGCCAAGCGAACGCTCTACCAAATGAGCTACGCCCCATGCACGAGCAAAGTGCGCTATTCCCCATTCTTTGCGACTCAGATGCGCACGGACACGATGGTTGGTTGGTTTGTAGCGGTGAAGGGAGCAGAGTACAAAGGCGCGGACCCGTTCATATACACAAAAGTACCAAGTAGTTTCGATGCTCTGGTATTACAAATGAAAATTCCGTCTGTTTTTAACGTCTTAAATTGAAAGAGCCGTCACAAATTGTTCCGTTTTCACTCCTTGACGACAATCATACAGCACCTGAGGTAACAAACACATCTCGAGCCCCATTGTGCACTCCATTATTCATGCCAACTCAGTGCCTCGCTCTTTACTACTGTGTACCAATCTTGTCGTCCAACTGCAAAACACTGGGCCACAATAAGTTTCCGCGTCCCCATTGCACTGCGCATACTACGAAACGCTCCCCAAACTTGGCACTCACCCTCGCAGCCGACTTTTCCGACTTTCCACGACGCTCACGCAACGCTCACGCTAGTGACAGCATTATTTATAGTTCGACGTCGCGCCAAAGCGAATGAGCACATTTCGCCTACGGCTTAGGCCGCCCTCCTAGTGTGGCTGCTCGGTGTCTGCAGGCAGCGAGGGTCTGCAAGCTTCCTGTGTTCGCACCTATGTCACCTGTGCTTGCTTGTCAGAGACAGACTACCGCAAAACATACAACTCACTCCATGAATTGATTGCTACGGCATCTGTTATCAGCAGTCACAACTAACAACACCAGTAGCAGCTGACTGCATGCAAAGAATAGGAATGTGCAGTGGAATTTACGTGAACTCAGCGCAAGGCAGATCTTTCCGACATAGGCTTGAGAATCTTACAGGAACACTTGTACTGTTTCTAAATTAAGTGTAGGCGTGGGAGGAGGGTGCTTCCTGCGCACTAATAACAGCACGCTTGTCAATTGTGGATGCTAATCATTCGCTTGTATCTTCCTAGACACATCTGCTGGTTGTGAATTATTCCACTTGCATGGCAAGGTGCGCATGTAGGTGTGTTAAAAATTCTGGAAGCACTGGATATTGATCCCAGTTCCTCTCGCATACTAAGCGAGCGCTCTACCATCTGAGCTACGCCCGCCCCCCCGAAGACTAATGTTGCTACATACAGCCATATAGACGACACAGACCCTTGCACTCCCATTATTCAGCAGACAAACACTACTCTCTATGTATCCGTTAGGGTGTCTTTCAGGTTTCGTGCATTCTGTATCGAATCGTAGTTGGCCACAATGAAAGTGGCACGTATAACGTCGAAAATAGAATTCGGACACCGCTCTGAGTAAGACCAACGTGTTGTCCACCCTCTAGACTTCAATGAGGTTAAGCCGCGATACCTAAGACAGATCTGCACTCGATGACACCTCGATAACAGCCGGTCCCCACACTTACATCTTGCTCTCCTTATATCAGTATACATCATATCAGTCTGTGGCGCTGGCTTTGCAACATCTTGCGTGCCTTTAGGTTCGCCGCGACCAACACTTACCATGCACTGACAACAAAAAATGTAGGCGCCGCGGCTTGAACACTGGACCTTTCACATGCCAAGCGAACGCTCTACCAAATGAGCTACGCCCCATGCACGAGCAAAGTGCGCTATTCCCCATTCTTTGCGACTCAGATGCGCACGGACACGATGGTTGGTTGGTTTGTAGCGGTGAAGGGAGCAGAGTACGAAGGCGCGGAACCGTTCATATACACAAAAGTACCAAGTAGTTTCGATGCTCTGGTATTACAAATGAAAATTCCGTCTGTTTTTAACGTCTTAAATTGAAAGAGCCGTCACAAATTGCTCCGTTTTCACTCCTTGACGACAATCATACAGCACCTGAGGTAACAAACACATCTCGAGCCCCATTGTGCACTCCATTATTCATGCCAACTCAGTGCCTCGCTCTTTACTACTGTGTACCAATCTTGTCGTCCAACTGCAAAACACTGGGCCACAATAAGTTTCCGCGTCTCCATTGCACTGCGCATACTACGAAACGCTCCCCAAACTTGGCACTCACCCTCGCAGCCGACTTTTCCGACTTTCCACGACGCTCACGCAACGCTCACGCTAGTGACAGCATTATTTATAGTTCGACGTCGCGCCAAAGCGAATGAGCACATTTCGCCTACGGCTTAGGCCGCCCTCCTAGTGTGGCTGCTCGGTGTCTGCAGGCAGCGAGGGTCTGCAAGCTTCCTGTGTTCGCACCTATGTCACCTGTGCTTGCTTGTCAGAGACAGACTACCGCAAAACATACAACTCACTCCATGAATTGATTGCTACGGCATCTGTTATCAGCAGTCACAACTAACAACACCAGTAGCAGCTGACTGCATGCAAAGAATAGGAATGTGCAGTGGAATTTACGTGAACTCAGCGCAAGGCAGATCTTTCCGACATAGGCTTGAGAATCTTACAGGAACACTTGTACTGTTTCTAAATTAAGTGTAGGCGTGGGAGGAGGGTGCTTCCTGCGCACTAATAACAGCACGCTTGTCAATTGTGGATGCTAATCATTCGCTTGTATCTTCCTAGACACATCTGCTGGTTGTGAATTATTCCACTTGCATGGCAAGGTGCGCATGTAGGTGTGTTAAAAATTCTGGAAGCACTGGGTATTGATCCCAGTTCCTCTCGCATACTAAGCGAGCGCTCTACCATCTGAGCTACGCCCGCCCCCCCGAAGACTAATGTTGCTACATACAGCCATATAGACGACACAGACCCTTGCACTCCCATTATTCAGCAGACAAACACTACTCTCTATGTATCCGTTAGGGTGTCTTTCAGGTTTCGTGCATTCTGTATCGAATCGTAGTTGGCCACAATGAAAGTGGCACGTATAACGTCGAAAATAGAATTCGGACACCGCTCTGAGTAAGACCAACGTGTTGTCCACCCTCTAGACTTCAATGAGGTTAAGCCGCGATACCTAAGACAGATCTGCACTCGATGACACCTCGATAACAGCCGGTCCCCACACTTACATCTTGCTCTCCTTACGTCAGTATACATCATTTCAGTCTGTGGCGCTGGCTTTGCAACATCTTGCGTGCCTTTAGGTTCGCCGCGACCAACACTTACCATGCACTGACAACAAAAAATGTAGGCGCCGCGGCTTGAACACTGGACCTTTCACATGCCAAGCGAACGCTCTACCAAATGAGCTACGCCCCATGCACGAGCAAAGTGCGCTATTCCCCATTCTTTGCGACTCAGATGCGCACGGACACGATGGTTGGTTGGTTTGTAGCGGTGAAGGGAGCAGAGTACAAAGGCGCGGACCCGTTCATATACACAAAAGTACCAAGTAGTTTCGATGCTCTGGTATTACAAATGAAAATTCCGTCTGTTTTTAACGTCTTAAATTGAAAGAGCCGTCACAAATTGTTCCGTTTTCACTCCTTGACGACAATCATACAGCACCTGAGGTAACAAACACATCTCGAGCCCCATTGTGCACTCCATTATTCATGCCAACACAGTGCCTCGCTCTTTACTACTGTGTACCAATCTTGTCGTCCAACTGCAAAACACTGGGCCACAATAAGTTTCCGCGTCCCCATTGCACTGCGCATACTACGAAACGCTCCCCAAACTTGGCACTCACCCTCGCAGCCGACTTTTCCGACTTTCCACGACGCTCACGCAACGCTCACGCTAGTGACAGCATTATTTATAGTTCGACGTCGCGCCAAAGCGAATGAGCACATTTCGCCTACGGCTTAGGCCGCCCTCCTAGTGTGGCTGCTCGGTGTCTGCAGGCAGCGAGGGTCTGCAAGCTTCCTGTGTTCGCACCTATGTCACCTGTGCTTGCTTGTCAGAGACAGACTACCGCAAAACATACAACTCACTCCATGAATTGATTGCTACGGCATCTGTTATCAGCAGTCACAACTAACAACACCAGTAGCAGCTGACTGCATGCAAAGAATAGGAATGTGCAGTGGAATTTACGTGAACTCAGCGCAAGGCAGATCTTTCCGACATAGGCTTGAGAATCTTACAGGAACACTTGTACTGTTTCTAAATTAAGTGTAGGCGTGGGAGGAGGGTGCTTCCTGCGCACTAATAACAGCACGCTTGTCAATTGTGGATGCTAATCATTCGCTTGTATCTTCCTAGACACATCTGCTGGTTGTGAATTATTCCACTTGCATGGCAAGGTGCGCATGTAGGTGTGTTAAAAATTCTGGAAGCACTGGGTATTGATCCCAGTTCCTCTCGCATACTAAGCGAGCGCTCTACGATCTGAGCTACGCCCGCCCCCCCGAAGACTAATGTTGCTACATACTGCCATATAGACGACACAGACCCTTGCACTCCCATTATTCAGCAGACAAACACTACTCTCTATGTATCCGTTAGGGTGTCTTTCAGGTTTCGTGCATTCTGTATCGAATCGTAGTTGGCCACAATGAAAGTGGCACGTATAACGTCGAAAATAGAATTCGGACACCGCTCTGAGTAAGACCAACGTGTTGTCCACCCTCTAGACTTCAATGAGGTTAAGCCGCGATACCTAAGACAGATCTGCACTCGATGACACCTCGATAACAGCCGGTCCCCACACTTACATCTTGCTCTCCTTACGTCAGTATACATCATATCAGTCTGTGGCGCTGGCTTTGCAACATCTTGCGTGCCTTTAGGTTCGCCGCGACCAACACTTACCATGCACTGACAACAAAAAATGTAGGCGCCGCGGCTTGAACACTGGACCTTTCACATGCCAAGCGAACGCTCTACCAAATGAGCTACGCCCCATGCACGAGCAAAGTGCGCTATTCCCCATTCTTTGCGACTCAGATGCGCACGGACACGATGGTTGGTTGGTTTGTAGCGGTGAAGGGAGCAGAGTACAAAGGCGCGGACCCGTTCATATACACAAAAGTACCAAGTAGTTTCGATGCTCTGGTATTACAAATGAAAATTCCGTCTGTTTTTAACGTCTTAAATTGAAAGAGCCGTCACAAATTGCTCCGTTTTCACTCCTTGACGACAATCATACAGCACCTGAGGTAACAAACACATCTCGAGCCCCATTGTGCACTCCATTATTCATGCCAACTCAGTGCCTCGCTCTTTACTACTGTGTACCAATCTTGTCGTCCAACTGCAAAACACTGGGCCACAATAAGTTTCCGCGTCTCCATTGCACTGCGCATACTACGAAACGCTCCCCAAACTTGGCACTCACCCTCGCAGCCGACTTTTCCGACTTTCCACGACGCTCACGCAACGCTCACGCTAGTGACAGCATTATTTATAGTTCGACGTCGCGCCAAAGCGAATGAGCACATTTCGCCTACGGCTTAGGCCGCCCTCCTAGTGTGGCTGCTCGGTGTCTGCAGGCAGCGAGGGTCTGCAAGCTTCCTGTGTTCGCACCTATGTCACCTGTGCTTGCTTGTCAGAGACAGACTACCGCAAAACATACAACTCACTCCATGAATTGATTGCTACGGCATCTGTTATCAGCAGTCACAACTAACAACACCAGTAGCAGCTGACTGCATGCAAAGAATAGGAATGTGCAGTGGAATTTACGTGAACTCAGCGCAAGGCAGATCTTTCCGACATAGGCTTGAGAATCTTACAGGAACACTTGTACTGTTTCTAAATTAAGTGTAGGCGTGGGAGGAGGGTGCTTCCTGCGCACTAATAACAGCACGCTTGTCAATTGTGGATGGTAATCATTCGCTTGTATCTTCCTAGACACATCTGCTGGTTGTGAATTATTCCACTTGCATGGCAAGGTGCGCATGTAGGTGTGTTAAAAATTCTGGAAGCACTGGGTATTGATGCCAGTTCCTCTCGCATACTAAGCGAGCGCTCTACCATCTTAGCTACGCCCGCCCCCCCGAAGACTAATGGTGCTACATACAGCCATATAGACGACACAGACCCTTGCACTCCCATTATTCAGCAGACAAACACTACTCTCTATGTATCCGTTAGGGTGTCTTTCAGGTTTCGTGCATTCTGTATCGAATCGTAGTTGGCCACAATGAAAGTGGCACGTATAACGTCGAAAATAGAATTCGGACACCGCTCTGAGTAAGACCAACGTGTTGTCCACCCTCTAGACTTCAATGAGGTTAAGCCGCGATACCTAAGACAGATCTGCACTCGATGACACCTCGATAACAGCCGGTCCCCACACTTACATCTTGCTCTCCTTACGTCAGTATACATCATTTCAGTCTGTGGCGCTGGCTTTGCAACATCTTGCGTGCCTTTAGGTTCGCCGCGACCAACACTTACCATGCACTGACAACAAAAAATGTAGGCGCCGCGGCTTGAACACTGGACCTTTCACATGCCAAGCGAACGCTCTACCAAATGAGCTACGCCCCATGCACGAGCAAAGTGCGCTATTCCCCATTCTTTGCGACTCAGATGCGCACGGACACGATGGTTGGTTGGTTTGTAGCGGTGAAGGGAGCAGAGTACAAAGGCGCGGACCCGTTCATATACACAAAAGTACCAAGTAGTTTCGATGCTCTGGTATTACAAATGAAAATTCCGTCTGTTTTTAACGTCTTAAATTGAAAGAGCCGTCACAAATTGTTCCGTTTTCACTCCTTGACGACAATCATACAGCACCTGAGGTAACAAACACATCTCGAGCCCCATTGTGCACTCCATTATTCATGCCAACACAGTGCCTCGCTCTTTACTACTGTGTACCAATCTTGTCGTCCAACTGCAAAACACTGGGCCACAATAAGTTTCCGCGTCCCCATTGCACTGCGCATACTACGAAACGCTCCCCAAACTTGGCACTCACCCTCGCAGCCGACTTTTCCGACTTTCCACGACGCTCACGCAACGCTCACGCTAGTGACAGCATTATTTATAGTTCGACGTCGCGCCAAAGCGAATGAGCACATTTCGCCTACGGCTTAGGCCGCCCTCCTAGTGTGGCTGCTCGGTGTCTGCAGGCAGCGAGGGTCTGCAAGCTTCCTGTGTTCGCACCTATGTCACCTGTGCTTGCTTGTCAGAGACAGACTACCGCAAAACATACAACTCACTCCATGAATTGATTGCTACGGCATCTGTTATCAGCAGTCACAACTAACAACACCAGTAGCAGCTGACTGCATGCAAAGAATAGGAATGTGCAGTGGAATTTACGTGAACTCAGCGCAAGGCAGATCTTTCCGACATAGGCTTGAGAATCTTACAGGAACACTTGTACTGTTTCTAAATTAAGTGTAGGCGTGGGAGGAGGGTGCTTCCTGCGCACTAATAACAGCACGCTTGTCAATTGTGGATGCTAATCATTCGCTTGTATCTTCCTAGACACATCTGCTGGTTGTGAATTATTCCACTTGCATGGCAAGGTGCGCATGTAGGTGTGTTAAAAATTCTGGAAGCACTGGGTATTGATCCCAGTTCCTCTCGCATACTAAGCGAGCGCTCTACGATCTGAGCTACGCCCGCCCCCCCGAAGACTAATGTTGCTACATACAGCCATATAGACGACACAGACCCTTGCACTCCCATTATTCAGCAGACAAACACTACTCTCTATGTATCCGTTAGGGTGTCTTTCAGGTTTCGTGCATTCTGTATCGAATCGTAGTTGGCCACAATGAAAGTGGCACGTATAACGTCGAAAATAGAATTCGGACACCGCTCTGAGTAAGACCAACGTGTTGTCCACCCTCTAGACTTCAATGAGGTTAAGCCGCGATACCTAAGACAGATCTGCACTCGATGACACCTCGATAACAGCCGGTCCCCACACTTACATCTTGCTCTCCTTACGTCAGTATACATCATATCAGTCTGTGGCGCTGGCTTTGCAACATCTTGCGTGCCTTTAGGTTCGCCGCGACCAACACTTACCATGCACTGACAACAAAAAATGTAGGCGCCGCGGCTTGAACACTGGACCTTTCACATGCCAAGCGAACGCTCTACCAAATGAGCTACGCCCCATGCACGAGCAAAGTGCGCTATTCCCCATTCTTTGCGACTCAGATGCGCACGGACACGATGGTTGGTTGGTTTGTAGCGGTGAAGGGAGCAGAGTACAAAGGCGCGGACCCGTTCATATACACAAAAGTACCAAGTAGTTTCGATGCTCTGGTATTACAAATGAAAATTCCGTCTGTTTTTAACGTCTTAAATTGAAAGAGCCGTCACAAATTGCTCCGTTTTCACTCCTTGACGACAATCATACAGCACCTGAGGTAACAAACACATCTCGAGCCCCATTGTGCACTCCATTATTCATGCCAACTCAGTGCCTCGCTCTTTACTACTGTGTACCAATCTTGTCGTCCAACTGCAAAACACTGGGCCACAATAAGTTTCCGCGTCTCCATTGCACTGCGCATACTACGAAACGCTCCCCAAACTTGGCACTCACCCTCGCAGCCGACTTTTCCGACTTTCCACGACGCTCACGCAACGCTCACGCTAGTGACAGCATTATTTATAGTTCGACGTCGCGCCAAAGCGAATGAGCACATTTCGCCTACGGCTTAGGCCGCCCTCCTAGTGTGGCTGCTCGGTGTCTGCAGGCAGCGAGGGTCTGCAAGCTTCCTGTGTTCGCACCTATGTCACCTGTGCTTGCTTGTCAGAGACAGACTACCGCAAAACATACAACTCACTCCATGAATTGATTGCTACGGCATCTGTTATCAGCAGTCACAACTAACAACACCAGTAGCAGCTGACTGCATGCAAAGAATAGGAATGTGCAGTGGAATTTACGTGAACTCAGCGCAAGGCAGATCTTTCCGACATAGGCTTGAGAATCTTACAGGAACACTTGTACTGTTTCTAAATTAAGTGTAGGCGTGGGAGGAGGGTGCTTCCTGCGCACTAATAACAGCACGCTTGTCAATTGTGGATGCTAATCATTCGCTTGTATCTTCCTAGACACATCTGCTGGTTGTGAATTATTCCACTTGCATGGCAAGGTGCGCATGTAGGTGTGTTAAAAATTCTGGAAGCACTGGGTATTGATGCCAGTTCCTCTCGCATACTAAGCGAGCGCTCTACCATCTTAGCTACGCCCGCCCCCCCGAAGACTAATGGTGCTACATACAGCCATATAGACGACACAGACCCTTGCACTCCCATTATTCAGCAGACAAACACTACTCTCTATGTATCCGTTAGGGTGTCTTTCAGGTTTCGTGCATTCTGTATCGAATCGTAGTTGGCCACAATGAAAGTGGCACGTATAACGTCGAAAATAGAATTCGGACACCGCTCTGAGTAAGACCAACGTGTTGTCCACCCTCTAGACTTCAATGAGGTTAAGCCGCGATACCTAAGACAGATCTGCACTCGATGACACCTCGATAACAGCCGGTCCCCACACTTACATCTTGCTCTCCTTACGTCAGTATACATCATATCAGTCTGTGGCGCTGGCTTTGCAACATCTTGCGTGCCTTTAGGTTCGCCGCGACCAACACTTACCATGCACTGACAACAAAAAATGTAGGCGCCGCGGCTTGAACACTGGACCTTTCACATGCCAAGCGAACGCTCTACCAAATGAGCTACGCCCTATGCACGAGCAAACTGCGCTATTCCCCATTCTTTGCGACTCAGATGCGCACGGACACGATGGTTGGTTGGTTTGTAGCGGTGAAGGGAGCAGAGTACAAAGGCGCGGACCCGTTCATATACACAAAAGTACCAAGTAGTTTCGATGCTCTGGTATTACAAATGAAAATTCCGTCTGTTTTTAACGTCTTAAATTGAAAGAGCCGTCACAAATTGCTCCGTTTTCACTCCTTGACGACAATCATACAGCACCTGAGGTAACAAACACATCTCGAGCCCCATTGTGCACTCCATTATTCATGCCAACTCAGTGCCTCGCTCTTTACTACTGTGTACCAATCTTGTCGTCCAACTGCAAAACACTGGGCCACAATAAGTTTCCGCGGCCCCATTGCACTGCGCATACTACGAAACGCTCCCCAAACTTGGCACTCACCCTCGCAGCCGACTTTTCCGACTTTCCACGACGCTCACGCAACGCTCACGCTAGTGACAGCATTATTTATAGTTCGACGTCGCGCCAAAGCGAATGAGCACATTTCGCCTACGGCTTAGGCCGCCCTCCTAGTGTGGCTGCTCGGTGTCTGCAGGCAGCGAGGGTCTGCAAGCTTCCTGTGTTCGCACCTATGTCACCTGTGCTTGCTTGTCAGAGACAGACTACCGCAAAACATACAACTCACTCCATGAATTGATTGCTACGGCATCTGTTATCAGCAGTCACAACTAACAACACCAGTAGCAGCTGACTGCATGCAAAGAATAGGAATGTGCAGTGGAATTTACGTGAACTCAGCGCAAGGCAGATCTTTCCGACATAGGCTTGAGAATCTTACAGGAACACTTGTACTGTTTCTAAATTAAGTGTAGGCGTGGGAGGAGGGTGCTTCCTGCGCACTAATAACAGCACGCTTGTCAATTGTGGATGCTAATCATTCGCTTGTATCTTCCTAGACACATCTGCTGGTTGTGAATTATTCCACTTGCATGGCAAGGTGCGCATGTAGGTGTGTTAAAAATTCTGGAAGCACTGGGTATTGATGCCAGTTCCTCTCGCATACTAAGCGAGCGCTCTACCATCTTAGCTACGCCCGCCCCCCCGAAGACTAATGGTGCTACATACAGCCATATAGACGACACAGACCCTTGCACTCCCATTATTCAGCAGACAAACACTACTCTCTATGTATCCGTTAGGGTGTCTTTCAGGTTTCGTGCATTCTGTATCGAATCGTAGTTGGCCACAATGAAAGTGGCACGTATAACGTCGAAAATAGAATTCGGACACCGCTCTGAGTAAGACCAACGTGTTGTCCACCCTCTAGACTTCAATGAGGTTAAGCCGCGATACCTAAGACAGATCTGCACTCGATGACACCTCGATAACAGCCGGTCCCCACACTTACATCTTGCTCTCCTTACGTCAGTATACATCATATCAGTCTGTGGCGCTGGCTTTGCAACATCTTGCGTGCCTTTAGGTTCGCCGCGACCAACACTTACCATGCACTGACAACAAAAAATGTAGGCGCCGCGGCTTGAACACTGGACCTTTCACATGCCAAGCGAACGCTCTACCAAATGAGCTACGCCCTATGCACGAGCAAACTGCGCTATTCCCCATTCTTTGCGACTCAGATGCGCACGGACACGATGGTTGGTTGGTTTGTAGCGGTGAAGGGAGCAGAGTACAAAGGCGCGGACCCGTTCATATACACAAAAGTACCAAGTAGTTTCGATGCTCTGGTATTACAAATGAAAATTCCGTCTGTTTTTAACGTCTTAAATTGAAAGAGCCGTCACAAATTGCTCCGTTTTCACTCCTTGACGACAATCATACAGCACCTGAGGTAACAAACACATCTCGAGCCCCATTGTGCACTCCATTATTCATGCCAACTCAGTGCCTCGCTCTTTACTACTGTGTACCAATCTTGTCGTCCAACTGCAAAACACTGGGCCACAATAAGTTTCCGCGGCCCCATTGCACTGCGCATACTACGAAACGCTCCCCAAACTTGGCACTCACCCTCGCAGCCGACTTTTCCGACTTTCCACGACGCTCACGCAACGCTCACGCTAGTGACAGCATTATTTATAGTTCGACGTCGCGCCAAAGCGAATGAGCACATTTCGCCTACGGCTTAGGCCGCCCTCCTAGTGTGGCTGCTCGGTGTCTGCAGGCAGCGAGGGTCTGCAAGCTTCCTGTGTTCGCACCTATGTCACCTGTGCTTGCTTGTCAGAGACAGACTACCGCAAAACATACAACTCACTCCATGAATTGATTGCTACGGCATCTGTTATCAGCAGTCACAACTAACAACACCAGTAGCAGCTGACTGCATGCAAAGAATAGGAATGTGCAGTGGAATTTACGTGAACTCAGCGCAAGGCAGATCTTTCCGACATAGGCTTGAGAATCTTACAGGAACACTTGTACTGTTTCTAAATTAAGTGTAGGCGTGGGAGGAGGGTGCTTCCTGCGCACTAATAACAGCACGCTTGTCAATTGTGGATGCTAATCATTCGCTTGTATCTTCCTAGACACATCTGCTGGTTGTGAATTATTCCACTTGCATGGCAAGGTGCGCATGTAGGTGTGTTAAAAATTCTGGAGGCACTGGGTATTGATCCCAGTTCCTCTCGCATACTAAGCGAGCGCTCTACCATCTGAGCTACGCCCGCCCCCCCGAAGATTAATGTTGCTACATACAGCCATATAGACGACACAGACCCTTGCACTCCCATTATTCAGCAGACAAACACTACTCTCTATGTATCCGTTAGGGTGTCTTTCAGGTTTCGTGCATTCTGTATCGAATCGTAGTTGGCCACAATGAAAGTGGCACGTATAACGTCGAAAATAGAATTCGGACACCGCTCTGAGTAAGACCAACGTGTTGTCCACCCTCTAGACTTCAATGAGGTTAAGCCGCGATACCTAAGACAGATCTGCACTCGATGACACCTCGATAACAGCCGGTCCCCACACTTACATCTTGCTCTCCTTACGTCAGTATACATCATATCAGTCTGTGGCGCTGGCTTTGCAACATCTTGCGTGCCTTTAGGTTCGCCGCGACCAACACTTACCATGCACTGACAACAAAAAATGTAGGCGCCGCGGCTTGAACACTGGACCTTTCACATGCCAAGCGAACGCTCTACCAAATGAGCTACGCCCCATGCACGAGCAAAGTGCGCTATTCCCCATTCTTTGCGACTCAGATGCGCACGGACACGATGGTTGGTTGGTTTGTAGCGGTGAAGGGAGCAGAGTACAAAGGCGCGGACCCGTTCATATACACAAAAGTACCAAGTAGTTTCGATGCTCTGGTATTACAAATGAAAATTCCGTCTGTTTTTAACGTCTTAAATTGAAAGAGCCGTCACAAATTGCTCCGTTTTCACTCCTTGACGACAATCATACAGCACCTGAGGTAACAAACACATCTCGAGCCCCATTGTGCACTCCATTATTCATGCCAACTCAGTGCCTCGCTCTTTACTACTGTGTACCAATCTTGTCGTCCAACTGCAAAACACTGGGCCACAATAAGTTTCCGCGTCCCCATTGCACTGCGCATACTACGAAACGCACCCCAAACTTGGCACTCACCCTCGCAGCCGACTTTTCCGACTTTCCACGACGCTCACGCTAGTGACAGCATTATTTATAGTTCGACGTCGCGCCAAAGCGAATGAGCACATTTCGCCTACGGCTTAGGCCGCCCTCCTAGTGTGGCTGCTCGGTGTCTGCAGGCAGCGAGGGTCTGCAAGCTTCCTGTGTTCGCACCTATGTCACCTGTGCTTGCTTGTCAGAGACAGACTACCGCAAAACATACAACTCACTCCATGAATTGATTGCTACGGCATCTGTTATCAGCAGTCACAACTAACAACACCAGTAGCAGCTGACTGCATGCAAAGAATAGGAATGTGCAGTGGAATTTACGTGAACTCAGCGCAAGGCAGATCTTTCCGACATAGGCTTGAGAATCTTACAGGAACACTTGTACTGTTTCTAAATTAAGTGTAGGCGTGGGAGGAGGGTGCTTCCTGCGCACTAATAACAGCACGCTTGTCAATTGTGGATGCTAATCATTCGCTTGTATCTTCCTAGACACATCTGCTGGTTGTGAATTATTCCACTTGCATGGCAAGGTGCGCATGTAGGTGTGTTAAAAATTCTGGAAGCACTGGGTATTGATCCCAGTTCCTCTCGCATACTAAGCGAGCGCTCTACCATCTGAGCTACGCCCGCCCCCCCGAAGACTAATGTTGCTACATACAGCCATATAGACGACACAGACCCTTGCACTCCCATTATTCAGCAGACAAACACTACTCTCTATGTATCCGTTAGGGTGTCTTTCAGGTTTCGTGCATTCTGTATCGAATCGTAGTTGGCCACAATGAAAGTGGCACGTATAACGTCGAAAATAGAATTCGGACACCGCTCTGAGTAAGACCAACGTGTTGTCCACCCTCTAGACTTCAATGAGGTTAAGCCGCGATACCTAAGACAGATCTGCACTCGATGACACCTCGATAACAGCCGGTCCCCACACTTACATCTTGCTCTCCTTACGTCAGTATACATCATATCAGTCTGTGGCGCTGGCTTTGCAACATCTTGCGTGCCTTTAGGTTCGCCGCGACCAACACTTACCATGCACTGACAACAAAAAATGTAGGCGCCGCGGCTTGAACACTGGACCTTTCACATGCCAAGCGAACGCTCTACCAAATGAGCTACGCCCCATGCACGAGCAAAGTGCGCTATTCCCCATTCTTTGCGACTCAGATGCGCACGGACACGATGGTTGGTTGGTTTGTAGCGGTGAAGGGAGCAGAGTACAAAGGCGCGGACCCGTTCATATACACAAAAGTACCAAGTAGTTTCGATGCTCTGGTATTACAAATGAAAATTCCGTCTGTTTTTAACGTCTTAAATTGAAAGAGCCGTCACAAATTGCTCCGTTTTCACTCCTTGACGACAATCATACAGCACCTGAGGTAACAAACACATCTCGAGCCCCATTGTGCACTCCATTATTCATGCCAACTCAGTGCCTCGCTCTTTACTACTGTGTACCAATCTTGTCGTCCAACTGCAAAACACTGGGCCACAATAAGTTTCCGCGTCCCCATTGCACTGCGCATACTACGAAACGCTCCCCAAACTTGGCACTCACCCTCGCAGCCGACTTTTCCGACTTTCCACGACGCTCACGCAACGCTCACGCTAGTGACAGCATTATTTATAGTTCGACGTCGCGCCAAAGCGAATGAGCACATTTCGCCTACGGCTTAGGCCGCCCTCCTAGTGTGGCTGCTCGGTGTCTGCAGGCAGCGAGGGTCTGCAAGCTTCCTGTGTTCGCACCTATGTCACCTGTGCTTGCTTGTCAGAGACAGACTACCGCAAAACATACAACTCACTCCATGAATTGATTGCTACGGCATCTGTTATCAGCAGTCACAACTAACAACACCAGTAGCAGCTGACTGCATGCAAAGAATAGGAATGTGCAGTGGAATTTACGTGAACTCAGCGCAAGGCAGATCTTTCCGACATAGGCTTGAGAATCTTACAGGAACACTTGTACTGTTTCTAAATTAAGTGTAGGCGTGGGAGGAGGGTGCTTCCTGCGCACTAATAACAGCACGCTTGTCAATTGTGGATGCTAATCATTCGCTTGTATCTTCCTAGACACATCTGCTGGTTGTGAATTATTCCACTTGCATGGCAAGGTGCGCATGTAGGTGTGTTAAAAATTCTGGAAGCACTGGGTATTGATCCCAGTTCCTCTCGCATACTAAGCGAGCGCTCTACCATCTGAGCTACGCCCGCCCCCCCGAAGACTAATGTTGCTACATACAGCCATATAGACGACACAGACCCTTGCACTCCCATTATTCAGCAGACAAACACTACTCTCTATGTATCCGTTAGGGTGTCTTTCAGGTTTCGTGCATTCTGTATCGAATCGTAGTTGGCCACAATGAAAGTGGCACGTATAACGTCGAAAATAGAATTCGGACACCGCTCTGAGTAAGACCAACGTGTTGTCCACCCTCTAGACTTCAATGAGGTTAAGCCGCGATACCTAAGACAGATCTGCACTCGATGACACCTCGATAACAGCCGGTCCCCACACTTACATCTTGCTCTCCTTACGTCAGTATACATCATATCAGTCTGTGGCGCTGGCTTTGCAACATCTTGCGTGCCTTTAGGTTCGCCGCGACCAACACTTACCATGCACTGACAACAAAAAATGTAGGCGCCGCGGCTTGAACACTGGACCTTTCACATGCCAAGCGAACGCTCTACCAAATGAGCTACGCCCCATGCACGAGCAAAGTGCGCTATTCCCCATTCTTTGCGACTCAGATGCGCACGGACACGATGGTTGGTTGGTTTGTAGCGGTGAAGGGAGCAGAGTACAAAGGCGCGGACCCGTTCATATACACAAAAGTACCAAGTAGTTTCGATGCTCTGGTATTACAAATGAAAATTCCGTCTGTTTTTAACGTCTTAAATTGAAAGAGCCGTCACAAATTGCTCCGTTTTCACTCCTTGACGACAATCATACAGCACCTGAGGTAACAAACACATCTCGAGCCCCATTGTGCACTCCATTATTCATGCCAACTCAGTGCCTCGCTCTTTACTACTGTGTACCAATCTTGTCGTCCAACTGCAAAACACTGGGCCACAATAAGTTTCCGCGTCCCCATTGCACTGCGCATACTACGAAACGCTCCCCAAACTTGGCACTCACCCTCGCAGCCGACTTTTCCGACTTTCCACGACGCTCACGCAACGCTCACGCTAGTGACAGCATTATTTATAGTTCGACGTCGCGCCAAAGCGAATGAGCACATTTCGCCTACGGCTTAGGCCGCCCTCCTAGTGTGGCTGCTCGGTGTCTGCAGGCAGCGAGGGTCTGCAAGCTTCCTGTGTTCGCACCTATGTCACCTGTGCTTGCTTGTCAGAGACAGACTACCGCAAAACATACAACTCACTCCATGAATTGATTGCTACGGCATCTGTTATCAGCAGTCACAACTAACAACACCAGTAGCAGCTGACTGCATGCAAAGAATAGGAATGTGCAGTGGAATTTACGTGAACTCAGCGCAAGGCAGATCTTTCCGACATAGGCTTGAGAATCTTACAGGAACACTTGTACTGTTTCTAAATTAAGTGTAGGCGTGGGAGGAGGGTGCTTCCTGCGCACTAATAACAGCACGCTTGTCAATTGTGGATGCTAATCATTCGCTTGTATCTTCCTAGACACATCTGCTGGTTGTGAATTATTCCACTTGCATGGCAAGGTGCGCATGTAGGTGTGTTAAAAATTCTGGAAGCACTGGGTATTGATCCCAGTTCCTCTCGCATACTAAGCGAGCGCTCTACCATCTGAGCTACGCCCGCCCCCCCGAAGACTAATGTTGCTACATACAGCCATATAGACGACACAGACCCTTGCACTCCCATTATTCAGCAGACAAACACTACTCTCTATGTATCCGTTAGGGTGTCTTTCAGGTTTCGTGCATTCTGTATCGAATCGTAGTTGGCCACAATGAAAGTGGCACGTATAACGTCGAAAATAGAATTCGGACACCGCTCTGAGTAAGACCAACGTGTTGTCCACCCTCTAGACTTCAATGAGGTTAAGCCGCGATACCTAAGACAGATCTGCACTCGATGACACCTCGATAACAGCCGGTCCCCACACTTACATCTTGCTCTCCTTACGTCAGTATACATCATATCAGTCTGTGGCGCTGGCTTTGCAACATCTTGCGTGCCTTTAGGTTCGCCGCGACCAACACTTACCATGCACTGACAACAAAAAATGTAGGCGCCGCGGCTTGAACACTGGACCTTTCACATGCCAAGCGAACGCTCTACCAAATGAGCTACGCCCCATGCACGAGCAAAGTGCGCTATTCCCCATTCTTTGCGACTCAGATGCGCACGGACACGATGGTTGGTTGGTTTGTAGCGGTGAAGGGAGCAGAGTACAAAGGCGCGGACCCGTTCATATACACAAAAGTACCAAGTAGTTTCGATGCTCTGGTATTACAAATGAAAATTCCGTCTGTTTTTAACGTCTTAAATTGAAAGAGCCGTCACAAATTGCTCCGTTTTCACTCCTTGACGACAATCATACAGCACCTGAGGTAACAAACACATCTCGAGCCCCATTGTGCACTCCATTATTCATGCCAACTCAGTGCCTCGCTCTTTACTACTGTGTACCAATCTTGTCGTCCAACTGCAAAACACTGGGCCACAATAAGTTTCCGCGTCCCCATTGCACTGCGCATACTACGAAACGCTCCCCAAACTTGGCACTCACCCTCGCAGCCGACTTTTCCGACTTTCCACGACGCTCACGCTAGTGACAGCATTATTTATAGTTCGACGTCGCGCCAAAGCGAATGAGCACATTTCGCCTACGGCTTAGGCCGCCCTCCTAGTGTGGCTGCTCGGTGTCTGCAGGCAGCGAGGGTCTGCAAGCTTCCTGTGTTCGCACCTATGTCACCTGTGCTTGCTTGTCAGAGACAGACTACCGCAAAACATACAACTCACTCCATGAATTGATTGCTACGGCATCTGTTATCAGCAGTCACAACTAACAACACCAGTAGCAGCTGACTGCATGCAAAGAATAGGAATGTGCAGTGGAATTTACGTGAACTCAGCGCAAGGCAGATCTTTCCGACATAGGCTTGAGAATCTTACAGGAACACTTGTACTGTTTCTAAATTAAGTGTAGGCGTGGGAGGAGGGTGCTTCCTGCGCACTAATAACAGCACGCTTGTCAATTGTGGATGCTAATCATTCGCTTGTATCTTCCTAGACACATCTGCTGGTTGTGAATTATTCCACTTGCATGGCAAGGTGCGCATGTAGGTGTGTTAAAAATTCTGGAAGCACTGGGTATTGATCCCAGTTCCTCTCGCATACTAAGCGAGCGCTCTACCATCTGAGCTACGCCCGCCCCCCCGAAGACTAATGTTGCTACATACAGCCATATAGACGACACAGACCCTTGCACTCCCATTATTCAGCAGACAAACACTACTCTCTATGTATCCGTTAGGGTGTCTTTCAGGTTTCGTGCATTCTGTATCGAATCGTAGTTGGCCACAATGAAAGTGGCACGTATAACGTCGAAAATAGAATTCGGACACCGCTCTGAGTAAGACCAACGTGTTGTCCACCCTCTAGACTTCAATGAGGTTAAGCCGCGATACCTAAGACAGATCTGCACTCGATGACACCTCGATAACAGCCGGTCCCCACACTTACATCTTGCTCTCCTTACGTCAGTATACATCATATCAGTCTGTGGCGCTGGCTTTGCAACATCTTGCGTGCCTTTAGGTTCGCCGCGACCAACACTTACCATGCACTGACAACAAAAAATGTAGGCGCCGCGGCTTGAACACTGGACCTTTCACATGCCAAGCGAACGCTCTACCAAATGAGCTACGCCCCATGCACGAGCAAAGTGCGCTATTCCCCATTCTTTGCGACTCAGATGCGCACGGACACGATGGTTGGTTGGTTTGTAGCGGTGAAGGGAGCAGAGTACAAAGGCGCGGACCCGTTCATATACACAAAAGTACCAAGTAGTTTCGATGCTCTGGTATTACAAATGAAAATTCCGTCTGTTTTTAACGTCTTAAATTGAAAGAGCCGTCACAAATTGCTCCGTTTTCACTCCTTGACGACAATCATACAGCACCTGAGGTAACAAACACATCTCGAGCCCCATTGTGCACTCCATTATTCATGCCAACTCAGTGCCTCGCTCTTTACTACTGTGTACCAATCTTGTCGTCCAACTGCAAAACACTGGGCCACAATAAGTTTCCGCGTCCCCATTGCACTGCGCATACTACGAAACGCTCCCCAAACTTGGCACTCACCCTCGCAGCCGACTTTTCCGACTTTCCACGACGCTCACGCTAGTGACAGCATTATTTATAGTTCGACGTCGCGCCAAAGCGAATGAGCACATTTCGCCTACGGCTTAGGCCGCCCTCCTAGTGTGGCTGCTCGGTGTCTGCAGGCAGCGAGGGTCTGCAAGCTTCCTGTGTTCGCACCTATGTCACCTGTGCTTGCTTGTCAGAGACAGACTACCGCAAAACATACAACTCACTCCATGAATTGATTGCTACGGCATCTGTTATCAGCAGTCACAACTAACAACACCAGTAGCAGCTGACTGCATGCAAAGAATAGGAATGTGCAGTGGAATTTACGTGAACTCAGCGCAAGGCAGATCTTTCCGACATAGGCTTGAGAATCTTACAGGAACACTTGTACTGTTTCTAAATTAAGTGTAGGCGTGGGAGGAGGGTGCTTCCTGCGCACTAATAACAGCACGCTTGTCAATTGTGGATGCTAATCATTCGCTTGTATCTTCCTAGACACATCTGCTGGTTGTGAATTATTCCACTTGCATGGCAAGGTGCGCATGTAGGTGTGTTAAAAATTCTGGAAGCACTGGGTATTGATCCCAGTTCCTCTCGCATACTAAGCGAGCGCTCTACCATCTGAGCTACGCCCGCCCCCCCGAAGACTAATGTTGCTACATACAGCCATATAGACGACACAGACCCTTGCACTCCCATTATTCAGCAGACAAACACTACTCTCTATGTATCCGTTAGGGTGTCTTTCAGGTTTCGTGCATTCTGTATCGAATCGTAGTTGGCCACAATGAAAGTGGCACGTATAACGTCGAAAATAGAATTCGGACACCGCTCTGAGTAAGACCAACGTGTTGTCCACCCTCTAGACTTCAATGAGGTTAAGCCGCGATACCTAAGACAGATCTGCACTCGATGACACCTCGATAACAGCCGGTCCCCACACTTACATCTTGCTCTCCTTACGTCAGTATACATCATATCAGTCTGTGGCGCTGGCTTTGCAACATCTTGCGTGCCTTTAGGTTCGCCGCGACCAACACTTACCATGCACTGACAACAAAAAATGTAGGCGCCGCGGCTTGAACACTGGACCTTTCACATGCCAAGCGAACGCTCTACCAAATGAGCTACGCCCCATGCACGAGCAAAGTGCGCTATTCCCCATTCTTTGCGACTCAGATGCGCACGGACACGATGGTTGGTTGGTTTGTAGCGGTGAAGGGAGCAGAGTACAAAGGCGCGGACCCGTTCATATACACAAAAGTACCAAGTAGTTTCGATGCTCTGGTATTACAAATGAAAATTCCGTCTGTTTTTAACGTCTTAAATTGAAAGAGCCGTCACAAATTGCTCCGTTTTCACTCCTTGACGACAATCATACAGCACCTGAGGTAACAAACACATCTCGAGCCCCATTGTGCACTCCATTATTCATGCCAACTCAGTGCCTCGCTCTTTACTACTGTGTACCAATCTTGTCGTCCAACTGCAAAACACTGGGCCACAATAAGTTTCCGCGTCCCCATTGCACTGCGCATACTACGAAACGCTCCCCAAACTTGGCACTCACCCTCGCAGCCGACTTTTCCGACTTTCCACGACGCTCACGCAACGCTCACGCTAGTGACAGCATTATTTATAGTTCGACGTCGCGCCAAAGCGAATGAGCACATTTCGCCTACGGCTTAGGCCGCCCTCCTAGTGTGGCTGCTCGGTGTCTGCAGGCAGCGAGGGTCTGCAAGCTTCCTGTGTTCGCACCTATGTCACCTGTGCTTGCTTGTCAGAGACAGACTACCGCAAAACATACAACTCACTCCATGAATTGATTGCTACGGCATCTGTTATCAGCAGTCACAACTAACAACACCAGTAGCAGCTGACTGCATGCAAAGAATAGGAATGTGCAGTGGAATTTACGTGAACTCAGCGCAAGGCAGATCTTTCCGACATAGGCTTGAGAATCTTACAGGAACACTTGTACTGTTTCTAAATTAAGTGTAGGCGTGGGAGGAGGGTGCTTCCTGCGCACTAATAACAGCACGCTTGTCAATTGTGGATGCTAATCATTCGCTTGTATCTTCCTAGACACATCTGCTGGTTGTGAATTATTCCACTTGCATGGCAAGGTGCGCATGTAGGTGTGTTAAAAATTCTGGAAGCACTGGGTATTGATCCCAGTTCCTCTCGCATACTAAGCGAGCGCTCTACCATCTGAGCTACGCCCGCCCCCCCGAAGACTAATGTTGCTACATACAGCCATATAGACGACACAGACCCTTGCACTCCCATTATTCAGCAGACAAACACTACTCTCTATGTATCCGTTAGGGTGTCTTTCAGGTTTCGTGCATTCTGTATCGAATCGTAGTTGGCCACAATGAAAGTGGCACGTATAACGTCGAAAATAGAATTCGGACACCGCTCTGAGTAAGACCAACGTGTTGTCCACCCTCTAGACTTCAATGAGGTTAAGCCGCGATACCTAAGACAGGTCTGCACTCGATGACACCTCGATAACAGCCGGTCCCCACACTTACATCTTGCTCTCCTTACGTCAGTATACATCATATCAGTCTGTGGCGCTGGCTTTGCAACATCTTGCGTGCCTTTAGGTTCGCCGCGACCAACACTTACCATGCACTGACAACAAAAAATGTAGGCGCCGCGGCTTGAACACTGGACCTTTCACATGCCAAGCGAACGCTCTACCAAATGAGCTACGCCCCATGCACGAGCAAAGTGCGCTATTCCCCATTCTTTGCGACTCAGATGCGCACGGACACGATGGTTGGTTGGTTTGTAGCGGTGAAGGGAGCAGAGTACAAAGGCGCGGACCCGTTCATATACACAAAAGTACCAAGTAGTTTCGATGCTCTGGTATTACAAATGAAAATTCCGTCTGTTTTTAACGTCTTAAATTGAAAGAGCCGTCACAAATTGCTCCGTTTTCACTCCTTGACGACAATCATACAGCACCTGAGGTAACAAACACATCTCGAGCCCCATTGTGCACTCCATTATTCATGCCAACTCAGTGCCTCGCTCTTTACTACTGTGTACCAATCTTGTCGTCCAACTGCAAAACACTGGGCCACAATAAGTTTCCGCGTCTCCATTGCACTGCGCATACTACGAAACGCTCCCCAAACTTGGCACTCACCCTCGCAGCCGACTTTTCCGACTTTCCACGACGCTCACGCAACGCTCACGCAAGTGACAGCATTATTTATAGTTCGACGTCGCGCCAAAGCGAATGAGCACATTTCGCCTACGGCTTAGGCCGCCCTCCTAGTGTGGCTGCTCGGTGTCTGCAGGCAGCGAGGGTCTGCAAGCTTCCTGTGTTCGCACCTATGTCACCTGTGCTTGCTTGTCAGAGACAGACTACCGCAAAACATACAACTCACTCCATGAATTGATTGCTACGGCATCTGTTATCAGCAGTCACAACTAACAACACCAGTAGCAGCTGACTGCATGCAAAGAATAGGAATGTGCAGTGGAATTTACGTGAACTCAGCGCAAGGCAGATCTTTCCGACATAGGCTTGAGAATCTTACAGGAACACTTGTACTGTTTCTAAATTAAGTGTAGGCGTGGGAGGAGGGTGCTTCCTGCGCACTAATAACAGCACGCTTGTCAATTGTGGATGCTAATCATTCGCTTGTATCTTCCTAGACACATCTGCTGGTTGTGAATTATTCCACTTGCATGGCAAGGTGCGCATGTAGGTGTGTTAAAAATTCTGGAAGCACTGGGTATTGATGCCAGTTCCTCTCGCATACTAAGCGAGCGCTCTACCATCTTAGCTACGCCCGCCCCCCCGAAGACTAATGGTGCTACATACAGCCATATAGACGACACAGACCCTTGCACTCCCATTATTCAGCAGACAAACACTACTCTCTATGTATCCGTTAGGGTGTCTTTCAGGTTTCGTGCATTCTGTATCGAATCGTAGTTGGCCACAATGAAAGTGGCACGTATAACGTCGAAAATAGAATTCGGACACCGCTCTGAGTAAGACCAACGTGTTGTCCACCCTCTAGACTTCAATGAGGTTAAGCCGCGATACCTAAGACAGATCTGCACTCGATGACACCTCGATAACAGCCGGTCCCCACACTTACATCTTGCTCTCCTTACGTCAGTATACATCATATCAGTCTGTGGCGCTGGCTTTGCAACATCTTGCGTGCCTTTAGGTTCGCCGCGACCAACACTTACCATGCACTGACAACAAAAAATGTAGGCGCCGCGGCTTGAACACTGGACCTTTCACATGCCAAGCGAACGCTCTACCAAATGAGCTACGCCCCATGCACGAGCAAAGTGCGCTATTCCCCATTCTTTGCGACTCAGATGCGCACGGACACGATGGTTGGTTGGTTTGTAGCGGTGAAGGGAGCAGAGTACAAAGGCGCGGACCCGTTCATATACACAAAAGTACCAAGTAGTTTCGATGCTCTGGTATTACAAATGAAAATTCCGTCTGTTTTTAACGTCTTAAATTGAAAGAGCCGTCACAAATTGCTCCGTTTTCACTCCTTGACGACAATCATACAGCACCTGAGGTAACAAACACATCTCGAGCCCCATTGTGCACTCCATTATTCATGCCAACTCAGTGCCTCGCTCTTTACTACTGTGTACCAATCTTGTCGTCCAACTGCAAAACACTGGGCCACAATAAGTTTCCGCGTCTCCATTGCACTGCGCATACTACGAAACGCTCCCCAAACTTGGCACTCACCCTCGCAGCCGACTTTTCCGACTTTCCACGACGCTCACGCTAGTGACAGCATTATTTATAGTTCGACGTCGCGCCAAAGCGAATGAGCACATTTCGCCTACGGCTTAGGCCGCCCTCCTAGTGTGGCTGCTCGGTGTCTGCAGGCAGCGAGGGTCTGCAAGCTTCCTGTGTTCGCACCTATGTCACCTGTGCTTGCTTGTCAGAGACAGACTACCGCAAAACATACAACTCACTCCATGAATTGATTGCTACGGCATCTGTTATCAGCAGTCACAACTAACAACACCAGTAGCAGCTGACTGCATGCAAAGAATAGGAATGTGCAGTGGAATTTACGTGAACTCAGCGCAAGGCAGATCTTTCCGACATAGGCTTGAGAATCTTACAGGAACACTTGTACTGTTTCTAAATTAAGTGTAGGCGTGGGAGGAGGGTGCTTCCTGCGCACTAATAACAGCACGCTTGTCAATTGTGGATGCTAATCATTCGCTTGTATCTTCCTAGACACATCTGCTGGTTGTGAATTATTCCACTTGCATGGCAAGGTGCGCATGTAGGTGTGTTAAAAATTCTGGAAGCACTGGGTATTGATGCCAGTTCCTCTCGCATACTAAGCGAGCGCTCTACCATCTTAGCTACGCCCGCCCCCCCGAAGACTAATGGTGCTACATACAGCCATATAGACGACACAGACCCTTGCACTCCCATTATTCAGCAGACAAACACTACTCTCTATGTATCCGTTAGGGTGTCTTTCAGGTTTCGTGCATTCTGTATCGAATCGTAGTTGGCCACAATGAAAGTGGCACGTATAACGTCGAAAATAGAATTCGGACACCGCTCTGAGTAAGACCAACGTGTTGTCCACCCTCTAGACTTCAATGAGGTTAAGCCGCGATACCTAAGACAGATCTGCACTCGATGACACCTCGATAACAGCCGGTCCCCACACTTATATCTTGCTCTCCTTACGTCAGTATACATCATATCAGTCTGTGGCGCTGGCTTTGCAACATCTTGCGTGCCTTTAGGTTCGCCGCGACCAACACTTACCATGCACTGACAACAAAAAATGTAGGCGCCGCGGCTTGAACACTGGACCTTTCACATGCCAAGCGAACGCTCTACCAAATGAGCTACGCCCCATGCACGAGCAAACTGCGCTATTCCCCATTCTTTGCGACTCAGATGCGCACGGACACGATGGTTGGTTGGTTTGTAGCGGTGAAGGGAGCAGAGTACAAAGGCGCGGACCCGTTCATATACTCAAATGTACCAAGTAGTTTCGATGCTCTGGTATTACAAATGAAAATTCCGTCTGTTTTTAACGTCTTAAATTGAAAGAGCCGTCACAAATTGCTCCGTTTTCACTCCTTGACGACAATCATACAGCACCTGAGGTAACAAACACATCTCGAGCCCCATTGTGCACTCCATTATTCATGCCAACTCAGTGCCTCGCTCTTTACTACTGTGTACCAATCTTGTCGTCCAACTGCAAAACACTGGGCCACAATAAGTTTCCGCGTCTCCATTGCACTGCGCATACTACGAAACGCTCCCCAAACTTGGCACTCACCCTCGCAGCCGACTTTTCCGACTTTCCACGACGCTCACGCAACGCTCACGCTAGTGACAGCATTATTTATAGTTCGACGTCGCGCCAAAGCGAATGAGCACATTTCGCCTACGGCTTAGGCCGCCCTCCTAGTGTGGCTGCTCGGTGTCTGCAGGCAGCGAGGGTCTGCAAGCTTCCTGTGTTCGCACCTATGTCACCTGTGCTTGCTTGTCAGAGACAGACTACCGCAAAACATACAACTCACTCCATGAATTGATTGCTACGGCATCTGTTATCAGCAGTCACAACTAACAACACCAGTAGCAGCTGACTGCATGCAAAGAATAGGAATGTGCAGTGGAATTTACGTGAACTCAGCGCAAGGCAGATCTTTCCGACATAGGCTTGAGAATCTTACAGGAACACTTGTACTGTTTCTAAATTAAGTGTAGGCGTGGGAGGAGGGTGCTTCCTGCTCACTAATAACAGCACGCTTGTCAATTGTGGATGCTAATCATTCGCTTGTATCTTCCTAGACACATCTGCTGGTTGTGAATTATTCCACTTGCATGGCAAGGTGCGCATGTAGGTGTGTTAAAAATTCTGGAAGCACTGAGTATTGATCCCAGTTCCTCTCGCATACTAAGCGAGCGCTCTACCATCTGAGCTACGCCCGCCCCCCCGAAGACTAATGGTGCTACATACAGCCATATAGACGACACAGACCCTTGCACTCCCATTATTCAGCAGACAAACACTACTCTCTATGTATCCGTTAGGGTGTCTTTCAGGTTTCGTGCATTCTGTATCGAATCGTAGTTGGCCACAATGAAAGTGGCACGTATAACGTCGAAAATAGAATTCGGACACCGCTCTGAGTAAGACCAACGTGTTGTCCACCCTCTAGACTTCAATGAGGTTAAGCCGCGATACCTAAGACAGATCTGCACTCGATGACACCTCGATAACAGCCGGTCCCCACACTTACATCTTGCTCTCCTTACGTCAGTATACATCATATCAGTCTGTGACGCTGGCTTTGCAACATCTTGCGTGCCTTTAGGTTCGCCGCGACCAACACTTACCATGCACTGACAACAAAAAATGTAGGCGCCGCGGCTTGAACACTGGACCTTTCACATGCCAAGCGAACGCTCTACCAAATGAGCTACGCCCCATGCACGAGCAAAGTGCGCTATTCCCCATTCTTTGCGACTCAGATGCGCACGGACACGATGGTTGGTTGGTTTGTAGCGGTGAAGGGAGCAGAGTACAAAGGCGCGGACCCGTTCATATACACAAAAGTACCAAGTAGTTTCGATGCTCTGGTATTACAAATGAAAATTCCGTCTGTTTTTAACGTCTTAAATTGAAAGAGCCGTCACAAATTGCTCCGTTTTCACTCCTTGACGACAATCATACAGCACCTGAGGTAACAAACACATCTCGAGCCCCATTGTGCACTCCATTATTCATGCCAACTCAGTGCCTCGCTCTTTACTACTGTGTACCAATCTTGTCGTCCAACTGCAAAACACTGGGCCACAATAAGTTTCCGCGTCTCCATTGCACTGCGCATACTACGAAACGCTCCCCAAACTTGGCACTCACCCTCGCAGCCGACTTTTCCGACTTTCCACGACGCTCACGCAACGCTCACGCTAGTGACAGCGTTATTTATAGTTCGACGTCGCGCCAAAGCGAATGAGCACATTTCGCCTACGGCTTAGGCCGCCCTCCTAGTGTGGCTGCTCGGTGTCTGCAGGCAGCGAGGGTCTGCAAGCTTCCTGTGTTCGCACCTATGTCACCTGTGCTTGCTTGTCAGAGACAGACTACCGCAAAACATACAACTCACTCCATGAATTGATTGCTACGGCATCTGTTATCAGCAGTCACAACTAACAACACCAGTAGCAGCTGACTGCATGCAAAGAATAGGAATGTGCAGTGGAATTTACGTGAACTCAGCGCAAGGCAGATCTTTCCGACATAGGCTTGAGAATCTTACAGGAACACTTGTACTGTTTCTAAATTAAGTGTAGGCGTGGGAGGAGGGTGCTTCCTGCGCACTAATAACAGCACGCTTGTCAATTGTGGATGCTAATCATTCGCTTGTATCTTCCTAGACACATCTGCTGGTTGTGAATTATTCCACTTGCATGGCAAGGTGCGCATGTAGGTGTGTTAAAAATTCTGGAAGCACTGGGTATTGATCCCAGTTCCTCTCGCATACTAAGCGAGCGCTCTACCATCTGAGCTACGCCCGCCCCCCCGAATACTAATGGTGCTACATACAGCCATATAGACGACACAGACCCTTGCACTCCCATTATTCAGCAGACAAACACTACTCTCTATGTATCCGTTAGGGTGTCTTTCAGGTTTCGTGCATTCTGTATCGAATCGTAGTTGGCCACAATGAAAGTGGCACGTATAACGTCGAAAATAGAATTCGGACACCGCTCTGAGTAAGACCAACGTGTTGTCCACCCTCTAGACTTCAATGAGGTTAAGCCGCGATACCTAAGACAGATCTGCACTCGATGACACCTCGATAACAGCCGGTCCCCACACTTACATCTTGCTCTCCTTACGTCAGTATACATCATATCAGTCTGTGACGCTGGCTTTGCAACATCTTGCGTGCCTTTAGGTTCGCCGCGACCAACACTTACCATGCACTGACAACAAAAAATGTAGGCGCCGCGGCTTGAACACTGGACCTTTCACATGCCAAGCGAACGCTCTACCAACTGAGCTACGCCCCATGCACGAGCAAAGTGCGCTATTCCCCATTCTTTGCGACTCAGATGCGCACGGACACGATGGTTGGTTGGTTTGTAGCGGTGAAGGGAGCAGAGTACAAAGGCGCGGACCCGTTCATATACACAAAAGTACCAAGTAGTTTCGATGCTCTGGTATTACAAATGAAAATTCCGTCTGTTTTTAACGTCTTAAATTGAAAGAGCCGTCACAAATTGCTCCGTTTTCACTCCTTGACGACAATCATACAGCACCTGAGGTAACAAACACATCTCGAGCCCCATTGTGCACTCCATTATTCATGCCAACTCAGTGCCTCGCTCTTTACTACTGTGTACCAATCTTGTCGTCCAACTGCAAAACACTGGGCCACAATAAGTTTCCGCGTCCCCATTGCACTGCGCATACTACGAAACGCTCCCCAAACTTGGCACTCACCCTCGCAGCCGACTTTTCCGACTTTCCACGACGCTCACGCAACGCTCACGCTAGTGACAGCATTATTTATAGTTCGACGTCGCGCCAAAGCGAATGAGCACATTTCGCCTACGGCTTAGGCCGCCCTCCTAGTGTGGCTGCTCGGTGTCTGCAGGCAGCGAGGGTCTGCAAGCTTCCTGTGTTCGCACCTATGTCACCTGTGCTTGCTTGTCAGAGACAGACTACCGCAAAACATACAACTCACTCCATGAATTGATTGCTACGGCATCTGTTATCAGCAGTCACAACTAACAACACCAGTAGCAGCTGACTGCATGCAAAGAATAGGAATGTGCAGTGGAATTTACGTGAACTCAGCGCAAGGCAGATCTTTCCGACATAGGCTTGAGAATCTTACAGGAACACTTGTACTGTTTCTAAATTAAGTGTAGGCGTGGGAGGAGGGTGCTTCCTGCGCACTAATAACAGCACGCTTGTCAATTGTGGATGCTAATCATTCGCTTGTATCTTCCTAGACACATCTGCTGGTTGTGAATTATTCCACTTGCATGGCAAGGTGCGCATGTAGGTGTGTTAAAAATTCTGGAAGCACTGGGTATTGATCCCAGTTCCTCTCGCATACTAAGCGAGCGCTCTACCATCTGAGCTACGCCCGCCCCCCCGAAGACTAATGGTGCTACATACAGCCATATAGACGACACAGACCCTTGCACTCCCATTATTCAGCAGACAAACACTACTCTCTATGTATCCGTTAGGGTGTCTTTCAGGTTTCGTGCATTCTGTATCGAATCGTAGTTGGCCACAATGAAAGTGGCACGTATAACGTCGAAAATAGAATTCGGACACCGCTCTGAGTAAGACCAACGTGTTGTCCACCCTCTAGACTTCAATGAGGTTAAGCCGCGATACCTAAGACAGATCTGCACTCGATGACACCTCGATAACAGCCGGTCCCCACACTTACATCTTGCTCTCCTTACGTCAGTATACATCATATCAGTCTGTGACGCTGGCTTTGCAACATCTTGCGTGCCTTTAGGTTCGCCGCGACCAACACTTACCATGCACTGACAACAAAAAATGTAGGCGCCGCGGCTTGAACACTGGACCTTTCACATGCCAAGCGAACGCTCTACCAAATGAGCTACGCCCCATGCACGAGCAAAGTGCGCTATTCCCCATTCTTTGCGACTCAGATGCGCACGGACACGATGGTTGGTTGGTTTGTAGCGGTGAAGGGAGCAGAGTACAAAGGCGCGGACCCGTTCATATACACAAAAGTACCAAGTAGTTTCGATGCTCTGGTATTACAAATGAAAATTCCGTCTGTTTTTAACGTCTTAAATTGAAAGAGCCGTCACAAATTGCTCCGTTTTCACTCCTTGACGACAATCATACAGCACCTGAGATAACAAACACATCTCGAGCCCCATTGTGCACTCCATTATTCATGCCAACTCAGTGCCTCGCTCTTTACTACTGTGTACCAATCTTGTCGTCCAACTGCAAAACACTGGGCCACAATAAGTTTCCGCGTCCCCATTGCACTGCGCATACTACGAAACGCTCCCCAAACTTGGCACTCACCCTCGCAGCCGACTTTTCCGACTTTCCACGACGCTCACGCTAGTGACAGCATTATTTATAGTTCGACGTCGCGCCAAAGCGAATGAGCACATTTCGCCTACGGCTTAGGCCGCCCTCCTAGTGTGGCTGCTCGGTGTCTGCAGGCAGCGAGGGTCTGCAAGCTTCCTGTGTTCGCACCTATGTCACCTGTGCTTGCTTGTCAGAGACAGACTACCGCAAAACATACAACTCACTCCATGAATTGATTGCTACGGCATCTGTTATCAGCAGTCACAACTAACAACACCAGTAGCAGCTGACTGCATGCAAAGAATAGGAATGTGCAGTGGAATTTACGTGAACTCAGCGCAAGGCAGATCTTTCCGACATAGGCTTGAGAATCTTACAGGAACACTTGTACTGTTTCTAAATTAAGTGTAGGCGTGGGAGGAGGGTGCTTCCTGCGCACTAATAACAGCACGCTTGTCAATTGTGGATGCTAATCATTCGCTTGTATCTTCCTAGACACATCTGCTGGTTGTGAATTATTCCACTTGCATGGCAAGGTGCGCATGTAGGTGTGTTAAAAATTCTGGTAGCACTGGGTATTGATCCCAGTTCCTCTCGCATACTAAGCGAGCGCTCTACCATCTGAGCTACGCCCGCCCCCCCGAAGACTAATGGTGCTACATACAGCCATATAGACGACACAGACCCTTGCACTCCCATTATTCAGCAGACAAACACTACTCTCTATGTATCCGTTAGGGTGTCTTTCAGGTTTCGTGCATTCTGTATCGAATCGTAGTTGGCCACAATGAAAGTGGCACGTATAACGTCGAAAATAGAATTCGGACACCGCTCTGAGTAAGACCAACGTGTTGTCCACCCTCTAGACTTCAATGAGGTTAAGCCGCGATACCTAAGACAGATCTGCACTCGATGACACCTCGATAACAGCCGGTCCCCACACTTACATCTTGCTCTCCTTACGTCAGTATACATCATATCAGTCTGTGACGCTGGCTTTGCAACATCTTGCGTGCCTTTAGGTTCGCCGCGACCAACACTTACCATGCACTGACAACAAAAAATGTAGGCGCCGCGGCTTGAACACTGGACCTTTCACATGCCAAGCGAACGCTCTACCAACTGAGCTACGCCCCATGCACGAGCAAACTGCGCTATTCCCCATTCTTTGCGACTCAGATGCGCACGGACACGATGGTTGGTTGGTTTGTAGCGGTGAAGGGAGCAGAGTACAAAGGCGCGGACCCGTTCATATACACAAAAGTACCAAGTAGTTTCGATGCTCTGGTATTACAAATGAAAATTCCGTCTGTTTTTAACGTCTTAAATTGAAAGAGCCGTCACAAATTGCTCCGTTTTCACTCCTTGACGACAATCATACAGCACCTGAGGTAACAAACACATCTCGAGCCCCCTTGTGCACTCCATTATTCATGCCAACTCAGTGCCTCGCTCTTTACTACTGTGTACCAATCTTGTCGTCCAACTGCAAAACACTGGGCCACAATAAGTTTCCGCGTCTCCATTGCACTGCGCATACTACGAAACGCTCCCCAAACTTGGCACTCACCCTCGCAGCCGACTTTTCCGACTTTCCACGACGCTCACGCAACGCTCACGCTAGTGACAGCATTATTTATAGTTCGACGTCGCGCCAAAGCGAATGAGCACATTTCGCCTACGGCTTAGGCCGCCCTCCTAGTGTGGCTGCTCGGTGTCTGCAGGCAGCGAGGGTCTGCAAGCTTCCTGTGTTCGCACCTATGTCACCTGTGCTTGCTTGTCAGAGACAGACTACCGCAAAACATACAACTCACTCCATGAATTGATTGCTACGGCATCTGTTATCAGCAGTCACAACTAACAACACCAGTAGCAGCTGACTGCATGCAAAGAATAGGAATGTGCAGTGGAATTTACGTGAACTCAGCGCAAGGCAGATCTTTCCGACATAGGCTTGAGAATCTTACAGGAACACTTGTACTGTTTCTAAATTAAGAGTAGGCGTGGGAGGAGGGTGCTTCCTGCGCACTAATAACAGCACGCTTGTCAATTGTGGATGCTAATCATTCGCTTGTATCTTCCTAGACACATCTGCTGGTTGTGAATTATTCCACTTGCATGGCAAGGTGCGCATGTAGGTGTGTTAAAAATTCTGGAAGCACTGGGTATTGATCCCAGTTCCTCTCGCATACTAAGCGAGCGCTCTACCATCTGAGCTACGCCCGCCCCCCCGAAGACTAATGGTGCTACATACAGCCATATAGACGACACAGACCCTTGCACTCCCATTATTCAGCAGACAAACACTACTCTCTATGTATCCGTTAGGGTGTCTTTCAGGTTTCGTGCATTCTGTATCGAATCGTAGTTGGCCACAATGAAAGTGGCACGTATAACGTCGAAAATAGAATTCGGACACCGCTCTGAGTAAGACCAACGTGTTGTCCACCCTCTAGACTTCAATGAGGTTAAGCCGCGATACCTAAGACAGATCTGCACTCGATGACACCTCGATAACAGCCGGTCCCCACACTTACATCTTGCTCTCCTTACGTCAGTATACATCATATCAGTCTGTGACGCTGGCTTTGCAACATCTTGCGTGCCTTTAGGTTCGCCGCGACCAACACTTACCATGCACTGACAACAAAAAATGTAGGCGCCGCGGCTTGAACACTGGACCTTTCACATGCCAAGCGAACGCTCTACCAACTGAGCTACGCCCCATGCACGAGCAAACTGCGCTATTCCCCATTCTTTGCGACTCAGATGCGCACGGACACGATGGTTGGTTGGTTTGTAGCGGTGAAGGGAGCAGAGTACAAAGGCGCGGACCCGTTCATATACACAAAAGTACCAAGTAGTTTCGATGCTCTGGTATTACAAATGAAAATTCCGTCTGTTTTTAACGTCTTAAATTGAAAGAGCCGTCACAAATTGCTCCGTTTTCACTCCTTGACGACAATCAGACAGCACCTGAGGTAACAAACACATCTCGAGCCCCATTGTGCACTCCATTATTCATGCCAACTCAGTGCCTCGCTCTTTACTACTCTGTACCAATCTTGTCGTCCAACTGCAAAACACTGGGCCACAATAAGTTTCCGCGTCTCCATTGCACTGCGCATACTACGAAACGCTCCCCAAACTTGGCACTCACCCTCGCAGCCGACTTTTCCGACTTTCCACGACGCTCACGCAACGCTCACGCTAGTGACAGCATTATTTATAGTTCGACGTCGCGCCAAAGCGAATGAGCACATTTCGCCTACGGCTTAGGCCGCCCTCCTAGTGTGGCTGCTCGGTGTCTGCAGGCAGCGAGGGTCTGCAAGCTTCCTGTGTTCGCACCTATGTCACCTGTGCTTGCTTGTCAGAGACAGACTACCGCAAAACATACAACTCACTCCATGAATTGATTGCTACGGCATCTGTTATCAGCAGTCACAACTAACAACACCAGTAGCAGCTGACTGCATGCAAAGAATAGGAATGTGCAGTGGAATTTACGTGAACTCAGCGCAAGGCAGATCTTTCCGTCATAGGCTTGAGAATCTTACAGGAACACTTGTACTGTTTCTAAATTAAGAGTAGGCGTGGGAGGAGGGTGCTTCCTGCGCACTAATAACAGCACGCTTGTCAATTGTGGATGCTAATCATTCGCTTGTATCTTCCTAGACACATCTGCTGGTTGTGAATTATTCCACTTGCATGGCAAGGTGCGCATGTAGGTGTGTTAAAAATTCTGGAAGCACTGGGTATTGATCCCAGTTCCTCTCGCATACTAAGCGAGCGCTCTACCATCTGAGCTACGCCCGCCCCCCCGAAGACTAATGGTGCTACATACAGCCATATAGACGACACAGACCCTTGCACTCCCATTATTCAGCAGACAAACACTACTCTCTATGTATCCGTTAGGGTGTCTTTCAGGTTTCGTGCATTCCGTATCGAATCGTAGTTGGCCACAATGAAAGTGGCACGTATAACGTCGAAAATAGAATTCGGACACCGCTCTGAGTAAGACCAACGTGTTGTCCACCCTCTAGACTTCAATGAGGTTAAGCCGCGATACCTAAGACAGATCTGCACTCGATGACACCTCGATAACAGCCGGTCCCCACACTTACATCTTGCTCTCCTTACGTCAGTATACATCATATCAGTCTGTGACGCTGGCTTTGCAACATCTTGCGTGCCTTTAGGTTCGCCGCGACCAACACTTACCATGCACTGACAACAAAAAATGTAGGCGCCGCGGCTTGAACACTGGACCTTTCACATGCCAAGCGAACGCTCTACCAACTGAGCTACGCCCCATGCACGAGCAAACTGCGCTATTCCCCATTCTTTGCGACTCAGATGCGCACGGACACGATGGTTGGTTGGTTTGTAGCGGTGAAGGGAGCAGAGTACAAAGGCGCGGACCCGTTCATATACACAAAAGTACCAAGTAGTTTCGATGCTCTGGTATTACAAATGAAAATTCCGTCTGTTTTTAACGTCTTAAATTGAAAGAGCCGTCACAAATTGCTCCGTTTTCACTCCTTGACGACAATCAGACAGCACCTGAGGTAACAAACACATCTCGAGCCCCATTGTGCACTCCATTATTCATGCCAACTCAGTGCCTCGCTCTTTACTACTGTGTACCAATCTTGTCGTCCAACTGCAAAACACTGGGCCACAATAAGTTTCCGCGTCTCCATTGCACTGCGCATACTACGAAACGCTCCCCAAACTTGGCACTCACCCTCGCAGCCGACTTTTCCGACTTTCCACGACGCTCACGCTAGTGACAGCATTATTTATAGTTCGACGTCGCGCCAAAGCGAATGAGCACATTTCGCCTACGGCTTAGGCCGCCCTCCTAGTGTGGCTGCTCGGTGTCTGCAGGCAGCGAGGGTCTGCAAGCTTCCTGTGTTCGCACCTATGTCACCTGTGCTTGCTTGTCAGAGACAGACTACCGCAAAACATACAACTCACTCCATGAATTGATTGCTACGGCATCTGTTATCAGCAGTCACAACTAACAACACCAGTAGCAGCTGACTGCATGCAAAGAATAGGAATGTGCAGTGGAATTTACGTGAACTCAGCGCAAGGCAGATCTTTCCGTCATAGGCTTGAGAATCTTACAGGAACACTTGTACTGTTTCTAAATTAAGAGTAGGCGTGGGAGGAGGGTGCTTCCTGCGCACTAATAACAGCACGCTTGTCAATTGTGGATGCTAATCATTCGCTTGTATCTTCCTAGACACATCTGCTGGTTGTGAATTATTCCACTTGCATGGCAAGGTGCGCATGTAGGTGTGTTAAAAATTCTGGAAGCACTGGGTATTGATCCCAGTTCCTCTCGCATACTAAGCGAGCGCTCTACCATCTGAGCTACGCCCGCCCCCCCGAAGACTAATGGTGCTACATACAGCCATATAGACGACACAGACCCTTGCACTCCCATTATTCAGCAGACAAACACTACTCTCTATGTATCCGTTAGGGTGTCTTTCAGGTTTCGTGCATTCCGTATCGAATCGTAGTTGGCCACAATGAAAGTGGCACGTATAACGTCGAAAATAGAATTCGGACACCGCTCTGAGTAAGACCAACGTGTTGTCCACCCTCTAGACTTCAATGAGGTTAAGCCGCGATACCTAAGACAGATCTGCACTCGATGACACCTCGATAACAGCCGGTCCCCACACTTACATCTTGCTCTCCTTACGTCAGTATACATCATATCAGTCTGTGACGCTGGCTTTGCAACATCTTGCGTGCCTTTAGGTTCGCCGCGACCAACACTTACCATGCACTGACAACAAAAAATGTAGGCGCCGCGGCTTGAACACTGGACCTTTCACATGCCAAGCGAACGCTCTACCAACTGAGCTACGCCCCATGCACGAGCAAACTGCGCTATTCCCCATTCTTTGCGACTCAGATGCGCACGGACACGATGGTTGGTTGGTTTGTAGCGGTGAAGGGAGCAGAGTACAAAGGCGCGGACCCGTTCATATACACAAAAGTACCAAGTAGTTTCGATGCTCTGGTATTACAAATGAAAATTCCGTCTGTTTTTAACGTCTTAAATTGAAAGAGCCGTCACAAATTGCTCCGTTTTCACTCCTTGACGACAATCAGACAGCACCTGAGGTAACAAACACATCTCGAGCCCCATTGTGCACTCCATTATTCATGCCAACTCAGTGCCTCGCTCTTTACTACTGTGTACCAATCTTGTCGTCCAACTGCAAAACACTGGGCCACAATAAGTTTCCGCGTCTCCATTGCACTGCGCATACTACGAAACGCTCCCCAAACTTGGCACTCACCCTCGCAGCCGACTTTTCCGACTTTCCACGACGCTCACGCTAGTGACAGCATTATTTATAGTTCGACGTCGCGCCAAAGCGAATGAGCACATTTCGCCTACGGCTTAGGCCGCCCTCCTAGTGTGGCTGCTCGGTGTCTGCAGGCAGCGAGGGTCTGCAAGCTTCCTGTGTTCGCACCTATGTCACCTGTGCTTGCTTATCAGAGACAGACTACCACAAAACATACAACTCACTCCATGAATTGATTGCTACGGCATCTGTTATCAGCAGTCACAACTAACAACACCAGTAGCAGCTGACTGCATGCAAAGAATAGGAATGTGCAGTGGAATTTACGTGAACTCAGCGCAAGGCAGATCTTTCCGACATAGGCTTGAGAATCTTACAGGAACACTTGTACTGTTTCTAAATTAAGTGTAGGCGTGGGAGGAGGGTGCTTCCTGCGCACTAATAACAGCACGCTTGTCAATTGTTGATGCTAATCATTCGCTTGTATCTTCCTAGACACATCTGCTGGTTGTGAATTATTCCACTTGCATGGCAAGGTGCGCATGTAGGTGTGTTAAAAATTCTGGAAGCACTGGGTATTGATCCCAGTTCCTCTCGCATACTAAGCGAGCGCTCTACCATCTGAGCTACGCCCGCCCCCCCGAAGACTAATGGTGCTACATACAGCCATATAGACGACACAGACCCTTGCACTCCCATTATTCAGCAGACAAACACTACTCTCTATGTATCCGTTAGGGTGTCTTTCAGGTTTCGTGCATTCTGTATCGAATCGTAGTTGGCCACAATGAAAGTGGCACGTATAACGTCGAAAATAGAATTCGGACACCGCTCTGAGTAAGACCAACGTGTTGTCCACCCTCTAGACTTCAATGAGGTTAAGCCGCGATACCTAAGACAGATCTGCACTCGATGACACCTCGATAACAGCCGGTCCCCACACTTACATCTTGCTCTCCTTACGTCAGTATACATCATATCAGTCTGTGACGCTGGCTTTGCAACATCTTGCGTGCCTTTAGGTTCGCCGCGACCAACACTTACCATGCACTGACAACAAAAAATGTAGGCGCCGCGGCTTGAACACTGGACCTTTCACATGCCAAGCGAACGCTCTACCAACTGAGCTACGCCCCATGCACGAGCAAACTGCGCTATTCCCCATTCTTTGCGACTCAGATGCGCACGGACACGATGGTTGGTTGGTTTGTAGCGGTGAAGGGAGCAGAGTACAAAGGCGCGGACCCGTTCATATACACAAAAGTACCAAGTAGTTTCGATGCTCTGGTATTACAAATGAAAATTCCGTCCGTTTTTAACGTCTTAAATTGAAAGAGCCGTCACAAATTGCTCCGTTTTCACTCCTTGACGACAATCAGACAGCACCTGAGGTAACAAACACATCTCGAGCCCCATTGTGCACTCCATTATTCATGCCAACTCAGTGCCTCGCTCTTTACTACTGTGTACCAATCTTGTCGTCCAACTGCAAAACACTGGGCCACAATAAGTTTCCGCGTCTCCATTGCACTGCGCATACTACGAAACGCTCCCCAAACTTGGCACTCACCCTCGCAGCCGACTTTTCCGACTTTCCACGACGCTCACGCAACGCTCACGCTAGTGACAGCATTATTTATAGTTCGACGTCGCGCCAAAGCGAATGAGCACATTTCGCCTACGGCTTAGGCCGCCCTCCTAGTGTGGCTGCTCGGTGTCTGCAGGCAGCGAGGGTCTGCAAGCTTCCTGTGTTCGCACCTATGTCACCTGTGCTTGCTTGTCAGAGACAGACTACCGCAAAACATACAACTCACTCCATGAATTGATTGCTACGGCATCTGTTATCAGCAGTCACAACTAACAACACCAGTAGCAGCTGACTGCATGCAAAGAATAGGAATGTGCAGTGGAATTTACGTGAACTCAGCGCAAGGCAGATCTTTCCGACATAGGCTTGAGAATCTTACAGGAACACTTGTACTGTTTCTAAATTAAGAGTAGGCGTGGGAGGAGGGTGCTTCCTGCGCACTAATAACAGCACGCTTGTCAATTGTGGATGCTAATCATTCGCTTGTATCTTCCTAGACACATCTGCTGGTTGTGAATTATTCCACTTGCATGGCAAGGTGCGCATGTAGGTGTGTTAAAAATTCTGGAAGCACTGGGTATTGATCCCAGTTCCTCTCGCATACTAAGCGAGCGCTCTACCATCTGAGCTACGCCCGCCCCCCCGAAGACTAATGGTGCTACATACAGCCATAAAGACGACACAGACCCTTGCACTCCCATTATTCAGCAGACAAACACTACTCTCTATGTATCCGTTAGGGTGTCTTTCAGGTTTCGTGCATTCCGTATCGAATCGTAGTTGGCCACAATGAAAGTGGCACGTATAACGTCGAAAATAGAATTCGGACACCGCTCTGAGTAAGACCAACGTGTTGTCCACCCTCTAGACTTCAATGAGGTTAAGCCGCGATACCTAAGACAGATCTGCACTCGATGACACCTCGATAACAGCCGGTCCCCACACTTACATCTTGCTCTCCTTACGTCAGTATACATCATATCAGTCTGTGACGCTGGCTTTGCAACATCTTGCGTGCCTTTAGGTTCGCCGCGACCAACACTTACCATGCACTGACAACAAAAAATGTAGGCGCCGCGGCTTGAACACTGGACCTTTCACATGCCAAGCGAACGCTCTACCAACTGAGCTACGCCCCATGCACGAGCAAACTGCGCTATTCCCCATTCTTTGCGACTCAGATGCGCACGGACACGATGGTTGGTTGGTTTGTAGCGGTGAAGGGAGCAGAGTACAAAGGCGCGGACCCGTTCATATACACAAAAGTACCAAGTAGTTTCGATGCTCTGGTATTACAAATGAAAATTCCGTCTGTTTTTAACGTCTTAAATTGAAAGAGCCGTCACAAATTGCTCCGTTTTCACTCCTTGACGACAATCAGACAGCACCTGAGGTAACAAACACATCTCGAGCCCCATTGTGCACTCCATTATTCATGCCAACTCAGTGCCTCGCTCTTTACTACTGTGTACCAATCTTGTCGTCCAACTGCAAAACACTGGGCCACAATAAGTTTCCGCGTCTCCATTGCACTGCGCATACTACGAAACGCTCCCCAAACTTGGCACTCACCCTCGCAGCCGACTTTTCCGACTTTCCACGACGCTCACGCTAGTGACAGCATTATTTATAGTTCGACGTCGCGGCAAAGCGAATGAGCACATTTCGCCTACGGCTTAGGCCGCCCTCCTAGTGTGGCTGCTCGGTGTCTGCAGGCAGCGAGGGTCTGCAAGCTTCCTGTGTTCGCACCTATGTCACCTGTGCTTGCTTATCAGAGACAGACTACCACAAAACATACAACTCACTCCATGAATTGATTGCTACGGCATCTGTTATCAGCAGTCACAACTAACAACACCAGTAGCAGCTGACTGCATGCAAAGAATAGGAATGTGCAGTGGAATTTACGTGAACTCAGCGCAAGGCAGATCTTTCCGACATAGGCTTGAGAATCTTACAGGAACACTTGTACTGTTTCTAAATTAAGTGTAGGCGTGGGAGGAGGGTGCTTCCTGCGCACTAATAACAGCACGCTTGTCAATTGTTGATGCTAATCATTCGCTTGTATCTTCCTAGACACATCTGCTGGTTGTGAATTATTCCACTTGCATGGCAAGGTGCGCATGTAGGTGTGTTAAAAATTCTGGAAGCACTGGGTATTGATCCCAGTTCCTCTCGCATACAAAGCGAGCGCTCTACCATCTGAGCTACGCCCGCCCCCCCGAAGACTAATGGTGCTACATACAGCCATATAGACGACACAGACCCTTGCACTCCCATTATTCAGCAGACAAACACTACTCTCTATGTATCCGTTAGGGTGTCTTTCAGGTTTCGTGCATTCCGTATCGAATCGTAGTTGGCCACAATGAAAGTGGCACGTATAACGTCGAAAATAGAATTCGGACACCGCTCTGAGTAAGACCAACGTGTTGTCCACCCTCTAGACTTCAATGAGGTTAAGCCGCGATACCTAAGACAGATCTGCACTCGATGACACCTCGATAACAGCCGGTCCCCACACTTACATCTTGCTCTCCTTACGTCAGTATACATCATATCAGTCTGTGACGCTGGCTTTGCAACATCTTGCGTGCCTTTAGGTTCGCCGCGACCAACACTTACCATGCACTGACAACAAAAAATGTAGGCGCCGCGGCTTGAACACTGGACCTTTCACATGCCAAGCGAACGCTCTACCAACTGAGCTACGCCCCATGCACGAGCAAACTGCGCTATTCCCCATTCTTTGCGACTCAGATGCGCACGGACACGATGGTTGGTTGGTTTGTAGCGGTGAAGGGAGCAGAGTACAAAGGCGCGGACCCGTTCATATACACAAAAGTACCAAGTAGTTTCGATGCTCTGGTATTACAAATGAAAATTCCGTCTGTTTTTAACGTCTTAAATTGAAAGAGCCGTCACAAATTGCTCCGTTTTCACTCCTTGACGACAATCAGACAGCACCTGAGGTAACAAACACATCTCGAGCCCCATTGTGCACTCCATTATTCATCCCAACTCAGTGCCTCGCTCTTTACTACTGTGTACCAATCTTGTCGTCCAACTGCAAAACACTGGGCCACAATAAGTTTCCGCGTCTCCATTGCACTGCGCATACTACGAAACGCTCCCCAAACTTGGCACTCACCCTCGCAGCCGACTTTTCCGACTTTCCACGACGCTCACGCAACGCTCACGCTAGTGACAGCATTATTTATAGTTCGACGTCGCGCCAAAGCGAATGAGCACATTTCGCCTACGGCTTAGGCCGCCCTCCTAGTGTGGCTGCTCGGTGTCTGCAGGCAGCGAGGGTCTGCAAGCTTCCTGTGTTCGCACCTATGTCACCTGTGCTTGCTTATCAGAGACAGACTACCACAAAACATACAACTCACTCCATGAATTGATTGCTACGGCATCTGTTATCAGCAGTCACAACTAACAACACCAGTAGCAGCTGACTGCATGCAAAGAATAGGAATGTGCAGTGGAATTTACGTGAACTCAGCGCAAGGCAGATCTTTCCGACATAGGCTTGAGAATCTTACAGGAACACTTGTACTGTTTCTAAATTAAGTGTAGGCGTGGGAGGAGGGTGCTTCCTGCGCACTAATAACAGCACGCTTGTCAATTGTTGATGCTAATCATTCGCTTGTATCTTCCTAGACACATCTGCTGGTTGTGAATTATTCCACTTGCATGGCAAGGTGCGCATGTAGGTGTGTTAAAAATTCTGGAAGCACTGGGTATTGATCCCAGTTCCTCTCGCATACTAAGCGAGCGCTCTACCATCTGAGCTACGCCCGCCCCCCCGAAGACTAATGGTGCTACATACAGCCATATAGACGACACAGACCCTTGCACTCCCATTATTCAGCAGACAAACACTACTCTCTATGTATCCGTTAGGGTGTCTTTCAGGTTTCGTGCATTCTGTATCGAATCGTAGTTGGCCACAATGAAAGTGGCACGTATAACGTCGAAAATAGAATTCGGACACCGCTCTGAGTAAGACCAACGTGTTGTCCACCCTCTAGACTTCAATGAGGTTAAGCCGCGATACCTAAGACAGATCTGCACTCGATGACACCTCGATAACAGCCGGTCCCCACACTTACATCTTGCTCTCCTTACGTCAGTATACATCATATCAGTCTGTGACGCTGGCTTTGCAACATCTTGCGTGCCTTTAGGTTCGCCGCGACCAACACTTACCATGCACTGACAACAAAAAATGTAGGCGCCGCGGCTTGAACACTGGACCTTTCACATGCCAAGCGAACGCTCTACCAACCGAGCTACGCCCCATGCACGAGCAAACTGCGCTATTCCCCATTCTTTGCGACTCAGATGCTCACGGACACGATGGTTGGTTGGTTTGTAGCGGTGAAGGGAGCAGAGTACAAAGGCGCGGACCCGTTCATATACACAAAAGTACCAAGTAGTTTCGATGCTCTGGTATTACAAATGAAAATTCCGTCTGTTTTTAACGTCTTAAATTGAAAGAGCCGTCACAAATTGCTCCGTTTTCACTCCTTGACGACAATCATACAGCACCTGAGGTAACAAACACATCTCGAGCCCCCTTGTGCACTCCATTATTCATGCCAACTCAGTGCCTCGCTCTTTACTACTGTGTACCAATCTTGTCGTCCAACTGCAAAACACTGGGCCACAATAAGTTTCCGCGTCTCCATTGCACTGCGCATACTACGAAACGCTCCCCAAACTTGGCACTCACCCTCGCAGCCGACTTTTCCGACTTTCCACGACGCTCACGCAACGCTCACGCTAGTGACATCATTATTTATAGTTCGACGTCGCGCCAAAGCGAATGAGCACATTTCGCCTACGGCTTAGGCCGCCCTCCTAGTGTGGCTGCTCGGTGTCTGCAGGCAGCGAGGGTCTGCAAGCTTCCTGTGTTCGCACCTATGTCACCTGTGCTTGCTTGTCAGAGACAGACTACCGCAAAACATACAACTCACTCCATGAATTGATTGCTACGGCATCTGTTATCAGCAGTCACAACTAACAACACCAGTAGCAGCTGACTGCATGCAAAGAATAGGAATGTGCAGTGGAATTTACGTGAACTCAGCGCAAGGCAGATCTTTCCGACATAGGCTTGAGAATCTTACAGGAACACTTGTACTGTTTCTAAATTAAGTGTAGGCGTGGGAGGAGGGTGCTTCCTGCGCACTAATAACAGCACGCTTGTCAATTGTTGATGCTAATCATTCGCTTGTATCTTCCTAGACACATCTGCTGTTTGTGAATTATTCCACTTGCATGGCAAGGTGCGCATGTAGGTGTGTTAAAAATTCTGGAAGCACTGGGTATTGATCCCAGTTCCTCTCGCATACTAAGCGAGCGCTCTACCATCTGAGCTACGCCCGCCCCCCCGAAGACTAATGGTGCTACATACAGCCATATAGACGACACAGACCCTTGCACTCCCATTATTCAGCAGACAAACACTACTCTCTATGTATCCGTTAGGGTGTCTTTCAGGTTTCGTGCATTCTGTATCGAATCGTAGTTGGCCACAATGAAAGTGGCACGTATAACGTCGAAAATAGAATTCGGACACCGCTCTGAGTAAGACCAACGTGTTGTCCACCCTCTAGACTTCAATGAGGTTAAGCCGCGATACCTAAGACAGATCTGCACTCGATGACACCTCGATAACAGCCGGTCCCCACACTTACATCTTGCTCTCCTTACGTCAGTATACATCATATCAGTCTGTGACGCTGGCTTTGCAACATCTTGCGTGCCTTTAGGTTCGCCGCGACCAACACTTACCATGCACTGACAACAAAAAATGTAGGCGCCGCGGCTTGAACACTGGACCTTTCACATGCCAAGCGAACGCTCTACCAACTGAGCTACGCCCCATGCACGAGCAAACTGCGCTATTCCCCATTCTTTGCGACTCAGATGCTCACGGACACGATGGTTGGTTGGTTTGTAGCGGTGAAGGGAGCAGAGTACAAAGGCGCGGACCCGTTCATATACACAAAAGTACCAAGTAGTTTCGATGCTCTGGTATTACAAATGAAAATTCCGTCTGTTTTTAACGTCTTAAATTGAAAGAGCCGTCACAAATTGCTCCGTTTTCACTCCTTGACGACAATCATACAGCACCTGAGGTAACAAACACATCTCGAGCCCCATTGTGCACTCCATTATTCATGCCAACTCAGTGCCTCGCTCTTTACTACTGTGTACCAATCTTGTCGTCCAACTGCAAAACACTGGGCCACAATAAGTTTCCGCGTCTCCATTGCACTGCGCATACTACGAAACGCTCCCCAAACTTGGCACTCACCCTCGCAGCCGACTTTTCCGACTTTCCACGACGCTCACGCAACGCTCACGCTAGTGACAGCATTATTTATAGTTCGACGTCGCGCCAAAGCGAATGAGCACATTTCGCCTACGGCTTAGGCCGCCCTCCTAGTGTGGCTGCTCGGTGTCTGCAGGCAGCGAGGGTCTGCAAGCTTCCTGTGTTCGCACCTATGTCACCTGTGCTTGCTTATCAGAGACAGACTACCACAAAACATACAACTCACTCCATGAATTGATTGCTACGGCATCTGTTATCAGCAGTCACAACTAACAACACCAGTAGCAGCTGACTGCATGCAAAGAATAGGAATGTGCAGTGGAATTTACGTGAACTCAGCGCAAGGCAGATCTTTCCGACATAGGCTTGAGAATCTTACAGGAACACTTGTACTGTTTCTAAATTAAGTGTAGGCGTGGGAGGAGGGTGCTTCCTGCGCACTAATAACAGCACGCTTGTCAATTGTTGATGCTAATCATTCGCTTGTATCTTCCTAGACACATCTGCTGGTTGTGAATTATTCCACTTGCATGGCAAGGTGCGCATGTAGGTGTGTTAAAAATTCTGGAAGCACTGGGTATTGATCCCAGTTCCTCTCGCATACTAAGCGAGCGCTCTACCATCTGAGCTACGCCCGCCCCCCAGAAGACTAATGGTGCTACATACAGCCATATAGACGACACAGACCCTTGCACTCCCATTATTCAGCAGACAAACACTACTCTCTATGTATCCGTTAGGGTGTCTTTCAGGTTTCGTGCATTCTGTATCGAATCGTAGTTGGCCACAATGAAAGTGGCACGTATAACGTCGAAAATAGAATTCGGACACCGCTCTGAGTAAGACCAACGTGTTGTCCACCCTCTAGACTTCAATGAGGTTAAGCCGCGATACCTAAGACAGATCTGCACTCGATGACACCTCGATAACAGCCGGTCCCCACACTTACATCTTGCTCTCCTTACGTCAGTATACATCATATCAGTCTGTGACGCTGGCTTTGCAACATCTTGCGTGCCTTTAGGTTCGCCGCGACCAACACTTACCATGCACTGACAACAAAAAATGTAGGCGCCGCGGCTTGAACACTGGACCTTTCACATGCCAAGCGAACGCTCTACCAACCGAGCTACGCCCCATGCACGAGCAAACTGCGCTATTCCCCATTCTTTGCGACTCAGATGCTCACGGACACGATGGTTGGTTGGACACTAGATCGCGTGTTAGCAGAGTACAAAGGCGCGGACCCGTTCATATACACAAAAGTACCAAGTAGTTTCGATGCTCTGGTATTACAAATGAAAATTCCGTCTGTTTTTAACGTCTTAAATTGAAAGAGCCGTCACAAATTGCTCCGTTTTCACTCCTTGACGACAATCATACAGCACCTGAGGTAACAAACACATCTCGAGCCCCCTTGTGCACTCCATTATTCATGCCAACTCAGTGCCTCGCTCTTTACTACTGTGTACCAATCTTGTCGTCCAACTGCAAAACACTGGGCCACAATAAGTTTCCGCGTCTCCATTGCACTGCGCATACTACGAAACGCTCCCCAAACTTGGCACTCACCCTCGCAGCCGACTTTTCCGACTTTCCACGACGCTCACGCAACGCTCACGCTAGTGACATCATTATTTATAGTTCGACGTCGCGCCAAAGCGAATGAGCACATTTCGCCTACGGCTTAGGCCGCCCTCCTAGTGTGGCTGCTCGGTGTCTGCAGGCAGCGAGGGTCTGCAAGCTTCCTGTGTTCGCACCTATGTCACCTGTGCTTGCTTGTCAGAGACAGACTACCGCAAAACATACAACTCACTCCATGAATTGATTGCTACGGCATCTGTTATCAGCAGTCACAACTAACAACACCAGTAGCAGCTGACTGCATGCAAAGAATAGGAATGTGCAGTGGAATTTACGTGAACTCAGCGCAAGGCAGATCTTTCCGACATAGGCTTGAGAATCTTACAGGAACACTTGTACTGTTTCTAAATTAAGTGTAGGCGTGGGAGGAGGGTGCTTCCTGCGCACTAATAACAGCACGCTTGTCAATTGTTGATGCTAATCATTCGCTTGTATCTTCCTAGACACATCTGCTGTTTGTGAATTATTCCACTTGCATGGCAAGGTGCGCATGTAGGTGTGTTAAAAATTCTGGAAGCACTGGGTATTGATCCCAGTTCCTCTCGCATACTAAGCGAGCGCTCTACCATCTGAGCTACGCCCGCCCCCCCGAAGACTAATGGTGCTACATACAGCCATATAGACGACACAGACCCTTGCACTCCCATTATTCAGCAGACAAACACTACTCTCTATGTATCCGTTAGGGTGTCTTTCAGGTTTCGTGCATTCTGTATCGAATCGTAGTTGGCCACAATGAAAGTGGCACGTATAACGTCGAAAATAGAATTCGGACACCGCTCTGAGTAAGACCAACGTGTTGTCCACCCTCTAGACTTCAATGAGGTTAAGCCGCGATACCTAAGACAGATCTGCACTCGATGACACCTCGATAACAGCCGGTCCCCACACTTACATCTTGCTCTCCTTACGTCAGTATACATCATATCAGTCTGTGACGCTGGCTTTGCAACATCTTGCGTGCCTTTAGGTTCGCCGCGACCAACACTTACCATGCACTGACAACAAAAAATGTAGGCGCCGCGGCTTGAACACTGGACCTTTCACATGCCAAGCGAACGCTCTACCAACTGAGCTACGCCCCATGCACGAGCAAACTGCGCTATTCCCCATTCTTTGCGACTCAGATGCTCACGGACACGATGGTTGGTTGGTTTGTAGCGGTGAAGGGAGCAGAGTACAAAGGCGCGGACCCGTTCATATACACAAAAGTACCAAGTAGTTTCGATGCTCTGGTATTACAAATGAAAATTCCGTCTGTTTTTAACGTCTTAAATTGAAAGAGCCGTCACAAATTGCTCCGTTTTCACTCCTTGACGACAATCATACAGCACCTGAGGTAACAAACACATCTCGAGCCCCATTGTGCACTCCATTATTCATGCCAACTCAGTGCCTCGCTCTTTACTACTGTGTACCAATCTTGTCGTCCAACTGCAAAACACTGGGCCACAATAAGTTTCCGCGTCTCCATTGCACTGCGCATACTACGAAACGCTCCCCAAACTTGGCACTCACCCTCGCAGCCGACTTTTCCGACTTTCCACGACGCTCACGCAACGCTCACGCTAGTGACAGCATTATTTATAGTTCGACGTCGCGCCAAAGCGAATGAGCACATTTCGCCTACGGCTTAGGCCGCCCTCCTAGTGTGGCTGCTCGGTGTCTGCAGGCAGCGAGGGTCTGCAAGCTTCCTGTGTTCGCACCTATGTCACCTGTGCTTGCTTGTCAGAGACAGACTACCGCAAAACATACAACTCACTCCATGAATTGATTGCTACGGCATCTGTTATCAGCAGTCACAACTAACAACACCAGTAGCAGCTGACTGCATGCAAAGAATAGGAATGTGCAGTGGAATTTACGTGAACTCAGCGCAAGGCAGATCTTTCCGACATAGGCTTGAGAATCTTACAGGAACACTTGTACTGTTTCTAAATTAAGTGTAGGCGTGGGAGGAGGGTGCTTCCTGCGCACTAATAACAGCACGCTTGTCAATTGTGGATGCTAATCATTCGCTTGTATCTTCCTAGACACATCTGCTGGTTGTGAATTATTCCACTTGCATGGCAAGGTGCGCATGTAGGTGTGTTAAAAATTCTGGAAGCACTGGGTATTGATCCCAGTTCCTCTCGCATACTAAGCGAGCGCTCTACCATCTGAGCTACGCCCGCCCCCCCGAAGACTAATGGTGCTACATACAGCCATATAGACGACACAGACCCTTGCACTCCCATTATTCAGCAGACAAACACTACTCTCTATGTATCCGTTAGGGTGTCTTTCAGGTTTCGTGCATTCTGTATCGAATCGTAGTTGGCCACAATGAAAGTGGCACGTATAACGTCGAAAATAGAATTCGGACACCGCTCTGAGTAAGACCAACGTGTTGTCCACCCTCTAGACTTCAATGAGGTTAAGCCGCGATACCTAAGACAGATCTGCACTCGATGACACCTCGATAACAGCCGGTCCCCACACTTACATCTTGCTCTCCTTACGTCAGTATACATCATATCAGTCTGTGACGCTGGCTTTGCAACATCTTGCGTGCCTTTAGGTTCGCCGCGACCAACACTTACCATGCACTGACAACAAAAAATGTAGGCGCCGCGGCTTGAACACTGGACCTTTCACATGCCAAGCGAACGCTCTACCAACTGAGCTACGCCCCATGCACGAGCAAACTGCGCTATTCCCCATTCTTTGCGACTCAGATGCTCACGGACACGATGGTTGGTTGGTTTGTAGCGGTGAAGGGAGCAGAGTACAAAGGCGCGGACCCGTTCATATACACAAAAGTACCAAGTAGTTTCGATGCTCTGGTATTACAAATGAAAATTCCGTCTGTTTTTAACGTCTTAAATTGAAAGAGCCGTCACAAATTGCTCCGTTTTCACTCCTTGACGACAATCATACAGCACCTGAGGTAACAAACACATCTCGAGCCCCATTGTGCACTCCATTATTCATGCCAACTCAGTGCCTCGCTCTTTACTACTGTGTACCAATCTTGTCGTCCAACTGCAAAACACTGGGCCACAATAAGTTTCCGCGTCCCCATTGCACTGCGCATACTACGAAACGCTCCCCAAACTTGGCACTCACCCTCGCAGCCGACTTTTCCGACTTTCCACGACGCTCACGCTAGTGACAGCATTATTTATAGTTCGACGTCGCGCCAAAGCGAATGAGCACATTTCGCCTACGGCTTAGGCCGCCCTCCTAGTGTGGCTGCTCGGTGTCTGCAGGCAGCGAGGGTCTGCAAGCTTCCTGTGTTCGCACCTATGTCACCTGTGCTTGCTTGTCAGAGACAGACTACCGCAAAACATACAACTCACTCCATGAATTGATTGCTACGGCATCTGTTATCAGCAGTCACAACTAACAACACCAGTAGCAGCTGACTGCATGCAAAGAATAGGAATGTGCAGTGGAATTTACGTGAACTCAGCGCAAGGCAGATCTTTCCGACATAGGCTTGAGAATCTTACAGGAACACTTGTACTGTTTCTAAATTAAGTGTAGGCGTGGGAGGAGGGTGCTTCCTGCGCACTAATAACAGCACGCTTGTCAATTGTGGATGCTAATCATTCGCTTGTATCTTCCTAGACACATCTGCTGGTTGTGAATTATTCCACTTGCATGGCAAGGTGCGCATGTAGGTGTGTTAAAAATTCTGGAAGCACTGGGTATTGATCCCAGTTCCTCTCGCATACTAAGCGAGCGCTCTACCATCTGAGCTACGCCCGCCCCCCCGAAGACTAATGGTGCTACATACAGCCATATAGACGACACAGACCCTTGCACTCCCATTATTCAGCAGACAAACACTACTCTCTATGTATCCGTTAGGGTGTCTTTCAGGTTTCGTGCATTCTGTATCGAATCGTAGTTGGCCACAATGAAAGTGGCACGTATAACGTCGAAAATAGAATTCGGACACCGCTCTGAGTAAGACCAACGTGTTGTCCACCCTCTAGACTTCAATGAGGTTAAGCCGCGATACCTAAGACAGATCTGCACTCGATGACACCTCGATAACAGCCGGTCCCCACACTTACATCTTGCTCTCCTTACATCAGTATACATCATATCAGTCTGTGACGCTGGCTTTGCAACATCTTGCGTGCCTTTAGGTTCGCCGCGACCAACACTTACCATGCACTGACAACAAAAAATGTAGGCGCCGCGGCTTGAACACTGGACCTTTCACATGCCAAGCGAACGCTCTACCAACTGAGCTACGCCCCATGCACGAGCAAACTGCGCTATTCCCCATTCTTTGCGACTCAGATGCTCACGGACACGATGGTTGGTTGGTTTGTAGCGGTGAAGGGAGCAGAGTACAAAGGCGCGGACCCGTTCATATACACAAAAGTACCAAGTAGTTTCGATGCTCTGGTATTACAAATGAAAATTCCGTCTGTTTTTAACGTCTTAAATTGAAAGAGCCGTCACAAATTGCTCCGTTTTCACTCCTTGACGACAATCATACAGCACCTGAGGTAACAAACACATCTCGAGCCCCCTTGTGCACTCCATTATTCATGCCAACTCAGTGCCTCGCTCTTTACTACTGTGTACCAATCTTGTCGTCCAACTGCAAAACACTGGGCCACAATAAGTTTCCGCGTCTCCATTGCACTGCGCATACTACGAAACGCTCCCCAAACTTGGCACTCACCCTCGCAGCCGACTTTTCCGACTTTCCACGACGCTCACGCAACGCTCACGCTAGTGACAGCATTATTTATAGTTCGACGTCGCGCCAAAGCGAATGAGCACATTTCGCCTACGGCTTAGGCCGCCCTCCTAGTGTGGCTGCTCGGTGTCTGCAGGCAGCGAGGGTCTGCAAGCTTCCTGTGTTCGCACCTATGTCACCTGTGCTTGCTTGTCAGAGACAGACTACCGCAAAACATACAACTCACTCCATGAATTGATTGCTACGGCATCTGTTATCAGCAGTCACAACTAACAACACCAGTAGCAGCTGACTGCATGCAAAGAATAGGAATGTGCAGTGGAATTTACGTGAACTCAGCGCAAGGCAGATCTTTCCGACATAGGCTTGAGAATCTTACAGGAACACTTGTACTGTTTCTAAATTAAGTGTAGGCGTGGGAGGAGGGTGCTTCCTGCGCACTAATAACAGCACGCTTGTCAATTGTTGATGCTAATCATTCGCTTGTATCTTCCTAGACACATCTGCTGGTTGTGAATTATTCCACTTGCATGGCAAGGTGCGCATGTAGGTGTGTTAAAAATTCTGGAAGCACTGGGTATTGATCCCAGTTCCTCTCGCATACTAAGCGAGCGCTCTACCATCTGAGCAACGCCCGCCCCCCCGAAGACTAATGGTGCTACATACAGCCATATAGACGACACAGACCCTTGCACTCCCATTATTCAGCAGACAAACACTACTCTCTATGTATCCGTTAGGGTGTCTTTCAGGTTTCGTGCATTCTGTATCGAATCGTAGTTGGCCACAATGAAAGTGGCACGTATAACGTCGAAAATAGAATTCGGACACCGCTCTGAGTAAGACCAACGTGTTGTCCACCCTCTAGACTTCAATGAGGTTAAGCCGCGATACCTAAGACAGATCTGCACTCGATGACACCTCGATAACAGCCGGTCCCCACACTTACATCTTGCTCTCCTTACGTCAGTATACATCATACCAGTCTGTGACGCTGGCTTTGCAACATCTTGCGTGCCTTTAGGTTCGCCGCGACCAACACTTACCATGCACTGACCGCAAAAAATGGAGGCGCCGCGGCTTGAACCCTGAAGCTTTCACATGCCAAGCGAACGCTCTACCAACTGAGCTACGCCCCATGCACGAGCAAACTGCGCTATTCCCCATTCTTTGCGACTCAGATGCTCACGGACACGATGGTTGGTTGGTTTGTAGCGGTGAAGGGAGCAGAGTACAAAGGCGCGGACCCGTTCATATACACAAAAGTACCAAGTAGTTTCGATGCTCTGGTATTACAAATGAAAATTCCGTCTGTTTTTAACGTCTTAAATTGAAAGAGCCGTCACAAATTGCTCCGTTTTCACTCCTTGACGACAATCATACAGCACCTGAGGTAACAAACACATCTCGAGCCCCCTTGTGCACTCCATTATTCATGCCAACTCAGTGCCTCGCTCTTTACTACTGTGTACCAATCTTGTCGTCCAACTGCAAAACACTGGGCCACAATAAGTTTCCGCGTCTCCATTGCACTGCGCATACTACGAAACGCTCCCCAAACTTGGCACTCACCCTCGCAGCCGACTTTTCCGACTTTCCACGACGCTCACGCAACGCTCACGCTAGTGACAGCATTATTTATAGTTCGACGTCGCGCCAAAGCGAATGAGCACATTTCGCCTACGGCTTAGGCCGCCCTCCTAGTGTGGCTGCTCGGTGTCTGCAGGCAGCGAGGGTCTGCAAGCTTCCTGTGTTCGCACCTATGTCACCTGTGCTTGCTTGTCAGAGACAGACTACCGCAAAACATACAACTCACTCCATGAATTGATTGCTACGGCATCTGTTATCAGCAGTCACAACTAACAACACCAGTAGCAGCTGACTGCATGCAAAGAATAGGAATGTGCAGTGGAATTTACGTGAACTCAGCGCAAGGCAGATCTTTCCGACATAGGCTTGAGAATCTTACAGGAACACTTGTACTGTTTCTAAATTAAGTGTAGGCGTGGGAGGAGGGTGCTTCCTGCGCACTAATAACAGCACGCTTGTCAATTGTTGATGCTAATCATTCGCTTGTATCTTCCTAGACACATCTGCTGTTTGTGAATTATTCCACTTGCATGGCAAGGTGCGCATGTAGGTGTGTTAAAAATTCTGGAAGCACTGGGTATTGATCCCAGTTCCTCTCGCATACTAAGCGAGCGCTCTACCATCTGAGCTACGCCCGCCCCCCCGAAGACTAATGGTGCTACATACAGCCATATAGACGACACAGACCCTTGCACTCCCATTATTCAGCAGACAAACACTACTCTCTATGTATCCGTTAGGGTGTCTTTCAGGTTTCGTGCATTCTGTATCGAATCGTAGTTGGCCACAATGAAAGTGGCACGTATAACGTCGAAAATAGAATTCGGACACCGCTCTGAGTAAGACCAACGTGTTGTCCACCCTCTAGACTTCAATGAGGTTAAGCCGCGATACCTAAGACAGATCTGCACTCGATGACACCTCGATAACAGCCGGTCCCCACACTTACATCTTGCTCTCCTTACGTCAGTATACATCATATCAGTCTGTGGCGCTGGCTTTGCAACATCTTGCGTGCCTTTAGGTTCGCCGCGACCAACACTTACCATGCACTGACAACAAAAAATGTAGGCGCCGCGGCTTGAACACTGGACCTTTCACATGCCAAGCGAACGCTCTACCAAATGAGCTACGCCCCATGCACGAGCAAAGTGCGCTATTCCCCATTCTTTGCGACTCAGATGCGCACGGACACGATGGTTGGTTGGTTTGTAGCGGTGAAGGGAGCAGAGTACAAAGGCGCGGACCCGTTCATATACACAAAAGTACCAAGTAGTTTCGATGCTCTGGTATTACAAATGAAAATTCCGTCTGTTTTTAACGTCTTAAATTGAAAGAGCCGTCACAAATTGCTCCGTTTTCACTCCTTGACGACAATCATACAGCACCTGAGGTAACAAACACATCTCGAGCCCCCTTGTGCACTCCATTATTCATGCCAACTCAGTGCCTCGCTCTTTACTACTGTGTACCAATCTTGTCGTCCAACTGCAAAACACTGGGCCACAATAAGTTTCCGCGTCTCCATTGCACTGCGCATACTACGAAACGCTCCCCAAACTTGGCACTCACCCTCGCAGCCGACTTTTCCGACTTTCCACGACGCTCACGCTAGTGACAGCATTATTTATAGTTCGACGTCGCGCCAAAGCGAATGAGCACATTTCGCCTACGGCTTAGGCCGCCCTCCTAGTGTGGCTGCTCGGTGTCTGCAGGCAGCGAGGGTCTGCAAGCTTCCTGTGTTCGCACCTATGTCACCTGTGCTTGCTTGTCAGAGACAGACTACCGCAAAACATACAACTCACTCCATGAATTGATTGCTACGGCATCTGTTATCAGCAGTCACAACTAACAACACCAGTAGCAGCTGACTGCATGCAAAGAATAGGAATGTGCAGTGGAATTTACGTGAACTCAGCGCAAGGCAGATCTTTCCGACATAGGCTTGAGAATCTTACAGGAACACTTGTACTGTTTCTAAATTAAGTGTAGGCGTGGGAGGAGGGTGCTTCCTGCGCACTAATAACAGCACGCTTGTCAATTGTGGATGCTAATCATTCGCTTGTATCTTCCTAGACACATCTGCTGGTTGTGAATTATTCCACTTGCATGGCAAGGTGCGCATGTAGGTGTGTTAAAAATTCTGGAAGCACTGGGTATTGATCCCAGTTCCTCTCGCATACTAAGCGAGCGCTCTACCATCTGAGCTACGCCCGCCCCCCCGAAGACTAATGGTGCTACATACAGCCATATAGACGACACAGACCCTTGCACTCCCATTATTCAGCAGACAAACACTACTCTCTATGTATCCGTTAGGGTGTCTTTCAGGTTTCGTGCATTCTGTATCGAATCGTAGTTGGCCACAATGAAAGTGGCACGTATAACGTCGAAAATAGAATTCGGACACCGCTCTGAGTAAGACCAACGTGTTGTCCACCCTCTAGACTTCAATGAGGTTAAGCCGCGATACCTAAGACAGATCTGCACTCGATGACACCTCGATAACAGCCGGTCCCCACACTTACATCTTGCTCTCCTTACATCAGTATACATCATATCAGTCTGTGACGCTGGCTTTGCAACATCTTGCGTGCCTTTAGGTTCGCCGCGACCAACACTTACCATGCACTGACAACAAAAAATGTAGGCGCCGCAGCTTGAACACTGGACCTTTCACATGCCAAGCGAACGCTCTACCAACTGAGCTACGCCCCATGCACGAGCAAACTGCGCTATTCCCCATTCTTTGCGACTCAGATGCTCACGGACACGATGGTTGGTTGGTTTGTAGCGGTGAAGGGAGCAGAGTACAAAGGCGCGGACCCGTTCATATACACAAAAGTACCAAGTAGTTTCGATGCTCTGGTATTACAAATGAAAATTCCGTCTGTTTTTAACGTCTTAAATTGAAAGAGCCGTCACAAATTGCTCCGTTTTCACTCCTTGACGACAATCATACAGCACCTGAGGTAACAAACACATCTCGAGCCCCCTTGTGCACTCCATTATTCATGCCAACTCAGTGCCTCGCTCTTTACTACTGTGTACCAATCTTGTCGTCCAACTGCAAAACACTGGGCCACAATAAGTTTCCGCGTCTCCATTGCACTGCGCATACTACGAAACGCTCCCCAAACTTGGCACTCACCCTCGCAGCCGACTTTTCCGACTTTCCACGACGCTCACGCAACGCTCACGCTAGTGACAGCATTATTTATAGTTCGACGTCGCGCCAAAGCGAATGAGCACATTTCGCCTACGGCTTAGGCCGCCCTCCTAGTGTGGCTGCTCGGTGTCTGCAGGCAGCGAGGGTCTGCAAGCTTCCTGTGTTCGCACCTATGTCACCTGTGCTTGCTTGTCAGAGACAGACTACCGCAAAACATACAACTCACTCCATGAATTGATTGCTACGGCATCTGTTATCAGCAGTCACAACTAACAACACCAGTAGCAGCTGACTGCATGCAAAGAATAGGAATGTGCAGTGGAATTTACGTGAACTCAGCGCAAGGCAGATCTTTCCGACATAGGCTTGAGAATCTTACAGGAACACTTGTACTGTTTCTAAATTAAGTGTAGGCGTGGGAGGAGGGTGCTTCCTGCGCACTAATAACAGCACGCTTGTCAATTGTTGATGCTAATCATTCGCTTGTATCTTCCTAGACACATCTGCTGTTTGTGAATTATTCCACTTGCATGGCAAGGTGCGCATGTAGGTGTGTTAAAAATTCTGGAAGCACTGGTTATTGATCCCAGTTCCTCTCGCATACTAAGCGAGCGCTCTACCATCTGAGCTACGCCCGCCCCCCCGAAGACTAATGGTGCTACATACAGCCATATAGACGACACAGACCCTTGCACTCCCATTATTCAGCAGACAAACACTACTCTCTATGTATCCGTTAGGGTGTCTTTCAGGTTTCGTGCATTCTGTATCGAATCGTAGTTGGCCACAATGAAAGTGGCACGTATAACGTCGAAAATAGAATTCGGACACCGCTCTGAGTAAGACCAACGTGTTGTCCACCCTCTAGACTTCAATGAGGTTAAGCCGCGATACCTAAGACAGATCTGCACTCGATGACACCTCGATAACAGCCGGTCCCCACACTTACATCTTGCTCTCCTTACGTCAGTATACATCATATCAGTCTGTGACGCTGGCTTTGCAACATCTTGCGTGCCTTTAGGTTCGCCGCGACCAACACTTACCATGCACTGACAACAAAAAATGTAGGCGCCGCGGCTTGAACACTGGACCTTTCACATGCCAAGCGAACGCTCTACCAACTGAGCTACGCCCCATGCACGAGCAAACTGCGCTATTCCCCATTCTTTGCGACTCAGATGCTCACGGACACGATGGTTGGTTGGTTTGTAGCGGTGAAGGGAGCAGAGTACAAAGGCGCGGACCCGTTCATATACACAAAAGTACCAAGTAGTTTCGATGCTCTGGTATTACAAATGAAAATTCCGTCTGTTTTTAACGTCTTAAATTGAAAGAGCCGTCACAAATTGCTCCGTTTTCACTCCTTGACGACAATCATACAGCACCTGAGGTAACAAACACATCTCGAGCCCCATTGTGCACTCCATTATTCATGCCAACTCAGTGCCTCGCTCTTTACTACTGTGTACCAATCTTGTCGTCCAACTGCAAAACACTGGGCCACAATAAGTTTCCGCGTCTCCATTGCACTGCGCATACTACGAAACGCTCCCCAAACTTGGCACTCACCCTCGCAGCCGACTTTTCCGACTTTCCACGACGCTCACGCAACGCTCACGCTAGTGACAGCATTATTTATAGTTCGACGTCGCGCCAAAGCGAATGAGCACATTTCGCCTACGGCTTAGGCCGCCCTCCTAGTGTGGCTGCTCGGTGTCTGCAGGCAGCGAGGGTCTGCAAGCTTCCTGTGTTCGCACCTATGTCACCTGTGCTTGCTTGTCAGAGACAGACTACCGCAAAACATACAACTCACTCCATGAATTGATTGCTACGGCATCTGTTATCAGCAGTCACAACTAACAACACCAGTAGCAGCTGACTGCATGCAAAGAATAGGAATGTGCAGTGGAATTTACGTGAACTCAGCGCAAGGCAGATCTTTCCGACATAGGCTTGAGAATCTTACAGGAACACTTGTACTGTTTCTAAATTAAGTGTAGGCGTGGGAGGAGGGTGCTTCCTGCGCACTAATAACAGCACGCTTGTCAATTGTGGATGCTAATCATTCGCTTGTATCTTCCTAGACACATCTGCTGGTTGTGAATTATTCCACTTGCATGGCAAGGTGCGCATGTAGGTGTGTTAAAAATTCTGGAAGCACTGGGTATTGATCCCAGTTCCTCTCGCATACTAAGCGAGCGCTCTACCATCTGAGCTACGCCCGCCCCCCCGAAGACTAATGGTGCTACATACAGCCATATAGACGACACAGACCCTTGCACTCCCATTATTCAGCAGACAAACACTACTCTCTATGTATCCGTTAGGGTGTCTTTCAGGTTTCGTGCATTCTGTATCGAATCGTAGTTGGCCACAATGAAAGTGGCACGTATAACGTCGAAAATAGAATTCGGACACCGCTCTGAGTAAGACCAACGTGTTGTCCACCCTCTAGACTTCAATGAGGTTAAGCCGCGATACCTAAGACAGATCTGCACTCGATGACACCTCGATAACAGCCGGTCCCCACACTTACATCTTGCTCTCCTTACGTCAGTATACATCATATCAGTCTGTGACGCTGGCTTTGCAACATCTTGCGTGCCTTTAGGTTCGCCGCGACCAACACTTACCATGCACTGACAACAAAAAATGTAGGCGCCGCGGCTTGAACACTGGACCTTTCACATGCCAAGCGAACGCTCTACCAACTGAGCTACGCCCCATGCACGAGCAAACTGCGCTATTCCCCATTCTTTGCGACTCAGATGCTCACGGACACGATGGTTGGTTGGTTTGTAGCGGTGAAGGGAGCAGAGTACAAAGGCGCGGACCCGTTCATATACACAAAAGTACCAAGTAGTTTCGATGCTCTGGTATTACAAATGAAAATTCCGTCTGTTTTTAACGTCTTAAATTGAAAGAGCCGTCACAAATTGCTCCGTTTTCACTCCTTGACGACAATCATACAGCACCTGAGGTAACAAACACATCTCGAGCCCCATTGTGCACTCCATTATTCATGCCAACTCAGTGCCTCGCTCTTTACTACTGTGTACCAATCTTGTCGTCCAACTGCAAAACACTGGGCCACAATAAGTTTCCGCGTCTCCATTGCACTGCGCATACTACGAAACGCTCCCCAAACTTGGCACTCACCCTCGCAGCCGACTTTTCCGACTTTCCACGACGCTCACGCAACGCTCACGCTAGTGACAGCATTATTTATAGTTCGACGTCGCGCCAAAGCGAATGAGCACATTTCGCCTACGGCTTAGGCCGCCCTCCTAGTGTGGCTGCTCGGTGTCTGCAGGCAGCGAGGGTCTGCAAGCTTCCTGTGTTCGCACCTATGTCACCTGTGCTTGCTTGTCAGAGACAGACTACCGCAAAACATACAACTCACTCCATGAATTGATTGCTACGGCATCTGTTATCAGCAGTCACAACTAACAACACCAGTAGCAGCTGACTGCATGCAAAGAATAGGAATGTGCAGTGGAATTTACGTGAACTCAGCGCAAGGCAGATCTTTCCGACATAGGCTTGAGAATCTTACAGGAACACTTGTACTGTTTCTAAATTAAGTGTAGGCGTGGGAGGAGGGTGCTTCCTGCGCACTAATAACAGCACGCTTGTCAATTGTGGATGCTAATCATTCGCTTGTATCTTCCTAGACACATCTGCTGGTTGTGAATTATTCCACTTGCATGGCAAGGTGCGCATGTAGGTGTGTTAAAAATTCTGGAAGCACTGGGTATTGATCCCAGTTCCTCTCGCATACTAAGCGAGCGCTCTACCATCTGAGCTACGCCCGCCCCCCCGAAGACTAATGGTGCTACATACAGCCATATAGACGACACAGACCCTTGCACTCCCATTATTCAGCAGACAAACACTACTCTCTATGTATCCGTTAGGGTGTCTTTCAGGTTTCGTGCATTCTGTATCGAATCGTAGTTGGCCACAATGAAAGTGGCACGTATAACGTCGAAAATAGAATTCGGACACCGCTCTGAGTAAGACCAACGTGTTGTCCACCCTCTAGACTTCAATGAGGTTAAGCCGCGATACCTAAGACAGATCTGCACTCGATGACACCTCGATAACAGCCGGTCCCCACACTTACATCTTGCTCTCCTTACGTCAGTATACATCATATCAGTCTGTGACGCTGGCTTTGCAACATCTTGCGTGCCTTTAGGTTCGCCGCGACCAACACTTACCATGCACTGACAACAAAAAATGTAGACGCCGCGGCTTGAACACTGGACCTTTCACATGCCAAGCGAACGCTCTACCAACTGAGCTACGCCCCATGCACGAGCAAACTGCGCTATTCCCCATTCTTTGCGACTCAGATGCTCACGGACACGATGGTTGGTTGGTTTGTAGCGGTGAAGGGAGCAGAGTACAAAGGCGCGGACCCGTTCATATACACAAAAGTACCAAGTAGTTTCGATGCTCTGGTATTACAAATGAAAATTCCGTCTGTTTTTAACGTCTTAAATTGAAAGAGCCGTCACAAATTGCTCCGTTTTCACTCCTTGACGACAATCATACAGCACCTGAGGTAACAAACACATCTCGAGCCCCATTGTGCACTCCATTATTCATGCCAACTCAGTGCCTCGCTCTTTACTACTGTGTACCAATCTTGTCGTCCAACTGCAAAACACTGGGCCACAATAAGTTTCCGCGTCTCCATTGCACTGCGCATACTACGAAACGCTCCCCAAACTTGGCACTCACCCTCGCAGCCGACTTTTCCGACTTTCCACGACGCTCACGCTAGTGACAGCATTATTTATAGTTCGACGTCGCGCCAAAGCGAATGAGCACATTTCGCCTACGGCTTAGGCCGCCCTCCTAGTGTGGCTGCTCGGTGTCTGCAGGCAGCGAGGGTCTGCAAGCTTCCTGTGTTCGCACCTATGTCACCTGTGCTTGCTTGTCAGAGACAGACTACCGCAAAACATACAACTCACTCCATGAATTGATTGCTACGGCATCTGTTATCAGCAGTCACAACTAACAACACCAGTAGCAGCTGACTGCATGCAAAGAATAGGAATGTGCAGTGGAATTTACGTGAACTCAGCGCAAGGCAGATCTTTCCGACATAGGCTTGAGAATCTTACAGGAACACTTGTACTGTTTCTAAATTAAGTGTAGGCGTGGGAGGAGGGTGCTTCCTGCGCACTAATAACAGCACGCTTGTCAATTGTGGATGCTAATCATTCGCTTGTATCTTCCTAGACACATCTGCTGGTTGTGAATTATTCCACTTGCATGGCAAGGTGCGCATGTAGGTGTGTTAAAAATTCTGGAAGCACTGGGTATTGATCCCAGTTCCTCTCGCATACTAAGCGAGCGCTCTACCATCTGAGCTACGCCCGCCCCCCCGAAGACTAATGGTGCTACATACAGCCATATAGACGACACAGACCCTTGCACTCCCATTATTCAGCAGACAAACACTACTCTCTATGTATCCGTTAGGGTGTCTTTCAGGTTTCGTGCATTCTGTATCGAATCGTAGTTGGCCACAATGAAAGTGGCACGTATAACGTCGAAAATAGAATTCGGACACCGCTCTGAGTAAGACCAACGTGTTGTCCACCCTCTAGACTTCAATGAGGTTAAGCCGCGATACCTAAGACAGATCTGCACTCGATGACACCTCGATAACAGCCGGTCCCCACACTTACATCTTGCTCTCCTTACATCAGTATACATCATATCAGTCTGTGACGCTGGCTTTGCAACATCTTGCGTGCCTTTAGGTTCGCCGCGACCAACACTTACCATGCACTGACAACAAAAAATGTAGGCGCCGCGGCTTGAACACTGGACCTTTCACATGCCAAGCGAACGCTCTACCAACTGAGCTACGCCCCATGCACGAGCAAACTGCGCTATTCCCCATTCTTTGCGACTCAGATGCTCACGGACACGATGGTTGGTTGGTTTGTAGCGGTGAAGGGAGCAGAGTACAAAGGCGCGGACCCGTTCATATACACAAAAGTACCAAGTAGTTTCGATGCTCTGGTATTACAAATGAAAATTCCGTCTGTTTTTAACGTCTTAAATTGAAAGAGCCGTCACAAATTGCTCCGTTTTCACTCCTTGACGACAATCATACAGCACCTGAGGTAACAAACACATCTCGAGCCCCATTGTGCACTCCATTATTCATGCCAACTCAGTGCCTCGCTCTTTACTACTGTGTACCAATCTTGTCGTCCAACTGCAAAACACTGGGCCACAATAAGTTTCCGCGTCTCCATTGCACTGCGCATACTACGAAACGCTCCCCAAACTTGGCACTCACCCTCGCAGCCGACTTTTCCGACTTTCCACGACGCTCACGCAACGCTCACGCTAGTGACAGCATTATTTATAGTTCGACGTCGCGCCAAAGCGAATGAGCACATTTCGCCTACGGCTTAGGCCGCCCTCCTAGTGTGGCTGCTCGGTGTCTGCAGGCAGCGAGGGTCTGCAAGCTTCCTGTGTTCGCACCTATGTCACCTGTGCTTGCTTGTCAGAGACAGACTACCGCAAAACATACAACTCACTCCATGAATTGATTGCTACGGCATCTGTTATCAGCAGTCACAACTAACAACACCAGTAGCAGCTGACTGCATGCAAAGAATAGGAATGTGCAGTGGAATTTACGTGAACTCAGCGCAAGGCAGATCTTTCCGACATAGGCTTGAGAATCTTACAGGAACACTTGTACTGTTTCTAAATTAAGTGTAGGCGTGGGAGGAGGGTGCTTCCTGCGCACTAATAACAGCACGCTTGTCAATTGTTGATGCTAATCATTCGCTTGTATCTTCCTAGACACATCTGCTGGTTGTGAATTATTCCACTTGCATGGCAAGGTGCGCATGTAGGTGTGTTAAAAATTCTGGAAGCACTGGGTATTGATCCCAGTTCCTCTCGCATACTAAGCGAGCGCTCTACCATCTGAGCTACGCCCGCCCCCCCGAAGACTAATGGTGCTACATACAGCCATATAGACGACACAGACCCTTGCACTCCCATTATTCAGCAGACAAACACTACTCTCTATGTATCCGTTAGGGTGTCTTTCAGGTTTCGTGCATTCTGTATCGAATCGTAGTTGGCCACAATGAAAGTGGCACGTATAACGTCGAAAATAGAATTCGGACACCGCTCTGAGTAAGACCAACGTGTTGTCCACCCTCTAGACTTCAATGAGGTTAAGCCGCGATACCTAAGACAGATCTGCACTCGATGACACCTCGATAACAGCCGGTCCCCACACTTACATCTTGCTCTCCTTACGTCAGTATACATCATACCAGTCTGTGACGCTGGCTTTGCAACATCTTGCGTGCCTTTAGGTTCGCCGCGACCAACACTTACCATGCACTGACCGCAAAAAATGGAGGCGCCGCGGCTTGAACCCTGAAGCTTTCACATGCCAAGCGAACGCTCTACCAACTGAGCTACGCCCCATGCACGAGCAAACTGCGCTATTCCCCATTCTTTGCGACTCAGATGCTCACGGACACGATGGTTGGTTGGTTTGTAGCGGTGAAGGGAGCAGAGTACAAAGGCGCGGACCCGTTCATATACACAAAAGTACCAAGTAGTTTCGATGCTCTGGTATTACAAATGAAAATTCCGTCTGTTTTTAACGTCTTAAATTGAAAGAGCCGTCACAAATTGCTCCGTTTTCACTCCTTGACGACAATCATACAGCACCTGAGGTAACAAACACATCTCGAGCCCCCTTGTGCACTCCATTATTCATGCCAACTCAGTGCCTCGCTCTTTACTACTGTGTACCAATCTTGTCGTCCAACTGCAAAACACTGGGCCACAATAAGTTTCCGCGTCTCCATTGCACTGCGCATACTACGAAACGCTCCCCAAACTTGGCACTCACCCTCGCAGCCGACTTTTCCGACTTTCCACGACGCTCACGCAACGCTCACGCTAGTGACAGCATTATTTATAGTTCGACGTCGCGCCAAAGCGAATGAGCACATTTCGCCTACGGCTTAGGCCGCCCTCCTAGTGTGGCTGCTCGGTGTCTGCAGGCAGCGAGGGTCTGCAAGCTTCCTGTGTTCGCACCTATGTCACCTGTGCTTGCTTGTCAGAGACAGACTACCGCAAAACATACAACTCACTCCATGAATTGATTGCTACGGCATCTGTTATCAGCAGTCACAACTAACAACACCAGTAGCAGCTGACTGCATGCAAAGAATAGGAATGTGCAGTGGAATTTACGTGAACTCAGCGCAAGGCAGATCTTTCCGACATAGGCTTGAGAATCTTACAGGAACACTTGTACTGTTTCTAAATTAAGTGTAGGCGTGGGAGGAGGGTGCTTCCTGCGCACTAATAACAGCACGCTTGTCAATTGTTGATGCTAATCATTCGCTTGTATCTTCCTAGACACATCTGCTGTTTGTGAATTATTCCACTTGCATGGCAAGGTGCGCATGTAGGTGTGTTAAAAATTCTGGAAGCACTGGGTATTGATCCCAGTTCCTCTCGCATACTAAGCGAGCGCTCTACCATCTGAGCTACGCCCGCCCCCCCGAAGACTAATGGTGCTACATACAGCCATATAGACGACACAGACCCTTGCACTCCCATTATTCAGCAGACAAACACTACTCTCTATGTATCCGTTAGGGTGTCTTTCAGGTTTCGTGCATTCTGTATCGAATCGTAGTTGGCCACAATGAAAGTGGCACGTATAACGTCGAAAATAGAATTCGGACACCGCTCTGAGTAAGACCAACGTGTTGTCCACCCTCTAGACTTCAATGAGGTTAAGCCGCGATACCTAAGACAGATCTGCACTCGATGACACCTCGATAACAGCCGGTCCCCACACTTACATCTTGCTCTCCTTACGTCAGTATACATCATATCAGTCTGTGGCGCTGGCTTTGCAACATCTTGCGTGCCTTTAGGTTCGCCGCGACCAACACTTACCATGCACTGACAACAAAAAATGTAGGCGCCGCGGCTTGAACACTGGACCTTTCACATGCCAAGCGAACGCTCTACCAAATGAGCTACGCCCCATGCACGAGCAAAGTGCGCTATTCCCCATTCTTTGCGACTCAGATGCGCACGGACACGATGGTTGGTTGGTTTGTAGCGGTGAAGGGAGCAGAGTACAAAGGCGCGGACCCGTTCATATACACAAAAGTACCAAGTAGTTTCGATGCTCTGGTATTACAAATGAAAATTCCGTCTGTTTTTAACGTCTTAAATTGAAAGAGCCGTCACAAATTGCTCCGTTTTCACTCCTTGACGACAATCATACAGCACCTGAGGTAACAAACACATCTCGAGCCCCATTGTGCACTCCATTATTCATGCCAACTCAGTGCCTCGCTCTTTACTACTGTGTACCAATCTTGTCGTCCAACTGCAAAACACTGGGCCACAATAAGTTTCCGCGTCTCCATTGCACTGCGCATACTACGAAACGCTCCCCAAACTTGGCACTCACCCTCGCAGCCGACTTTTCCGACTTTCCACGACGCTCACGCAACGCTCACGCTAGTGACAGCATTATTTATAGTTCGACGTCGCGCCAAAGCGAATGAGCACATTTCGCCTACGGCTTAGGCCGCCCTCCTAGTGTGGCTGCTCGGTGTCTGCAGGCAGCGAGGGTCTGCAAGCTTCCTGTGTTCGCACCTATGTCACCTGTGCTTGCTTGTCAGAGACAGACTACCGCAAAACATACAACTCACTCCATGAATTGATTGCTACGGCATCTGTTATCAGCAGTCACAACTAACAACACCAGTAGCAGCTGACTGCATGCAAAGAATAGGAATGTGCAGTGGAATTTACGTGAACTCAGCGCAAGGCAGATCTTTCCGACATAGGCTTGAGAATCTTACAGGAACACTTGTACTGTTTCTAAATTAAGTGTAGGCGTGGGAGGAGGGTGCTTCCTGCGCACTAATAACAGCACGCTTGTCAATTGTTGATGCTAATCATTCGCTTGTATCTTCCTAGACACATCTGCTGTTTGTGAATTATTCCACTTGCATGGCAAGGTGCGCATGTAGGTGTGTTAAAAATTCTGGAAGCACTGGGTATTGATCCCAGTTCCTCTCGCATACTAAGCGAGCGCTCTACCATCTGAGCTACGCCCGCCCCCCCGAAGACTAATGGTGCTACATACAGCCATATAGACGACACAGACCCTTGCACTCCCATTATTCAGCAGACAAACACTACTCTCTATGTATCCGTTAGGGTGTCTTTCAGGTTTCGTGCATTCTGTATCGAATCGTAGTTGGCCACAATGAAAGTGGCACGTATAACGTCGAAAATAGAATTCGGACACCGCTCTGAGTAAGACCAACGTGTTGTCCACCCTCTAGACTTCAATGAGGTTAAGCCGCGATACCTAAGACAGATCTGCACTCGATGACACCTCGATAACAGCCGGTCCCCACACTTACATCTTGCTCTCCTTACGTCAGTATACATCATATCAGTCTGTGGCGCTGGCTTTGCAACATCTTGCGTGCCTTTAGGTTCGCCGCGACCAACACTTACCATGCACTGACAACAAAAAATGTAGGCGCCGCGGCTTGAACACTGGACCTTTCACATGCCAAGCGAACGCTCTACCAAATGAGCTACGCCCCATGCACGAGCAAAGTGCGCTATTCCCCATTCTTTGCGACTCAGATGCGCACGGACACGATGGTTGGTTGGTTTGTAGCGGTGAAGGGAGCAGAGTACAAAGGCGCGGACCCGTTCATATACACAAAAGTACCAAGTAGTTTCGATGCTCTGGTATTACAAATGAAAATTCCGTCTGTTTTTAACGTCTTAAATTGAAAGAGCCGTCACAAATTGCTCCGTTTTCACTCCTTGACGACAATCATACAGCACCTGAGGTAACAAACACATCTCGAGCCCCATTGTGCACTCCATTATTCATGCCAACTCAGTGCCTCGCTCTTTACTACTGTGTACCAATCTTGTCGTCCAACTGCAAAACACTGGGCCACAATAAGTTTCCGCGTCTCCATTGCACTGCGCATACTACGAAACGCTCCCCAAACTTGGCACTCACCCTCGCAGCCGACTTTTCCGACTTTCCACGACGCTCACGCAACGCTCACGCTAGTGACAGCGTTATTTATAGTTCGACGTCGCGCCAAAGCGAATGAGCACATTTCGCCTACGGCTTAGGCCGCCCTCCTAGTGTGGCTGCTCGGTGTCTGCAGGCAGCGAGGGTCTGCAAGCTTCCTGTGTTCGCACCTATGTCACCTGTGCTTGCTTGTCAGAGACAGACTACCGCAAAACATACAACTCACTCCATGAATTGATTGCTACGGCATCTGTTATCAGCAGTCACAACTAACAACACCAGTAGCAGCTGACTGCATGCAAAGAATAGGAATGTGCAGTGGAATTTACGTGAACTCAGCGCAAGGCAGATCTTTCCGACATAGGCTTGAGAATCTTACAGGAACACTTGTACTGTTTCTAAATTAAGTGTAGGCGTGGGAGGAGGGTGCTTCCTGCGCACTAATAACAGCACGCTTGTCAATTGTTGATGCTAATCATTCGCTTGTATCTTCCTAGACACATCTGCTGGTTGTGAATTATTCCACTTGCATGGCAAGGTGCGCATGTAGGTGTGTTAAAAATTCTGGAAGCACTGGGTATTGATCCCAGTTCCTCTCGCATACTAAGCGAGCGCTCTACCATCTGAGCTACGCCCGCCCCCCCCGAAGACTAATGGTGCTACATACAGCCATATAGACGACACAGACCCTTGCACTCCCATTATTCAGCAGACAAACACTACTCTCTATGTATCCGTTAGGGTGTCTTTCAGGTTTCGTGCATTCTGTATCGAATCGTAGTTGGCCACAATGAAAGTGGCACGTATAACGTCGAAAATAGAATTCGGACACCGCTCTGAGTAAGACCAACGTGTTGTCCACCCTCTAGACTTCAATGAGGTTAAGCCGCGATACCTAAGACAGATCTGCACTCGATGACACCTCGATAACAGCCGGTCCCCACACTTACATCTTGCTCTCCTTACGTCAGTATACATCATACCAGTCTGTGACGCTGGCTTTGCAACATCTTGCGTGCCTTTAGGTTCGCCGCGACCAACACTTACCATGCACTGACCGCAAAAAATGGAGGCGCCGCGGCTTGAACCCTGAAGCTTTCACATGCCAAGCGAACGCTCTACCAACTGAGCTACGCCCCATGCACGAGCAAACTGCGCTATTCCCCATTCTTTGCGACTCAGATGCGCACGGACACGATGGTTGGTTGGTTTGTAGCGGTGAAGGGAGCAGAGTACAAAGGCGCGGACCCGTTCATATACACAAAAGTACCAAGTAGTTTCGATGCTCTGGTATTACAAATGAAAATTCCGTCTGTTTTTAACGTCTTAAATTGAAAGAGCCGTCACAAATTGCTCCGTTTTCACTCCTTGACGACAATCATACAGCACCTGAGGTAACAAACACATCTCGAGCCCCCTTGTGCACTCCATTATTCATGCCAACTCAGTGCCTCGCTCTTTACTACTGTGTACCAATCTTGTCGTCCAACTGCAAAACACTGGGCCACAATAAGTTTCCGCGTCTCCATTGCACTGCGCATACTACGAAACGCTCCCCAAACTTGGCACTCACCCTCGCAGCCGACTTTTCCGACTTTCCACGACGCTCACGCAACGCTCACGCTAGTGACAGCATTATTTATAGTTCGACGTCGCGCCAAAGCGAATGAGCACATTTCGCCTACGGCTTAGGCCGCCCTCCTAGTGTGGCTGCTCGGTGTCTGCAGGCAGCGAGGGTCTGCAAGCTTCCTGTGTTCGCACCTATGTCACCTGTGCTTGCTTGTCAGAGACAGACTACCGCAAAACATACAACTCACTCCATGAATTGATTGCTACGGCATCTGTTATCAGCAGTCACAACTAACAACACCAGTAGCAGCTGACTGCATGCAAAGAATAGGAATGTGCAGTGGAATTTACGTGAACTCAGCGCAAGGCAGATCTTTCCGACATAGGCTTGAGAATCTTACAGGAACACTTGTACTGTTTCTAAATTAAGTGTAGGCGTGGGAGGAGGGTGCTTCCTGCGCACTAATAACAGCACGCTTGTCAATTGTTGATGCTAATCATTCGCTTGTATCTTCCTAGACACATCTGCTGTTTGTGAATTATTCCACTTGCATGGCAAGGTGCGCATGTAGGTGTGTTAAAAATTCTGGAAGCACTGGGTATTGATCCCAGTTCCTCTCGCATACTAAGCGAGCGCTCTACCATCTGAGCTACGCCCGCCCCCCCGAAGACTAATGGTGCTACATACAGCCATATAGACGACACAGACCCTTGCACTCCCATTATTCAGCAGACAAACACTACTCTCTATGTATCCGTTAGGGTGTCTTTCAGGTTTCGTGCATTCTGTATCGAATCGTAGTTGGCCACAATGAAAGTGGCACGTATAACGTCGAAAATAGAATTCGGACACCGCTCTGAGTAAGACCAACGTGTTGTCCACCCTCTAGACTTCAATGAGGTTAAGCCGCGATACCTAAGACAGATCTGCACTCGATGACACCTCGATAACAGCCGGTCCCCACACTTACATCTTGCTCTCCTTACGTCAGTATACATCATACCAGTCTGTGACGCTGGCTTTGCAACATCTTGCGTGCCTTTAGGTTCGCCGCGACCAACACTTACCATGCACTGACCGCAAAAAATGGAGGCGCCGCGGCTTGAACCCTGAAGCTTTCACATGCCAAGCGAACGCTCTACCAACTGAGCTACGCCCCATGCACGAGCAAACTGCGCTATTCCCCATTCTTTGCGACTCAGATGCGCACGGACACGATGGTTGGTTGGTTTGTAGCGGTGAAGGGAGCAGAGTACAAAGGCGCGGACCCGTTCATATACACAAAAGTACCAAGTAGTTTCGATGCTCTGGTATTACAAATGAAAATTCCGTCTGTTTTTAACGTCTTAAATTGAAAGAGCCGTCACAAATTGCTCCGTTTTCACTCCTTGACGACAATCATACAGCACCTGAGGTAACAAACACATCTCGAGCCCCCTTGTGCACTCCATTATTCATGCCAACTCAGTGCCTCGCTCTTTACTACTGTGTACCAATCTTGTCGTCCAACTGCAAAACACTGGGCCACAATAAGTTTCCGCGTCTCCATTGCACTGCGCATACTACGAAACGCTCCCCAAACTTGGCACTCACCCTCGCAGCCGACTTTTCCGACTTTCCACGACGCTCACGCAACGCTCACGCTAGTGACAGCATTATTTATAGTTCGACGTCGCGCCAAAGCGAATGAGCACATTTCGCCTACGGCTTAGGCCGCCCTCCTAGTGTGGCTGCTCGGTGTCTGCAGGCAGCGAGGGTCTGCAAGCTTCCTGTGTTCGCACCTATGTCACCTGTGCTTGCTTGTCAGAGACAGACTACCGCAAAACATACAACTCACTCCATGAATTGATTGCTACGGCATCTGTTATCAGCAGTCACAACTAACAACACCAGTAGCAGCTGACTGCATGCAAAGAATAGGAATGTGCAGTGGAATTTACGTGAACTCAGCGCAAGGCAGATCTTTCCGACATAGGCTTGAGAATCTTACAGGAACACTTGTACTGTTTCTAAATTAAGTGTAGGCGTGGGAGGAGGGTGCTTCCTGCGCACTAATAACAGCACGCTTGTCAATTGTTGATGCTAATCATTCGCTTGTATCTTCCTAGACACATCTGCTGTTTGTGAATTATTCCACTTGCATGGCAAGGTGCGCATGTAGGTGTGTTAAAAATTCTGGAAGCACTGGGTATTGATCCCAGTTCCTCTCGCATACTAAGCGAGCGCTCTACCATCTGAGCTACGCCCGCCCCCCCGAAGACTAATGGTGCTACATACAGCCATATAGACGACACAGACCCTTGCACTCCCATTATTCAGCAGACAAACACTACTCTCTATGTATCCGTTAGGGTGTCTTTCAGGTTTCGTGCATTCTGTATCGAATCGTAGTTGGCCACAATGAAAGTGGCACGTATAACGTCGAAAATAGAATTCGGACACCGCTCTGAGTAAGACCAACGTGTTGTCCACCCTCTAGACTTCAATGAGGTTAAGCCGCGATACCTAAGACAGATCTGCACTCGATGACACCTCGATAACAGCCGGTCCCCACACTTACATCTTGCTCTCCTTACGTCAGTATACATCATATCAGTCTGTGACGCTGGCTTTGCAACATCTTGCGTGCCTTTAGGTTCGCCGCGACCAACACTTACCATGCACTGACAACAAAAAATGTAGGCGCCGCGGCTTGAACACTGGACCTTTCACATGCCAAGCGAACGCTCTACCAACTGAGCTACGCCCCATGCACGAGCAAACTGCGCTATTCCCCATTCTTTGCGACTCAGATGCGCACGGAGACGATGGTTGGTTGGTTTGTAGCGGTGAAGGGAGCAGAGTACAAAGGCGCGGACCCGTTCATATACACAAAAGTACCAAGTAGTTTCGATGCTCTGGTATTACAAATGAAAATTCCGTCTGTTTTTAACGTCTTAAATTGAAAGAGCCGTCACAAATTGCTCCGTTTTCACTCCTTGACGACAATCATACAGCACCTGAGGTAACAAACACATCTCGAGCCCCATTGTGCACTCCATTATTCATGCCAACTCAGTGCCTCGCTCTTTACTACTGTGTACCAATCTTGTCGTCCAACTGCAAAACACTGGGCCACAATAAGTTTCCGCGTCTCCATTGCACTGCGCATACTACGAAACGCTCCCCAAACTTGGCACTCACCCTCGCAGCCGACTTTTCCGACTTTCCACGACGCTCACGCAACGCTCACGCTAGTGACAGCATTATTTATAGTTCGACGTCGCGCCAAAGCGAATGAGCACATTTCGCCTACGGCTTAGGCCGCCCTCCTAGTGTGGCTGCTCGGTGTCTGCAGGCAGCGAGGGTCTGCAAGCTTCCTGTGTTCGCACCTATGTCACCTGTGCTTGCTTGTCAGAGACAGACTACCGCAAAACATACAACTCACTCCATGAATTGATTGCTACCGCATCTGTTATCAGCAGTCACAACTAACAACACCAGTAGCAGCTGACTGCATGCAAAGAATAGGAATGTGCAGTGGAATTTACGTGAACTCAGCGCAAGGCAGATCTTTCCGACATAGGCTTGAGAATCTTACAGGAACACTTGTACTGTTTCTAAATTAAGTGTAGGCGTGGGAGGAGGGTGCTTCCTGCGCACTAATAACAGCACGCTTGTCAATTGTTGATGCTAATCATTCGCTTGTATCTTCCTAGACACATCTGCTGGTTGTGAATTATTCCACTTGCATGGCAAGGTGCGCATGTAGGTGTGTTAAAAATTCTGGAAGCACTGGGTATTGATCCCAGTTCCTCTCGCATACTAAACGAGCGCTCTACCATCTGAGCTACGCCCGCCTCCCCGAAGACTAATGGTGCTACATACAGCCATATAGACGACACAGACCCTTGCACTCCCATTATTCAGCAGACAAACACTACTCTCTATGTATCCGTTAGGGTGTCTTTCAGGTTTCGTGCATTCTGTATCGAATCGTAGTTGGCCACAATGAAAGTGGCACGTATAACGTCGAAAATAGAATTCGGACACCGCTCTGAGTAAGACCAACGTGTTGTCCACCCTCTAGACTTCAATGAGGTTAAGCCGCGATACCTAAGACAGATCTGCACTCGATGACACCTCGATAACAGCCGGTCCCCACACTTACATCTTGCTCTCCTTACGTCAGTATACATCATATCAGTCTGTGACGCTGGCTTTGCAACATCTTGCGTGCCTTTAGGTTCGCCGCGACCAACACTTACCATGCACTGACAACAAAAAATGTAGGCGCCGCGGCTTGAACACTGGACCTTTCACATGCCAAGCGAACGCTCTACCAACTGAGCTACGCCCCATGCACGAGCAAACTGCGCTATTCCCCATTCTTTGCGACTCAGATGCTCACGGACACGATGGTTGGTTGGTTTGTAGCGGTAAAGGGAGCAGAGTACAAAGGCGCGGACCCGTTCATATACACAAAAGTACCAAGTAGTTTCGATGCTCTGGTATTACAAATGAAAATTCCGTCTGTTTTTAACGTCTTAAATTGAAAGAGCCGTCACAAATTGCTCCGTTTTCACTCCTTGACGACAATCATACAGCACCTGAGGTAACAAACACATCTCGAGCCCCATTGTGCACTCCATTATTCATGCCAACTCAGTGCCTCGCTCTTTACTACTGTGTACCAATCTTGTCGTCCAACTGCAAAACACTGGGCCACAATAAGTTTCCGCGTCTCCATTGCACTGCGCATACTACGAAACGCTCCCCAAACTTGGCACTCACCCTCGCAGCCGACTTTTCCGACTTTCCACGACGCTCACGCAACGCTCACGCTAGTGACAGCGTTATTTATAGTTCGACGTCGCGCCAAAGCGAATGAGCACATTTCGCCTACGGCTTAGGCCGCCCTCCTAGTGTGGCTGCTCGGTGTCTGCAGGCAGCGAGGGTCTGCAAGCTTCCTGTGTTCGCACCTATGTCACCTGTGCTTGCTTGTCAGAGACAGACTACCGCAAAACATACAACTCACTCCATGAATTGATTGCTACGGCATCTGTTATCAGCAGTCACAACTAACAACACCAGTAGCAGCTGACTGCATGCAAAGAATAGGAATGTGCAGTGGAATTTACGTGAACTCAGCGCAAGGCAGATCTTTCCGACATAGGCTTGAGAATCTTACAGGAACACTTGTACTGTTTCTAAATTAAGTGTAGGCGTGGGAGGAGGGTGCTTCCTGCGCACTAATAACAGCACGCTTGTCAATTGTTGATGCTAATCATTCGCTTGTATCTTCCTAGACACATCTGCTGGTTGTGAATTATTCCACTTGCATGGCAAGGTGCGCATGTAGGTGTGTTAAAAATTCTGGAAGCACTGGGTATTGATCCCAGTTCCTCTCGCATACTAAGCGAGCGCTCTACCATCTGAGCTACGCCCGCCCCCCCCGAAGACTAATGGTGCTACATACAGCCATATAGACGACACAGACCCTTGCACTCCCATTATTCAGCAGACAAACACTACTCTCTATGTATCCGTTAGGGTGTCTTTCAGGTTTCGTGCATTCTGTATCGAATCGTAGTTGGCCACAATGAAAGTGGCACGTATAACGTCGAAAATAGAATTCGGACACCGCTCTGAGTAAGACCAACGTGTTGTCCACCCTCTAGACTTCAATGAGGTTAAGCCGCGATACCTAAGACAGATCTGCACTCGATGACACCTCGATAACAGCCGGTCCCCACACTTACATCTTGCTCTCCTTACGTCAGTATACATCATACCAGTCTGTGACGCTGGCTTTGCAACATCTTGCGTGCCTTTAGGTTCGCCGCGACCAACACTTACCATGCACTGACCGCAAAAAATGGAGGCGCCGCGGCTTGAACCCTGAAGCTTTCACATGCCAAGCGAACGCTCTACCAACTGAGCTACGCCCCATGCACGAGCAAACTGCGCTATTCCCCATTCTTTGCGACTCAGATGCGCACGGACACGATGGTTGGTTGGTTTGTAGCGGTGAAGGGAGCAGAGTACAAAGGCGCGGACCCGTTCATATACACAAAAGTACCAAGTAGTTTCGATGCTCTGGTATTACAAATGAAAATTCCGTCTGTTTTTAACGTCTTAAATTGAAAGAGCCGTCACAAATTGCTCCGTTTTCACTCCTTGACGACAATCATACAGCACCTGAGGTAACAAACACATCTCGAGCCCCCTTGTGCACTCCATTATTCATGCCAACTCAGTGCCTCGCTCTTTACTACTGTGTACCAATCTTGTCGTCCAACTGCAAAACACTGGGCCACAATAAGTTTCCGCGTCTCCATTGCACTGCGCATACTACGAAACGCTCCCCAAACTTGGCACTCACCCTCGCAGCCGACTTTTCCGACTTTCCACGACGCTCACGCAACGCTCACGCTAGTGACAGCATTATTTATAGTTCGACGTCGCGCCAAAGCGAATGAGCACATTTCGCCTACGGCTTAGGCCGCCCTCCTAGTGTGGCTGCTCGGTGTCTGCAGGCAGCGAGGGTCTGCAAGCTTCCTGTGTTCGCACCTATGTCACCTGTGCTTGCTTGTCAGAGACAGACTACCGCAAAACATACAACTCACTCCATGAATTGATTGCTACGGCATCTGTTATCAGCAGTCACAACTAACAACACCAGTAGCAGCTGACTGCATGCAAAGAATAGGAATGTGCAGTGGAATTTACGTGAACTCAGCGCAAGGCAGATCTTTCCGACATAGGCTTGAGAATCTTACAGGAACACTTGTACTGTTTCTAAATTAAGTGTAGGCGTGGGAGGAGGGTGCTTCCTGCGCACTAATAACAGCACGCTTGTCAATTGTTGATGCTAATCATTCGCTTGTATCTTCCTAGACACATCTGCTGTTTGTGAATTATTCCACTTGCATGGCAAGGTGCGCATGTAGGTGTGTTAAAAATTCTGGAAGCACTGGGTATTGATCCCAGTTCCTCTCGCATACTAAGCGAGCGCTCTACCATCTGAGCTACGCCCGCCCCCCCGAAGACTAATGGTGCTACATACAGCCATATAGACGACACAGACCCTTGCACTCCCATTATTCAGCAGACAAACACTACTCTCTATGTATCCGTTAGGGTGTCTTTCAGGTTTCGTGCATTCTGTATCGAATCGTAGTTGGCCACAATGAAAGTGGCACGTATAACGTCGAAAATAGAATTCGGACACCGCTCTGAGTAAGACCAACGTGTTGTCCACCCTCTAGACTTCAATGAGGTTAAGCCGCGATACCTAAGACAGATCTGCACTCGATGACACCTCGATAACAGCCGGTCCCCACACTTACATCTTGCTCTCCTTACGTCAGTATACATCATACCAGTCTGTGACGCTGGCTTTGCAACATCTTGCGTGCCTTTAGGTTCGCCGCGACCAACACTTACCATGCACTGACCGCAAAAAATGGAGGCGCCGCGGCTTGAACCCTGAAGCTTTCACATGCCAAGCGAACGCTCTACCAACTGAGCTACGCCCCATGCACGAGCAAACTGCGCTATTCCCCATTCTTTGCGACTCAGATGCGCACGGACACGATGGTTGGTTGGTTTGTAGCGGTGAAGGGAGCAGAGTACAAAGGCGCGGACCCGTTCATATACACAAAAGTACCAAGTAGTTTCGATGCTCTGGTATTACAAATGAAAATTCCGTCTGTTTTTAACGTCTTAAATTGAAAGAGCCGTCACAAATTGCTCCGTTTTCACTCCTTGACGACAATCATACAGCACCTGAGGTAACAAACACATCTCGAGCCCCCTTGTGCACTCCATTATTCATGCCAACTCAGTGCCTCGCTCTTTACTACTGTGTACCAATCTTGTCGTCCAACTGCAAAACACTGGGCCACAATAAGTTTCCGCGTCTCCATTGCACTGCGCATACTACGAAACGCTCCCCAAACTTGGCACTCACCCTCGCAGCCGACTTTTCCGACTTTCCACGACGCTCACGCAACGCTCACGCTAGTGACAGCATTATTTATAGTTCGACGTCGCGCCAAAGCGAATGAGCACATTTCGCCTACGGCTTAGGCCGCCCTCCTAGTGTGGCTGCTCGGTGTCTGCAGGCAGCGAGGGTCTGCAAGCTTCCTGTGTTCGCACCTATGTCACCTGTGCTTGCTTGTCAGAGACAGACTACCGCAAAACATACAACTCACTCCATGAATTGATTGCTACGGCATCTGTTATCAGCAGTCACAACTAACAACACCAGTAGCAGCTGACTGCATGCAAAGAATAGGAATGTGCAGTGGAATTTACGTGAACTCAGCGCAAGGCAGATCTTTCCGACATAGGCTTGAGAATCTTACAGGAACACTTGTACTGTTTCTAAATTAAGTGTAGGCGTGGGAGGAGGGTGCTTCCTGCGCACTAATAACAGCACGCTTGTCAATTGTTGATGCTAATCATTCGCTTGTATCTTCCTAGACACATCTGCTGTTTGTGAATTATTCCACTTGCATGGCAAGGTGCGCATGTAGGTGTGTTAAAAATTCTGGAAGCACTGGGTATTGATCCCAGTTCCTCTCGCATACTAAGCGAGCGCTCTACCATCTGAGCTACGCCCGCCCCCCCGAAGACTAATGGTGCTACATACAGCCATATAGACGACACAGACCCTTGCACTCCCATTATTCAGCAGACAAACACTACTCTCTATGTATCCGTTAGGGTGTCTTTCAGGTTTCGTGCATTCTGTATCGAATCGTAGTTGGCCACAATGAAAGTGGCACGTATAACGTCGAAAATAGAATTCGGACACCGCTCTGAGTAAGACCAACGTGTTGTCCACCCTCTAGACTTCAATGAGGTTAAGCCGCGATACCTAAGACAGATCTGCACTCGATGACACCTCGATAACAGCCGGTCCCCACACTTACATCTTGCTCTCCTTACGTCAGTATACATCATATCAGTCTGTGACGCTGGCTTTGCAACATCTTGCGTGCCTTTAGGTTCGCCGCGACCAACACTTACCATGCACTGACAACAAAAAATGTAGGCGCCGCGGCTTGAACACTGGACCTTTCACATGCCAAGCGAACGCTCTACCAACTGAGCTACGCCCCATGCACGAGCAAACTGCGCTATTCCCCATTCTTTGCGACTCAGATGCGCACGGAGACGATGGTTGGTTGGTTTGTAGCGGTGAAGGGAGCAGAGTACAAAGGCGCGGACCCGTTCATATACACAAAAGTACCAAGTAGTTTCGATGCTCTGGTATTACAAATGAAAATTCCGTCTGTTTTTAACGTCTTAAATTGAAAGAGCCGTCACAAATTGCTCCGTTTTCACTCCTTGACGACAATCATACAGCACCTGAGGTAACAAACACATCTCGAGCCCCATTGTGCACTCCATTATTCATGCCAACTCAGTGCCTCGCTCTTTACTACTGTGTACCAATCTTGTCGTCCAACTGCAAAACACTGGGCCACAATAAGTTTCCGCGTCTCCATTGCACTGCGCATACTACGAAACGCTCCCCAAACTTGGCACTCACCCTCGCAGCCGACTTTTCCGACTTTCCACGACGCTCACGCAACGCTCACGCTAGTGACAGCATTATTTATAGTTCGACGTCGCGCCAAAGCGAATGAGCACATTTCGCCTACGGCTTAGGCCGCCCTCCTAGTGTGGCTGCTCGGTGTCTGCAGGCAGCGAGGGTCTGCAAGCTTCCTGTGTTCGCACCTATGTCACCTGTGCTTGCTTGTCAGAGACAGACTACCGCAAAACATACAACTCACTCCATGAATTGATTGCTACCGCATCTGTTATCAGCAGTCACAACTAACAACACCAGTAGCAGCTGACTGCATGCAAAGAATAGGAATGTGCAGTGGAATTTACGTGAACTCAGCGCAAGGCAGATCTTTCCGACATAGGCTTGAGAATCTTACAGGAACACTTGTACTGTTTCTAAATTAAGTGTAGGCGTGGGAGGAGGGTGCTTCCTGCGCACTAATAACAGCACGCTTGTCAATTGTTGATGCTAATCATTCGCTTGTATCTTCCTAGACACATCTGCTGGTTGTGAATTATTCCACTTGCATGGCAAGGTGCGCATGTAGGTGTGTTAAAAATTCTGGAAGCACTGGGTATTGATCCCAGTTCCTCTCGCATACTAAACGAGCGCTCTACCATCTGAGCTACGCCCGCCTCCCCGAAGACTAATGGTGCTACATACAGCCATATAGACGACACAGACCCTTGCACTCCCATTATTCAGCAGACAAACACTACTCTCTATGTATCCGTTAGGGTGTCTTTCAGGTTTCGTGCATTCTGTATCGAATCGTAGTTGGCCACAATGAAAGTGGCACGTATAACGTCGAAAATAGAATTCGGACACCGCTCTGAGTAAGACCAACGTGTTGTCCACCCTCTAGACTTCAATGAGGTTAAGCCGCGATACCTAAGACAGATCTGCACTCGATGACACCTCGATAACAGCCGGTCCCCACACTTACATCTTGCTCTCCTTACGTCAGTATACATCATATCAGTCTGTGACGCTGGCTTTGCAACATCTTGCGTGCCTTTAGGTTCGCCGCGACCAACACTTACCATGCACTGACAACAAAAAATGTAGGCGCCGCGGCTTGAACACTGGACCTTTCACATGCCAAGCGAACGCTCTACCAACTGAGCTACGCCCCATGCACGAGCAAACTGCGCTATTCCCCATTCTTTGCGACTCAGATGCTCACGGACACGATGGTTGGTTGGTTTGTAGCGGTAAAGGGAGCAGAGTACAAAGGCGCGGACCCGTTCATATACACAAAAGTACCAAGTAGTTTCGATGCTCTGGTATTACAAATGAAAATTCCGTCTGTTTTTAACGTCTTAAATTGAAAGAGCCGTCACAAATTGCTCCGTTTTCACTCCTTGACGACAATCATACAGCACCTGAGGTAACAAACACATCTCGAGCCCCATTGTGCACTCCATTATTCATGCCAACTCAGTGCCTCGCTCTTTACTACTGTGTACCAATCTTGTCGTCCAACTGCAAAACACTGGGCCACAATAAGTTTCCGCGTCTCCATTGCACTGCGCATACTACGAAACGCTCCCCAAACTTGGCACTCACCCTCGCAGCCGACTTTTCCGACTTTCCACGACGCTCACGCTAGTGACAGCATTATTTATAGTTCGAAGTCGCGCCAAAGCGAATGAGCACATTTCGCCTACGACTTAGGCCGCCCTCCTAGTGTGGCTGCTCGGTGTCTGCAGGCAGCGAGGGTCTGCAAGCTTCCTGTGTTCGCACCTATGTCACCTGTGCTTGCTTGTCAGAGACAGACTACCGCAAAACATACAACTCACTCCATGAATTGATTGCTACGGCATCTGTTATCAGCAGTCACAACTAACAACACCAGTAGCAGCTGACTGCATGCAAAGAATAGGAATGTGCAGTGGAATTTACGTGAACTCAGCGCAAGGCAGATCTTTCCGACATAGGCTTGAGAATCTTACAGGAACACTTGTACTGTTTCTAAATTAAGTGTAGGCGTGGGAGGAGGGTGCTTCCTGCGCACTAATAACAGCACGCTTGTCAATTGTGGATGCTAATCATTCGCTTGTATCTTCCTAGACACATCTGCTGGTTGTGAATTATTCCACTTGCATGGCAAGGTGCGCATGTAGGTGTGTTAAAAATTCTGGAAGCACTGGGTATTGATCCCAGTTCCTCTCGCATACTAAGCGAGCGCTCTACCATCTGAGCTACGCCCGCCCCCCCCGAAGACTAATGGTGCTACATACAGCCATATAGACGACACAGACCCTTGCACTCCCATTATTCAGCAGACAAACACTACTCTCTATGTATCCGTTAGGGTGTCTTTCAGGTTTCGTGCATTCTGTATCGAATCGTAGTTGGCCACAATGAAAGTGGCACGTATAACGTCGAAAATAGAATTCGGACACCGCTCTGAGTAAGACCAACGTGTTGTCCACCCTCTAGACTTCAATGAGGTTAAGCCGCGATACCTAAGACAGATCTGCACTCGATGACACCTCGATAACAGCCGGTCCCCACACTTACATCTTGCTCTCCTTACGTCAGTATACATCATATCAGTCTGTGACGCTGGCTTTGCAACATCTTGCGTGCCTTTAGGTTCGCCGCGACCAACACTTACCATGCACTGACAACAAAAAATGTAGGCGCCGCGGCTTGAACACTGGACCTTTCACATGCCAAGCGAACGCTCTACCAACTGAGCTACGCCCCATGCACGAGCAAACTGCGCTATTCCCCATTCTTTGCGACTCAGATGCGCACGGACACGATGGTTGGTTGGTTTGTAGCGGTGAAGGGAGCAGAGTACAAAGGCGCGGACCCGTTCATATACACAAAAGTACCAAGTAGTTTCGATGCTCTGGTATTACAAATGAAAATTCCGTCTGTTTTTAACGTCTTAAATTGAAAGAGCCGTCACAAATTGCTCCGTTTTCACTCCTTGACGACAATCATACAGCACCTGAGGTAACAAACACATCTCGAGCCCCATTGTGCACTCCATTATTCATGCCAACTCAGTGCCTCGATCTTTACTACTGTGTACCAATCTTGTCGTCCAACTGCAAAACACTGGGCCACAATAAGTTTCCGCGTCTCCATTGCACTGCGCATACTACGAAACGCTCCCCAAACTTGGCACTCACCCTCGCAGCCGACTTTTCCGACTTTCCACGACGCTCACGCTAGTGACAGCATTATTTATAGTTCGACGTCGCGCCAAAGCGAATGAACACATTTCGCCTACGGCTTAGGCCGCCCTCCTAGTGTGGCTGCTCGGTGTCTGCAGGCAGCGAGGGTCTGCAAGCTTCCTGTGTTCGCACCTATGTCACCTGTGCTTGCTTGTCAGAGACAGACTACCGCAAAACATACAACTCACTCCATGAATTGATTGCTACGGCATCTGTTATCAGCAGTCACAACTAACAACACCAGTAGCAGCTGACTGCATGCAAAGAATAGGAATGTGCAGTGGAATTTACGTGAACTCAGCGCAAGGCAGATCTTTCCGACATAGGCTTGAGAATCTTACAGGAACACTTGTACTGTTTCTAAATTAAGTGTAGGCGTGGGAGGAGGGTGCTTCCTGCGCACTAATAACAGCACGCTTGTCAATTGTGGATGCTAATCATTCGCTTGTATCTTCCTACACACATCTGCTGGTTGTGAATTATTCCACTTGCATGGCAAGGTGCGCATGTAGGTGTGTTAAAAATTCTGGTAGCACTGGGTATTGATCCCAGTTCCTCTCGCATACTAAGCGAGCGCTCTACCATCTGAGCTACGCCCGCCCCCCCGGAGACTAATGGTGCTACATACAGCCATATAGACGACACAGACCCTTGCACTCCGATTATTCAGCAGACAAACACTACTCTCTATGTATCCGTTAGGGTGTCTTTCAGGTTTCGTGCATTCTGTATCGAATCGTAGTTGGCCACAATGAAAGTGGCACGTATAACGTCGAAAATAGAATTCGGACACCGCTCTGAGTAAGACCAACGTGTTGTCCACCCTCTAGACTTCAATGAGGTTAAGCCGCGATACCTAAGACAGATCTGCACTCGATGACACCTCGATAACAGCCGGTCCCCACACTTACATCATGCTCTCCTTACGTCAGTATACATCATATCAGTCTGTGACGCTGGCTTTGCAACATCTTGCGTGCCTTTAGGTTCGCCGCGACCAACACTTACCATGCACTGACAACAAAATATGTAGGCGCCGCGGCTTGAACACTGGACCTTTCACATGCCAAGCGAACGCTCTACCAACTGAGCTACGCCCCATGCACGAGCAAACTGCGCTATTCCCCATTCTTTGCGACTCAGATGCGCACGGACACGATGGTTGGTTGGTTTGTAGCGGTGAAGGGAGCAGAGTACAAAGGCGCGGACCCGTTCATATACACAAAAGTACCAAGTAGTTTCGATGCTCTGGTATTACAAATGAAAATTCCGTCTGTTTTTAACGTCTTAAATTGAAAGAGCCGTCACAAATTGCTCCGTTTTCACTCCTTGACGACAATCATACAGCACCTGAGGTAACAAACACATCTCGAGCCCCATTGTGCACTCCATTATTCATGCCAACTCAGTGCCTCGCTCTTTACTACTGTGTACCAATCTTGTCGTCCAACTGCAAAACACTGGGCCACAATAAGTTTCCGCGTCTCCATTGCACTGCGCATACTACGAAACGCTCCCCAAACTTGGCACTCACCCTCGCAGCCGACTTTTCCGACTTTCCACGACGCTCACGCTAGTGACAGCATTATTTATAGTTCGACGTCGCGCCAAAGCGAATGAGCACATTTCGCCTACGGCTTAGGCCGCCCTCCTAGTGTGGCTGCTCGGTGTCTGCAGGCAGCGAGGGTCTGCAAGCTTCCTGTGTTCGCACCTATGTCACCTGTGCTTGCTTGTCAGAGACAGACTACCGCAAAACATACAACTCACTCCATGAATTGATTGCTACGGCATCTGTTATCAGCAGTCACAACTAACAACACCAGTAGCAGCTGACTGCATGCAAAGAATAGGAATGTGCAGTGGAATTTACGTGAACTCAGCGCAAGGCAGATCTTTCCGACATAGGCTTGAGAATCTTACAGGAACACTTGTACTGTTTCTAAATTAAGTGTAGGCGTGGGAGGAGGGTGCTTCCTGCGCACTAATAACAGCACGCTTGTCAATTGTGGATGCTAATCATTCGCTTGTATCTTCCTAGACACATCTGCTGGTTGTGAATTATTCCACTTGCATGGCAAGGTGCGCATGTAGGTGTGTTAAAAATTCTGGTAGCACTGGGTATTGATCCCAGTTCCTCTCGCATACTAAGCGAGCGCTCTACCGTCTGAGCTACGACCGCCCCCCCGAAGACTAATGGTGCTACATACAGCCATATAGACGACACAGACCACTGCACTCCCATTATTCAGCAGACAAACACTACTCTCTATGTATCCGTTAGGGTGTCTTTCAGGTTTCGTGCATTCTGTATCGAATCGTAGTTGGCCACAATGAAAGTGGCACGTATAACGTCGAAAATAGAATTCGGACACCGCTCTGAGTAAGACCAACGTGTTGTCCACCCTCTAGACTTCAATGAGGTTAAGCCGCGATACCTAAGACAGATCTGCACTCGATGACACCTCGATAACAGCCGGTCCCCACACTTACATCTTGCTCTCCTTACGTCAGTATACATCATATCAGTCTGTGACGCTGGCTTTGCAACATCTTGCGTGCCTTTAGGTTCGCCGCGACCAACACTTACCATGCACTGACAACAAAAAATGTAGGCGCCGCGGCTTGAACACTGGACCTTTCACATGCCAAGCGAACGCTCTACCAAATGAGCTACGCCCCATGCACGAGCAAACTGCGCTATTCCCCATTCTTTGCGACTCAGATGCGCACGGACACGATGGTTGGTTGGTTTGTAGCGGTGAAGGGAGCAGAGTACAAAGGCGCGGACCCGTTCATATACACAAAAGTACCAAGTAGTTTCGATGCTCTGGTATTACAAATGAAAATTCCGTCTGTTTTTAACGTCTTAAATTGAAAGAGCCGTCACAAATTGCTCCGTTTTCACTCCTTGACGACAATCATACAGCACCTGAGGTAACAAACACATCTCGAGCCCCATTGTGCACTCCATTATTCATGCCAACTCAGTGCCTCGCTCTTTACTACTGTGTACCAATCTTGTCGTCCAACTGCAAAACACTGGGCCACAATAAGTTTCCGCGTCTCCATTGCACTGCGCATACTACGAAACGCACCCCAAACTTGGCACTCACCCTCGCAGCCGACTTTTCCCACTTTCCACGACGCTCACGCTAGTGACAGCATTATTTATAGTTCGACGTCGCGCCAAAGCGAATGAGCACATTTCGCCTACGGCTTAGGCCGCCCTCCTAGTGTGGCTGCTCGGTGTCTGCAGGCAGCGAGGGTCTGCAAGCTTCCTGTGTTCGCACCTATGTCACCTGTGCTTGCTTGTCAGAGACAGACTACCGCAAAACATACAACTCACTCCATGAATTGATTGCTACGGCATCTGTTATCAGCAGTCACAACTAACAACACCAGTAGCAGCTGACTGCATGCAAAGAATAGGAATGTGCAGTGGAATATACGTGAACTCAGCGCAAGGCAGATCTTTCCGACATAGGCTTGAGAATCTTACAGGAACACTTGCACTGTTCCTAAATTAAGTGTAGGCGTGGGAGGAGGGTGCTTCCTGCGCACTAATAACAGCACGCTTGTCAATTGTTGATGCTAATCATTCGCTTGTATCTTCCTAGACACATCTGCTGGTTGTGAATTATTCCACTTGCATGGCAAGGTGCGCATGTAGGTGTGTTAAAAATTCTGGAAGCACTGGGTATTGATCCCAGTTCCTCTCGCATACTAAGCGAGCGCTCTACCATCTGAGCTACGCCCGCCCCCCCGAAGACTAATGGTGCTACATACAGCCATATAGACGACACAGACCCTTGCACTCCCATTATTCAGCAGACAAACACTACTCTCTATGTATCCGTTAGGGTGTCTTTCAGGTTTCGTGCATTCTGTATCGAATCGTAGTTGGCCACAATGAAAGTGGCACGTATAACGTCGAAAATAGAATTCGGACACCGCTCTGAGTAAGACCAACGTGTTGTCCACCCTCTAGACTTCAATGAGGTTAAGCCGCGATACCTAAGACAGATCTGCACTCGATGACACCTCGATAACAGCCGGTCCCCACACTTACATCTTGCTCTCCTTACGTCAGTATACATCATATCAGTCTGTGACGCTGGCTTTGCAACATCTTGCGTGCCTTTAGGTTCGCCGCGACCAACACTTACCATGCACTGACAACAAAAAATGTAGGCGCCGCGGCTTGAACACTGGACCTTTCACATGCCAAGCGAACGCTCTACCAACTGAGCTACGCCCCATGCACGAGCAAACTGCGCTATTCCCCATTCTTTGCGACTCAGATGCGCACGGACACGATGGTTGGTTGGTTTGTAGCGGTGAAGGGAGCAGAGTACAAAGGCGCGGACCCGTTCATATACACAAAAGTACCAAGTACTTTCGATGCTCTGGTATTACAAATGAAAATTCCGTCTGTTTTTAACGTCTTAAATTGAAAGAGCCGTCACAAATTGCTCCGTTTTCACTCCTTGACGACAATCATACAGCACCTGAGGTAACAAACACATCTCGAGCCCCATTGTGCACTCCATTATTCATGCCAACTCAGTGCCTCGCTCTTTACTACTGTGTACCAATCTTGTCGTCCAACTGCAAAACACTGGGCCACAATAAGTTTCCGCGTCTCCATTGCACTGCGCATACTACGAAACGCACCCCAAACTTGGCACTCACCCTCGCAGCCGACTTTTCCGACTTTCCACGACGCTCACGCTAGTGACAGCATTATTTATAGTTCGACGTCGCGCCAAAGCGAATGAGCACATTTCGCCTACGGCTTAGGCCGCCCTCCTAGTGTGGCTGCTCGGTGTCTGCAGGCAGCGAGGGTCTGCAAGCTTCCTGTGTTCGCACCTATGTCACCTGTGCTTGCTTGTCAGAGACAGACTACCGCAAAACATACAACTCACTCCATGAATTGATTGCTACGGCATCTGTTATCAGCAGTCACAACTAACAACACCAGTAGCAGCTGACTGCATGCAAAGAATAGGAATGTGCAGTGGAATATACGTGAACTCAGCGCAAGGCAGATCTTTCCGACATAGGCTTGAGAATCTTACAGGAACACTTGCACTGTTCCTAAATTAAGTGTAGGCGTGGGAGGAGGGTGCTTCCTGCGCACTAATAACAGCACGCTTGTCAATTGTTGATGCTAATCATTCGCTTGTATCTTCCTAGACACATCTGCTGGTTGTGAATTATTCCACTTGCATGGCAAGGTGCGCATGTAGGTGTGTTAAAAATCCTGGAAGCACTGGGTATTGATCCCAGTTCCTCTCGCATACTAAGCGAGCGCTCTACCATCTGAGCTACGCCCGCCCCCCCGAAGACTAATGGTGCTACATACAGCCATATAGACGACACAGACCCTTGCACTCCCATTATTCAGCAGACAAACACTACTCTCTATGTATCCGTTAGGGTGTCTTTCAGGTTTCGTGCATTCTGTATCGAATCGTAGTTGGCCACAATGAAAGTGGCACGTATAACGTCGAAAATAGAATTCGGACACCGCTCTGAGTAAGACCAACGTGTTGTCCACCCTCTAGACTTCAATGAGGTTAAGCCGCGATACCTAAGACAGATCTGCACTCGATGACACCTCGATAACAGCCGGTCCCCACACTTACATCTTGCTCTCCTTACGTCAGTATACATCATATCAGTCTGTGACGCTGGCTTTGCAACATCTTGCGTGCCTTTAGGTTCGCCGCGACCAACACTTACCATGCACTGACAACAAAAAATTTAGGCGCCGCGGCTTGAACACTGGACCTTTCACATGCCAAGCGAACGCTCTACCAACTGAGCTACGCCCCATGCACGAGCAAACTGCGCTATTCCCCATTCTTTGCGACTCAGATGCGCACGGACACGATGGTTGGTTGGTTTGTAGCGGTGAAGGGAGCAGAGTACAAAGGCGCGGACCCGTTCATATACACAAAAGTACCAAGTAGTTTCGATGCTCTGGTATTACAAATGAAAATTCCGTCTGTTTTTAACGTCTTAAATTGAAAGAGCCGTCACAAATTGCTCCGTTTTCACTCCTTGACGACAATCATACAGCACCTGAGGTAACAAACACATCTCGAGCCCCATTGTGCACTCCATTATTCATGCCAACTCAGTGCCTCGCTCTTTACTACTGTGTACCAATCTTGTCGTCCAACTGCAAAACACTGGGCCACAATAAGTTTCCGCGTCTCCATTGCACTGCGCATACTACGAAACTCTCCCCAAACTTGGCACTCACCCTCGCAGCCGACTTTTCCCACTTTCCACGACGCTCACGCTAGTGACAGCATTATTTATAGTTCGACGTCGCGCCAAAGCGAATGAGCACATTTCGCCTACGGCTTAGGCCGCCCTCCTAGTGTGGCTGCTCGGTGTCTGCAGGCAGCGAGGGTCTGCAAGCTTCCTGTGTTCGCACCTATGTCACCTGTGCTTGCTTGTCAGAGACAGACTACCGCAAAACATACAACTCACTCCATGAATTGATTGCTACGGCATCTGTTATCAGCAGTCACAACTAACAACACCAGTAGCAGCTGACTGCATGCAAAGAATAGGAATGTGCAGTGGAATTTACGTGAACTCAGCGCAAGGCAGATCTTTCCGACATAGGCTTGAGAATCTTACAGGAACACTTGTACTGTTTCTAAATTAAGTGTAGGCGTGGGAGGAGGGTGCTTCCTGCGCACTAATAACAGCACGCTTGTCAATTGTGGATGCTAATCATTCGCTTGTATCTTCCTAGACACATCTGCTGGTTGTGAATTATTCCACTTGCATGGCAAGGTGCGCATGTAGGTGTGTTAAAAATTCTGGTAGCACTGGGTATTGATCCCAGTTCCTATCGCATACTAAGCGAGCGCTCTACCATCTGAGCTACGCCCGCCCCCCCGAAGACTAATGGTGCTACATACAGCCATATAGACGACACAGACCCTTGCACTCCCATTATTCAGCAGACAAACACTACTCTCTATGTATCCGTTAGGGTGTCTTTCAGGTTTCGTGCATTCTGTATCGAATCGTAGTTGGCCACAATGAAAGTGGCACGTATAACGTCGAAAATAGAATTCGGACACCGCTCTGAGTAAGACCAACGTGTTGTCCACCCTCTAGACTTCAATGAGGTTAAGCCGCGATACCTAAGACAGATCTGCACTCGATGACACCTCGATAACAGCCGGTCCCCACACTTACATCTTGCTCTCCTTACGTCAGTATACATCATATCAGTCTGTGACGCTGGCTTTGCAACATCTTGCGTGCCTTTAGGTTCGCCGCGACCAACACTTACCATGCACTGACAACAAAAAATGTAGGCGCCGCGGCTTGAACACTGGACCTTTCACATGCCAAGCAAACGCTCTACCAACTGAGCTACGCCCCATGCACGAGCAAACTGCGCTATTCCCCATTCTTTGCGACTCAGATGCGCACGGACACGATGGTTGGTTGGTTTGTAGCGGTGAAGGGAGCAGAGTACAAAGGCGCGGACCCGTTCATATACACAAAAGTACCAAGTAGTTTCGATGCTCTGGTATTACAAATGAAAATTCCGTCTGTTTTTAACGTCTTAAATTGAAAGAGCCGTCACAAATTGCTCCGTTTTCACTCCTTGACGACAATCATACAGCACCTGAGGTAACAAACACATCTCGAGCCCCATTGTGCACTCCATTATTCATGCCAACTCAGTGCCTCGCTCTTTACTACTGTGTACCAATCTTGTCGTCCAACTGCAAAACACTGGGCCACAATAAGTTTCCGCGTCTCCATTGCACTGCGCATACTACGAAACGCTCCCCAAACTTGGCACTCACCCTCGCAGCCGACTTTTCCGACTTTCCACGACGCTCACGCTAGTGACAGCATTATTTATAGTTCGACGTCGCGCCAAAGCGAATGAGCACATTTCGCCTACGGCTTAGGCCGCCCTCCTAGTGTGGCTGCTCGGTGTCTGCAGGCAGCGAGGGTCTGCAAGCTTCCTGTGTTCGCACCTATGTCACCTGTGCTTGCTTGTCAGAGACAGACTACCGCAAAACATACAACTCACTCCATGAATTGATTGCTACCGCATCTGTTATCAGCAGTCACAACTAACAACACCAGTAGCAGCTGACTGCATGCAAAGAATAGGAATGTGCAGTGGAATTTACGTGAACTCAGCGCAAGGCAGATCTTTCCGACATAGGCTTGAGAATCTTACAGGAACACTTGTACTGTTTCTAAATTAAGTGTAGGCGTGGGAGGAGGGTGCTTCCTGCGCACTAATAACAGCACGCTTGTCAATTGTGGATGCTAATCATTCGCTTGTATCTTCCTAGACACATCTGCTGGTTGTGAATTATTCCACTTGCATGGCAAGGTGCGCATGTAGGTGTGTTAAAAATTCTGGTAGCACTGAGTATTGATCCCAGTTCCTATCGCATACTAAGCTAGCGCTCTACCATCTGAGCTACGCCCGCCCCCCCGAAGACTAATGGTGCTACATACAGCCATATAGACGACACAGACCCTTGCACTCCCATTATTCAGCAGACAAACACTACTCTCTATGTATCCGTTAGGGTGTCTTTCAGGTTTCGTGCATTCTGTATCGAATCGTAGTTGGCCACAATGAAAGTGGCACGTATAACGTCGAAAATAGAATTCGGACACCGCTCTGAGTAAGACCAACGTGTTGTCCACCCTCTAGACTTCAATGAGGTTAAGCCGCGATACCTAAGACAGATCTGCACTCGATGACACCTCGATAACAGCCGGTCCCCACACTTACATCTTGCTCTCCTTACGTCAGTATACATCATATCAGTCTGTGACGCTGGCTTTGCAACATCTTGCGTGCCTTTAGGTTCGCCGCGACCAACACTTACCATGCACTGACAACAAAAAATGTAGGCGCCGCGGCTTGAACACTGGACCTTTCACATGCCAAGCGAACGCTCTACCAACTGAGCTACGCCCCATGCACGAGCAAACTGCGCTATTCCCCATTCTTTGCGACTCAGATGCGCACGGACACGATTTTTGGTTGGTTTGTAGCGGTGAAGGGAGCAGAGTACAAAGGCGCGGACCCGTTCATATACACAAAAGTACCAAGTAGTTTCGATGCTCTGGTATTACAAATGAAAATTCCGTCTGTTTTTAACGTCTTAAATTGAAAGAGCCGTCACAAATTGCTCCGTTTTCACTCCTTGACGACAATCATACAGCACCTGAGGTAACAAACACATCTCGAGCCCCATTGTGCACTCCATTATTCATGCCAACTCAGTGCCTCGCTCTTTACTACTGTGTACCAATCTTGTCGTCCAACTGCAAAACACTGGGCCACAATAAGTTTCCGCGTCTCCATTGCACTGCGCATACTACGAAACGCACCCCAAACTTGGCACTCACCCTCGCAGCCGACTTTTCCGACTTTCCACGACGCTCACGCTAGTGACAGCATTATTTATAGTTCGACGTCGCGCCAAAGCGAATGAGCACATTTCGCCTACGGCTTAGGCCGCCCTCCTAGTGTGGCTGCTCGGTGTCTGCAGGCAGCGAGGGTCTGCAAGCTTCCTGTGTTCGCACCTATGTCACCTGTGCTTGCTTGTCAGAGACAGACTACCGCAAAACATACAACTCACTCCATGAATTGATTGCTACGGCATCTGTTATCAGCAGTCACAACTAACAACACCAGTAGCAGCTGACTGCATGCAAAGAATAGGAATGTGCAGTGGAATTTACGTGAACTCAGCGCAAGGCAGATCTTTCCGACATAGGCTTGAGAATCTTACAGGAACACTTGCACTGTTTCTAAATTAAGTGTAGGCGTGGGAGGAGGGTGCTTCCTGCGCACTAATAACAGCACGCTTGTCAATTGTTGATGCTAATCATTCGCTTGTATCTTCCTAGACACATCTGCTGGTTGTGAATTATTCCACTTGCATGGCAAGGTGCGCATGTAGGTGTGTTAAAAATTCTGGAAGCACTGGGTATTGATCCCAGTTCCTCTCGCATACTAAGCGAGCGCTCTACCATCTGAGCTACGCCCGCCCCCCCGAAGACTAATGGTGCTACATACAGCCATATAGACGACACAGACCCTTGCACTCCCATTATTCAGCAGACAAACACTACTCTCTATGTATCCGTTAGGGTGTCTTTCAGGTTTCGTGCATTCTGTATCGAATCGTAGTTGGCCACAATGAAAGTGGCACGTATAACGTCGAAAATAGAATTCGGACACCGCTCTGAGTAAGACCAACGTGTTGTCCACCCTCTAGACTTCAATGAGGTTAAGCCGCGATACCTAAGACAGATCTGCACTCGATGACACCTCGATAACAGCCGGTCCCCACACTTACATCTTGCTCTCCTTACGTCAGTATACATCATATCAGTCTGTGACGCTGGCTTTGCAACATCTTGCGTGCCTTTAGGTTCGCCGCGACCAACACTTACCATGCACTGACAACAAAAAATGTAGGCGCCGCGGCTTGAACACTGGACCTTTCACATGCCAAGCGAACGCTCTACCAACTGAGCTACGCCCCATGCAGGAGCAAACTGCGCTATTCCCCATTCTTTGCGACTCAGATGCGCACGGACACGATGGTTGGTTGGTTTGTAGCGGTGAAGGGAGCAGAGTACAAAGGCGCGGACCCGTTCATATACACAAAAGTACCAAGTAGTTTCGATGCTCTGGTATTACAAATGAAAATTCCGTCTGTTTTTAACGTCTTAAATTGAAAGAGCCGTCACAAATTGCTCCGTTTTCACTCCTTGACGACAATCATACAGCACCTGAGGTAACAAACACATCTCGAGCCCCATTGTGCACTCCATTATTCATGCCAACTCAGTGCCTCGCTCTTTACTACTGTGTACCAATCTTGTCGTCCAACTGCAAAACACTGGGCCACAATAAGTTTCCGCGTCTCCATTGCACTGCGCATACTACGAAACGCTCCCCAAACTTGGCACTCACCCTCGCAGCCGACTTTTCCGACTTTCCACGACGCTCACGCTAGTGACAGCATTATTTATAGTTCGACGTCGCGCCAAAGCGAATGAGCACATTTCGCCTACGGCTTAGGCCGCCCTCCTAGTGTGGCTGCTCGGTGTCTGCAGGCAGCGAGGGTCTGCAAGCTTCCTGTGTTCGCACCTATGTCACCTGTGCTTGCTTGTCAGAGACAGACTACCGCAAAACATACAACTCACTCCATGAATTGATTGCTACGGCATCTGTTATCAGCAGTCACAACTAACAACACCAGTAGCAGCTGACTGCATGCAAAGAATAGGAATGTGCAGTGGAATTTACGTGAACTCAGCGCAAGGCAGATCTTTCCGACATAGGCTTGAGAATCTTACAGGAACACTTGCACTGTTTCTTAATTAAGTGTAGGCGTGGGAGGAGGGTGCTTCCTGCGCACTAATAACAGCACGCTTGTCAATTGTTGATGCTAATCATTCGCTTGTATCTTCCTAGACACATCTGCTGGTTGTGAATTATTCCACTTGCATGGCAAGGTGCGCATGTAGGTGTGTTAAAAATTCTGGAAGCACTGGGTATTGATCCCAGTTCCTCTCGCATACTAAGCGAGCGCTCTACCATCTGAGCTACGCCCGCCCCCCCGAAGACTAATGGTGCTACATACAGCCATATAGACGACACAGACCCTTGCACTCCCATTATTCAGCAGACAAACACTACTCTCTATGTATCCGTTAGGGTGTCTTTCAGGTTTCGTGCATTCTGTATCGAATCGTAGTTGGCCACAATGAAAGTGGCACGTATAACGTCGAAAATAGAATTCGGACACCGCTCTGAGTAAGACCAACGTGTTGTCCACCCTCTAGACTTCAATGAGGTTAAGCCGCGATACCTAAGACAGATCTGCACTCGATGACACCTCGATAACAGCCGGTCCCCACACTTACATCTTGCTCTCCTTACGTCAGTATACATCATATCAGTCTGTGACGCTGGCTTTGCAACATCTTGCGTGCCTTTAGGTTCGCCGCGACCAACACTTACCATGCACTGACAACAAAAAATGTAGGCGCCGCGGCTTGAACACTGGACCTTTCACATGCCAAGCGAACGCTCTACCAACTGAGCTACGCCCCATGCACGAGCAAACTGCGCTATTCCCCATTCTTTGCGACTCAGATGCGCACGGACACGATGGTTGGTTGGTTTGTAGCGGTGAAGGGAGCAGAGTACAAAGGCGCGGACCCGTTCATATACACAAAAGTACCAAGTAGTTTCGATGCTCTGGTATTACTAATGAAAATTCCGTCTGTTTTTAACGTCTTAAATTGAAAGAGCCGTCACAAATTGCTCCGTTTTCACTCCTTGACGACAATCATACAGCACCTGAGGTAACAAACACATCTCGAGCCCCATTGTGCACTCCATTATTCATGCCAACTCAGTGCCTCGCTCTTTACTACTGTGTACCAATCTTGTCGTCCAACTGCAAAACACTGGGCCACAATAAGTTTCCGCGTCTCCATTGCACTGCGCATACTACGAAACGCTCCCCAAACTTGGCACTCACCCTCGCAGCCGACTTTTCCGACTTTCCACGACGCTCACGCTAGTGACAGCATTATTTATAGTTCGACGTCGCGCCAAAGCGAATGAGCACATTTCGCCTACGGCTTAGGCCGCCCTCCTAGTGTGGCTGCTCGGTGTCTGCAGGCAGCGAGGGTCTGCAAGCTTCCTGTGTTCGCACCTATGTCACCTGTGCTTGCTTGTCAGAGACAGACTACCGCAAAACATACAACTCACTCCATGAATTGATTGCTACGGCATCTGTTATCAGCAGTCACAACTAACAACACCAGTAGCAGCTGACTGCATGCAAAGAATAGGAATGTGCAGTGGAATTTACGTGAACTCAGCGCAAGGCAGATCTTTCCGACATAGGCTTGAGAATCTAACAGGAACACTTGCACTGTTTCTTAATTAAGTGTAGGCGTGGGAGGAGGGTGCTTCCTGCGCACTAATAACAGCACGCTTGTCAATTGTTGATGCTAATCATTCGCTTGTATCTTCCTAGACACATCTGCTGGTTGTGAATTATTCCACTTGCATGGCAAGGTGCGCATGTAGGTGTGTTAAAAATTCTGGAAGCACTGGGTATTGATCCCAGTTCCTCTCGCATACTAAGCGAGCGCTCTACCATCTGAGCTACGCCCGCCCCCCCGAAGACTAATGGTGCTACATACAGCCATATAGACGACACAGACCCTTGCACTCCCATTATTCAGCAGACAAACACTACTCTCTATGTATCCGTTAGGGTATCTTTCAGGTTTCGTGCATTCTGTATCGAATCGTAGTTGGCCACAATGAAAGTGGCACGTATAACGTCGAAAATAGAATTCGGACACCGCTCTGAGTAAGACCAACGTGTTGTCCACCCTCTAGACTTCAATGAGGTTAAGCCGCGATACCTAAGACAGATCTGCACTCGATGACACCTCGATAACAGCCGGTCCCCACACTTACATCTTGCTCTCCTTACGTCAGTATACATCATATCAGTCTGTGACGCTGGCTTTGCAACATCTTGCGTGCCTTTAGGTTCGCCGCGACCAACACTTACCATGCACTGACAACAAAAAATGTAGGCGCCGCGGCTTGAACACTGGACCTTTCACATGCCAAGCGAACGCTCTACCAACTGAGCTACGCCCAATGCACGAGCAAACTGAGCTATTCCCCATTCTTTGCGACTCAGATGCGCACGGACACGATGGTTGGTTGGTTTGTAGCGGTGAAGGGAGCAGAGTACAAAGGCGCGGACCCGTTCATATACACAAAAGTACCAAGTAGTTTCGATGCTCTGGTATTACAAATGAAAATTCCGTCTGTTTTTAACGTCTTAAATTGAAAGAGCCGTCACAAATTGCTCCGTTTTCACTCCTTGACGACAATCATACAGCACCTGAGGTAACAAACACATCTCGAGCCCCATTGTGCACTCCATTATTCATGCCAACTCAGTGCCTCGCTCTTTACTACTGTGTACCAATCTTGTCGTCCAACTGCAAAACACTGGGCCACAATAAGTTTCCGCGTCTCCATTGCACTGCGCATACTACGAAACGCTCCCCAAACTTGGCACTCACCCTCGCAGCCGACTTTTCCGACTTTCCACGACGCTCACGCTAGTGACAGCATTATTTATAGTTCGACGTCGCGCCAAAGCGAATGAGCACATTTCGCCTACGGCTTAGGCCGCCCTCCTAGTGTGGCTGCTCGGTGTCTGCAGGCAGCGAGGGTCTGCAAGCTTCCTGTGTTCGCACCTATGTCACCTGTGCTTGCTTGTCAGAGACAGACTACCGCAAAACATACAACTCACTCCATGAATTGATTGCTACGGCATCTGTTATCAGCAGTCACAACTAACAACACCAGTAGCAGCTGACTGCATGCAAAGAATAGGAATGTGCAGTGGAATTTACGTGAACTCAGCGCAAGGCAGATCTTTCCGACATAGGCTTGAGAATCTTACAGGAACACTTGTACTGTTTCTAAATTAAGTGTAGGCGTGGGAGGAGGCTGCTTCCTGCGCACTAATAACAGCACGCTTGTCAATTGTGGATGCTAATCATTCGCTTGTATCTTCCTAGACACATCTGCTGGTTGTGAATTATTCCACTTGCATGGCAAGGTGCGCATGTAGGTGTGTTAAAAATTCTGGAGGCACTGGGTATTGATCCCAGTTCCTCTCGCATATTAAGCGAGCGCTCTACCATATGAGCTACGCCCGCCGCCCCGAAGACTATTGGTGCTACATACAGCCATATAGACGACACAGACCCTTGCACTCCCATTATTCAGCAGACAAAACTACTCTCTATGTATCCGTTAGGGTGTCTTTCAGGTTTCGTGCATTATGTATCGAATCGTAGTTGGCCACAATGAAAGTGGCACGTATAACGTCGAAAATAGAATTCGGACACCGCTCTGAGTAAGACCAACGTGTTGTCCACCCTCTAGACTTCAATGAGGTTAAGCCGCGATACCTAAGACAGATCTGCACTCGATGACACCTCGATAACAGCCGGTCCCCACACTTACATCTTGCTCTCCTTACGTCAGTATACATCATATCAGTCTGTGACGCTGGCTTTGCAACATCTTGCGTGCCTTTAGGTTCGCCGCGACCAACACTTACCATGCACTGACAACAAAAAATGTAGGCGCCGCGGCTTGAACACTGGACCTTTCACATGCCAAGCGAACGCTCTACCAACTGAGCTACGCCCCATGCACGAGCAAACTGCGCTATTCCCCATTCTTTGCGACTCAGATGCGCACGGACACGATGGTTGGTTGGTTTGTAGCGGTGAAGGGAGCAGAGTACAAAGGCGCGGACCCGTTCATATACACAAAAGTACCAAGTAGTTTCGATGCTCTGGTATTACAAATGCAAATTCCGTCTGTTTTTAACGTCTTAAATTGAAAGAGCCGTCACAAATTGCTCCGTTTTCACTCCTTGACGACAATCATACAGCACCTGAGGTAACAAACACATCTCGAGCCCCATTGTGCACTCCATTATTCATGCCAACTCAGTGCCTCGCTCTTTACTACTGTGTACCAATCTTGTCGTCCAACTGCAAAACACTGGGCCACAATAAGTTTCCGCGTCTCCATTGCACTGCGCATACTACGAAACGCTCCCCAAACTTGGCACTCACCCTCGCAGCCGACTTTTCCGACTTTCCACGACGCTCACGCTAGTGACAGCATTATTTATAGTTCGACGTCGCGCCAAAGCGAATGAGCACATTTCGCCTACGGCTTAGGCCGCCCTCCTAGTGTGGCTGCTCGGTGTCTGCAGGCAGCGAGGGTCTGCAAGCTTCCTGTGTTCGCACCTATGTCACCTGTGCTTGCTTGTCAGAGACAGACTACCGCAAAACATACAACTCACTCCATGAATTGATTGCTACGGCATCTGTTATCAGCAGTCACAACTAACAACACCAGTAGCAGCTGACTGCATGCAAAGAATAGGAATGTGCAGTGGAATTTACGTGAACTCAGCGCAAGGCAGATCTTTCCGACATAGGCTTGAGAATCTTACAGGAACACTTGCACTGTTTCTTAATTAAGTGTAGGCGTGGGAGGAGGGTGCTTCCTGCGCACTAATAACAGCACGCTTGTCAATTGTTGATGCTAATCATTCGCTTGTATCTTCCTAGACACATCTGCTGGTTGTGAATTATTCCACTTGCATGGCAAGGTGCGCATGTAGGTGTGTTAAAAATTCTGGAAGCACTGGGTATTGATCCCAGTTCCTCTCGCATACTAAGCGAGCGCTCTACCATCTGAGCTACGCCCGCCCCCCCGAAGACTAATGGTGCTACATACAGCCATATAGACGACACAGACCCTTGCACTCCCATTATTCAGCAGACAAACACTACTCTCTATGTATCCGTTAGGGTGTCTTTCAGGTTTCGTGCATTCTGTATCGAATCGTAGTTGGCCACAATGAAAGTGGCACGTATAACGTCGAAAATAGAATTCGGACACCGCTCTGAGTAAGACCAACGTGTTGTCCACCCTCTAGACTTCAATGAGGTTAAGCCGCGATACCTAAGACAGATCTGCACTCGATGACACCTCGATAACAGCCGGTCCCCACACTTACATCTTGCTCTCCTTACGTCAGTATACATCATATCAGTCTGTGACGCTGGCTTTGCAACATCTTGCGTGCCTTTAGGTTCGCCGCGACCAACACTTACCATGCACTGACAACAAAAAATGTAGGCGCCGCGGCTTGAACACTGGACCTTTCACATGCCAAGCGAACGCTCTACCAACTGAGCTACGCCCCATGCACGAGCAAACTGCGCTATTCCCCATTCTTTGCGACTCAGATGCGCACGGACACGATGGTTGGTTGGTTTGTAGCGGTGAAGGGAGCAGAGTACAAAGGCGCGGACCCGTTCATATACACAAAAGTACCAAGTAGTTTCGATGCTCTGGTATTACAAATGAAAATTCCGTCTGTTTTTAACGTCTTAAATTGAAAGAGCCGTCACAAATTGCTCCGTTTTCACTCCTTGACGACAATCATACAGCACCTGAGGTAACAAACACATCTCGAGCCCCATTGTGCACTCCATTATTCATGCCAACTCAGTGCCTCGCTCTTTACTACTGTGTACCAATCTTGTCGTCCAACTGCAAAACACTGGGCCACAATAAGTTTCCGCGTCTCCATTGCACTGCGCATACTACGAAACGCTCCCCAAACTTGGCACTCACCCTCGCAGCCGACTTTTCCGACTTTCCACGACGCTCACGCTAGTGACAGCATTATTTATAGTTCGACGTCGCGCCAAAGCGAATGAGCACATTTCGCCTACGGCTTAGGCCGCCCTCCTAGTGTGGCTGCTCGGTGTCTGCAGGCAGCGAGGGTCTGCAAGCTTCCTGTGTTCGCACCTATGTCACCTGTGCTTGCTTGTCAGAGACAGACTACCGCAAAACATACAACTCACTCCATGAATTGATTGCTACGGCATCTGTTATCAGCAGTCACAACTAACAACACCAGTAGCAGCTGACTGCATGCAAAGAATAGGAATGTGCAGTGGAATTTACGTGAACTCAGCGCAAGGCAGATCTTTCCGACATAGGCTTGAGAATCTTACAGGAACACTTGCACTGTTTCTTAATTAAGTGTAGGCGTGGGAGGAGGGTGCTTCCTGCGCACTAATAACAGCACGCTTGTCAATTGTTGATGCTAATCATTCGCTTGTATCTTCCTAGACACATCTGCTGGTTGTGAATTATTCCACTTGCATGGCAAGGTGCGCATGTAGGTGTGTTAAAAATTCTGGAAGCACTGGGTATTGATCCCAGTTCCTCTCGCATACTAAGCGAGCGCTCTACCATCTGAGCTACGCCCGCCACCCCGAAGACTAATGGTGCTACATACAGCCATATAGACGACACAGACCCTTGCACTCCCATTATTCAGCAGACAAACACTACTCTCTATGTATCCGTTAGGGTATCTTTCAGGTTTCGTGCATTCTGTATCGAATCGTAGTTGGCCACAATGAAAGTGGCACGTATAACGTCGAAAATAGAATTCGGACACCGCTCTGAGTAAGACCAACGTGTTGTCCACCCTCTAGACTTCAATGAGGTTAAGCCGCGATACCTAAGACAGATCTGCACTCGATGACACCTCGATAACAGCCGGTCCCCACACTTACATCTTGCTCTCCTTACGTCAGTATACATCATATCAGTCTGTGACGCTGGCTTTGCAACATCTTGCGTGCCTTTAGGTTCGCCGCGACCAACACTTACCATGCACTGACAACAAAAAATGTAGGCGCCGCGGCTTGAACACTGGACCTTTCACATGCCAAGCGAACGCTCTACCAACTGAGCTACGCCCAATGCACGAGCAAACTGAGCTATTCCCCATTCTTTGCGACTCAGATGCGCACGGACACGATGGTTGGTTGGTTTGTAGCGGTGAAGGGAGCAGAGTACAAAGGCGCGGACCCGTTCATATACACAAAAGTACCAAGTAGTTTCGATGCTCTGGTATTACAAATGAAAATTCCGTCTGTTTTTAACGTCTTAAATTGAAAGAGCCGTCACAAATTGCTCCGTTTTCACTCCTTGACGACAATCATACAGCACCTGAGGTAACAAACACATCTCGAGCCCCATTGTGCACTCCATTATTCATGCCAACTCAGTGCCTCGCTCTTTACTACTGTGTACCAATCTTGTCGTCCAACTGCAAAACACTGGGCCACAATAAGTTTCCGCGTCTCCATTGCACTGCGCATACTACGAAACGCTCCCCAAACTTGGCACTCACCCTCGCAGCCGACTTTTCCGACTTTCCACGACGCTCACGCTAGTGACAGCATTATTTATAGTTCGACGTCGCGCCAAAGCGAATGAGCACATTTCGCCTACGGCTTAGGCCGCCCTCCTAGTGTGGCTGCTCGGTGTCTGCAGGCAGCGAGGGTCTGCAAGCTTCCTGTGTTCGCACCTATGTCACCTGTGCTTGCTTGTCAGAGACAGACTACCGCAAAACATACAACTCACTCCATGAATTGATTGCTACGGCATCTGTTATCAGCAGTCACAACTAACAACACCAGTAGCAGCTGACTGCATGCAAAGAATAGGAATGTGCAGTGGAATTTACGTGAACTCAGCGCAAGGCAGATCTTTCCGACATAGGCTTGAGAATCTTACAGGAACACTTGTACTGTTTGTAAATTAAGTGTAGGCGTGGGAGGAGGGTGCTTCCTGCGCACTAATAACAGCACGCTTGTCAATTGTGGATGCTAATCATTCGCTTGTATCTTCCTAGACACATCTGCTGGTTGTGAATTATTCCACTTGCATGGCAAGGTGCGCATGTAGGTGTGTTAAAAATTCTGGTAGCACTGGGTATTGATCCCAGTTCCTCTCGCATACTTAGCGAGCGCTCTACCATCTGAGCTACGCCCGCCCCCCCGAAGACTAATGGTGCTACATACAGCCATATAGACGACACAGACCCTTGCACTCCCATTATTCAGCAGACAAACACTACTCTCTATGTATTCGTTAGGGTGTCTTTCAGGTTTCGTGCATTCTGTATCGAATCGTAGTTGGCCACAATGAAAGTGGCACGTATAACGTCGAAAATAGAATTCGGACACCGCTCTGAGTAAGACCAACGTGTTGTCCACCCTCTAGACTTCAATGAGGTTAAGCCGCGATACCTAAGACAGATCTGCACTCGATGACACCTCGATAACAGCCGGTCCCCACACTTACATCTTGCTCTCCTTACGTCAGTATACATCATATCAGTCTGTGACGCTGGCTTTGCAACATCTTGCGTGCCTTTAGGTTCGCCGCGACCAACACTTACCATGCACTGACAACAAAAAATGTAGGCGCCGCGGCTTGAACACTGGACCTTTCACATGCCAAGCGAACGCTCTACCAACTGAGCTACGCCCTATGCACGAGCAAACTGCGCTATTCCCCATTCTTTGCGACTCAGATGCGCACGGACACGATGGTTGGTTGGTTCGTAGCGGTGAAGGGAGCAGAGTACAAAGGCGCGGACCCGTTCATATACACAAAAGTACCAAGTAGTTTCGATGCTCTGGTATTACAAATGAAAATTCCGTCTGTTTTTAACGTCTTAAATTGAAAGAGCCGTCACAAATTGCTCCGTTTTCACTCCTTGACGACAATCTTACAGCACCTGAGGTAACAAACACATCTCGAGCCCCATTGTGCACTCCATTATTCATGCCAACTCAGTGCCTCGCTCTTTACTACTGTGTACCAATCTTGTCGTCCAACTGCAAAACACTGGGCCACAATAAGTTTCCGCGTCTCCATTGCACTGCGCATACTACGAAACGCTCCCCAAACTTGGCACTCACCCTCGCAGCCGACTTTTCCGACTTTCCACGACGCTCACGCAACGCTCACGCTAGTGACAGCGTTATTTATAGTTCGACGTCGCGCCAAAGCGAATGAGCACATTTCGCCTACGGCTTAGGCCGCCCTCCTAGTGTGGCTGCTCGGTGTCTGCAGGCAGCGAGGGTCTGCAAGCTTCCTGTGTTCGCACCTATGTCACCTGTGCTTGCTTGTCAGAGACAGACTACCGCAAAACATACAACTCACTCCATGAATTGATTGCTACGGCATCTGTTATCAGCAGTCACAACTAACAACACCAGTAGCAGCTGACTGCATGCAAAGAATAGGAATGTGCAGTGGAATTTACGTGAACTCAGCGCAAGGCAGATCTTTCCGACATAGGCTTGAGAATCTTACAGGAACACTTGCACTGTTTGTAAATTAAGTGTAGGCGTGGGAGGAGGGTGCTTCCTGCGCACTAATAACAGCACGCTTGTCAATTGTGGATGCTAATCATTCGCTTGTATCTTCCTAGACACATCTGCTGGTTGTGAATTATTCCACTTGCATGGCAAGGTGCGCATGTAGGTGTGTTAAAAATTCTGGAAGCACTGGGTATTGATCCCAGTTCCTCTCGCATACTAAGCGAGCGCTCTACCATCTGAGCTACGCCCGCCCCCCCGAAGACTAATAGTGCTACATACAGCCATATAGACGACACAGACCCTTGCACTCCCATTATTCAGCAGACAAACACTACTCTCTATGTATCCGTTAGGGTGTCTTTCAGGTTTCGTGCATTCTGTATCGAATCGTAGTTGGCCACAATGAAAGTGGCACGTATAACGTCGAAAATAGAATTCGGACAGCGCTCTGAGTAAGACCAACGTGTTGTCCACCCTCTAGACTTCAATGAGGTTAAGCCGCGATACCTAAGACAGATCTGCACTCGATGACACCTCGATAACAGCCGGTCCCCACACTTACATCTTGCTCTCCTTACGTCAGTATACATCATATCAGTCTGTGACGCTGGCTTTGCAACATCTTGCATGCCTTACGTTCGCCGCGACCAACATTTACCATGCACTGACAACAAAAAATGTAGGCGCCGCGGCTTGAACACTGGACCTTTCACATGCCAAGCGAACGCTCTACCAACTGAGCTACGCCCTATGCACGAGCAAACTGCGCTATTCCCCATTCTTTGCGACTCAGATGCGCACGGACACGATGGTTGGTTGGTTTGTAGCGGTGAAGGGAGCAGAGTACAAAGGCGCGGACCCGTTCATATACACAAAAGTACCAAGTAGTTTCGATGCTCTGGTATTACAAATGAAAATTCCGTCTGTTTTTAACGTCTTAAATTGAAAGAGCCGTCACAAATTGCTCCGTTTTCACTCCTTGACGACAATCATACAGCACCTGAGGTAACAAACACATCTCGAGCCCCATTGTGCACTCCATTATTCATGCCAACTCAGTGCCTCGCTCTTTACTACTGTGTACCAATCTTGTCGTCCAACTGCAAAACACTGGGCCACAATAAGTTTCCGCGTCTCCATTGCACTGCGCATACTACGAAACGCTCCCCAAACTTGGCACTCACCCTCGCAGCCGACTTTTCCGACTTTCCACGACGCTCACGCAACGCTCACGCTAGTGACAGCGTTATTTATAGTTCGACGTCGCGCCAAAGCGAATGAGCACATTTCGCCTACGGCTTAGGCCGCCCTCCTAGTGTGGCTGCTCGGTGTCTGCAGGCAGCGAGGGTCTGCAAGCTTCCTGTGTTCGCACCTATGTCACCTGTGCTTGCTTGTCAGAGACAGACTACCGCAAAACATACAACTCACTCCATGAATTGATTGCTACGGCATCTGTTATCAGCAGTCACAACTAACAACACCAGTAGCAGCTGACTGCATGCAAAGAATAGGAATGTGCAGTGGAATTTACGTGAACTCAGCGCAAGGCAGATCTTTCCGACATAGGCTTGAGAATCTTACAGGAACACTTGCACTGTTTGTAAATTAAGTGTAGGCGTGGGAGGAGGGTGCTTCCTGCGCACTAATAACAGCACGCTTGTCAATTGTGGATGCTAATCATTCGCTTGTATCTTCCTAGACACATCTGCTGGTTGTGAATTATTCCACTTGCATGGCAAGGTGCGCATGTAGGTGTGTTAAAAATTCTGGAAGCACTGGGTATTGATCCCAGTTCCTCTCGCATACTAAGCGAGCGCTCTACCATCTGAGCTACGCCCGCCCCCCCGAAGACTAATAGTGCTACATACAGCCATATAGACGACACAGACCCTTGCACTCCCATTATTCAGCAGACAAACACTACTCTCTATGTATCCGTTAGGGTGTCTTTCAGGTTTCGTGCATTCTGTATCGAATCGTAGTTGGCCACAATGAAAGTGGCACGTATAACGTCGAAAATAGAATTCGGACAGCGCTCTGAGTAAGACCAACGTGTTGTCCACCCTCTAGACTTCAATGAGGTTAAGCCGCGATACCTAAGACAGATCTGCACTCGATGACACCTCGATAACAGCCGGTCCCCACACTTACATCTTGCTCTCCTTACGTCAGTATACATCATATCAGTCTGTGACGCTGGCTTTGCAACATCTTGCATGCCTTACGTTCGCCGCGACCAACATTTACCATGCACTGACAACAAAAAATGTAGGCGCCGCGGCTTGAACACTGGACCTTTCACATGCCAAGCGAACGCTCTACCAACTGAGCTACGCCCTATGCACGAGCAAACTGCGCTATTCCCCATTCTTTGCGACTCAGATGCGCACGGACACGATGGTTGGTTGGTTTGTAGCGGTGAAGGGAGCAGAGTACAAAGGCGCGGACCCGTTCATATACACAAAAGTACCAAGTAGTTTCGATGCTCTGGTATTACAAATGAAAATTCCGTCTGTTTTTAACGTCTTAAATTGAAAGAGCCGTCACAAATTGCTCCGTTTTCACTCCTTGACGACAATCATACAGCACCTGAGGTAACAAACACATCTCGAGCCCCATTGTGCACTCCATTATTCATGCCAACTCAGTGCCTCGCTCTTTACTACTGTGTACCAATCTTGTCGTCCAACTGCAAAACACTGGGCCACAATAAGTTTCCGCGTCTCCATTGCACTGCGCATACTACGAAACGCTCCCCAAACTTGGCACTCACCCTCGCAGCCGACTTTTCCGACTTTCCACGACGCTCACGCAACGCTCACGCTAGTGACAGCGTTATTTATAGTTCGACGTCGCGCCAAAGCGAATGAGCACATTTCGCCTACGGCTTAGGCCGCCCTCCTAGTGTGGCTGCTCGGTGTCTGCAGGCAGCGAGGGTCTGCAAGCTTCCTGTGTTCGCACCTATGTCACCTGTGCTTGCTTGTCAGAGACAGACTACCGCAAAACATACAACTCACTCCATGAATTGATTGCTACGGCATCTGTTATCAGCAGTCACAACTAACAACACCAGTAGCAGCTGACTGCATGCAAAGAATAGGAATGTGCAGTGGAATTTACGTGAACTCAGCGCAAGGCAGATCTTTCCGACATAGGCTTGAGAATCTTACAGGAACACTTGTACTGTTTGTAAATTAAGTGTAGGCGTGGGAGGAGGGTGCTTCCTGCGCACTAATAACAGCACGCTTGTCAATTGTGGATGCTAATCATTCGCTTGTATCTTCCTAGACACATCTGCTGGTTGTGAATTATTCCACTTGCATGGCAAGGTGCGCATGTAGGTGTGTTAAAAATTCTGGAAGCACTGGGTATTGATCCCAGTTCCTCTCGCATACTAAGCGAGCGCTCTACCATCTGAGCTACGCCCGCCCCCCCGAAGACTAATAGTGCTACATACAGCCATATAGACGACACAGACCCTTGCACTCCCATTATTCAGCAGACAAACACTACTCTCTATGTATCCGTTAGGGTGTCTTTCAGGTTTCGTGCATTCTGTATCGAATCGTAGTTGGCCACAATGAAAGTGGCACGTATAACGTCGAAAATAGAATTCGGACACCGCTCTGAGTAAGACCAACGTGTTGTCCACCCTCTAGACTTCAATGAGGTTAAGCCGCGATACCTAAGACAGATCTGCACTCGATGACACCTCGATAACAGCCGGTCCCCACACTTACATATTGCTCTCCTTACGTCAGTATACATCATATCAGTCTGTGACGCTGGCTTTGCAACATCTTGCGTGCCTTACGTTCGCCGCGACCAACACTTACCATGCACTGACAACAAAAAATGTAGGCGCCGCGGCTTGAACACTGGACCTTTCACATGCCAAGCGAACGCTCTACCAACTGAGCTACGCCCTATGCACGAGCAAACTGCGCTATTCCCCATTCTTTGCGACTCAGATGCGCACGGACACGATGGTTGGTTGGTTCGTAGCGGTGAAGGGAGCAGAGTACAAAGGCGCGGACCCGTTCATATACACAAAAGTACCAAGTAGTTTCGATGCTCTGGTATTACAAATGAAAATTCCGTCTGTTTTTAACGTCTTAAATTCAAAGAGCCGTCACAAATTGCTCCGTTTTCACTCCTTGACGACAATCATACAGCACCTGAGGTAACAAACACATCTCGAGCCCCATTGTGCACTCCATTATTCATGCCAACTCAGTGCCTCGCTCTTTACTACTGTGTACCAATCTTGTCGTCCAACTGCAAAACACTGGGCCACAATAACTTTCCGCGTCTCCATTGCACTGCGCATACTACGAAACGCTCCCCAAACTTGGCACTCACCCTCGCAGCCGACTTATCCGACTTTCCACGACGCTCACGCAACGCTCACGCTAGTGACTGCGTTATTTATAGTTCGACGTCGCGCCAAAGCGAATGAGCACATTTCGCCTACGGCTTAGGCCGCCCTCCTAGTGTGGCTGCTCGGTGTCTGCAGGCAGCGAGGGTCTGCAAGCTTCCTGTGTTCGCACCTATGTCACCTGTGCTTGCTTGTCAGAGACAGACTACCGCAAAACATACAACTCACTCCATGAATTGATTGCTACGGCATCTGTTATCAGCAGTCACAACTAACAACACCAGTAGCAGCTGACTGCATGCAAAGAATAGGAATGTGCAGTGGAATTTACGTGAACTCAGCGCAAGGCAGATCTTTCCGACATAGGCTTGAGAATCTTACAGGAACACTTGTACTGTTTCTAAATTAAGTGTAGGCGTGGGAGGAGGGTGCTTCCTGCGCACTAATAACAGCACGCTTGTCAATTGTGGATGCTAATCATTCGCTTGTATCTTCCTAGACACATCTGCTGGTTGTGAATTATTCCACTTGCATGGCAAGGTGCGCATGTAGGTGTGTTAAAAATTCTGGAAGCACTGGGTATTGATCCCAGTTCCTCTCGCATACTAAGCGTGCGCTCTACCATCTGAGCTACGCCCGCCCCCCCGAAGACTAATGGTGCTACATACAGCCATATAGACGACACAGACCCTTGCACTCCCATTATTCAGCAGACAAACACTACTCTCTATGTATCCGTTAGGGTGTCTTTCAGGTTTCGTGCATTCTGTATCGAATCGTAGTTGGCCACAATGAAAGTGGCACGTATAACGTCGAAAATAGAATTCGGACACCGCTCTGAGTAAGACCAACGTGTTGTCCACCCTCTAGACTTCAATGAGGTTAAGCCGCGATACCTAAGACAGATCTGCACTCGATGACACCTCGATAACAGCCGGTCCCCACACTTACATCTTGCTCTCCTTACGTCAGTATACATCATATCAGTCTGTGACGCTGGCTTTGCAACATCTTGCGTGCCTTACGTTCGCCGCGACCAACACTTACCATGCACTGACAACAAAAAATGTAGGCGCCGCGGCTTGAACACTGGACCTTTCACATGCCAAGCGAACGCTCTACCAACTGAGCTACGCCCTATGCACGAGCAAACTGCGCTATTCCCCATTCTTTGCGACTCAGATGCGCACGGACACGATGGTTGGTTGGTTCGTAGCGGTGAAGGGAGCAGAGTACAAAGGCGCGGACCCGTTCATATACACAAAAGTACCAAGTAGTTTCGATGCTCTGGTATTACAAATGAAAATTCCGTCTGTTTTTAACGTCTTAAATTGAAAGAGCCGTCACAAATTGCTCCGTTTTCACTCCTTGACGACAATCATACAGCACCTGAGGTAACAAACACATCTCGAGCCCCATTGTGCACTCCATTATTCATGCCAACTCAGTGCCTCGCTCTTTACTACTGTGTACCAATCTTGTCGTCCAACTGCAAAACACTGGGCCACAATAAGTTTCCGCGTCTCCATTGCACTGCGCATACTACGAAACGCTCCCCAAACTTGGCACTCACCCTCGCAGCCGACTTTTCCGACTTTCCACGACGCTCACGCAACGCTCACGCTAGTGACAGCGTTATTTATAGTTCGACGTCGCGCCAAAGCGAATGAGCACATTTCGCCTACGGCTTAGGCCGCCCTCCTAGTGTGGCTGCTCGGTGTCTGCAGGCAGCGAGGGTCTGCAAGCTTCCTGTGTTCGCACCTATGTCACCTGTGCTTGCTTGTCAGAGACAGACTACCGCAAAACATACAACTCACTCCATGAATTGATTGCTACGGCATCTGTTATCAGCAGTCACAACTAACAACACCAGTAGCAGCTGACTGCATGCAAAGAATAGGAATGTGCAGTGGAATTTACGTGAACTCAGCGCAAGGCAGATCTTTCCGACATAGGCTTGAGAATCTTACAGGAACACTTGTACTGTTTCTAAATTAAGTGTAGGCGTGGGAGGAGGGTGCTTCCTGCGCACTAATAACAGCACGCTTGTCAATTGTGGATGCTAATCATTCGCTTGTATCTTCCTAGACACATCTGCTGGTTGTGAATTATTCCACTTGCATGGCAAGGTGCGCATGTAGGTGTGTTAAAAATTCTGGAAGCACTGGGTATTGATCCCAGTTCCTCTCGCATACTAAGGGAGCGCTCTACCATCTGAGCTACGCCCGCCCCCCCGAAGACTAATGGTGCTACATACAGCCATATAGACGACACAGACCCTTGCACTCCCATTATTCAGCAGACAAACACTACTCTCTATGTATCCGTTAGGGTGTCTTTCAGGTTTCGTGCATTCTGTATCGAATCGTAGTTGGCCACAATGAAAGTGGCACGTATAACGTCGAAAATAGAATTCGGACACCGCTCTGAGTAAGACCAACGTGTTGTCCACCCTCTAGACTTCAATGAGGTTAAGCCGCGATACCTAAGACAGATCTGCACTCGATGACACCTCGATAACAGCCGGTCCCCACACTTACATCTTGCTCTCCTTACGTCAGTATACATCATATCAGTCTGTGACGCTGGCTTTGCAACATCTTGCGTGCCTTTAGGTTCGCCGCGACCAACACTTACCATGCACTGACAACAAAAAATGTAGGCGCCGCGGCTTGAACACTGGACCTTTCACATGCCAAGCGAACGCTCTACCAACTGAGCTACGCCCTATGCACGAGCAAACTGCGCTATTCTCCATTCTTTGCGACTCAGATGCGCACGGACACGATGGTTGGTTGGTTTGTAGCGGTGACGGGAGCAGAGTACAAAGGCGCGGACCCGTTCATATACACAAAAGTACCAAGTAGTTTCGATGCTCTGGTATTACAAATGAAAATTCCGTCTGTTTTTAACGTCTTAAATTGAAAGAGCCGTCACAAATTGCTCCGTTTTCACTCATTGACGACAATCATACAGCACCTGAGGTAACAAACACATCTCGAGCCCCATTGTGCACTCCATTATTCATGCCAACTCAGTGCCTCGCTCTTTACTACTGTGTACCAATCTTGTCGTCCAACTGCAAAACACTGGGCCACAATAAGTTTCCGCGTCTCCATTGCACTGCGCATACTACGAAACGCTCCCCAAACTTGGCACTCACCCTCACAGCCGACTTTCCACGACGCTCACGCAACGCTCACGCTAGTGACAGCATTATTTATAGTTCGACGTCGCGCCAAAGCGAATGAGCACATTTCGCCTACGGCTTAGGCCGCCCTCCTAGTGTGGCTGCTCGGTGTCTGCAGGCAGCGAGGGTCTGCAAGCTTCCTGTGTTCGCACCTATGTCACCTGTGCTTGCTTGTCAGAGACAGACTACCGCAAAACATACAACTCACTCCATGAATTGATTGCTACGGCATCTGTTATCAGCAGTCACAAATAACAACACCAGTAGCAGCTGACTGCATGCAAAGAATAGGAATGTGCAGTGGAATTTACGTGAACTCAGCGCAAGGCAGATCTTTCCGACATAGGCTTGAGAATCTTACAGGAACACTTGTACTGTTTCTAAATTAAGTGTAGGCGTGGGAGGAGGGTGCTTCCTGCGCACTAATAATAGCACGCTTGTCAATTGTGGATGCTAATCATTCGCTTGTATCTTCCTAGACACATCTGCTGGTTGTGAATTATTCCACTTGCATGGCAAGGTGCGCATGTAGGTGTGTTAAAAATTCTGGAAGCACTGGGTATTGATCCCAGTTCCTCTCGCATACTAAGCGAGCGCTCTACCATCTGAGCTACGCCCGCCCCCCCGAAGACTAATGGTGCTACATACAGCCATATAGACGACACAGACCCTTGCACTCCCATTATTCAGCAGACAAACACTACTCTCTATGTATCCGTTAGGGTGTCTTTCAGGTTTCGTGCATTCTGTATCGAATCGTAGTTGGCCACAATGAAAGTGGCACGTATAACGTCGAAAATAGAATTCGGACACCGCTCTGAGTAAGACCAACGTGTTGTCCACCCTCTAGACTTCAATGAGGTTAAGCCGCGATACCTAAGACAGATCTGCACTCGATGACACCTCGATAACAGCCGGTCCCCACACTTACATCTTGCTCTCCTTACGTCAGTATACATCATATCAGTCTGTGACGCTGGCTTTGCAACATCTTGCGTGCCTTTAGGTTCGCCGCGACCAACACTTACCATGCACTGACAACAAAAAATGTAGGCGCCGCGGCTTGAACACTAGACCTTTCACATGCCAAGCGAACGCTCTACCAACTGAGCTACGCCCCATGCACGAGCAAACTGCGCTATTCCCCATTCTTTGCGACTCAGATGCGCACGGACACGATGGTTGGTTGGTTTGTAGCGGTGAAGGGAGCAGAGTACAAAGGCGCGGACCCGTTCATATACACAAAAGTACCAAGTAGTTTCGATGCTCTGGTATTACAAATGAAAATTCCGTCTGTTTTTAACGTCTTAAATTGAAAGAGCCGTCACAAATTGCTCCGTTTTCACTCCTTGACGACAATCATACAGCACCTGAGGTAACAAACACATCTCGAGCCCCATTGTGCACTCCATTATTCATGCCAACTCAGTGCCTCGCTCTTTACTACTGTGTACCAATCTTGTCGTCCAACTGCAAAACACTGGGCCACATTTAGTTTCCGCGTCTCCATTGCATTGCGCATACTACGAAACGCTCCCCAAACTTGGCACTCACCCTCGCAGCCGACTTTTCCGACTTTCCACGTCGCTCACGCAACGCTCACGCTAGTGACAGCATTATTTATAGTTCGACGTCGCGCCAAAGCGAATGAGCACATTTCGCCTACGGCTTAGGCCGCCCTCCTAGTGTGGCTGCTCGGTGTCTGCAGGCAGCGAGGGTCTGCAAGCTTCCTGTGTTCGCACCTATGTCACCTGTGCTTGCTTGTCAGAGACAGACTACCGCAAAACATACAACTCACTCCATGAATTGATTGCTACGGCATCTGTTATCAGCAGTCACAACTAACAACACCAGTAGCAGCTGACTGCATGCAAAGAATAGGAATGTGCAGTGGAATTTACGTGAACTCAGTGCAAGGCAGATCTTTCCGACATAGGCTTGAGAATCTTACAGGAACACTTGTACTGTTTCTAAATTAAGTGTAGGCGTGGGAGGAGGGTGCTTCCTGCGCACTAATAACAGCACGCTTGTCAATTGTGGATGCTAATCATTCGCTTGTATCTTCCTAGACACATCTGCTGGTTGTGAATTATTCCACTTGCATGGCAAGGTGCGCATGTAGGTGTGTTAAAAATTCTGGAGGCACTGGGTATTGATGCCAGTTCCTCTCGCATACTAAGCGAGCGTTCTACCATCTGAGCTACGCCCGCCCCCCCGAAGACTAATGGTGCTACATACAGCCATATAGACGACACAGACCCTTGCACTCCCATTATTCAGCAGACAAACACTACTCTCTATGTATCCGTTAGGGTGTCTTTCAGGTTTCGTGCATTCTGTATCGAATCGTAGTTGGCCACAATGAAAGTGGCACGTATAACGTCGAAAATAGAATTCGGACACCGCTCTGAGTAAGACCAACGTGTTGTCCACCCTCTAGACTTCAATGAGGTTAAGCCGCGATACCTAAGACAGATCTGCACTCGATGACACCTCGATAACAGCCGGTCCCCACACTTACATCTTGCTCTCCTTACGTCAGTATACATCATATCAGTCTGTGACGCTGGCTTTGCAACATCTTGCGTGCCTTTAGGTTCGCCGCGACCAACACTTACCATGCACTGACAACAAAAAATGTAGGCGCCGCGGCTTGAACACTGGACCTTTCACATGCCAAGCGAACGCTCTACCAACTGAGCTACGCCCTATGCACGAGCAAACTGCGCTATTCTCCATTCTTTGCGACTCAGATGCGCACGGACACGATGGTTGGTTGGTTTGTAGCGGTGACGGGAGCAGAGTACAAAGGCGCGGACCCATTCATATACACAAAAGTACCAAGTAGTTTCGATGCTCTGGTATTACAAATGAAAATTCCGTCTGTTTTTAACGTCTTAAATTGAAAGAGCCGTCACAAATTGCTCCGTTTTCACTCCTTGACGACAATCATACAGCACCTGAGGTAACAAACACATCTCGAGCCCCATTGTGCACTCCATTATTCATGCCAACTCAGTGCCTCGCTCTTTACTACTGTGTACCAATCTTGTCGTCCAACTGCAAAACACTGGGCCACAATAAGTTTCCGCGTCTCCATTGCACTGCGCATACTACGAAACGCTCCCCAAACTTGGCACTCACCCTCACAGCCGACTTTCCACGACGCTCACGCAACGCTCACGCTAGTGACAGCATTATTTATAGTTCGACGTCGCGCCAAAGCGAATGAGCACATTTCGCCTACGGCTTAGGCCGCCCTCCTAGTGTGGCTGCTCGGTGTCTGCAGGCAGCGAGGGTCTGCAAGCTTCCTGTGTTCGCACCTATGTCACCTGTGCTTGCTTGTCAGAGACAGACTACCGCAAAACATACAACTCACTCCATGAATTGATTGCTACGGCATCTGTTATCAGCAGTCACAAATAACAACACCAGTAGCAGCTGACTGCATGCAAAGAATAGGAATGTGCAGTGGAATTTACGTGAACTCAGCGCAAGGCAGATCTTTCCGACATAGGCTTGAGAATCTTACAGGAACACTTGTACTGTTTCTAAATTAAGTGTAGGCGTGGGAGGAGGGTGCTTCCTGCGCACTAATAATAGCACGCTTGTCAATTGTGGATGCTAATCATTCGCTTGTATCTTCCTAGACACATCTGCTGGTTGTGAATTATTCCACTTGCATGGCAAGGTGCGCATGTAGGTGTGTTAAAAATTCTGGAAGCACTGGGTATTGATCCCAGTACCTCTCGCATACTAAGCGAGCGCTCTACCATCTGAGCTACGCCCGCCCCCCCGAAGACTAATGGTGCTACATACAGCCATATAGACGACACAGACCCTTGCACTCCCATTATTCAGCAGACAAACACTACTCTCTATGTATCCGTTAGGGTGTCTTTCAGGTTTCGTGCATTCTGTATCGAATCGTAGTTGGCCACAATGAAAGTGGCACGTATAACGTCGAAAATAGAATTCGGACACCGCTCTGAGTAAGACCAACGTGTTGTCCACCCTCTAGACTTCAATGAGGTTAAGCCGCGATACCTAAGACAGATCTGCACTCGATGACACCTCGATAACAGCCGGTCCCCACACTTACATCTTGCTCTCCTTACGTCAGTATACATCATATCAGTCTGTGACGCTGGCTTTGCAACATCTTGCGTGCCTTTAGGTTCGCCGCGACCAACACTTACCATGCACTGACAACAAAAAATGTAGGCGCCGCGGCTTGAACACTAGACCTTTCACATGCCAAGCGAACGCTCTACCAACTGAGCTACGCCCCATGCACGAGCAAACTGCGCTATTCCCCATTCTTTGCGACTCAGATGCGCACGGACACGATGGTTGGTTGGTTTGTAGCGGTGAAGGGAGCAGAGTACAAAGGCGCGGACCCGTTCATATACACAAAAGTACCAAGTAGTTTCGATGCTCTGGTATTACAAATGAAAATTCCGTCTGTTTTTAACGTCTTAAATTGAAAGAGCCGTCACAAATTGCTCCGTTTTCACTCCTTGACGACAATCATACAGCACCTGAGGTAACAAACACATCTCGAGCCCCATTGTGCACTCCATTATTCATGCCAACTCAGTGCCTCGCTCTTTACTACTGTGTACCAATCTTGTCGTCCAACTGCAAAACACTGGGCCACATTTAGTTTCCGCGTCTCCATTGCATTGCGCATACTACGAAACGCTCCCCAAACTTGGCACTCACCCTCGCAGCCGACTTTTCCGACTTTCCACGTCGCTCACGCAACGCTCACGCTAGTGACAGCATTATTTATAGTTCGACGTCGCGCCAAAGCGAATGAGCACATTTCGCCTACGGCTTAGGCCGCCCTCCTAGTGTGGCTGCTCGGTGTCTGCAGGCAGCGAGGGTCTGCAAGCTTCCTGTGTTCGCACCTATGTCACCTGTGCTTGCTTGTCAGAGACAGACTACCGCAAAACATACAACTCACTCCATGAATTGATTGCTACGGCATCTGTTATCAGCAGTCACAACTAACAACACCAGTAGCAGCTGACTGCATGCAAAGAATAGGAATGTGCAGTGGAATTTACGTGAACTCAGTGCAAGGCAGATCTTTCCGACATAGGCTTGAGAATCTTACAGGAACACTTGTACTGTTTCTAAATTAAGTGTAGGCGTGGGAGGAGGGTGCTTCCTGCGCACTAATAACAGCACGCTTGTCAATTGTGGATGCTAATCATTCGCTTGTATCTTCCTAGACACATCTGCTGGTTGTGAATTATTCCACTTGCATGGCAAGGTGCGCATGTAGGTGTGTTAAAAATTCTGGAGGCACTGGGTATTGATGCCAGTTCCTCTCGCATACTAAGCGAGCGCTCTACCATCTGAGCTACGCCCGCCCCCCCGAAGACTAATGGTGCTACATACAGCCATATAGACGACACAGACCCTTGCACTCCCATTATTCAGCAGACAAACACTACTCTCTATGTATCCGTTAGGGTGTCTTTCAGGTTTCGTGCATTCTATATCGAATCGTAGTTGGCCACAATGAAAGTGGCACGTATAACGTCGAAAATAGAATTCGGACAGGGCTCTGAGTAAGACCAACGTGTTGTCCACCCTCTAGACTTCAATGAGGTTAAGCCGCGATACCTAAGACAGATCTGCACTCGATGACACCTCGATAACAGCCGGTCCCCACACTTACATCTTGCTCTCCTTACGTCAGTATACATCATATCAGTCTGTGACGCTGGCTTTGCAACATCTTGCGTGCCTTTGGGTTCGCCGCGACCAACACTTACCATGCACTGACCACAAAAAATGTAGGCACCACGGCTTGAACACTGGACCTTTCACATGCCAAGCGAACGCTCTACCAACTGAGCAACGCCCCATGCACGAGCAAACTGCGCTATTCCCCATTCTTTGCGACTCAGATGCGCACGGACACGATGGTTGGTTGGTTTGTAGCGGTGAAGGGAGCAGAGTACAAAGGCGCGGACCCGTTCATATACACAAAAGTACCAAGTAGTTTCGATGCTCTGGTATTACAAATGAAAATTCCGTCTGTTTTTAACGTCTTAAATTGAAAGAGCCGTTACAAATTGCTCCGTTTTCACTCCTTGACGACAATCATACAGCACCTGAGGTAACAAACACATCTCGAGCCCCATTGTGCACTCCATTATTCATGCCAACTCAGTGCCTCGCTCTTTACTACTGTGTACCAATCTTGTCGTCCAACTGCAAAACACTGGGCCACAATAAGTTTCCGCGTCTCCATTGCACTGCGCATACTACGAAACGCTCCCCAAACTTGGCACTCACCCTCGCAGCCGACTTTTCCCACTTTCCACGACGCTCACGCTAGTGACAGCATTATTTATAGTTCGACGTCGCGCCAAAGCGAATGAGCACATTTCGCCTACGGCTTAGGCCGCCCTCCTAGTGTGGCTGCTCGGTGTCTGCAGGCAGCGAGGGTCTGCAAGCTTCCTGTGTTCGCACCTATGTCACCTGTGCTTGCTTGTCAGAGACAGACTATCGCAAAACATACAACTCACTCCATGAATTGATTGCTACGGCATCTGTTATCAGCAGTCACAACTAGCAACACCAGTAGCAGCTGACTGCATGCAAAGAATAGGAATGTGCAGTGGGATTTACGTGAACTCAGCGCAAGGCAGACCTTTCCGACATAGGCTTGAGAATCTTACGGGAACACTTGTACTGTTTCTAAATTAAGTGTAGGCGTGGGAGGAGGGTGCTTCCTGCGCACTAATAACAGCACGCTTGTCAATTGTGGATGCTAATAATTCGCTTGTATCTTCCTAGACACATCTGCTGGTTGTGAATTATTCCACTTGCATGGCAAGGTGCGCATGTAGGTGTGTTAAAAATTCTGGAGGCACTGGGTATTGATCCCAGTTCCTCTCGCATACTAAGCGAGGGCTCTACCATCTGAGCTACGCCCGCCCACCCGAAGACTAATGGTGCTACATACAGCCATATAGACGACACAGACCCTTGCACTCCCATTATTCAGCAGACAAACACTACTCTCTATGTATCCGTTAGGGTGTCTTTCAGGTTTCGTGCATTATGTATCGAATCGTAGTTGGCCACAATGAAAGTGGCACGTATAACGTCGAAAATAGAATTCGGACACCGCTCTGAGTAAGACCAACGTGTTGTCCACCCTCTAGACTTCAATGAGGTTAAGCCGCGATACCTAAGACAGATCTGCACTCGATGACACCTCGATAACAGCCGGTCCCCACACTTACATCTTGCTCTCCTTACGTCAGTATACATCATATCAGTCTGTGACACTGGCTTTGCAACATCTTGCGTGCCTTTAGGTTCGCCGCGACCAACACTTACCATGCACTGACCACAAAAAATGTAAGCGCCGCGGCTTGAACACTGGACCTTTCACATGACAAGCGAACGCTCTACCAACTGAGCTACGCCCCATGCACGAGCAAACTGCGCTATTCCCCATTCTTTGCGACTCAGATGCGCACGGACACGATGGTTGGTTGGTTTGTAGCGGTGAAGGGAGCAGAGTACAAAGGCGCGGACCCGTTCATATACACAAAAGTTCCAAGTAGTTTCGATGCTCTGGTATTACAAATGCAAATTCCGTCTGTTTTTAACGTCTTAAATTGAAAGAGCCGTCACAAATTGCTCCGTTTTCACTCCTTGACGACAATCATACAGCACCTGAGGTAACAAACACATCTCGAGACCCATTGTGCACTCCATTATTCATGCCAACTCAGTGCCTCGCTCTTTACTACTGTGTACCAATCTTGTCGTCCAACTGCAAAACACTGGGCCACAATAAGTTTCCGCGTCTCCATTGCACTGCGCATACTACGAACGGCTCCCCAAACTTGGCACTTACCCTCGCAGCCGACTTTTCCGACTATCCACGACGCTCACGCAACGCTCACGCTAGTGACAACATTATTTATAGTTCGACGTCGCGCCAAAGCGAATGAGCACATTTCGCCTACGGCTTAGGCCGCCCTCCTAGTGTGGCTGCTCGGTGTCTGCAGGCAGCGAGGGTCTGCAGGATTCCTGTGTTCGCACCTATGTCACCTGTGCTTGCTTGTCAGAGACAGACTACCGCAAAACATACAACTCACTCCATGAATTGATTGCTACGGCATCTGTTATCAGCAGTCACAACTAACAACACCAGTAGCAGCTGACTGCATGCAAAGAATAGGAATGTGCAGTGGAATTTACGTGAACTCAGCGCAAGGCAGATCTTTCCGACATAGGCTTGAGAATCTTACAGGAACACTTGTACTGTTTCTAAATTAAGTGTAGGCGTGGGAGGAGGGTGCTTCCTGCGCACTAATAACAGCACGCTTGTCAATTGTGGATGCTAATCATTCGCTTGTATCTTCCTAGACACATCTGCTGGTTGTGAATTATTCCACTTGCATGGCAAGGTGCGCATGTAGGTGTGTTAAAAATTCTGGAAGCACTGGGTATTGATCCCAGTTCCTCTCGCATACTAAGTGAGCGCTCTACCATCTGAGCTACGCCCGCCCCCCCGAAGACTAATGGTGCTACATACAGCCATATAGACGACACAGACCCTTGCACTCCCATTATTCAGCAGACAAACACTACTCTCTATGTATCCGTTAAGGTGTCTTTCAGGTTTCGTGCATTATGTATCGAATCGTAGTTGGCCACAATGAAAGTGGCACGTATAACGTCGAAAATAGAATTCGGACACCGCTCTGAGTAAGACCAACGTGTTGTCCACCCTCTAGACTTCAATGAGGTTAAGCCGCGATACCTAAGACAGATCTGCACTCGATGACACCTCGATAACAGCCGGTCCCCACACTTACATCTTAATCTCCTTACGTCAGTATACATCATATCAGTCTGTGACGCTGGCTTTCCAACATCTTGCGTGCCTTTAGGTTCGCCGCGATCAACACTTACCATGCACTGACAACAAAATATGGAGGCGCCGCGGCTTAAAACCTGGACCTTTCACATGCCAAGCGAACGCTCTACCAACTGAGCTACGCCCCATGCACGAGCAAACTGCGCTATTCCCCATTCTTTGCGACTCAGATGCGCACGGACACGATGGTTGGTTGGTTTGTAGCGGTTAAGGGAGCAGAGTACAAAGGCGCGGACCCGTTCATATACACAAAAGTTCCAAGTAGTTTCGATGCTCTGGTATTACAAATGCAAATTCCGTCTGTTTTTAACGTCTTAAATTCAAAGAGCCGTCACAAATTGCTCCGTTTTCACTCCTTGACGACAATCATACAGCACCTGAGGTAACAAACACATCTCGAGCCCCATTGTGCACTCCATTATTCATGCCAACTCAGTGCCTCGCTCTTTACTACTGTGTACCAATCTTGTCGTCCAACTGCAAAACACTGGGCCACAATAAGTTTCCACGTCTCCATTGCACTGCGCATACTACGAAACGCTCCCCAAACTTGGCACTCACCCTCGCAGCCGACTTTTCCGACTTTCCACGACGCTCACGCTAGTGACAGCATTATTTATAGTTCGACGTCGCGCCAAAGCGAATGAGCACATTTCGCCTACGGCTTAGGCCGCCCTCCTAGTGTGGCTGCTCGGTGTCTGCAGGCAGCGAGGGTCTGCAGGCTTCCTGTGTTCGCACCTATGTCACCTGTGCTTGCTTGTCAGAGACAGACTACCGCAAAACATACAACTCACTCCATGAATTGATTGCTACGGCATCTGTTATCAGCAGTCACAACTAACAACACCAGTAGCAGCTGACTGCATGCAAAGAATAGGAATGTGCAGTGGAATTTACGTGAACTCAGCGCAAGGCAGATCTTTCCGACATAGGCTTGAGAATCTTACAGGAACACTTGCACTGTTTCTAAATTAAGTGTAGGCGTGGGAGGAGGGTGCTTCCTGCGCACTAATAACAGCACGCTTGTCAATTGTGGATGCTAATAATTCGCTTGTATCTTCCTAGACACATCTGCTGGTTGTGAATTATTCCACTTGCATGGCAAGGTACGCATGTAGGTGTGTTAAAAATTCTGGAGGCACTGGGTATTGATGCCAGTTCCTCTCGCATACTAAGCGAGCGCTCTACCATCTGAGCTACGCCCGCCGCCCCGAAGACTAATGGTGCTACATACAGACATATAGACGACACAGACCCTTGCACTCCCATTATTCAGCAGACAAACACTACTCTCTATGTATCCGTTAGGGTGTCTTTCAGGTTTCGTGCATTATGTATCGAATCGTAGTTGGCCACAATGAAAGTGGCACGTATAACGTCGAAAATAGAATTCGGACACCGCTCTGAGTAAGACCAACGTGTTGTCCACCCTCTAGACTTCAATGAGGTTAAGCCGCGATACCTAAGACAGATCTGCACTCGATGACACCTCGATAACAGCCGGTCCCCACACTTACATCTTGCTCTCCTTACGTCAGTATACATCATATCAGTCTGTGACGCTGGCTTTGCAACATCTTGCGTGCCTTTAGGTTCGCCGCGATCAACACTTATGATGCACTGACAACAAAATATGGAGGCGCCGCGGCTTGAACCCTGGAGCTTTCACATGCCAAGCGAACGCTCTACCAACTGAGCTACGCCCCATGCACGAGCAAACTGCGCTATTCCCCATTCTTTGCGACTCAGATGCGCACGGACACGATGGTTGGTTGGTTTGTAGCGGTTAAGGGAGCAGAGTACAAAGGCGCGGACCCGTTCATATACACAAAAGTTCCAAGTAGTTTCGATGCTCTGGTATTACAAATGCAAATTCCGTCTGTTTTTAACGTCTTAAATTGCAAGAGCCGTCACAAATTGCTCCGTTTTCACTCCTTGACGACAATCATACAGCACCTGAGGTAACAAACACATCTCGAGCCCCATTGTGCACTCCATTATTCATGCCAACTCAGTGCCTCGCTCTTTACTACTGTGTACCAATCTTGTCGTCCAACTGCAAAACACTGGGCCACAATAAGTTTCCGCGTCTCCATTGCACTGCGCATACTACGAACGACTCCCCAAACTTGGCACTCACCCTCGCAGCCGACTTTTCCGACTATCCACGACGCTCACGCAACGCTCACGCTAGTGACAACATTATTTATAGTTCGACGTCGCGCCAAAGCGAATGAGCACATTTCGCCTACGGCTTAGGCCGCCCTCCTAGTGTGGCTGCTCGGTGTCTGCAGGCAGCGAGGGTCTGCAGGATTCCTGTGTTCGCACCTATGTCACCTGTGCTTGCTTGTCAGAGACAGACTACCGCAAAACATACAACTCACTCCATGAATTGATTGCTACGGCATCTGTTATCAGCAGTCACAACTAACAACACCAGTAGCAGCTGACTGCATGCAAAGAATAGGAATGTGCAGTGGAATTTACGTGAACTCAGCGCAAGGCAGATCTTTCCGACATAGGCTTGAGAATCTTACAGGAACACTTGTACTGTTTCTAAATTAAGTGTAGGCGTGGGAGGAGGGTGCTTCCTGCGCACTAATAACAGCACGCTTGTCAATTGTGGATGCTAATCATTCGCTTGTATCTTCCTAGACACATCTGCTGGTTGTGAATTATTCCACTTGCATGGCAAGGTGCGCATGTAGGTGTGTTAAAAATTCTGGAAGCACTTGGTATTGATCCCAGTTCCTCTCGCATACTAAGCGAGCGCTCTACCATCTGAGCTACGCCCGCCCCCCCCGAAGACTAATGGTGCTACATACAGCCATATAGACGACACAGACCCTTGCACTCCCATTATTCAGCAGACAAACACTACTCTCTATGTATCCGTTAGGGTGTCTTTCAGGTTTCGTGCATTATGTATCGAATCGTAGTTGGCCACAATGAAAGTGGCACGTATAACGTCGAAAATAGAATTCGGACACCGCTCTGAGTAAGACCAACGTGTTGTCCACCCTCTAGACTTCAATGAGGTTAAGCCGCGATACCTAAGACAGATCTGCACTCGATGACACCTCGATAACAGCCGGTCCCCACACTTACATCTTAATCTCCTTACGTCAGTATACATCATATCAGTCTGTGACGCTGGCTTTCCAACATCTTGCGTGCCTTTAGGTTCGCCGCGATCAACACTTACCATGCACTGACAACAAAATATGGAGGCGCCGCGGCTTAAAACCTGGACCTTTCACATGCCAAGCGAACGCTCTACCAACTGAGCTACGCCCCATGCACGAGCAAACTGCGCTATTCCCCATTCTTTGCGACTCAGATGCGCACGGACACGATGGTTGGTTGGTTTGTAGCGGTTAAGGGAGCAGAGTACAAAGGCGCGGACCCGTTCATATACACAAAAGTTCCAAGTAGTTTCGATGCTCTGGTATTACAAATGCAAATTCCGTCTGTTTTTAACGTCTTAAATTCAAAGAGCCGTCACAAATTGCTCCGTTTTCACTCCTTGACGACAATCATACAGCACCTGAGGTAACAAACACATCTCGAGCCCCATTGTGCACTCCATTATTCATGCCAACTCACTGCCTCGCTCTTTACTACTGTGTACCAATCTTGTCGTCCAACTGCAAAACACTGGGCCACAATAAGTTTCCACGTCTCCATTGCACTGCGCATACTACGAAACGCTCCCCAAACTTGGCACTCACCCTCGCAGCCGACTTTTCCGACTTTCCACGACGCTCACGCTAGTGACAGCATTATTTATAGTTCGACGTCGCGCCAAAGCGAATGAGCACATTTCGCCTACGGCTTAGGCCGCCCTCCTAGTGTGGCTGCTCGGTGTCTGCAGGCAGCGAGGGTCTGCAGGCTTCCTGTGTTCGCACCTATGTCACCTGTGCTTGCTTGTCAGAGACAGACTACCGCAAAACATACAACTCACTCCATGAATTGATTGCTACGGCATCTGTTATCAGCAGTCACAACTAACAACACCAGTAGCAGCTGACTGCATGCAAAGAATAGGAATGTGCAGTGGAATTTACGTGAACTCAGCGCAAGGCAGATCTTTCCGACATAGGCTTGAGAATCTTACAGGAACACTTGCACTGTTTCTAAATTAAGTGTAGGCGTGGGAGGAGGGTGCTTCCTGCGCACTAATAACAGCACGCTTGTCAATTGTGGATGCTAATAATTCGCTTGTATCTTCCTAGACACATCTGCTGGTTGTGAATTATTCCACTTGCATGGCAAGGTACGCATGTAGGTGTGTTAAAAATTCTGGAGGCACTGGGTATTGATCCCAGTTCCTCTCGCATACTAAGCGAGCGCTCTACCATCTGAGCTACGCCCGCCGCCCCGAAGACTAATGGTGCTACATACAGACATATAGACGACACAGACCCTTGCACTCCCATTATTCAGCAGACAAACACTACTCTCTATGTATCCGTTAGGGTGTCTTTCAGGTTTCGTGCATTATGTATCGAATCGTAGTTGGCCACAATGAAAGTGGCACGTATAACGTCGAAAATAGAATTCGGACACCGCTCTGAGTAAGACCAACGTGTTGTCCACCCTCTAGACTTCAATGAGGTTAAGCCGCGATACCTAAGCCAGATCTGCACTCGATGACACCTCGATAACAGCCGGTCCCCACACTTACATCTTAATCTCCTTACGTCAGTATACATCATATCAGTCTGTGACGCTGGCTTTGCAACATCTTGCGTGCCTTTAGGTTCGCCGCGATCAACACTTACCATGCACTGACAACAAAATATGGAGGCGCCGCGGCTTAAAACCTGGACGTTTCACATGCCAAGCGAACGCTCTACCAACTGAGCTACGCCCCATGCACGAGCAAACTGCGCTATTCCCCATTCTTTGCGACTCAGATGCGCACGGACACGATGGTTGGTTGGTTTGTAGCGGTTAAGGGAGCAGAGTACAAAGGCGCGGACCCGTTCATATACACAAAAGTTCCAAGTAGTTTCGATGCTCTGGTATTACAAATGCAAATTCCGTCTGTTTTTAACGTCTTAAATTCAAAGAGCCGTCACAAATTGCTCCGTTTTCACTCCTTGACGACAATCATACAGCACCTGAGGTAACAAACACATCTCGAGCCCCATTGTGCACTCCATTATTCATGCCAACTCAGTGCCTCGCTCTTTACTACTGTGTACCAATCTTGTCGTCCAACTGCAAAACACTGGGCCACAATAAGTTTCCACGTCTCCATTGCACTGCGCATACTACGAAACGCTCCCCAAACTTGGCACTCACCCTCGCAGCCGACTTTTCCGACTTTCCACGACGCTCACGCAACGCTCACGCTAGTGACAGCATTATTTATAGTTCGACGTCGCGCCAAAGCGAATGAGCACATTTCGCCTACGGCTTAGGCCGCCCTCCTAGTGTGGCTGCTCGGTGTCTGCAGGCAGCGAGGGTCTGCAGGCTTCCTGTGTTCGCACCTATGTCACCTGTGCTTGCTTGTCAGAGACAGACTACCGCAAAACATACAACTCACTCCATGAATTGATTGCTACGGCATCTGTTATCAGCAGTCACAACTAACAACACCAGTAGCAGCTGACTGCATGCAAAGAATAGGAATGTGCAGTGGAATTTACGTGAACTCAGCGCAAGGCAGATCTTTCCGACATAGGCTTGAGAATCTTACAGGAACACTTGTACTGTTTCTAAATTAAGTGTAGGCGTGGGAGGAGGGTGCTTCCTGCGCACTAATAACAGCACGCTTGTCAATTGTGGATGCTAATAATTCGCTTGTATCTTCCTAGACACATCTGCTGGTTGTGAACTATTCCACTTGCATGGCAAGGTACGCATGTAGGTGTGTTAAAAATTCTGGAGGCACTGGGTATTGATCCCAGTTCCTCTCGCATACTAAGCGAGCGCTCTACCATCTGAGCTACGCCCGCCGCCCCGAAGACTAATGGTGCTACATACAGACATATAGACGACACAGACCCTTGCACTCCCATTATTCAGCAGACAAACACTACTCTCTATGTATCCGTTAGGGTGTCTTTCAGGTTTCGTGCATTATGTATCGAATCGTAGTTGGCCACAATGAAAGTGGCACGTATAACGTCGAAAATAGAATTCGGACACCGCTCTGAGTAAGACCAACGTGTTGTCCACCCTCTAGACTTCAATGAGGTTAAGCCGCGATACCTAAGACAGATCTGCACTCGATGACACCTCGATAACAGCCGGTCCCCACACTTACATCTTGCTCTCCTTACGTCAGTATACATCATATCAGTCTGTGACGCTGGCTTTGCAACATCTTGCGTGCCTTTAGGTTCGCCGCGATCAACACTTATGATGCACTGACAACAAAATATGGAGGCGCCGCGGCTTGCACCCTGGACCTTTCACATGCCAAGCGAACGCTCTACCAACTGAGCTACGCCCCATGCACGAGCAAACTGCGCTATTCCCCATTCTTTGCGACTCAGATGCGCACGGACACGATGGTTGGTTGGTTTGTAGCGGTTAAGGGAGCAGAGTACAAAGGCGCGGACCCGTTCATATACACAAACGTTCCAAGTAGTTTCGATGCTCTGGTATTACAAATGCAAATTCCGTCTGTTTTTAACGTCTTAAATTGCAAGAGCCGTCACAAATTGCTCCGTTTTCACTCCTTGACGACAATCATACAGCACCTGAGGTAACAAACACATCTCGAGCCCCATTGTGCACTCCATTATTCATGCCAACTCAGTGCCTCGCTCTTTACTACTGTGTACCAATCTTGTCGTCCAACTGCAAAACACTGGGCCACAATAAGTTTCCACGTCTCCATTGCACTGCGCATACTACGAAACGCTCCCCAAACTTGGCACCCACCGTCGCAGCCGACTTTTCCGACTTTCCACGTCGCTCACGCAACGCTCACGCTAGTGACAGCATTATTTATAGTTCGACGTCGCGCCAAAGCGAATGAGCACATTTCGCCTACGGCTTAGGCCGCCCTCCTAGTGTGGCTGCTCGGTGTCTGCAGGCAGCGAGGGTCTGCAAGCTTCCTGTGTTCGCACCTATGTCACCTGTGCTTGCTTGTCAGAGACAGACTACCGCAAAACATACAACTCACTCCATGAATTGATTGCTACGGCATCTGTTATCAGCAGTCACAACTAACAACACCAGTAGCAGCTGACTGCATGCAAAGAATAGGAATGTGCAGTGGAATTTACGTGAACTCAGCGCAAGGCAGATCTTTCCGACATAGACTTGAGAATCTTACAGGAACACTTGTACTGTTTCTAAATTAAGTGTAGGCGTGGGAGGAGGGTGCTTCCTGCGCACTAATAACAGCACGCTTGTCAATTGTGGATGCTAATCATTCGCTTGTATCTTCCTAGACACATCTGCTGGTTGTGAATTATTCCACTTGCATTTCAAGGTACGCATGTAGGTGTGTTAAAAATTCTGGAAGCACTGGGTATTGATCCCAGTTCCTCTCGCATACTAAGCGAGCGCTCTACCATCTGAGCTACGCCCGCCCCCCCCGAAGACTAATGGTGCTACATACAGCCATATAGACGACACAGACCCTTGCACTCCCATTATTCAGCAGACAAACACTACTCTCTATGTATCCGTTAGGGTGTCTTTCAGGTTTCGTGCATTATGTATCGAATCGTAGTTGGCCACAATGAAAGTGGCACGTATAACGTCGAAAATAGAATTCGGACACCGCTCTGAGTAAGACCAACGTGTTGTCCACCCTCTAGACTTCAATGAGGTTAAGCCGCGATACCTAAGACAGATCTGCACTCGATGACACCTCGATAACAGCCGGTCCCCACACTTACATCTTGCTCTCCTTACGTCAGTATACATCATATCAGTCTGTGACGCTGGCTTTCCAACATCTTGCGTGCCTTTAGGTTCGCCGCGATCAACACTTACCATGCACTGACAACAAAATATGGTGGCGCCGCGGCTTGAACCCTGGACCTTTCACATGCCAAGCGAACGCTCTACCAACTGAGCTACGCCCCATGCACGAGCAAATTGCGCTATTCCCCATTCTTTGCGACTCAGATGCGCACGGACACGATGGTTGGTTGGTTTGTAGCGGTGAAGGGAGCAGAGTACAAAGGCGCGGACCCGTTCATATACACAAAAGTTCCAAGTAGTTTCGATGCTCTGGTATTACAAATGCAAATTCCGTCTGTTTTTAACGTCTTAAATTGAAAGAGCCGTCACAAATTGCTCCGTTTTCACTCCTTGACGACAATCATACAGCACCTGAGGTAACAAACACATCTCGAGCCCCATTGTGCACTCCATTATTCATGCCAACTCAGTGCCTCGCTCTTTACTACTGTGTACCAATCTTGTCGTCCAACTGCAAAACACTGGGCCACATTTAGTTTCCGCGTCTCCATTGCATTGCGCATACTACGAAACGCTCCCCAAACTTGGCACTCACCCTCGCAGCCGACTTTTCCGACTTTCCACGTCGCTCACGCAACGCTCACGCTAGTGACAGCATTATTTATAGTTCGACGTCGCGCCAAAGCGAATGAGCACATTTCGCCTACGGCTTAGGCCGCCCTCCTAGTGTGGCTGCTCGGTGTCTGCAGGCAGCGAGGGTCTGCAAGCTTCCTGTGTTCGCACCTATGTCACCTGTGCTTGCTTGTCAGAGACAGACTACCGCAAAACATACAACTCACTCCATGAATTGATTGCTACGGCATCTGTTATCAGCAGTCACAACTAACAACACCAGTAGCAGCTGACTGCATGCAAAGAATAGGAATGTGCAGTGGAATTTACGTGAACTCAGCGCAAGGCAGATCTTTCCGACATAGACTTGAGAATCTTACAGGAACACTTGTACTGTTTCTAAATTAAGTGTAGGCGTGGGAGGAGGGTGCTTCCTGCGCACTAATAACAGCACGCTTGTCAATTGTGGATGCTAATCATTCGCTTGTATCTTCCTAGACACATCTGCTGGTTGTGAATTATTCCACTTGCATGGCAAGGTGCGCATGTAGGTGTGTTAAAAATTCTGGAGGCACTGGGTATTGATGCCAGTTCCTCTCGCATACTAAGCGAGCGCTCTACCATCTGAGCTACGCCCGCCCCCCCGAAGACTAATGGTGCTACATACAGCCATATAGACGACACAGACCCTTGCACTCCCATTATTCAGCAGACAAACACTACTCTCTATGTATCCGTTAGGGTGTCTTTCAGGTTTCGTGCATTCTATATCGAATCGTAGTTGGCCACAATGAAAGTGGCACGTATAACGTCGAAAATAGAATTCGGACAGCGCTCTGAGTAAGACCAACGTGTTGTCCACCCTCTAGACTTCAATGAGGTTAAGCCGCGATACCTAAGACAGATCTGCACTCGATGACACCTCGATAACAGCCGGTCCCCACACTTACATCTTGCTCTCCTTACGTCAGTATACATCATATCAGTCTGTGACGCTGGCTTTGCAACATCTTGCGTGCCTTTAGGTTCGCCGCGACCAACACTTACCGTGCACTGACCACAAAAAATGTAGGCACCACGGCTTGAACACTGGACCTTTCACATGCCAAGCGAACGCTCTACCAACTGAGCAACGCCCCATGCACGAGCAAACTGCGCTATTCCCCATTCTTTGCGACTCAGATGCGCACGGACACGATGGTTGGTTGGTTTGTAGCGGTGAAGGGAGCAGAGTACAAAGGCGCGGACCCGTTCATATACACAAAAGTACCAAGTAGTTTCGATGCTCTGGTATTACAAATGAAAATTCCGTCTGTTTTTAACGTCTTAAATTGAAAGAGACGTCACAAATTGCTCCGTTTTCACTCCTTGACGACAATCATACAGCACCTGAGGTAACAAACACATCTCGAGCCCCATTGTGCACTCCATTATTCATGCCAACTCAGTGCCTCGCTCTTTACTACTGTGTACCAATCTTGTCGTCCAACTGCAAAACACTGGGCCACAATAAGTTTCCGCGTCTCCATTGCACTGCGCATACTACGAAACGCTCCCCAAACTTGGCACTCACCCTCGCAGCCGACTTTTCCCACTTTCCACGACGCTCACGCTAGTGACAGCATTATTTATAGTTCGACGTCGCGCCAAAGCGAATGAGCACATTTCGCCTACGGCTTAGGCCGCCCTCCTAGTGTGGCTGCTCGGTGTCTGCAGGCAGCGAGGGTCTGCAAGCTTCCTGTGTTCGCACCTATGTCACCTGTGCTTGCTTGTCAGAGACAGACTATCGGAAAACATACAACTCACTCCATGAATTGATTGCTACGGCATCTGTTATCAGCAGTCACAACTAGCAACACCAGTAGCAGCTGACTGCATGCAAAGAATAGGAATGTGCAGTGGGATTTACGTGAACTCAGCGCAAGGCAGATCTTTCCGATATAGGCTTGAGAATCTTACGGGAACACTTGTACTGTTTCTAAATTAAGTGTAGGCGTGGGAGGAGGGTGCTTCCTGCGCTCTAATAACAGCACGCTTGTCAATTGTGGATGCTAATAATTCGCTTGTATCTTCCTAGACACATCTGCTGGTTGTGAATTATTCCACTTGCATGGCAAGGTGCGCATGTAGGTGTGTTAAAAATTCTGGAGGCACTGGGTATTGATCCCAGTTCCTCTCGCATACTAAGCGAGGGCTCTACCATCTGAGCTACGCCCGCCGCCCCGAAGACTAATGGTGCTACATACAGCCATATAGACGACACAGACCCTTGCACTCCCATTATTCAGCAGACAAACACTACTCTCTATGTATCCGTTAGGGTGTCTTTCAGGTTTCGTGCATTATGTATCGAATCGTAGTTGGCCACAATGAAAGTGGCACGTATAACGTCGAAAATAGAATTCGGACACCGCTCTGAGTAAGACCAACGTGTTGTCCACCCTCTAGACTTCAATGAGGTTAAGCCGCGATACCTAAGACAGATCTGCACTCGATGACACCTCGATAACAGCCGGTCCCCATACTTACATCTTGCTCTCCTTACGTCAGTATACATCATATCAGTCTGTGACACTGGCTTTGCAACATCTTGCGTGCCTTTAGGTTCGCCGCGACCAACACTTACCATGCTCTGACCACAAAAAATGTAGGCGCCGCGGCTTGAACACTGGACCTTTCACATGCCAAGCGAACGCTCTACCAACTGAGCTACGCCCCATGCACGAGCAAACTGCGCTATTCCCCATTCTTTGCGACTCAGATGCGCACGGACACGATGGTTGGTTGGTTTGTAGCGGTGAAGGGAGCAGAGTACAAAGGCGCGGACCCGTTCATATACACAAAAGTTCCAAGTAGTTTCGATGCTCTGGTATTACAAATGCAAATTCCGTCTGTTTTTAACGTCTTAAATTCAAAGAGCCGTCACAAATTGCTCCGTTTTCACTCCTTGACGACAATCATACAGCACCTGAGGTAACAAACACATCTCGAGCCCCATTGTGCACTCCATTATTCATGCCAACTCAGTGCCTCGCTCTTTACTACTGTGTACCAATCTTGTCGTCCAACTGCAAAACACTGGGCCACAATAAGTTTCCGCGTCTCCATTGCACTGCGCACACTACGAAACGCTCCCCAAACTTGGCACTCACCCTCGCAGCCGACTTTTCCGACTTTCCACGACGCTCACGCAACGCTCACGCTAGTGACAGCATTATTTATAGTTCGACGTCGCGCCAAAGCGAATGAGCACATTTCGCCTACGGCTTAGGCCGCCCTCCTAGTGTGGCTGCTCGGTGTCTGCAGGCAGCGAGGGTCTGCAGGCTTCCTGTGTTCGCACCTATGTCACCTGTGCTTGCTTGTCAGAGACAGACTACCGCAAAACATACAACTCACTAAATGAATTGATTGCTACGGCATCTGTTATCAGCAGTCACAACTAACAACACCAGTAGCAGCTGACTGCATGCAAAGAATAGGAATGTGCAGTGGAATTTACGTGAACTCAGCGCAAGGCAGATCTTTCCGACATAGGCTTGAGAATCTTACAGGAACACTTGTACTATTTCTAAATTAAGTGTAGGCGTGGGAGGAGGGTGCTTCCTGCGCACTAATAACAGCACGCTTGTCAATTGTGGATGCTAATCATTCGCTTGTATCTTCCTAGACACATCTGCTGGTTGCCAATTATTCCACTTGCATGGCAAGGTGCGCATGTAGGTGTGTTAAAAATTCTGGAAGCACTGAGTATTGATCCCAGTTCCTCTCGCATACTAAGCGAGCGCTCTACCATCTGAGCTACGCCCGCCCCCCCCGAAGACTAATGGTGCTACATACAGCCATATAGACGACACAGACCCTTGCACTCCCATTATTCAGCAGACAAACACTACTCTCTATGTATCCGTTAGGGTGTCTTTCAGGTTTCGTGCATTCTGTATCGAATCGTAGTTGGCCACAATGAAAGTGGCACGTATAACGTCGAAAATAGAATTCGGACACCGCTCTGAGTAAGACCAACGTGTTGTCCACCCTCTAGACTTCAATGAGGTTAAGCCGCGATACCTAAGACAGATCTGCACTCGATGACACCTCGATAACAGCCGGTCCCCACACTTACATCTTAATCTCCTTACGTCAGTATACATCATATCAGTCTGTGACGCTGGCTTTCCAACATCTTGCGTGCCTTTAGGTTCGCCGCGATCAACACTTATGATGCACTGACAACAAAATATGGAGGCGCCGCGGCTTGAACCCTGGACCTTTCACATGCCAAGCGAACGCTCTACCAACTGAGCTACGCCCCATGCACGAGCAAACTGCGCTATTCCCCATTCTTTGCGACTCAGATGCGCACGGACACGATGGTTGGTTGGTTTGTAGCGGTTAAGGGAGCAGAGTACAAAGGCGCGGACCCGTTCATATACACAAAAGTTCCAAGTAGTTTCGATGCTCTGGTATTACAAATGCAAATTCCGTCTGTTTTTAACGTCTTAAATTCAAAGAGCCGTCACAAATTGCTCCGTTTTCACTCCTTGACGACAATCATACAGCACCTGAGGTAACAAACACATCTCGAGCCCCATTGTGCACTCCATTATTCATGCCAACTCAGTGCCTCGCTCTTTACTACTGTGTACCAATCTTGTCGTCCAACTGCAAAACACTGGGCCACATTTAGTTTCCGCGTCTCCATTGCATTGCGCATACTACGAAACGCTCCCCAAACTTGGCACTCACCCTCGCAGCCGACTTTTCCGACTTTCCACGTCGCTCACGCAACGCTCACGCTAGTGACAGCATTATTTATAGTTCGACGTCGCGCCAAAGCGAATGAGCAAATTTCGCCTACGGCTTAGGCCGCCCTCCTAGTGTGGCTGCTCGGTGTCTGCAGGCAGCGAGGGTCTGCAAGCTTCCTGTGTTCGCACCTATGTCACCTGTGCTTGCTTGTCAGAGACAGACTATCGGAAAACATACAACTCACTCCATGAATTGATTGCTACGGCATCTGTTATCAGCAGTCACAACTAGCAACACCAGTAGCAGCTGACTGCATGCAAAGAATAGGAATGTGCAGTGGGATTTACGTGAACTCAGCGCAAGGCAGATCTTTCCGACATAGGCTTGAGAATCTTACGGGAACACTTGTACTGTTTCTAAATTAAGTGTAGGCGTGGGAGGAGGGTGCTTCCTGCGCACTAATAACAGCACGCTTGTCAATTGTGGATGCTAATCATTCGCTTGTATCTTCCTAGACACATCTGCTGGTTGTGAATTATTCCACTTGCATGGCAAGGTGCGCATGTAGGTGTGTTAAAAATTCTGGAGGCACTGGGTATTGATCCCAGTTCCTCTCGCATACTAAGCGAGGGCTCTACCATCTGAGCTACGCCCGCCGCCCCGAAGACTAATGGTGCTACATACAGCCATATAGACGACACAGACCCTTCCACTCCCATTATTCAGCAGACAAACACTACTCTCTATGTATCCGTTAGGGTGTCTTTCAGGTTTCGTGCATTATGTATCGAATCGTAGTTGGCCACAATGAAAGTGGCACGTATAACGTCGAAAATAGAATTCGGACACCGCTCTGAGTAAGACCAACGTGTTGTCCACCCTCTAGACTTCAATGAGGTTAAGCCGCGATACCTAAGACAGATCTGCACTCGATGACACCTCGATAATAGCCGGTCCCCACACTTACATCTTGCTCTCCTTACGTCAGTATACATCATATCAGTCTGTGACACTGGCTTTGCAACATCTTGCGTGCCTTTAGGTTCGCCGCGACCAACACTTACCATGCACTGACCACAAAAAATGTAGGCGCCGCGGCTTGAACACTGGACCTTTCACATGCCAAGCGAACGCTCTACCAACTGAGCTACGCCCCATGCACGAGCAAACTGCGCTATTCCCCATTCTTTGCGACTCAGATGCGCACGGACACGATGGTTGGTTGGTTTGTAGCGGTGAAGGGAGCAGAGTACAAAGGCGCGGACCCGTTCATATACACAAAAGTTCCAAGTAGTTTCGATGCTCTGGTATTACAAATGCAAATTCCGTCTGTTTTTAACGTCTTAAATTCAAAGAGCCGTCACAAATTGCTCCGTTTTCACTCCTTGACGACAATCATACAGCACCTGAGGTAACAAACACATCTCGAGCCCCATTGTGCACTCCATTATTCATGCCAACTCAGTGCCTCGCTCTTTACTACTGTGTACCAATCTTGTCGTCCAACTGCAAAACACTGGGCCACAATAAGTTTCCGCGTCTCCATTGCACTGCGCATACTACGAACGGCTCCCCAAACTTGGCACTCACCCTCGCAGCCGACTTTTCCGACTATCCACGACGCTCACGCAACGCTCACGCTAGTGACAGCATTATTTATAGTTCGACGTCGCGCCAAAGCGAATGAGCACATTTCGCCTACGGCTTAGGCCGCCCTCCTAGTGTGGCTGCTCGGTGTCTGCAGGCAGCGAGGGTCTGCAGGCTTCCTGTGTTCGCACCTATGTCACGTGTGCTTGCTTGTCAGAGACAGACTACCGCAAAACATACAACTCACTCCATGAATTGATTGCTACGGCATCTGTTATCAGCAGTCACAACTAACAACACCAGTAGCAGCTGACTGCATGCAAAGAATAGGAATGTGCAGTGGAATTTACGTGAACTCAGCGCAAGGCAGATCTTTCCGACATAGGCTTGAGAATCTTACAGGAACACTTGTACTGTTTCTAAATTAAGTGTAGGCGTGGGAGGAGGGTGCTTCCTGCGCACTAATAACAGCACGCTTGTCAATTGTGGATGCTAATCATTCGCTTGTATCTTCCTAGACACATCTGCTGGTTGTGAATTATTCCACTTGCATGGCAAGGTGCGCATGTAGGTGTGTTAAAAATTCTGGAAGCACTGGGTATTGATCCCAGTTCCTCTCGCAAACTAAGCGAGCGCTCTACCATCTGAGCTACGCCCGCCCCCCCGAAGACTAATGGTGCTACATACAGCCATATAGACGACACAGACCCTTGCACTCCCATTATTCAGCAGACAAACACTACTCTCTATGTATCCGTTAGGGTGTCTTTCAGGTTTCGTGCATTATGTATCGAATCGTAGTTGGCCACAATGAAAGTGGCACGTATAACGTCGAAAATAGAATTCGGACACCGCTCTGAGTAAGACCAACGTGTTGTCCACCCTCTAGACTTCAATGAGGTTAAGCCGCGATACCTAAGACAGATCTGCACTCGATGACACCTCGATAACAGCCGGTCCCCACACTTACATCTTAATCTCCTTACGTCAGTATACATCATATCAGTCTGTGACGCTGGCTTTCCAACATCTTGCGTGCCTTTAGGTTCGCCGCGATCAACACTTACCATGCACTGACAACAAAATATGGAGGCACCGCGGCTTAAACCCTGGACGTTTCACATGCCAAGCGAACGCTCTACCAACTGAGCTACGCCCCATGCACGAGCAAACTGCGCTATTCCCCATTCTTTGCGACTCAGATGCGCACGGACACGATGGTTGGTTGGTTTGTAGCGGTTAAGGGAGCAGAGTACAAAGGCGCGGACCCGTTCATATACACAAAAGTTCCAAGTAGTTTCGATGCTCTGGTATTACAAATGCAAATTCCGTCTGTTTTTAACGTCTTAAATTCAAAGAGCCGTCACAAATTGCTCCGTTTTCACTCCTTGACGACAATCATACAGCACCTGAGGTAACAAACACATCTCGAGCCCCATTGTGCACTCCATTATTCATGCCAACTCACTGCCTCGCTCTTTACTACTGTGTACCAATCTTGTCGTCCAACTGCAAAACACTGGGCCACAATAAGTTTCCACGTCTCCATTGCACTGCGCATACTACGAAACGCTCCCCAAACTTGGCACTCACCCTCGCAGCCGACTTTTCCGACTTTCCACGACGCTCACGCTAGTGACAGCATTATTTATAGTTCGACGTCGCGCCAAAGCGAATGAGCACATTTCGCCTACGGCTTAGGCCGCCCTCCTAGTGTGGCTGCTCGGTGTCTGCAGGCAGCGAGGGTCTGCAGGCTTCCTGTGTTCGCACCTATGTCACCTGTGCTTGCTTGTCAGAGACAGACTACCGCAAAACATACAACTCACTAAATGAATTGATTGCTACGGCATCTGTTATCAGCAGTCACAACTAACAACACCAGTAGCAGCTGACTGCATGCAAAGAATAGGAATGTGCAGTGGAATTTACGTGAACTCAGCGCAAGGCAGATCTTTCCGACATAGGCTTGAGAATCTTACAGGAACACTTGTACTATTTCTAAATTAAGTGTAGGCGTGGGAGGAGGGTGCTTCCTGCGCACTAATAACAGCACGCTTGTCAATTGTGGATGCTAATCATTCGCTTGTATCTTCCTAGACACATCTGCTGGTTGCCAATTATTCCACTTGCATGGCAAGGTGCGCATGTAGGTGTGTTAAAAATTCTGGAAGCACTGAGTATTGATCCCAGTTCCTCTCGCATACTAAGCGAGCGCTCTACCATCTGAGCTACGCCCGCCCCCCCCGAAGACTAATGGTGCTACATACAGCCATATAGACGACACAGACCCTTGCACTCCCATTATTCAGCAGACAAACACTACTCTCTATGTATCCGTTAGGGTGTCTTTCAGGTTTCGTGCATTCTGTATCGAATCGTATTTGGCCACAATGAAAGTGGCACGTATAACGTCGAAAATAGAATTCGGACACCGCTCTGAGTAAGACCAACGTGTTGTCCACCCTCTAGACTTCAATGAGGTTAAGCCGCGATACCTAAGACAGATCTGCACTCGATGACACCTCGATAACAGCCGGTCCCCACACTTACATCTTAATCTCCTTACGTCAGTATACATCATATCAGTCTGTGACGCTGGCTTTCCAACATCTTGCGTGCCTTTAGGTTCGCCGCGATCAACACTTATGATGCACTGACAACAAAATATGGAGGCGCCGCGGCTTGAACCCTGGACCTTTCACATGCCAAGCGAACGCTCTACCAACTGAGCTACGCCCCATGCACGAGCAAACTGCGCTATTCCCCATTCTTTGCGACTCAGATGCGCACGGACACGATGGTTGGTTGGTTTGTAGCGGTTAAGGGAGCAGAGTACAAAGGCGCGGACCCGTTCATATACACAAAAGTTCCAAGTAGTTTCGATGCTCTGGTATTACAAATGCAAATTCCGTCTGTTTTTAACGTCTTAAATTCAAAGAGCCGTCACAAATTGCTCCGTTTTCACTCCTTGACGACAATCATACAGCACCTGAGGTAACAAACACATCTCGAGCCCCATTGTGCACTCCATTATTCATGCCAACTCAGTGCCTCGCTCTTTACTACTGTGTACCAATCTTGTCGTCCAACTGCAAAACACTGGGCCACATTTAGTTTCCGCGTCTCCATTGCATTGCGCATACTACGAAACGCTCCCCAAACTTGGCACTCACCCTCGCAGCCGACTTTTCCGACTTTCCACGTCGCTCACGCAACGCTCACGCTAGTGACAGCATTATTTATAGTTCGACGTCGCGCCAAAGCGAATGAGCAAATTTCGCCTACGGCTTAGGCCGCCCTCCTAGTGTGGCTGCTCGGTGTCTGCAGGCAGCGAGGGTCTGCAAGCTTCCTGTGTTCGCACCTATGTCACCTGTGCTTGCTTGTCAGAGACAGACTATCGGAAAACATACAACTCACTCCATGAATTGATTGCTACGGCATCTGTTATCAGCAGTCACAACTAGCAACACCAGTAGCAGCTGACTGCATGCAAAGAATAGGAATGTGCAGTGGGATTTACGTGAACTCAGCGCAAGGCAGATCTTTCCGACATAGGCTTGAGAATCTTACGGGAACACTTGTACTGTTTCTAAATTAAGTGTAGGCGTGGGAGGAGGGTGCTTCCTGCGCACTAATAACAGCACGCTTGTCAATTGTGGATGCTAATCATTCGCTTGTATCTTCCTAGACACATCTGCTGGTTGTGAATTATTCCACTTGCATGGCAAGGTGCGCATGTAGGTGTGTTAAAAATTCTGGAGGCACTGGGTATTGATCCCAGTTCCTCTCGCATACTAAGCGAGGGCTCTACCATCTGAGCTACGCCCGCCGCCCCGAAGACTAATGGTGCTACATACAGCCATATAGACGACACAGACCCTTCCACTCCCATTATTCAGCAGACAAACACTACTCTCTATGTATCCGTTAGGGTGTCTTTCAGGTTTCGTGCATTATGTATCGAATCGTAGTTGGCCACAATGAAAGTGGCACGTATAACGTCGAAAATAGAATTCGGACACCGCTCTGAGTAAGACCAACGTGTTGTCCACCCTCTAGACTTCAATGAGGTTAAGCCGCGATACCTAAGACAGATCTGCACTCGATGACACCTCGATAACAGCCGGTCCCCACACTTACATCTTGCTCTCCTTACGTCAGTATACATCATATCAGTCTGTGACACTGGCTTTGCAACATCTTGCGTGCCTTTAGGTTCGCCGCGACCAACACTTACCATGCACTGACCACAAAAAATGTAGGCGCCGCGGCTTGAACACTGGACCTTTCACATGCCAAGCGAACGCTCTACCAACTGAGCTACGCCCCATGCACGAGCAAACTGCGCTATTCCCCATTCTTTGCGACTCAGATGCGCACGGACACGATGGTTGGTTGGTTTGTAGCGGTGAAGGGAGCAGAGTACAAAGGCGCGGACCCGTTCATATACACAAAAGTTCCAAGTAGTTTCGATGCTCTGGTATTACAAATGCAAATTCCGTCTGTTTTTAACGTCTTAAATTCAAAGAGCCGTCACAAATTGCTCCGTTTTCACTCCTTGACGACAATCATACAGCACCTGAGGTAACAAACACATCTCGAGCCCCATTGTGCACTCCATTATTCATGCCAACTCAGTGCCTCGCTCTTTACTACTGTGTACCAATCTTGTCGTCCAACTGCAAAACACTGGGCCACAATAAGTTTCCGCGTCTCCATTGCACTGCGCATACTACGAACGGCTCCCCAAACTTGGCACTCACCCTCGCAGCCGACTTTTCCGACTATCCACGACGCTCACGCAACGCTCACGCTAGTGACAGCATTATTTATAGTTCGACGTCGCGCCAAAGCGAATGAGCACATTTCGCCTACGGCTTAGGCCGCCCTCCTAGTGTGGCTGCTCGGTGTCTGCAGGCAGCGAGGGTCTGCAGGCTTCCTGTGTTCGCACCTATGTCACCTGTGCTTGCTTGTCAGAGACAGACTACCGCAAAACATACAACTCACTCCATGAATTGATTGCTACGGCATCTGTTATCAGCAGTCACAACTAACAACACCAGTAGCAGCTGACTGCATGCAAAGAATAGGAATGTGCAGTGGAATTTACGTGAACTCAGCGCAAGGCAGATCTTTCCGACATAGGCTTGAGAATCTTACAGGAACACTTGTACTGTTTCTAAATTAAGTGTAGGCGTGGGAGGAGGGTGCTTCCTGCGCACTAATAACAGCACGCTTGTCAATTGTGGATGCTAATCATTCGCTTGTATCTTCCTAGACACATCTGCTGGTTGTGAATTATTCCACTTGCATGGCAAGGTGCGCATGTAGGTGTGTTAAAAATTCTGGAAGCACTGGGTATTGATCCCAGTTCCTCTCGCAAACTAAGCGAGCGCTCTACCATCTGAGCTACGCCCGCCCCCCCGAAGACTAATGGTGCTACATACAGCCATATAGACGACACAGACCCTTGCACTCCCATTATTCAGCAGACAAACACTACTCTCTATGTATCCGTTAGGGTGTCTTTCAGGTTTCGTGCATTATGTATCGAATCGTAGTTGGCCACAATGAAAGTGGCACGTATAACGTCGAAAATAGAATTCGGACACCGCTCTGAGTAAGACCAACGTGTTGTCCACCCTCTAGACTTCAATGAGGTTAAGCCGCGATACCTAAGACAGATCTGCACTCGATGACACCTCGATAACAGCCGGTCCCCACACTTACATCTTAATCTCCTTACGTCAGTATACATCATATCAGTCTGTGACGCTGGCTTTCCAACATCTTGCGTGCCTTTAGGTTCGCCGCGATCAACACTTACCATGCACTGACAACAAAATATGGAGGCACCGCGGCTTAAACCCTGGACGTTTCACATGCCAAGCGAACGCTCTACCAACTGAGCTACGCCCCATGCACGAGCAAACTGCGCTATTCCCCATTCTTTGCGACTCAGATGCGCACGGACACGATGGTTGGTTGGTTTGTAGCGGTTAAGGGAGCAGAGTACAAAGGCGCGGACCCGTTCATATACACAAAAGTTCCAAGTAGTTTCGATGCTCTGGTATTACAAATGCAAATTCCGTCTGTTTTTAACGTCTTAAATTCAAAGAGCCGTCACAAATTGCTCCGTTTTCACTCCTTGACGACAATCATACAGCACCTGAGGTAACAAACACATCTCGAGCCCCATTGTGCACTCCATTATTCATGCCAACTCACTGCCTCGCTCTTTACTACTGTGTACCAATCTTGTCGTCCAACTGCAAAACACTGGGCCACAATAAGTTTCCACGTCTCCATTGCACTGCGCATACTACGAAACGCTCCCCAAACTTGGCACTCACCCTCGCAGCCGACTTTTCCGACTTTCCACGACGCTCACGCAACGCTCACGCTAGTGACAGCATTATTTATAGTTCGACGTCGCGCCAAAGCGAATGAGCACATTTCGCCTACGGCTTAGGCCGCCCTCCTAGTGTGGCTGCTCGGTGTCTGCAGGCAGCGAGGGTCTGCAGGCTTCCTGTGTTCGCACCTATGTCACCTGTGCTTGCTTGTCAGAGACAGACTACCGCAAAACATACAACTCACTCCATGAATTGATTGCTACGGCATCTGTTATCAGCAGTCACAACTAACAACACCAGTAGCAGCTGACTGCATGCAAAGAATAGGAATGTGCAGTGGAATTTACGTGAACTCAGCGCAAGGCAGATCTTTCCGACATAGGCTTGAGAATCTTACAGGAACACTTGTACTGTTTCTAAATTAAGTGTAGGCGTGGGAGGAGGGTGCTTCCTGCGCACTAATAACAGCACGCTTGTCAATTGTGGATGCTAATCATTCGCTTGTATCTTCCTAGACACATCTGCTGGTTGTGAATTATTCCACTTGCATGGCAAGGTACGCATGTAGGTGTGTTAAAAATTCTGGAGGCACTGGGTATTGACCCCAGTTCCTCTCGCATACTAAGCGAGCGCTCTACCATCTGAGCTACGCCCGCCGCCCCGAAGACTAATGGTGCTACATACAGACATATAGACGACACAGACCCTTGCACTCCCATTATTCAGCAGACAAAACTACTCTCTATGTATCCGTTAGGGTGTCTTTCAGGTTTCGTGCATTATGTATCGAATCGTAGTTGGCCACAATGAAAGTGGCACGTATAACGTCGAAAATAGAATTCGGACACCGCTCTGAGTAAGACCAACGTGTTGTCCACCCTCTAGACTTCAATGAGGTTAAGCCGCGATACCTAAGACAGATCGGCACTCGATGACACCTCGATAACAGCCGGTCCCCACACTTACATCTTGCTCTCCTTACGTCAGTATACATCATATCAGTCTGTGACGCTGGCTTTGCAACATCTTGCGTGCCTTTAGGTTCGCCGCGATCAACACTTACCATGCACTGACAACAAAATATGGAGGCGCCGCGGCTTGAACCCTGGACCTTTCACATGCCAAGCGAACGCTCTACCAACTGAGCTACGCCCCATGCACGAGCAAACTGCGCTATTCCCCATTCTTTGCGACTCAGATGCGCACGGACACGATGGTTGGTTGGTTTGTAGCGGTTAAGGGAGCAGAGTACAAAGGCGCGGACCCGTTCATATACACAAAAGTTCCAAGTAGTTTCGATGCTCTGGTATTACAAATGCAAATTCCGTCTGTTTTTAACGTCTTAAATTCAAAGAGCCGTCACAAATTGCTCCGTTTTCACTCCTTGACGACAATCATACAGCACCTGAGGTAACAAACACATCTCGAGCCCCATTGTGCACTCCATTATTCATGCCAACACAGTGCCTCGCTCTTTACTACTGTGTACCAATCTTGTCGTCCAACTGCAAAACACTGGGCCACATTTAGTTTCCGCGTCTCCATTGCATTGCGCATACTACGAAACGCTCCCCAAACTTGGCACTCACCCTCGCAGCCGACTTTTCCGACTTTCCACGACGCTCACGCAACGCTCACGCTAGTGACAGCATTATTTATAGTTCGACGTCGCGCCAAAGCGAATGAGCACATTTCGCCTACGGCTTAGGCCGCCCTCCTAGTGTGGCTGCTCGGTGTCTGCAGGCAGCGAGGGTCTGCAGGCTTCCTGTGTTCGCACCTATGTCACCTGTGCTTGCTTGTCAGAGACAGACTACCGCAAAACATACAACTCACTCCATGAATTGATTGCTACGGCATCTGTTATCAGCAGTCACAACTAACAACACCAGTAGCAGCTGACTGCATGCAAAGAATAGGAATGTGCAGTGGAATTTACGTGAACTCAGCGCAAGGCAGATCTTTCCGACATAGGCTTGAGAATCTTACAGGAACACTTGTACTGTTTCTAAATTAAGTGTAGGCGTGGGAGGAGGGTGCTTCCTGCGCACTAATAACAGCACGCTTGTCAATTGTGGATGCTAATCATTCGCTTGTATCTTCCTAGACACATCTGCTGGTTGTGAATTATTCCACTTGCATGGCAAGGTACGCATGTAGGTGTGTTAAAAATTCTGGAGGCACTGGGTATTGACCCCAGTTCCTCTCGCATACTAAGCGAGCGCTCTACCATCTGAGCTACGCCCGCCGCCCCGAAGACTAATGGTGCTACATACAGACATATAGACGACACAGACCCTTGCACTCCCATTATTCAGCAGACAAAACTACTCTCTATGTATCCGTTAGGGTGTCTTTCAGGTTTCGTGCATTATGTATCGAATCGTAGTTGGCCACAATGAAAGTGGCACGTATAACGTCGAAAATAGAATTCGGACACCGCTCTGAGTAAGACCAACGTGTTGTCCACCCTCTAGACTTCAATGAGGTTAAGCCGCGATACCTAAGACAGATCGGCACTCGATGACACCTCGATAACAGCCGGTCCCCACACTTACATCTTGCTCTCCTTACGTCAGTATACATCATATCAGTCTGTGACGCTGGCTTTGCAACATCTTGCGTGCCTTTAGGTTCGCCGCGATCAACACTTACCATGCACTGACAACAAAATATGGAGGCGCCGCGGCTTGAACCCTGGACCTTTCACATGCCAAGCGAACGCTCTACCAACTGAGCTACGCCCCATGCACGAGCAAACTGCGCTATTCCCCATTCTTTGCGACTCAGATGCGCACGGACACGATGGTTGGTTGGTTTGTAGCGGTTAAGGGAGCAGAGTACAAAGGCGCGGACCCGTTCATATACACAAAAGTTCCAAGTAGTTTCGATGCTCTGGTATTACAAATGCAAATTCCGTCTGTTTTTAACGTCTTAAATTCAAAGAGCCGTCACAAATTGCTCCGTTTTCACTCCTTGACGACAATCATACAGCACCTGAGGTAACAAACACATCTCGAGCCCCATTGTGCACTCCATTATTCATGCCAACACAGTGCCTCGCTCTTTACTACTGTGTACCAATCTTGTCGTCCAACTGCAAAACACTGGGCCACATTTAGTTTCCGCGTCTCCATTGCATTGCGCATACTACGAAACGCTCCCCAAACTTGGCACTCACCCTCGCAGCCGACTTTTCCGACTTTCCACGTCGCTCACGCAACGCTCACGCTAGTGACAGCATTATTTATAGTTCGACGTCGCGCCAAAGCGAATGAGCACATTTCGCCTACGGCTTAGGCCGCCCTCCTAGTGTGGCTGCTCGGTGTCTGCAGGCAGCGAGGGTCTGCAAGCTTCCTGTGTTCGCACCTATGTCACCTGTGCTTGCTTGTCAGAGACAGACTATCGGAAAACATACAACTCACTCCATGAATTGATTGCTACGGCATCTGTTATCAGCAGTCACAACTAGCAACACCAGTAGCAGCTGACTGCATGCAAAGAATAGGAATGTGCAGTGGGATTTACGTGAACTCAGCGCAAGGCAGATCTTTCCGACATAGGCTTGAGAATCTTACGGGAACACTTGTACTGTTTCTAAATTAAGTGTAGGCGTGGGAGGAGGGTGCTTCCTGCGCACTAATAACAGCACGCTTGTCAATTGTGGATGCTAATCATTCGCTTGTATCTTCCTAGACACATCTGCTGGTTGTGAATTATTCCACTTGCATGGCAAGGTGCGCATGTAGGTGTGTTAAAAATTCTGGAGGCACTGGGTATTGATCCCAGTTCCTCTCGCATACTAAGCGAGGGCTCTACCATCTGAGCTACGCCCGCCGCCCCGAAGACTAATGGTGCTACATACAGCCATATAGACGACACAGACCCTTGCACTCCCATTATTCAGCAGACAAACACTACTCTCTATGTATCCGTTAGGGTGTCCTTCAGGTTTCGTGCATTATTTATCGAATCGTAGTTGGCCACAATGAAAGTGGCACGTATAACGTCGAAAATAGAATTCGGACACCGCTCTGAGTAAGACCAACGTGTTGTCCACCCTCTAGACTTCAATGAGGTTAAGCCGCGATACCTAAGACAGATCTGCACTCGATGACACCTCGATAACAGCCGGTCCCCACACTTACATCTTGCTCTCCTTACGTCAGTATACATCATATCAGTCTGTGACACTGGCTTTGCAACATCTTGCGTGCCTTTAGGTTCGCCGCGACCAACACTTACCATGCACTGACCACAAAAAATGTAGGCGCCGCGGCTTGAACACTGGACCTTTCACATGCCAAGCGAACGCTCTACCAACTGAGCTACGCCCCATGCACGAGCAAACTGCGCTATTCCCCATTCTTTGCGACTCAGATGCGCACGGACACGATGGTTGGTTGGTTTGTAGCGGTGAAGGGAGCAGAGTACAAAGGCGCGGACCCGTTCATATACACAAAAGTTCCAAGTAGTTTCGATGCTCTGGTATTACAAATGCAAATTCCGTCTGTTTTTAACGTCTTAAATTCAAAGAGCCGTCACAAATTGCTCCGTTTTCACTCCTTGACGACAATCATACAGCACCTGAGGTAACAAACACATCTCGAGCCCCATTGTGCACTCCATTATTCATGCCAACTCAGTGCCTCGCTCTTTACTACTGTGTACCAATCTTGTCGTCCAACTGCAAAACACTGGGCCACAATAAGTTTCCGCGTCTCCATTGCACTGCGCATACTACGAACGGCTCCCCAAACTTGGCACTCACCCTCGCAGCCGACTTTTCCGACTATCCACGACGCTCACGCAACGCTCACGCTAGTGACAGCATTATTTATAGTTCGACGTCGCGCCAAAGCGAATGAGCACATTTCGCCTACGGCTTAGGCCGCCCTCCTAGTGTGGCTGCTCGGTGTCTGCAGGCAGCGAGGGTCTGCAGGCTTCCTGTGTTCGCACCTATGTCACGTGTGCTTGCTTGTCAGAGACAGACTACCGCAAAACATACAACTCACTCCATGAATTGATTGCTACGGCATCTGTTATCAGCAGTCACAACTAACAACACCAGTAGCAGCTGACTGCATGCAAAGAATAGGAATGTGCAGTGGAATTTACGTGAACTCAGCGCAAGGCAGATCTTTCCGACATAGGCTTGAGAATCTTACAGGAACACTTGTACTGTTTCTAAATTAAGTGTAGGCGTGGGAGGAGGGTGCTTCCTGCGCACTAATAACAGCACGCTTGTCAATTGTGGATGCTAATCATTCGCTTGTATCTTCCTAGACACATCTGCTGGTTGTGAATTATTCCACTTGCATGGCAAGGTGCGCATGTAGGTGTGTTAAAAATTCTGGAAGCACTGGGTATTGATCCCAGTTCCTCTCGCAAACTAAGCGAGCGCTCTACCATCTGAGCTACGCCCGCCCCCCCGAAGACTAATGGTGCTACATACAGACATATAGACGACACAGACCCTTGCACTCCCATTATTCAGCAGACAAAACTACTCTCTATGTATCCGTTAGGGTGTCTTTCAGGTTTCGTGCATTATGTATCGAATCGTAGTTGGCCACAATGAAAGTGGCACGTATAACGTCGAAAATAGAATTCGGACACCGCTCTGAGTAAGACCAACGTGTTGTCCACCCTCTAGACTTCAATGAGGTTAAGCCGCGATACCTAAGACTGATCGGCACTCGATGACACCTCGATAACAGCCGGTCCCCACACTTACATCTTGCTCTCCTTACGTCAGTATACATCATATCAGTCTGTGACGCTGGCTTTGCAACATCTTGCGTGCCTTTAGGTTCGCCGCAATCAACACTTACCATGCACTGACAACAAAATATGGAGGCGCCGCGGCTTGAACACTGGACCTTTCACATGCCAAGCGAACGCTCTACCAACTGAGCTACGCCCCATGCACGAGCAAACTGCGCTATTCCCCATTCTTTGCGACTCAGATGCGCACGGACACGATGGTTGGTTGGTTTGTAGCGGTTAAGGGAGCAGAGTACAAAGGCGCGGACCCGTTCATATACACAAAAGTTCCAAGTAGTTTCGATGCTCTGGTATTACAAATGCAAATTCCGTCTGTTTTTAACGTCTTAAATTCAAAGAGCCGTCACAAATTGCTCCGTTTTCACTCCTTGACGACAATCATACAGCACCTGAGGTAACAAACACATCTCGAGCCCCATTGTGCACTCCATTATTCATGCCAACACAGTGCCTCGCTCTTTACTACTGTGTACCAATCTTGTCGTCCAACTGCAAAACACTGGGCCACATTTAGTTTCCGCGTCTCCATTGCATTGCGCATACTACGAAACGCTCCCCAAACTTGGCACTCACCCTCGCAGCCGACTTTTCCGACTTTCCACGTCGCTCACGCAACGCTCACGCTAGTGACAGCATTATTTATAGTTCGACGTCGCGCCAAAGCGAATGAGCACATTTCGCCTACGGCTTAGGCCGCCCTCCTAGTGTGGCTGCTCGGTGTCTGCAGGCAGCGAGGGTCTGCAAGCTTCCTGTGTTCGCACCTATGTCACCTGTGCTTGCTTGTCAGAGACAGACTATCGGAAAACATACAACTCACTCCATGAATTGATTGCTACGGCATCTGTTATCAGCAGTCACAACTAGCAACACCAGTAGCAGCTGACTGCATGCAAAGAATAGGAATGTGCAGTGGGATTTACGTGAACTCAGCGCAAGGCAGATCTTTCCGACATAGGCTTGAGAATCTTACGGGAACACTTGTACTGTTTCTAAATTAAGTGTAGGCGTGGGAGGAGGGTGCTTCCTGCGCACTAATAACAGCACGCTTGTCAATTGTGGATGCTAATCATTCGCTTGTATCTTCCTAGACACATCTGCTGGTTGTGAATTATTCCACTTGCATGGCAAGGTGCGCATGTAGGTGTGTTAAAAATTCTGGAGGCACTGGGTATTGATACCAGTTCCTCTCGCATACTAAGCGAGGGCTCTACCATCTGAGCTACGCCCGCCGCCCCGAAGACTAATGGTGCTACATACAGCCATATAGACGACACAGACCCTTGCACTCCCATTATTCAGCAGACAAACACTACTCTCTATGTATCCGTTAGGGTGTCCTTCAGGTTTCGTGCATTATGTATCGAATCGTAGTTGGCCACAATGAAAGTGGCACGTATAACGTCGAAAATAGAATTCGGACACCGCTCTGAGTAAGACCAACGTGTTGTCCACCCTCTAGACTTCAATGAGGTTAAGCCGCGATACCTAAGACAGATCTGCACTCGATGACACCTCGATAACAGCCGGTCCCCACACTTACATCTTGCTCTCCTTACGTCAGTATACATCATATCAGTCTGTGACACTGGCTTTGCAACATCTTGCGTGCCTTTAGGTTCGCCGCGACCAACACTTACCATGCACTGACCACAAAAAATGTAGGCGCCGCGGCTTGAACACTGGACCTTTCACATGCCAAGCGAACGCTCTACCAACTGAGCTACGCCCCATGCACGAGCAAACTGCGCTATTCCCCATTCTTTGCGACTCAGATGCGCACGGACACGATGGTTGGTTGGTTTGTAGCGGTGAAGGGAGCAGAGTACAAAGGCGCGGACCCGTTCATATACACAAAAGTTCCAAGTAGTTTCGATGCTCTGGTATTACAAATGCAAATTCCGTCTGTTTTTAACGTCTTAAATTCAAAGAGCCGTCACAAATTGCTCCGTTTTCACTCCTTGACGACAATCATACAGCACCTGAGGTAACAAACACATCTCGAGCCCCATTGTGCACTCCATTATTCATGCCAACTCAGTGCCTCGCTCTTTACTACTGTGTACCAATCTTGTCGTCCAACTGCAAAACACTGGGCCACAATAAGTTTCCGCGTCTCCATTGCACTGCGCATACTACGAACGGCTCCCCAAACTTGGCACTCACCCTCTCAGCCGACTTTTCCGACTATCCACGACGCTCACGCAACGCTCACGCTAGTGACAGCATTATTTATAGTTCGACGTCGCGCCAAAGCGAATGAGCACATTTCGCCTACGGCTTAGGCCGCCCTCCTAGTGTGGCTGCTCGGTGTCTGCAGGCAGCGAGGGTCTGCAGGCTTCCTGTGTTCGCACCTATGTCACGTGTGCTTGCTTGTCAGAGACAGACTACCGCAAAACATACAACTCACTCCATGAATTGATTGCTACGGCATCTGTTATCAGCAGTCACAACTAACAACACCAGTAGCAGCTGACTGCATGCAAAGAATAGGAATGTGCAGTGGAATTTACGTGAACTCAGCGCAAGGCAGATCTTTCCGACATAGGCTTGAGAATCTTACAGGAACACTTGTACTGTTTCTAAATTAAGTGTAGGCGTGGGAGGAGGGTGCTTCCTGCGCACTAATAACAGCACGCTTGTCAATTGTGGATGCTAATCATTCGCTTGTATCTTCCTAGACACATCTGCTGGTTGTGAATTATTCCACTTGCATGGCAAGGTGCGCATGTAGGTGTGTTAAAAATTCTGGAAGCACTGGGTATTGATCCCAGTTCCTCTCGCAAACTAAGCGAGCGCTCTACCATCTGAGCTACGCCCGCCCCCCCGAAGACTAATGGTGCTACATACAGCCATATAGACGACACAGACCCTTGCACTCCCATTATTCAGCAGACAAACACTACTCTCTATGTATCCGTTAGGGTGTCTTTCAGGTTTCGTGCATTATGTATCGAATCGTAGTTGGCCACAATGAAAGTGGCACGTATAACGTCGAAAATAGAATTCGGACACCGCTCTGAGTAAGACCAACGTGTTGTCCACCCTCTAGACTTCAATGAGGTTAAGCCGCGATACCTAAGACAGATCTGCACTCGATGACACCTCGATAACAGCCGGTCCCCACACTTACATCTTAATCTCCTTACGTCAGTATACATCATATCAGTCTGTGACGCTGGCTTTGCAACATCTTGCGTGCCTTTAGGTTCGCCGCGATCAACACTTACCATGCACTGACAACAAAATATGGAGGCACCGCGGCTTAAACCCTGGACGTTTCACATGCCAAGCGAACGCTCTACCAACTGAGCTACGCCCCATGCACGAGCAAACTGCGCTATTCCCCATTCTTTGCGACTCAGATGCGCACGGACACGATGGTTGGTTGGTTTGTAGCGGTTAAGGGAGCAGAGTACAAAGGCGCGGACCCGTTCATATACACAAAAGTTCCAAGTAGTTTCGATGCTCTGGTATTACAAATGCAAATTCCGTCTGTTTTTAACGTCTTAAATTCAAAGAGCCGTCACAAATTGCTCCGTTTTCACTCCTTGACGACAATCATACAGCACCTGAGGTAACAAACACATCTCGAGCCCCATTGTGCACTCCATTATTCATGCCAACTCAGTGCCTCGCTCTTTACTACTGTGTACCAATCTTGTCGTCCAACTGCAAAACACTGGGCCACAATAAGTTTCCACGTCTCCATTGCACTGCGCATACTACGAAACGCTCCCCAAACTTGGCACTCACCCTCGCAGCCGACTTTCCACGACGCTCACGCAACGCTCACGCTAGTGACAGCATTATTTATAGTTCGACGTCGCGCCAAAGCGAATGAGCACATTTCGCCTACGGCTTAGGCCGCCCTCCTAGTGTGGCTGCTCGGTGTCTGCAGGCAGCGAGGGTCTGCAAGCTTCCTGTGTTCGCACCTATGTCACCTGTGCTTGCTTGTCAGAGACAGACTATCGGAAAACATACAACTCACTCCATGAATTGATTGCTACGGCATCTGTTATCAGCAGTCACAACTAGCAACACCAGTAGCAGCTGACTGCATGCAAAGAATAGGAATGTGCAGGGGGATTTACGTGAACTCAGCGCAAGGCAGATCTTTCCGACATAGGCTTGAGAATCTTACGGGAACACTTGTACTGTTTCTAAATTAAGTGTAGGCGTGGGAGGAGGGTGCTTCCTGCGCACTAATAACAGCACGCTTGTCAATTGTGGATGCTAATCATTCGCTTGTATCTTCCTAGACACATCTGCTGGTTGTGAATTATTCCACTTGCATGGCAAGGTGCGCATGTAGGTGTGTTAAAAATTCTGGAGGCACTGGGTATTGATCCCAGTTCCTCTCGCATACTAAGCGAGGGCTCTACCATCTGAGCTACGCCCGCCGCCCCGAAGACTAATGGTGCTACATACAGCCATATAGACGACACAGACCCTTGCACTCCCATTATTCAGCAGACAAACACTACTCTCTATGTATCCGTTAGGGTGTCCTTCAGGTTTCGTGCATTATGTATCGAATCGTAGTTGGCCACAATGAAAGTGGCACGTATAACGTCGAAAATAGAATTCGGACACCGCTCTGAGTAAGACCAACGTGTTGTCCACCCTCTAGACTTCAATGAGGTTAAGCCGCGATACCTAAGACAGATCTGCACTCGATGACACCTCGATAACAGCCGGTCCCCACACTTACATCTTGCTCTCCTTACGTCAGTATACATCATATCAGTCTGTGACACTGGCTTTGCAACATCTTGCGTGCCTTTAGGTTCGCCGCGACCAACACTTACCATGCACTGACCACAAAAAATGGAGGCGCCGCGGCTTGAACACTGGACCTTTCACATGCCAAGAGAACGCTCTACCAACTGAGCTACGCCCCATGCACGAGCAAACTGCGCTATTCCCCATTCTTTGCGACTCAGATGCGCACGGACACGATGGTTGGTTGGTTTGTAGCGGTGAAGGGAGCAGAGTACAAAGGCGCGGACCCGTTCATATACACAAAAGTTCCAAGTAGTTTCGATGCTCTGGTATTACAAATGCAAATTCCGTCTGTTTTTAACGTCTTAAATTCAAAGAGCCGTCACAAATTGCTCCGTTTTCACTCCTTGACGACAATCATACAGCACCTGAGGTAACAAACACATCTCGAGCCCCATTGTGCACTCCATTATTCATGCCAACTCAGTGCCTCGCTCTTTACTACTGTGTACCAATCTTGTCGTCCAACTGCAAAACACTGGGCCACAATAAGTTTCCGCGTCTCCATTGCACTGCGCATACTACGAACGGCTCCCCAAACTTGGCACTCACCCTCGCAGCCGACTTTTCCGACTATCCACGACGCTCACGCAACGCTCACGCTAGTGACAGCATTATTTATAGTTCGACGTCGCGCCAAAGCGAATGAGCACATTTCGCCTACGGCTTAGGCCGCCCTCCTAGTGTGGCTGCTCGGTGTCTGCAGGCAGCGAGGGTCTGCAGGCTTCCTGTGTTCGCACCTATGTCACGTGTGCTTGCTTGTCAGAGACAGACTACCGCAAAACATACAACTCACTCCATGAATTGATTGCTACGGCATCTGTTATCAGCAGTCACAACTAACAACACCAGTAGCAGCTGACTGCATGCAAAGAATAGGAATGTGCAGTGGAATTTACGTGAACTCAGCGCAAGGCAGATCTTTCCGACATAGGCTTGAGAATCTTACAGGAACACTTGTACTGTTTCTAAATTAAGTGTAGGCGTGGGAGGAGGGTGCTTCCTGCGCACTAATAACAGCACGCTTGTCAATTGTGGATGCTAATCATTCGCTTGTATCTTCCTAGACACATCTGCTGGTTGTGAATTATTCCACTTGCATGGCAAGGTGCGCATGTAGGTGTGTTAAAAATTCTGGAAGCACTGGGTATTGATCCCAGTTCCTCTCGCAAACTAAGCGAGCGCTCTACCATCTGAGCTACGCCCGCCCCCCCGAAGACTAATGGTGCTACATACAGCCATATAGACGACACAGACCCTTGCACTCCCATTATTCAGCAGACAAACACTACTCTCTATGTATCCGTTAGGGTGTCTTTCAGGTTTCGTGCATTATGTATCGAATCGTAGTTGGCCACAATGAAAGTGGCACGTATAACGTCGAAAATAGAATTCGGACACCGCTCTGAGTAAGACCAACGTGTTGTCCACCCTCTAGACTTCAATGAGGTTAAGCCGCGATACCTAAGACAGATCTGCACTCGATGACACCTCGATAACAGCCGGTCCCCACACTTACATCTTAATCTCCTTACGTCAGTATACATCATATCAGTCTGTGACGCTGGCTTTGCAACATCTTGCGTGCCTTTAGGTTCGCCGCGATCAACACTTACCATGCACTGACAACAAAATATGGAGGCACCGCGGCTTAAACCCTGGACGTTTCACATGCCAAGCGAACGCTCTACCAACTGAGCTACGCCCCATGCACGAGCAAACTGCGCTATTCCCCATTCTTTGCGACTCAGATGCGCACGGACACGATGGTTGGTTGGTTTGTAGCGGTTAAGGGAGCAGAGTACAAAGGCGCGGACCCGTTCATATACACAAAAGTTCCAAGTAGTTTCGATGCTCTGGTATTACAAATGCAAATTCCGTCTGTTTTTAACGTCTTAAATTCAAAGAGCCGTCACAAATTGCTCCGTTTTCACTCCTTGACGACAATCATACAGCACCTGAGGTAACAAACACATCTCGAGCCCCATTGTGCACTCCATTATTCATGCCAACTCAGTGCCTCGCTCTTTACTACTGTGTACCAATCTTGTCGTCCAACTGCAAAACACTGGGCCACAATAAGTTTCCACGTCTCCATTGCACTGCGCATACTACGAAACGCTCCCCAAACTTGGCACTCACCCTCGCAGCCGACTTTTCCGACTTTCCACGACGCTCACGCAACGCTCACGCTAGTGACAGCATTATTTATAGTTCGACGTCGCGCCAAAGCGAATGAGCACATTTCGCCTACGGCTTAGGCCGTCCTCCTAGTGTGGCTGCTCGGTGTCTGCAGGCAGCGAGGGTCTGCAGGCTTCCTGTGTTCGCACCTATGTCACCTGTGCTTGCTTGTCAGAGACAGACTACCGCAAAACATACAACTCACTCCATGAATTGATTGCTACGGCATCTGTTATCAGCAGTCACAACTAACAACACCAGTAGCAGCTGACTGCATGCAAAGAATAGGAATGTGCAGTGGAATTTACGTGAACTCAGCGCAAGGCAGATCTTTCCGACATAGGCTTGAGAATCTTACAGGAACACTTGTACTGTTTCTAAATTAAGTGTAGGCGTGGGAGGAGGGTGCTTCCTGCGCACTAATAACAGCACGCTTGTCAATTGTGGATGCTAATCATTCGCTTGTATCTTCCTAGACACATCTGCTGGTTGTGAATTATTCCACTTGCATGGCAAGGTACGCATGTAGGTGTGTTAAAAATTCTGGAGGCACTGGGTATTGATCCCAGTTCCTCTCGCATACTAAGCGAGCGCTCTGGGGCACTGGGTATTGATCCCAGTTCCTCTCGCATACTAAGCGAGCGCTCTACCATCTGAGCTACGCCCGCCGCCCCGAAGACTAATGGTGCTACATACAGACATATAGACGACACAGACCCTTGCACTCCCATTATTCAGCAGACAAAACTACTCTCTATGTATCCGTTAGGGTGTCTTTCAGGTTTCGTGCATTATGTATCGAATCGTAGTTGGCCACAATGAAAGTGGCACGTATAACGTCGAAAATAGAATTCGGACACCGCTCTGAGTAAGACCAACGTGTTGTCCACCCTCTAGACTTCAATGAGGTTAAGCCGCGATACCTAAGACAGATCTGCACTCGATGACACCTCGATAACAGCCGGTCCCCACACTTACATCTTGCTCTCCTTACGTCAGTATACATCATATCAGTCTGTGACGCTGGCTTTGCAACATCTTGCGTGCCTTTAGGTTCGCCGCGATCAACACTTACCATGCACTGACAACAAAATATGGAGGCGCCGCGGCTTGAACCATGGACCTTTCACATGCCAAGCGAACGCTCTACCAACTGAGCTACGCCCCATGCACGAGCAAACTGCGCTATTCCCCATTCTTTGCGACTCAGATGCGCACGGACACGATGGTTGGTTGGTTTGTAGCGGTTAAGGGAGCAGAGTACAAAGGCGCGGACCCGTTCATATACACAAAAGTTCCAAGTAGTTTCGATGCTCTGGTATTACAAATGCAAATTCCGTCTGTTTTTAACGTCTTAAATTCAAAGAGCCGTCACAAATTGCTCCGTTTTCACTCCTTGACGACAATCATACAGCACCTGAGGTAACAAACACATCTCGAGCCCCATTGTGCACTCCATTATTCATGCCAACTCAGTGCCTCGCTCTTTACTACTGTGTACCAATCTAGTCGTCCAACTGCAAAACACTGGGCCACAATAAGTTTCCACGTCTCCATTGCACTGCGCATACTACGAAACGCTCCCCAAACTTGGCACTCACCCTCGCAGCCGACTTTTCCGACTTTCCACGACGCTCACGCAACGCTCACGCTAGTGACAGCATTATTTATAGTTCGACGTCGCGCCAAAGCGAATGAGCACATTTCGCCTACGGCTTAGGCCGCCCTCCTAGTGTGGCTGCTCGGTGTCTGCAGGCAGCGAGGGTCTGCAAGCTTCCTGTGTTCGCACCTATGTCACCTGTGCTTGCTTGTCAGAGACAGACTACCGCAAAACATACAACTCACTCCATGAATTGATTGCTACGGCATCTGTTATCAGCAGTCACAACTAACAACACCAGTAGCAGCTGACTGCATGCAAAGAATAGGAATGTGCAGTGGAATTTACGTGAACTCAGCGCAAGGCAGATCTTTCCGACATAGGCTTGAGAATCTTACAGGAACACTTGTACTGTTTCTAAATTAAGTGTAGGCGTGGGAGGAGGGTGCTTCCTGCGCACTAATAACAGCACGCTTGTCAATTGTGGATGCTAATCATTCGCTTGTATCTTCCTAGACACATCTGCTGGTTGTGAATTATTCCACTTGCATGGCAAGGTGCGCATGTAGGTGTGTTAAAAATTCTGGAGGCACTGGGTATTGATGCCAGTTCCTCTCGCATACTAAGCGAGCGCTCTACCATCTGAGCTACGCCCGCCCCCCCGAAGACTAATTGTGCTTCATACAGCCATATAGACGACACAGACCCTTGCACTCCCATTATTCAGCAGACAAACACTACTCTCTATGTATCCGTTAGGGTGTCTTTCAGGTTTCGTGCATTCTATATCGAATCGTAGTTGGCCACAATGAAAGTGGCACGTATAACGTCGAAAATAGAATTCGGACAGCGCTCTGAGTAAGACCAACGTGTTGTCCACCCTCTAGACTTCAATGAGGTTAAGCCGCGATACCTAAGACAGATCTGCACTCGATGACACCTCGATAACAGCCGGTCCCCACACTTACATCTTGCTCTCCTTACGTCAGTATACATCATATCAGTCTGTGACGCTGGCTTTGCAACATCTTGCGTGCCTTTAGGTTCGCCGCGATCAACACTTACCATGCACTGACAACAAAATATGGAGGCGCCGCGGCTTAAAACCTGGACGTTTCACATGCCAAGCGAACGCTCTACCAACTGAGCTACGCCCCATGCACGAGCAAACTGCGCTATTCCCCATTCTTTGCGACTCAGATGCGCACGGACACGATGGTTGGTTGGTTTGTAGCGGTTAAGGGAGCAGAGTACAAAGGCGCGGACCCGTTCATATACACAAAAGTTCCAAGTAGTTTCGATGCTCTGGTATTACAAATGCAAATTCCGTCTGTTTTTAACGTCTTAAATTGAAAGAGCCGTCACAAATTGCTCCGTTTTCACTCCTTGACGACAATCATACAGCACCTGAGGTAACAAACACATCTCGAGCCCCATTGTGCACTCCATTATTCATGCCAACTCAGTGCCTCGCTCTTTACTACTGTGTACCAATCTTGTCGTCCAACTGCAAAACACTGGGCCACAATAAGTTTCCGCGTCTCCATTGCACTGCGCATACTACGAAACGCTCCCCAAACTTGGCACTCACCCTCGCAGCCGACTTTTCCCACTTTCCACGACGCTCACGCTAGTGACAGCATTATTTATAGTTCGACGTCGCGCCAAAGCGAATGAGCACATTTCGCCTACGGCTTAGGCCGCCCTCCTAGTGTGGCTGCTCGGTGTCTGCAGGCAGCGAGGGTCTGCAAGCTTCCTGTGTTCGCACCTATGTCACCTGTGCTTGCTTGTCAGAGACAGACTATCGGAAAACATACAACTCACTCCATGAATTGATTGCTACGGCATCTGTTATCAGCAGTCACAACTAGCAACACCAGTAGCAGCTGACTGCATGCAAAGAATAGGAATGTGCAGTGGGATTTACGTGAACTCAGCGCAAGGCAGATCTTTCCGACATAGGCTTGAGAATCTTACGGGAACACTTGTACTGTTTCTAAATTAAGTGTAGGCGTGGGAGGAGGGTGCTTCCTGCGCACTAATAACAGCACGCTTGTCAATTGTGGATGCTAATCATTCGCTTGTATCTTCCTAGACACATCTGCTGGTTGTGAATTATTCCACTTGCATGGCAAGGTGCGCATGTAGGTGTGTTAAAAATTCTGGAGGCACTGGGTATTGATCCCAGTTCCTCTCGCATACTAAGCGAGGGCTCTACCATCTGAGCTACGCCCGCCGCCCCGAAGACTAATGGTGCTACATACAGCCATATAGACGACACAGACCCTTCCACTCCCATTATTCAGCAGACAAACACTACTCTCTATGTATCCGTTAGGGTGTCTTTCAGGTTTCGTGCATTATGTATCGAATCGTAGTTGGCCACAATGAAAGTGGCACGTATAACGTCGAAAATAGAATTCGGACACCGCTCTGAGTAAGACCAACGTGTTGTCCACCCTCTAGACTTCAATGAGGTTAAGCCGCGATACCTAAGACAGATCTGCACTCGATGACACCTCGATAACAGCCGGTCCCCACACTTACATCTTGCTCTCCTTACGTCAGTATACATCATATCAGTCTGTGACACTGGCTTTGCAACATCTTGCGTGCCTTTAGGTTCGCCGCGACCAACACTTACCATGCACTGACCACAAAAAATGTAGGCGCCGCGGCTTGAACACTGGACCTTTCACATGCCAAGCGAACGCTCTACCAACTGAGCTACGCCCCATGCACGAGCAAACTGCGCTATTCCCCATTCTTTGCGACTCAGATGCGCACGGACACGATGGTTGGTTGGTTTGTAGCGGTGAAGGGAGCAGAGTACAAAGGCGCGGACCCGTTCATATACACAAAAGTTCCAAGTAGTTTCGATGCTCTGGTATTACAAATGCAAATTCCGTCTGTTTTTAACGTCTTAAATTCAAAGAGCCGTCACAAATTGCTCCGTTTTCACTCCTTGACGACAATCATACAGCACCTGAGGTAACAAAAACATCTCGAGCCCCATTGTGCACTCCATTACACATGCCAACTCAGTGCCTCGCTCTTTACTACTGTGTACCAATCTTGTCGTCCAACTGCAAAACACTGGGCCACAATAAGTTTCCGCGTCTCCATTGCACTGCGCATACTACGAACGGCTCCCCAAACTTGGCACTCACCCTCGCAGCCGACTTTTCCGACTATCCACGACGCTCACGCAACGCTCACGCTAGTGACAGCATTATTTATAGTTCGACGTCGCGCCAAAGCGAATGAGCACATTTCGCCTACGGCTTAGGCCGCCCTCCTAGTGTGGCTGCTCGGTGTCTGCAGGCAGCGAGGGTCTGCAGGCTTCCTGTGTTCGCACCTATGTCACCTGTGCTTGCTTGTCAGAGACAGACTACCGCAAAACATACAACTCACTCCATGAATTGATTGCTACGGCATCTGTTATCAGCAGTCACAACTAACAACACCAGTAGCAGCTGACTGCATGCAAAGAATAGGAATGTGCAGTGGGATTTACGTGAACTCTGCGCAAGGCAGATCTTTCCGATATAGGCTTGAGAATCTTACGGGAACACTTGTACTGTTTCTAAATTAAGTGTAGGCGTGGGAGGAGGGTGCTTCCTGCGCACTAATAACAGCACGCTTGTCAATTGTGGATGCTAATCATTCGCTTGTATCTTCCTAGACACATCTGCTGGTTGTGAATTATTCCACTTGCATGGCAAGGTGCGCATGTAGGTGTGTTAAAAATTCTGGAAGCACTGGGTATTGATCCCAGTTCCTCTCGCAAACTAAGCGAGCGCTCTACCATCTGAGCTACGCCCGCCCCCCCCAAAGACTAATGGTGCTACATACAGCCATATAGACGACACAGACCCTTGCACTCCCATTATTCAGCAGACAAACACTACTCTCTATGTATCCGTTAGGGTGTCTTTCAGGTTTCGTGCATTATGTATCGAATCGTAGTTGGCCACAATGAAAGTGGCACGTATAACGTCGAAAATAGAATTCGGACACCGCTCTGAGTAAGACCAACGTGTTGTCCACCCTCTAGACTTCAATGAGGTTAAGCCGCGATACCTAAGACAGATCTGCACTCGATGACACCTCGACAACAGCCGGTCCCCACACTTACATCTTGCTCTCCTTACGTCAGTATACATCATATCAGTCTGTGACGCTGGCTTTGCAACATCTTGCGTGCCTTTAGGTTCGCCGCGATCAACACTTACCATGCACTGACAACAAAATATGGAGGCGCCGCGGCTTGAACCCTGGACCTTTCACATGCCAAGCGAACGCTCTACCAACTGAGCTACGCCCCATGCACGAGCAAACTGCGCTATTCCCCATTCTTTGCGACTCAGATGCGCACGGACACGATGGTTGGTTGGTTTGTAGCGGTTAAGGGAGCAGAGTACAAAGGCGCGGACCCGTTCATATACACAAAAGTTCCAAGTAGTTTCGATGCTCTGGTATTACAAATGCAAATTCCGTCTGTTTTTAACGTCTTAAATTCAAAGAGCCGTCACAAATTGCTCCGTTTTCACTCCTTGACGACAATCATACAGCACCTGAGGTAACAAACACATCTCGAGCCCCATTGTGCACTCCATTATTCATGACAAATCACTGCCTCGCTCTTTACTACTGTGTACCAATCTTGTCGTCCAACTGCAAAACACTGGGCCACAATAAGTTTCCACGTCTCCATTGCACTGCGCATACTACGAAACGCTCCCCAAACTTGGCACTCACCCTCGCAGCCGACTTTTCCGACTTTCCACGACGCTCACGCAACGCTCACGCTAGTGACAGCATTATTTATAGTTCGACGTCGCGCCAAAGCGAATGAGCACATTTCGCCTACGGCTTAGGCCGCCCTCCTAGTGTGGCTGCTCGGTGTCTGCAGGCAGCGAGGGTCTGCAAGCTTCCTGTGTTCGCACCTATGTCACCTGTGCTTGCTTGTCAGAGACAGACTACCGCAAAACATACAACTCACTCCATGAATTGATTGCTACGGCATCTGTTATCAGCAGTCACAACTAACAACACCAGTAGCAGCTGACTGCATGCAAAGAATAGGAATGTGCAGTGGAATTTACGTGAACTCAGCGCAAGGCAGATCTTTCCGACATAGGCTTGAGAATCTTACAGGAACACTTGTACTGTTTCTAAAATAAGTGTAGGCGTGGGAGGAGGCTGCTTCCTGCGCACTAATAACAGCACGCTTGTCAATTGTGGATGCTAATAATTCGCTTGTATCTTCCTAGACACATCTGCTGGTTGTGAATTATTCCACTTGCATGGCAAGGTACGCATGTAGGTGTGTTAAAAATTCTGGAAGCACTGGGTATTGATCCCAGTTCCTCTCGCATACTAAGCGAGCGCTCTACCATCTGAGCTACTCCCGCCCCCCCGAAGACTAATGGTGCTACATACAGCCATATAGACGACACAGACCCTTGCACTCCCATTATTCAGCAGACAAACACTACTCTCTATGTATCCGTTAGGGTGTCTTTCAGGTTTCGTGCATTATGTATCGAATCGTAGTTGGCCACAATGAAAGTGGCACGTATAACGTCGAAAATAGAATTCGGACACCGCTCTGAGTAAGTCCAACGTGTTGTCCACCCTCTAGACTTCAATGAGGTTAAGCCGCGATACCTAAGACAGATCTGCACTCGATGACACCTCGATAACAGCCGGTCCCCACACTTACATCTTGCTCTCCTTACGTCAGTATACATCATATCAGTCTGTGACGCTGGCTTTGCAACATCTTGCGTGCCTTTAGGTTCGCCGCGATCAACACTTACCATGCACTGACAACAAAATATGGTGGCGAAGCGGCTTGAACCCTGGACCTTTCACATGCCAAACGAACGCTCTACCAACTGAGCTACGCCCCATGCACGAGCAAACTGCGCTATTCCCCATTCTTTGCGACTCAGATGCGCACGGACACGATGGTTGGTTGGTTTGTAGCGGTGAAGGGAGCAGAGTACAAAGGCGCGGACCCGTTCATATACACAAAAGTTCCAAGTAGTTTCGATGCTCTGGTATTACAAATGCAACTTCCGTCTGTTTTTAACGTCTTAAATTCAAAGAGCCGTCACAAATTGCTCCGTTTTCACTCCTTGACGACAATCATACAGCACCTGAGGTAACAAACACATCTCGAGCCCCATTGTGCACTCCATTATTCATGCCAACTCAGTGCCTCGCTCTTTACTACTGTGTACCAATCTTGTCGTCCAACTGCAAAACACTGGGCCACAATAAGTTTCCACGTCTCCATTGCACTGCGCATACTACGAAACGCTCCCCAAACTTGGCACTCACCCTCGCAGCCGACTTTTCCGACTTTCCACGACGCTCACGCTAGTGACAGCATTTTTTATAGTTCGACGTCGCGCCAAAGCGAATGAGCACATTTCGCCTACGGCTTAGGCCGCCCTCCTAGTGTGGCTGCTCTGTGTCTGCAGGCAGCGAGGGTCTGCAAGCTTCCTGTGTTCGCACCTATGTCACCTGTGCTTGCTTGTCAGAGACAGACTACCGCAAAACATACAACTCACTCCATGAATTGATTGCTACGGCATCTGTTATCAGCAGTCACAACTAACAACACCAGTAGCAGCTGACTGCATGCAAAGAATAGGAATGTGCAGTGGAATTTACGTGAACTCAGCGCAAGGCAGATCTTTCCGACATAGGCTTGAGAATCTTACAGGAACACTTGTACTGTTTCTAAATTAAGTGTAGGCGTGGGAGGAGGGTGCTTCCTGCGCACTAATAACAGCACGCTTGTCAATTGTGGATGCTAATAATTCGCTTGTATCTTCCTAGACACATCTGCTGGTTGTGAATTATTCCACTTGCATGGCAAGGTACGCATGTAGGTGTGTTAAAAATTCTGGAGGCACTGGGTATTGATCCCAGTTCCTCTCGCATACTAAGCGAGCGCTCTACCATCTGAGCTACGCCCGCCGCCCCGAAGACTAATGGTGCTACATACAGCCATATAGACGACACAGACCCTTCCACTCCCATTATTCAGCAGACAAACACTACTCTCTATGTATCCGTTAGGGTGTCTTTCAGGTTTCGTGCATTATGTATCGAATCGTAGTTGGCCACAATGAAAGTGGCACGTATAACGTCGAAAATAGAATTCGGACACCGCTCTGAGTAAGACCAACGTGTTGTCCACCCTCTAGACTTCAATGAGGTTAAGCCGCGATACCTAAGACAGATCTGCACTCGATGACACCTCGATAACAGCCGGTCCCCACACTTACATCTTGCTCTCCTTACGTCAGTATACATCATATCAGTCTGTGACGCTGGCTTTGCAACATCTTGCGTGCCTTTAGGTTCGCCGCGATCAACACTTACCATGCACTGACAACAAAATATGGTGGCGCCGCGGCTTGAACCCTGGACCTTTCACATGCCAAGCGAACGCTCTACCAACTGAGCTACGCCCCATGCACGAGCAAACTGCGCTATTCCCCATTCTTTGCGACTCAGATGCGCACGGACACGATGGTTGGTTGGTTTGTAGCGGTGAAGGGAGCAGAGTACAAAGGCGCGGACCCGTTCATATACACAAAAGTTCCAAGTAGTTTCGATGCTCTGGTATTACAAATGCAAATTCCGTCTGTTTTTAACGTCTTAAATTGAAAGAGCCGTCACAAATTGCTCCGTTTCTACTCCTTGACGACAATCATACAGCACCTGAGGTAACAAACACATCTCGAGCCCCATTGTGCACTCCATTATTCATGCCAACTCACTGCCTCGCTCTTTACTACTGTGTACCAATCTTGTCGTCCAACTGCAAAACACTGGGCCACAATAAGTTTCCACGTCTCCATTGCACTGCGCATACTACGAAACGCTCCCCAAACTTGGCACTCACCCTCGCAGCCGACTTTTCCGACTTTCCACGACGCTCACGCTAGTGACAGCATTATTTATAGTTCGACGTCGCGCCAAAGCGAATGAGCACATTTCGCCTACGGCTTAGGCCGCCCTCCTAATGTGGCTGCTCGGTGTCTGCAGGCAGCGAGGGTCTGCAAGCTTCCTGTGTTCGCACCTATGTCACCTGTGCTTGCTTGTCAGAGACAGACTACCGCAAAACATACAACTCACTCCATGAATTGATTGCTACGGCATCTGTTATCAGCAGTCACAACTAACAACACCAGTAGCAGCTGACTGCATGCAAAGAATAGGAATGTGCAGTGGAAATTACGTGAACTCAGCGCAAGGCAGATCTTTCCGACATAGGCTTGAGAATCTTACAGGAACACTTGTACTGTTTCTAAATTAAGTGTAGGCGTGGGAGGAGGGTGCTTCCTGCGCACTAATAATAGCACGCTTGTCAATTGTGGATGCTAATCATTCGCTTGTATCTTCCTAGACACATCTGCTGGTTGTGAATTATTCCACTTGCATGGCAAGGTACGCATGTAGGTGTGTTAAAAATTCTGGAGGCACTGGGTATTGATCCCAGTTCCTCTCGCATACTAAGCGGGCGCTCTACCATCTGAGCTACGCCCGCCGCCCCGAAGACTAATGGTGCTACATACAGCCATATAGACGACACAGACCCTTGCACTCCCATTATTCAGCAGACAAACACTACTCTCTATGTATCCGTTAGGGTGTCTTTCAGGTTTCGTGCATTATATATCGAATCGTAGTTGGCCACAATGAAAGTGGCACGTATAACGTCGATAATAGAATTCGGACACCGCTCTGAGTAAGACCAACGTGTTGTCCACCCTCTAGACTTCAATGAGGTTAAGCCGCGATACCTAAGACAGATCTGCACTCGATGACACCTCGATAACAGCCGGTCCCCACACTTACATCTTGCTCTCCTTACGTCAGTATACATCATATCAGTCTGTGACGCTGGCTTTGCAACATCTTGCGTGCCTTTAGGTTCGCCGCGATCAACACTTACCATGCACTGACAACAAAATATGGAGGCGTGGCGGCTTGAACCCTGGACCTTTCACATGCCAAGCGAACGCTCTACCAACTGAGCTACGCCCCATGCACGAGCAAACTGCGCTATTCCCCATTGTTTGCGACTCAGATGCGCACGGACACGATGGTTGGTTGGTTTGTAGTGGTGAAGGGAGCAGAGTACAAAGGCGCGGACCCGTTCATATACACAAAAGTTTCAAGTAGTTTCGATGCTCTGGTATTACAAATGCAACTTCCGTCTGTTTTTAACGTCTTAAATTCAAAGAGCCGTCACAAATTGCTCCGTTTTCACTCCTTGACGACAATCATACAGCACCTGAGGTAACAAACACATCTCGAGCCCCATTGTGCACTCCATTATTCATGCCAACTCAGTGCCTCGCTCTTTACTACTGTGTACCAATCTTGTCGTCCAACTGCAAAACACTGGGCCACAATAAGTTTCCACGTCTCCATTGCACTGCGCATACTACGAAACGCTCCCCAAACTTGGCACTCACCCTCGCAGCCGACTTTTCCGACTTTCCACGACGCTCACGCTAGTGACAGCATTTTTTATAGTTCGACGTCGCGCCAAAGCGAATGAGCACATTTCGCCTACGGCTTAGGCCGCCCTCCTAGTGTGGCTGCTCTGTGTCTGCAGGCAGCGAGGGTCTGCAAGCTTCCTGTGTTCGCACCTATGTCACCTGTGCTTGCTTGTCAGAGACAGACTACCGCAAAACATACAACTCACTCCATGAATTGATTGCTACGGCATCTGTTATCAGCAGTCACAACTAACAACACCAGTAGCAGCTGACTGCATGCAAAGAATAGGAATGTGCAGTGGAATTTACGTGAACTCAGCGCAAGGCAGATCTTTCCGACATAGGCTTGAGAATCTTACAGGAACACTTGTACTGTTTCTAAATTAAGTGTAGGCGTGGGAGGAGGGTGCTTCCTGCGCACTAATAACAGCACGCTTGTCAATTGTGGATGCTAATAATTCGCTTGTATCTTCCTAGACACATCTGCTGGTTGTGAATTATTCCACTTGCATGGCAAGGTACGCATGTAGGTGTGTTAAAAATTCTGGAGGCACTGGGTATTGATCCCAGTTCCTCTCGCATACTAAGCGAGCGCTCTACCATCTGAGCTACGCCCGCCGCCCCGAAGACTAATGGTGCTACATACAGCCATATAGACGACACAGACCCTTCCACTCCCATTATTCAGCAGACAAACACTACTCTCTATGTATCCGTTAGGGTGTCTTTCAGGTTTCGTGCATTATGTATCGAATCGTAGTTGGCCACAATGAAAGTGGCACGTATAACGTCGAAAATAGAATTCGGACACCGCTCTGAGTAAGACCAACGTGTTGTCCACCCTCTAGACTTCAATGAGGTTAAGCCGCGATACCTAAGACAGATCTGCACTCGATGACACCTCGATAACAGCCGGTCCCCACACTTACATCTTGCTCTCCTTACGTCAGTATACATCATATCAGTCTGTGACGCTGGCTTTGCAACATCTTGCGTGCCTTTAGGTTCGCCGCGATCAACACTTACCATGCACTGACAACAAAATATGGAGGCGCCGCGGCTTGAACCCTGGACCTTTCACATGCCAAGCGAACGATCTACCAACTGAGCTACGCCCCATGCACGAGCAATCTGCGCTGTTCCCCATTCTTTGCGACTCAGATGCGCACGGACACCATGGTTGGTTGGTTTGTAGCGGTTAAGGGAGCAGAGTACAAAGGCGCGGACCCGTTCATATACACAAAAGTTCCAAGTAGTTTCGATGCTCTGGTATTACAAATGCAACTTCCGTCTGTTTTTAACGTCTTAAATTCAAAGAGCCGTCACAAATTGCTCCGTTTTCACTCCTCGACGACAATCATACAGCACCTGAGGTAACAAACACATCTCGAGCCCCATTGTGCACTCCATTATTCATGCCAACTCACTGCCTCGCTCTTTACTACTGTGTACCAATCTTGTCGTCCAACTGCAAAACACTGGGCCACAATAAGTTTCCACGTCTCCATTGCACTGCGCATACTACGAAACGCTCCCCAAACTTGGCACTCACCCTCGCAGCCGACTTTTCCGACTTTCCACGACGCTCACGCTAGTGACAGCATTTTTTATAGTTCGACGTCGCGCCAAAGCGAATGAGCACATTTCGCCTACGGCTTAGGCCGCCCTCCTAGTGTGGCTGCTCTGTGTCTGCAGGCAGCGAGGGTCTGCAAGCTTCCTGTGTTCGCACCTATGTCACCTGTGCTTGCTTGTCAGAGACAGACTACCGCAAAACATACAACTCACTCCATGAATTGATTGCTACGGCATCTGTTATCAGCAGTCACAACTAACAACACCAGTAGCAGCTGACTGCATGCAAAGAATAGGAATGTGCAGTGGAATTTACGTGAACTCAGCGCAAGGCAGATCTTTCCGACATAGGCTTGAGAATCTTACAGGAACACTTGTACTGTTTCTAAATTAAGTGTAGGCGTGGGAGGAGGGTGCTTCCTGCGCACTAATAACAGCACGCTTGTCAATTGTGGATGCTAATAATTCGCTTGTATCTTCCTAGACACATCTGCTGGTTGTGAATTATTCCACTTGCATGGCAAGGTACGCATGTAGGTGTGTTAAAAATTCTGGAGGCACTGGGTATTGATCCCAGTTCCTCTCGCATACTAAGCGAGCGCTCTACCATCTGAGCTACGCCCGCCGCCCCGAAGACTAATGGTGCTACATACAGCCATATAGACGACACAGACCCTTCCACTCCCATTATTCAGCAGACAAACACTACTCTCTATGTATCCGTTAGGGTGTCTTTCAGGTTTCGTGCATTATGTATCGAATCGTAGTTGGCCACAATGAAAGTGGCACGTATAACGTCGAAAATAGAATTCGGACACCGCTCTGAGTAAGACCAACGTGTTGTCCACCCTCTAGACTTCAATGAGGTTAAGCCGCGATACCTAAGACAGATCTGCACTCGATGACACCTCGATAACAGCCGGTCCCCACACTTACATCTTGCTCTCCTTACGTCAGTATACATCATATCAGTCTGTGACGCTGGCTTTGCAACATCTTGCGTGCCTTTAGGTTCGCCGCGATCAACACTTACCATGCACTGACAACAAAATATGGTGGCGCCGCGGCTTGAACCCTGGACCTTTCACATGCCAAGCGAACGCTCTACCAACTGAGCTACGCCCCATGCACGAGCAAACTGCGCTATTCCCCATTCTTTGCGACTCAGATGCGCACGGACACGATGGTTGGTTGGTTTGTAGCGGTGAAGGGAGCAGAGTACAAAGGCGCGGACCCGTTCATATACACAAAAGTTCCAAGTAGTTTCGATGCTCTGGTATTACAAATGCAAATTCCGTCTGTTTTTAACGTCTTAAATTGAAAGAGCCGTCACAAATTGCTCCGTTTCTACTCCTTGACGACAATCATACAGCACCTGAGGTAACAAACACATCTCGAGCCCCATTGTGCACTCCATTATTCATGCCAACTCACTGCCTCGCTCTTTACTACTGTGTACCAATCTTGTCGTCCAACTGCAAAACACTGGGCCACAATAAGTTTCCACGTCTCCATTGCACTGCGCATACTACGAAACGCTCCCCAAACTTGGCACTCACCCTCGCAGCCGACTTTTCCGACTTTCCACGACGCTCACGCTAGTGACAGCATTATTTATAGTTCGACGTCGCGCCAAAGCGAATGAGCACATTTCGCCTACGGCTTAGGCCGCCCTCCTAATGTGGCTGCTCGGTGTCTGCAGGCAGCGAGGGTCTGCAAGCTTCCTGTGTTCGCACCTATGTCACCTGTGCTTGCTTGTCAGAGACAGACTACCGCAAAACATACAACTCACTCCATGAATTGATTGCTACGGCATCTGTTATCAGCAGTCACAACTAACAACACCAGTAGCAGCTGACTGCATGCAAAGAATAGGAATGTGCAGTGGAAATTACGTGAACTCAGCGCAAGGCAGATCTTTCCGACATAGGCTTGAGAATCTTACAGGAACACTTGTACTGTTTCTAAATTAAGTGTAGGCGTGGGAGGAGGGTGCTTCCTGCGCACTAATAATAGCACGCTTGTCAATTGTGGATGCTAATCATTCGCTTGTATCTTCCTAGACACATCTGCTGGTTGTGAATTATTCCACTTGCATGGCAAGGTACGCATGTAGGTGTGTTAAAAATTCTGGAGGCACTGGGTATTGATCCCAGTTCCTCTCGCATACTAAGCGGGCGCTCTACCATCTGAGCTACGCCCGCCGCCCCGAAGACTAATGGTGCTACATACAGCCATATAGACGACACAGACCCTTGCACTCCCATTATTCAGCAGACAAACACTACTCTCTATGTATCCGTTAGGGTGTCTTTCAGGTTTCGTGCATTATATATCGAATCGTAGTTGGCCACAATGAAAGTGGCACGTATAACGTCGATAATAGAATTCGGACACCGCTCTGAGTAAGACCAACGTGTTGTCCACCCTCTAGACTTCAATGAGGTTAAGCCGCGATACCTAAGACAGATCTGCACTCGATGACACCTCGATAACAGCCGGTCCCCACACTTACATCTTGCTCTCCTTACGTCAGTATACATCATATCAGTCTGTGACGCTGGCTTTGCAACATCTTGCGTGCCTTTAGGTTCGCCGCGATCAACACTTACCATGCACTGACAACAAAATATGGAGGCGTGGCGGCTTGAACCCTGGACCTTTCACATGCCAAGCGAACGCTCTACCAACTGAGCTACGCCCCATGCACGAGCAAACTGCGCTATTCCCCATTGTTTGCGACTCAGATGCGCACGGACACGATGGTTGGTTGGTTTGTAGTGGTGAAGGGAGCAGAGTACAAAGGCGCGGACCCGTTCATATACACAAAAGTTTCAAGTAGTTTCGATGCTCTGGTATTACAAATGCAACTTCCGTCTGTTTTTAACGTCTTAAATTCAAAGAGCCGTCACAAATTGCTCCGTTTTCACTCCTTGACGACAATCATACAGCACCTGAGGTAACAAACACATCTCGAGCCCCATTGTGCACTCCATTATTCATGCCAACTCAGTGCCTCGCTCTTTACTACTGTGTACCAATCTTGTCGTCCAACTGCAAAACACTGGGCCACAATAAGTTTCCACGTCTCCATTGCACTGCGCATACTACGAAACGCTCCCCAAACTTGGCACTCACCCTCGCAGCCGACTTTTCCGACTTTCCACGACGCTCACGCAACGCTCACGCTAGTGACAGCATTATTTATAGTTCGACGTCGCGCCAAAGCGAATGAGCACATTTCGCCTACGGCTTAGGCCGCCCTCCTAGTGTGGCTGCTCGGTGTCTGCAGGCAGCGAGGGTCTGCAAGCTTCCTGTGTTCGCACCTATGTCACCTGTGCTTGCTTGTCAGAGACAGACTACCGCAAAACATACAACTCACTCCATGAATTGATTGCTACGGCATCTGTTATCAGCAGTCACAACTAACAACACCAGTAGCAGCTGACTGCATGCAAAGAATAGGAATGTGCAGTGGAATTTACGTGAACTCAGCGCAAGGCAGATCTTTCCGACATAGGCTTGAGAATCTTACAGGAACACTTGTACTGTTTCTAAAATAAGTGTAGGCGTGGGAGGAGGCTGCTTCCTGCGCACTAATAACAGCACGCTTGTCAATTGTGGATGCTAATAATTCGCTTGTATCTTCCTAGACACATCTGCTGGTTGTGAATTATTCCACTTGCATGGCAAGGTACGCATGTAGGTGTGTTAAATATTCTGGAAGCACTGGGTATTGATCCCAGTTCCTCTCGCATACTAAGCGAGCGCTCTACCATCTGAGCTACTCCCGCCCCCCCGAAGACTAATGGTGCTACATACAGCCATATAGACGACACAGACCCTTGCACTCCCATTATTCAGCAGACAAACACTACTCTCTATGTATCCGTTAGGGTGTCTTTCAGGTTTCGTGCATTATGTATCGAATCGTAGTTGGCCACAATGAAAGTGGCACGTATAACGTCGAAAATAGAATTCGGACACCGCTCTGAGTAAGACCAACGTGTTGTCCACCCTCTAGACTTCAATGAGGTTAAGCCGCGATACCTAAGACAGATCTGCACTCGATGACACCTCGATAACAGCCGGTCCCCACACTTACATCTTGCTCTCCTTACGTCAGTATACATCATATCAGTCTGTGACGCTGGCTTTGCAACATCTTGCGTGCCTTTAGGTTCGCCGCGATCAACACTTACCATGCACTGACAACAAAATATGGTGGCGCCGCGGCTTGAACCCTGGACCTTTCACATGCCAAGCGAACGCTCTACCAACTGAGCTACGCCCCATGCACGAGCAAACTGCGCTATTCCCCATTCTTTGCGACTCAGATGCGCACGGACACGATGGTTGGTTGGTTTGTAGCGGTGAAGGGAGCAGAGTACAAAGGCGCGGACCCGTTCATATACACAAAAGTTCCAAGTAGTTTCGATGCTCTGGTATTACAAATGCAAATTCCGTCTGTTTTTAACGTCTTAAATTCAAAGAGCCGTCACAAATTGCTCCGTTTTCACTCCTTGACGACAATCATACAGCACCTGAGGTAACAAACACATCTCGAGCCCCATTGTGCACTCCATTATTCATGCCAACTCACTGCCTCGCTCTTTACTACTGTGTACCAATCTTGTCGTCCAACTGCAAAACACTGGGCCACAATAAGTTTCCACGTCTCCATTGCACTGCGCATACTACGAAACGCTCCCCAAACTTGGCACTCACCCTCGCAGCCGACTTTTCCGACTTTCCAGGACGCCCACGCAACGCTCACGCTAGTGACAGCATTATTTATAGTTCGACGTCGCGCCAAAGCGAATGAGCACATTTCGCCTACGGCTTAGGCCGCCCTCCTAGTGTGGCTGCTCGGTGTCTGCAGGCAGCGAGGGTCTGCAAGCTTCCTGTGTTCGCACCTATGTCACCTGTGCTTGCTTGTCAGAGACAGACTACCGCAAAACATACAACTCACTCCATGAATTGATTGCTACGGCATCTGTTATCAGCAGTCACAACTAACAACACCAGTAGCAGCTGACTGCATGCAAAGAATAGGAATGTGCAGTGGAAATTACGTGAACTCAGCGCAAGGCAGATCTTTCCGACATAGGCTTAAGAATCTTACAGGAACACTTGTACTGTTTCTAAATTAAGTGTAGGCGTGGGAGGAGGGTGCTTCCTGCGCACTAATAACAGCACGCTTGTCAATTGTGGATGCTAATCATTCGCTTGTATCTTCCTAGACACATCTGCTGGTTGTGAATTATTCCACTTGCATGGCAAGGTACGCATGTAGGTGTGTTAAAAATTCTGGAGGCACTGGGTATTGATCCCAGTTCCTCTCGCATACTAAGCGGGCGCTCTACCATCTGAGCTACGCCCGCCGCCCCGAAGACTAATGGTGCTACATACAGCCATATAGACGACACAGACCCTTGCACTCCCATTATTCAGCAGACAAACACTACTCTCTATGTATCCGTTAGGGTGTCTTTCAGGTTTTGTGCATTATATATCGAATCGTAGTTGGCCACAATGAAAGTGGCACGTATAACGTCGATAATAGAATTCGGACACCGCTCTGAGTAAGACCAACGTGTTGTCCACCCTCTAGACTTCAATGAGGTTAAGCCGCGATACCTAAGACAGATCTGCACTCGATGACACCTCGATAACAGCCGGTCCCCACACTTACATCTTGCTCTCCTTACGTCAGTATACATCATATCAGTCTGTGACGCTGGCTTTGCAACATCTTGCGTGCCTTTAGGTTCGCCGCGATCAACACTTACCATGCACTGACAACAAAATATGGAGGCGTGGCGGCTTGAACCCTGGACCTTTCACATGCCAAGCGAACGCTCTACCAACTGAGCTACGCCCCATGCACGAGCAAACTGCGCTATTCCCCATTCTTTGCGACTCAGATGCGCACGGACACCATGGTTGGTTGGTTTGTAGTGGTGAAGGGAGCAGAGTACAAAGGCGCGGATCCGTTCATATACACAAAAGTTCCAAGTAGTTTCGATGCTCTGGTATTACAAATGCAAATTCCGTCTGTTTTTAACGTCTTAAATTCAAAGAGCCGTCACAAATTGCTCCGTTTTCACTCCTTGACGACAATCATACAGCACCTGAGGTAACAAACACATCTCGAGCCCCATTGTGCACTCCATTATTCATGCCAACTCACTGCCTCGCTCTTTACTACTGTGTACCAATCTTGTCGTCCAACTGCAAAACACTGGGCCACAATAAGTTTCCACGTCTCCATTGCACTGCGCATACTACGAAACGCTCCCCAAACTTGGCACTCACCCTCGCAGCCGACTTTTCCGACTTTCCACGACGCTCACGCTTTTTTTTTTTTTTCCTTTATTGTGATTTTAATACCTGTGACAAACAGGTAGGCCGGCAGCGGACCAAGTATGCCGCTCTTCGGCCTCAGAGTATACAAGAACAGAGATGAGTGAGATATAAAAACAATCAAGACGGCGGGGTACAAACAGTAGACAAAACAGAGTTAAAACGGAGTCGGTCACGTGCGTAGCACAATGGATAAAAGCGGAGAAACACGGTGCACAAACGCAGATGGCAGATGGCCACACGTGAACCAGCGGAGCACAAACGACGAAACACAAACACACTGCAGGAGAGTCGAGGCACAAACACATGCGATGGTCTTCGGCGTAGGACGATGAAAGTAACTGATGGAAGACAGCAGAGTCGTGGCCTGCCAAGGGGAAAAGGTGTGGGGAAGAGGAGAGAGAGGGGGAGGGGAAGATGCCAGTGGAGGAGAGGGATGGAGGAGAAGGGGGAGGGTAGGGGGAGTGGAAGCCCAAGGAGAAAGGGGAGGGGAGGGAGGGAGAGAAGGGAGAGAGGGTGCCCATAGGAAAAGGAGAGGAGAGGGAAGGTAAGGCTCAAAGTTGGTAGGAGGGGTAGATGGAGGGGAGGAGGGCATCATCAGGGAGGGGGAGTTGACGGAAGCCACCGAGGGAGAGGGTGTGGAGGGTGTAAAGATGGAGAGCAGGTGGGATATAGGAATGCAGGCGCGGCAGCGGGTTGGGGTGGGAGAGGATGGGAGAGACAAGAGGGTGTGGAGGATCAAGCTTGCGGGAGGTGTAGAGGATCCGTAACCGTTCGAGGAAAAGGAGGAGGTGCGGGAAGGGAATCAGGTCATAGAGGATCCGCGTGGGGGAAGGGAGACGGATGCGATAGGCGAGGAGGAGCGCATGGCGTTCTAGGATCTGAATGGACTTGTAGAAGGTAGGAGGGGCAGAGATCCAGGCGGGATGAGCAAGCAAAGGATAGGACGGATGAGGGACTTGTAGGTGTAGAGGATGGTGGAAGGGTCCAGACCCCATGTACGGCCAGAAAGGAGCTTAAGGAGGCGGAGGCGGGAGCGTGCCTTGGCTTGGATCGTCCGGAGATGTGGGTTCCAGGAGAGGCGACGGTCGAGGGTGACACCAAGGTACTTGAGAGTAGGTGTGAGGGTGATGGGACGGCCATAAATAGTAAGATAGAAATCAAGGAGACGGAAGGAACGAGTGGTTTTGCCTACAATGATCGCCTGGGTCTTGGAAGGATTGACCTTGAGCAACCACTGGTTACACCAAGTGGTGAACCGGTCAAGATAGGATTGGAGAAGGTGCTGGGAGCGTTGCAGGGTGGGAGCGAGGGCAAGGAAGGCAGTGTCATCGGCGTACTGGAGAAGGTGTAGGGGAGGTGCAGGTGGAGGCATGTCTGCCGTGTAAAGGAGGTAGAGAAGAGGGGAAAGGACGGAACCTTGGGGCACACCGGCGGAGGGGTAGAAGGTGTAGGAATCAGTGTTGTGGATGGTGACATAGGAAGGACGGTGGGAAAGGAAGGAAGCGACCAGACGGACATAGTTGAGAGGAAGAGCAAAGGTTTGGAGCTTGAAAAGGAGACCGGAATGCCACACACGGTCATATGCGCGTTCGAGGTCGAGGGAAAGGAAGATGGCGGAACGACGGGAATTGAGTTGTTCGGAGAGGAGGTGAGTGAGGTGAAGGAGGAGGTCATCGGCTGAGAAGGACGGCCGAAAGCCACATTGGGTAGGGGGGAGGAGGCGGTGTTGGTGAAGGTGCTTGTGTAGGCGGCGGGTAAGAATGGATTCCAGACGCTCACGCTAGTGACAGCATTTTTTATAGTTCGACGTCGCGCCAAAGCGAATGAGCACATTTCGCCTACGGCTTAGGCCGCCCTCCTAGTGTGGCTGCTCTGTGTCTGCAGGCAGCGAGGGTCTGCAAGCTTCCTGTGTTCGCACCTATGTCACCTGTGCTTGCTTGTCAGAGACAGACTACCGCAAAACATACAACTCACTCCATGAATTGATTGCTACGGCATCTGTTATCAGCAGTCACAACTAACAACACCAGTAGCAGCTGACTGCATGCAAAGAATAGGAATGTGCAGTGGAATTTACGTGAACTCAGCGCAAGGCAGATCTTTCCGACATAGGCTTGAGAATCTTACAGGAACACTTGTACTGTTTCTAAATTAAGTGTAGGCGTGGGAGGAGGGTGCTTCCTGCGCACTAATAACAGCACGCTTGTCAATTGTGGATGCTAATAATTCGCTTGTATCTTCCTAGACACATCTGCTGGTTGTGAATTATTCCACTTGCATGGCAAGGTACGCATGTAGGTGTGTTAAAAATTCTGGAGGCACTGGGTATTGATCCCAGTTCCTCTCGCATACTAAGCGAGCGCTCTACCATCTGAGCTACGCCCGCCGCCCCGAAGACTAATGGTGCTACATACAGCCATATAGACGACACAGACCCTTCCACTCCCATTATTCAGCAGACAAACACTACTCTCTATGTATCCGTTAGGGTGTCTTTCAGGTTTCGTGCATTATGTATCGAATCGTAGTTGGCCACAATGAAAGTGGCACGTATAACGTCGAAAATAGAATTCGGACACCGCTCTGAGTAAGACCAACGTGTTGTCCACCCTCTAGACTTCAATGAGGTTAAGCCGCGATACCTAAGACAGATCTGCACTCGATGACACCTCGATAACAGCCGGTCCCCACACTTACATCTTGCTCTCCTTACGTCAGTATACATCATATCAGTCTGTGACGCTGGCTTTGCAACATCTTGCGTGCCTTTAGGTTCGCCGCGATCAACACTTACCATGCACTGACAACAAAATATGGAGGCGCCGCGGCTTGAACCCTGGACCTTTCACATGCCAAGCGAACGCTCTACCAACTGAGCTACGCCCCATGCACGAGCAAACTGCGCTATTCCCCATTCTTTGCGACTCAGATGCGCACGGACACCATGGTTGGTTGGTTTGTAGCGGTGAAGGGAGCAGAGTACAAAGGCGCGGACCCGTTCATATACACAAAAGTTCCAAGTAGTTTCGATGCTCTGGTATTACAAATGCAAATTCCGTCTGTTTTTAACGTCTTAAATTCAAAGAGCCGTCACAAATTGCTCCGTTTTCACTCCTTGACGACAATCATACAGCACCTGAGGTAACAAACACATCTCGAGCCCCATTGTGCACTCCATTATTCATGCCAACTCACTGCCTCGCTCTTTACTACTGTGTACCAATCTTGTCGTCCAACTGCAAAACACTGGGCCACAATAAGTTTCCACGTCTCCATTGCACTGCGCATACTACGAAACGCTCCCCAAACTTGGCACTCACCCTCGCAGCCGACTTTTCCGACTTTCCACGACGCTCACGCAACGCTCACGCTAGTGACAGCATTTTTTATAGTTCGACGTCGCGCCAAAGCGAATGAGCACATTTCGCCTACGGCTTAGGCCGCCCTCCTAGTGTGGCTGCTCTGTGTCTGCAGGCAGCGAGGGTCTGCAAGCTTCCTGTGTTCGCACCTATGTCACCTGTGCTTGCTTGTCAGAGACAGACTACCGCAAAACATACAACTCACTCCATGAATTGATTGCTACGGCATCTGTTATCAGCAGTCACAACTAACAACACCAGTAGCAGCTGACTGCATGCAAAGAATAGGAATGTGCAGTGGAATTTACGTGAACTCAGCGCAAGGCAGATCTTTCCGACATAGGCTTGAGAATCTTACAGGAACACTTGTACTGTTTCTAAATTAAGTGTAGGCGTGGGAGGAGGGTGCTTCCTGCGCACTAATAACAGCACGCTTGTCAATTGTGGATGCTAATAATTCGCTTGTATCTTCCTAGACACATCTGCTGGTTGTGAATTATTCCACTTGCTTGGCAAGGTACGCATGTAGGTGTGTTAAAAATTCTGGAGGCACTGGGTATTGATCCCAGTTCCTCTCGCATACTAAGCGAGCGCTCTACCATCTGAGCTACGCCCGCCGCCCCGAAGACTAATGGTGCTACATACAGCCATATAGACGACACAGACCCTTCCACTCCCATTATTCAGCAGACAAACACTACTCTCTATGTATCCGTTAGGGTGTCTTTCAGGTTTCGTGCATTATGTATCGAATCATAGTTGGCCACAATGAAAGTGGCACGTATAACGTCGAAAATAGAATTCGGACACCGCTCTGAGTAAGACCAACGTGTTGTCCACCCTCTAGACTTCAATGAGGTTAAGCCGCGATACCTAAGACAGATCTGCACTCGATGACACCTCGATAACAGCCGGTCCCCACACTTACATCTTGCTCTCCTTACGTCAGTATACATCATATCAGTCTGTGACGCTGGCTTTGCAACATCTTGCGTGCCTTTAGGTTCGCCGCGATCAACACTTACCATGCACTGACAACAAAATATGGAGGCGCCGCGGCTTGAACCCTGGACCTTTCACATGCCAAGCGAACGCTCTACCAACTGAGCTACGCCCCATGCACGAGCAAACTGCGCTATTCCCCATTCTTTGCGACTCAGATGCGCACGGACACCATGGTTGGTTGGTTTGTAGCGGTGAAGGGAGCAGAGTACAAAGGCGCGGACCCGTTCATATACACAAAAGTTCCAAGTAGTTTCGATGCTCTGGTATTACAAATGCAAATTCCGTCTGTTTTTAACGTCTTAAATTCAAAGAGCCGTCACAAATTGCTCCGTTTTCACTCCTTGACGACAATCATACAGCACCTGAGGTAACAAACACATCTCGAGCCCCATTGTGCACTCCATTATTCATGCCATCTCACTGCCTCGCTCTTTACTACTGTGTACCAATCTTGTCGTCCAACTGCAAAACACTGGGCCACAATAAGTTTCCACGTCTCCATTGCACTGCGAATACTACGAAACGCTCACCAAACTTGGCACTCACCCTCGCAGCCGACTTTTCCGACTTTCCACGACGCTCACGCAACGCTCACGCTAGTGACAACATTATTTATAGTTCGACGTCGCGCCAAAGCGAATGAGCACATTTCGCCTACGGCTTAGGCCGCCCTCCTAGTGTGGTTGCTCGGTGTCTGCAGGCAGCGAGGTTCTGCAAGCTTCCTGTGTTCGCACCTATGTCACCTGTGCTTGCTTGTCAGAGACAGACTACCGCAAAACATACAACTCACTCCATGAATTGATTGCTACGGCATCTGTTATCAGCAGTCACAACTAACAACACCAGTAGCAGCTGACTGCATGCAAAGAATAGGAATGTGCAGTGGAATTTACGTGAACTCAGCGCAAGGCAGATCTTTCCGACATAGGCTTGAGAATCTTACAGGAACACTTGTACTGTTTCTAAAATAAGTGTAGGCGTGGGAGGAGGCTGCTTCCTGCGCACTAATAACAGCACGCTTGTCAATTGTGGATGCTAATCATTCGCTTGTATCTTCCTAGACACATCTGCTGGTTGTGAATTATTCCACTTGCATGGCAAGGTACGCATGTAGGTGTGTTAAAAATTCTGGAGGCACTGGGTATTGATCCCAGTTCCTCTCGCATACTAAGCGGGCGCTCTACCATCTGAGCTACGCCCGCCGCCCCGAAGACTAATGGTGCTACATACAGCCATATAGACGACACAGACCCTTGCACTCCCATTATTCAGCAGACAAACACTACTCTCTATGTATCCGTTAGGGTGTCTTTCAGGTTTCGTGCATTATATATCGAATCGTAGTTGGCCACAATGAAAGTGGCACGTATAACGTCGATAATAGAATTCGGACACCGCTCTGAGTAAGACCAACGTGTTGTCCACCCTCTAGACTTCAATGAGGTTAAGCCGCGATACCTAAGACAGGTCTGCACTCGATGACACCTCGATAACAGCCGGTCCCCTCACTTACATCTTGCTCTCCTTACGTCAGTATACATCATATCAGTCTGTGACGCTGGCTTTGCAACATCTTGCGTGCCTTTAGGTTCGCCGCGATCAACACTTACCATGCACTGACAACAAAATATGGAGGCGTGGCGGCTTGAACCCTGGACCTTTCACATGCCAAGCGAACGCTCTACCAACTGAGCTACGCCCCATGCACGAGCAAACTGCGCTATTCCCCATTGTTTGCGACTCAGATGCGCACGGACACGATGGTTGGTTGGTTTGTAGTGGTGAAGGGAGCAGAGTACAAAGGCGCGGATCCGTTCATATACACAAAAGTGCCAAGTAGTTTCGATGCTCTGGTATTACAAATGCAACTTCCGTCTGTTTTTAACGTCTTAAATTCAAAGAGCCGTCACAAATTGCTCCGTTTTCACTCCTTGACGACAATCATACAGCACCTGAGGTAACAAACACATCTCGAGCCCCATTGTGCACTCCATTATTCATGCCAACTCAGTGCCTCGCTCTTTACTACTGTGTACCAATCTTGTCGTCCAACTGCAAAACACTGGGCCACAATAAGTTTCCACGTCTCCATTGCACTGCGCATGCTACGAAACGCTCCCCAAACTTGGCACTCACCCTCGCAGCCGACTTTTCCGACTTTCCACGACGCTCACGCTAGTGACAGCATTTTTTATAGTTCGACGTCGCGCCAAAGCGAATGAGCACATTTCGCCTACGGCTTAGGCCGCCCTCCTAGTGTGGCTGCTCTGTGTCTGCAGGCAGCGAGGGTCTGCAAGCTTCCTGTGTTCGCACCTATGTCACCTGTGCTTGCTTGTCAGAGACAGACTACCGCAAAACATACAACTCACTCCATGAATTGATTGCTACGGCATCTGTTATCAGCAGTCACAACTAACAACACCAGTAGCAGCTGACTGCATGCAAAGAATAGGAATGTGCAGTGGAATTTACGTGAACTCAGCGCAAGGCAGATCTTTCCGACATAGGCTTGAGAATCTTACAGGAACACTTGTACTGTTTCTAAATTAAGTGTAGGCGTGGGAGGAGGGTGCTTCCTGCGCACTAATAACAGCACGCTTGTCAATTGTGGATGCTAATAATTCGCTTGTATCTTCCTAGACACATCTGCTGGTTGTGAATTATTCCACTTGCATGGCAAGGTACGCATGTAGGTGTGTTAAAAATTCTGGAGGCACTGGGTATTGATCCCAGTTCCTCTCGCATACTAAGCGAGCGCTCTACCATCTGAGCTACGCCCGCCGCCCCGAAGACTAATGGTGCTACATACAGCCATATAGACGACACAGACCCTTCCACTCCCATTATTCAGCAGACAAACACTACTCTCTATGTATCCGTTAGGGTGTCTTTCAGGTTTCGTGCATTATGTATCGAATCGTAGTTGGCCACAATGAAAGTGGCACGTATAACGTCGAAAATAGAATTCGGACACCGCTCTGAGTAAGACCAACGTGTTGTCCACCCTCTAGACTTCAATGAGGTTAAGCCGCGATACCTAAGACAGATCTGCACTCGATGACACCTCGATAACAGCCGGTCCCCACACTTACATCTTGCTCTCCTTACGTCAGTATACATCATATCAGTCTGTGACGCTGGCTTTGCAACATCTTGCGTGCCTTTAGGTTCGCCGCGATCAACACTTACCATGCACTGACAACAAAATATGGAGGCGCCGCGGTTTGAACCCTGGACCTTTCACATGCCAAGCGAACGCTCTACCAACTGAGCTACGCCCCATGCACGAGCAAACTGCGCTATTCCCCATTCTTTGCGACTCAGATGCGCACGGACACCATGGTTGGTTGGTTTGTAGCGGTGAAGGGAGCAGAGTACAAAGGCGCGGACCCGTTCATATACACAAAAGTTCCAAGTAGTTTCGATGCTCTGGTATTACAAATGCAAATTCCGTCTGTTTTTAACGTCTTAAATTCAAAGAGCCGTCACAAATTGCTCCGTTTTCACTCCTTGACGACAATCATACAGCACCTGAGGTAACAAACACATCTCGAGCCCCATTGTGCACTCCATTATTCATGCCAACTCACTGCCTCGCTCTTTACTACTGTGTACCAATCTTGTCGTCCAACTGCAAAACACTGGGCCACAATAAGTTTCCACGTCTCCATTGCACTGCGCATACTACGAAACGCTCCCCAAACTTGGCACTCACCCTCGCAGCCGACTTTTCCGACTTTCCACGACGCTCACGCAACGCTCACGCTAGTGACAACATTATTTATAGTTCGACGTCGCGCCAAAGCGAATGAGCACATTTCGCCTACGGCTTAGGCCGCCCTCCTAGTGTGGCTGCTCGGTGTCTGCAGGCAGCGAGGTTCTGCAAGCTTCCTGTGTTCGCACCTATGTCACCTGTGCTTGCTTGTCAGAGACAGACTACCGCAAAACATACAACTCACTCCATGAATTGATTGCTACGGCATCTGTTATCAGCAGTCACAACTAACAACACCAGTAGCAGCTGACTGCATGCAAAGAATAGGAATGTGCAGTGGAATTTACGTGAACTCAGCGCAAGGCAGATCTTTCCGACATAGGCTTGAGAATCTTACAGGAACACTTGTACTGTTTCTAAAATAAGTGTAGGCGTGGGAGGAGGGTGCTTCCTGCGCACTAATAACAGCACGCTTGTCAATTGTGGATGCTAATCATTCGCTTGTATCTTCCTAGACACATCTGCTGGTTGTGAATTATTCCACTTGCATGGCAAGGTACGCATGTAGGTGTGTTAAAAATTCTGGAGGCACTGGGTATTGATCCCAGTTCCTCTCGCATACTAAGTGGGCGCTCTACCATCTGAGCTACGCCCGCCGCCCCGAAGACTAATGGTGCTACATACAGCCATATAGACGACACAGACCCTTGCACTCCCATTATTCAGCAGACAAACACTACTCTCTATGTATCCGTTAGGGTGTCTTTCAGGTTTCGTGCATTATATATCGAATCGTAGTTGGCCACAATGAAAGTGGCACGTATAACGTCGATAATAGAATTCGGACACCGCTCTGAGTAAGACCAACGTGTTGTCCACCCTCTAGACTTCAATGAGGTTAAGCCGCGATACCTAAGACAGATCTGCACTCGATGACACCTCGATAACAGCCGGTCCCCACACTTACATCTTGCTCTCCTTACGTCAGTATACATCATATCAGTCTGTGACGCTGGCTTTGCAACATCTTGCGTGCCTTTAGGTTCGCCGCGATCAACACTTACCATGCACTGACAACAAAATATGGAGGCGTGGCGGCTTGAACCCTGGACCTTTCACATGCCAAGCGAACGCTCTACCAACTGAGCTACGCCCCATGCACGAGCAAACTGCGCTATTCCCCATTGTTTGCGACTCAGATGCGCACGGACACGATGGTTGGTTGGTTTGTAGTGGTGAAGGGAGCAGAGTACAAAGGCGCGGATCCGTTCATATACACAAAAGTGCCAAGTAGTTTCGATGCTCTGGTATTACAAATGCAAATTCCGTCTGTTTTTAACGTCTTAAATTCAAAGAGCCGTCACAAATTGCTCCGTTTTCACTCCTTGACGACAATCATACAGCACCTGAGGTAACAAACACATCTCGAGCCCCATTGTGCACTCCATTATTCATGCCAACTCAGTGCCTCGCTCTTTACTACTGTGTACCAATCTTGTCGTCCAACTGCAAAACACTGGGCCACAATAAGTTTCCACGTCTCCATTGCACTGCGCATGCTACGAAACGCTCCCCAAACTTGGCACTCACCCTCGCAGCCGACTTTTCCGACTTTCCACGACGCTCACGCTAGTGACAGCATTTTTTATAGTTCGACGTCGCGCCAAAGCGAATGTGCACATTTCGCCTACGGCTTATGCCGCCCTCCTAGTGTGGCTGCTCTGTGTCTGCAGGCAGCGAGGGTCTGCAAGCTTCCTGTGTTCGCACCTATGTCACCTGTGCTTGCTTGTCAGAGACAGACTACCGCAAAACATACAACTCACTCCATGAATTGATTGCTACGGCATCTGTTATCAGCAGTCACAACTAACAACACCAGTAGCAGCTGACTGCATGCAAAGAATAGGAATGTGCAGTGGAATTTACGTGAACTCAGCGCAAGGCAGATCTTTCCGACATAGGCTTGAGAATCTTACAGGAACACTTGTACTGTTTCTAAATTAAGTGTAGGCGTGGGAGGAGGGTGCTTCCTGCGCACTAATAACAGCACGCTTGTCAATTGTGGATGCTAATAATTCGCTTGTATCTTCCTAGACACATCTGCTGGTTGTGAATTATTCCACTTGCATGGCAAGGTACGCATGTAGGTGTGTTAAAAATTCTGGAGGCACTGGGTATTGATCCCAGTTCCTCTCGCATACTAAGCGGGCGCTCTACCATCTGAGCTACGCCCGCCGCCCCGAAGACTAATGGTGCTACATACAGCCATATAGACGACACAGACCCTTGCACTCCCATTATTCAGCAGACAAACACTACTCTCTATGTATCCGTTAGGGTGTCTTTCAGGTTTCGTGCATTATGTATCGAATCGTAGTTGGCCACAATGAAAGTGGCACGTATAACGTCGAAAATAGAATTCGGACACCGCTCTGAGTAAGACCAACGTGTTGTCCACCCTCTAGACTTCAATGAGGTTAAGCCGCGATACCTAAGACAGATCTGCACTCGATGACACCTCGATAACAGCCGGTCCCCACACTTACATCTTGCTCTCCTTACGTCAGTATACATCATATCAGTCTGTGACGCTGGCTTTGCAACATCTTGCGTGCCTTTAGGTTCGCCGCGATCAACACTTACCATGCACTGACAACAAAATATGGAGGCGCCGCGGCTTGAACCCTGGACCTTTCACATGCCAAGCGAACGCTCTACCAACTGAGCTACGCCCCATGCACGAGCAAACTGCGCTATTCCCCATTCTTTGCGACTCAGATGCGCACGGACACGATGGTTGGTTGGTTTGTAGCGGTGAAGGGAGCAGAGTACAAAGGCGCGGACCCGTTCATATACACAAAAGTTCCAAGTAGTTTCGATGCTCTGGTATTACAAATGCAAATTCCGTCTGTTTTTAACGTCTTAAATTCAAAGAGCCGTCACAAATTGCTCCGTTTTCACTCCTTGACGACAATCATACAGCACCTGAGGTAACAAACACATCTCGAGCCCCATTGTGCACTCCATTATTCATGCCAACTCACTGCCTCGCTCTTTACTACTGTGTACCAATCTTGTCGTCCAACTGCAAAACACTGGGCCACAATAAGTTTCCACGTCTCCATTGCACTGCGCATACTACGAAACGCTCCCCAAACTTGGCACTCACCCTCGCAGCCGACTTTTCCGACTTTCCACGACGCTCACGCAACGCTCACGCTAGTGACAACATTATTTATAGTTCGACGTCGCGCCAAAGCGAATGAGCACATTTCGCCTACGGCTTAGGCCGCCCTCCTAGTGTGGCTGCTCGGTGTCTGCAGGCAGCGAGGTTCTGCAAGCTTCCTGTGTTCGCACCTATGTCACCTGTGCTTGCTTGTCAGAGACAGACTACCGCAAAACATACAACTCACTCCATGAATTGATTGCTACGGCATCTGTTATCAGCAGTCACAACTAACAACACCAGTAGCAGCTGACTGCATGCAAAGAATAGGAATGTGCAGTGGAATTTACGTGAACTCAGCGCAAGGCAGATCTTTCCGACATAGGCTTGAGAATCTTACAGGAACACTTGTACTGTTTCTAAAATAAGTGTAGGCGTGGGAGGAGGGTGCTTCCTGCGCACTAATAACAGCACGCTTGTCAATTGTGGATGCTAATCATTCGCTTGTATCTTCCTAGACACATCTGCTGGTTGTGAATTATTCCACTTGCATGGCAAGGTACGCATGTAGGTGTGTTAAAAATTCTGGAGGCACTGGGTATTGATCCCAGTTCCTCTCGCATACTAAGCGGGCGCTCTACCATCTGAGCTACGCCCGCCGCCCCGAAGACTAATGGTGCTACATACAGCCATATAGACGACACAGACCCTTGCACTCCCATTATTCAGCAGACAAACACTACTCTCTATGTATCCGTTAGGGTGTCTTTCAGGTTTCGTGCATTATATATCGAATCGTAGTTGGCCACAATGAAAGTGGCACGTATAACGTCGATAATAGAATTCGGACACCGCTCTGAGTAAGACCAACGTGTTGTCCACCCTCTAGACTTCAATGAGGTTAAGCCGCGATACCTAAGACAGATCTGCACTCGATGACACCTCGATAACAGCCGGTCCCCACACTTACATCTTGCTCTCCTTACGTCAGTATACATCATATCAGTCTGTGACGCTGGCTTTGCAACATCTTGCGTGCCTTTAGGTTCGCCGCGATCAACACTTACCATGCACTGACAACAAAATATGGAGGCGTGGCGGCTTGAACCCTGGACCTTTCACATGCCAAGCGAACGCTCTACCAACTGAGCTACGCCCCATGCACGAGCAAACTGCGCTATTCCCCATTGTTTGCGACTCAGATGCGCACGGACACGATGGTTGGTTGGTTTGTAGTGGTGAAGGGAGCAGAGTACAAAGGCGCGGATCCGTTCATATACACAAAAGTGCCAAGTAGTTTCGATGCTCTGGTATTACAAATGCAAATTCCGTCTGTTTTTAACGTCTTAAATTCAAAGAGCCGTCACAAATTGCTCCGTTTTCACTCCTTGACGACAATCATACAGCACCTGAGGTAACAAACACATCTCGAGCCCCATTGTGCACTCCATTATTCATGCCAACTCAGTGCCTCGCTCTTTACTACTGTGTACCAATCTTGTCGTCCAACTGCAAAACACTGGGCCACAATAAGTTTCCACGTCTCCATTGCACTGCGCATGCTACGAAACGCTCCCCAAACTTGGCACTCACCCTCGCAGCCGACTTTTCCGACTTTCCACGACGCTCACGCTAGTGACAGCATTTTTTATAGTTCGACGTCGCGCCAAAGCGAATGTGCACATTTCGCCTACGGCTTATGCCGCCCTCCTAGTGTGGCTGCTCTGTGTCTGCAGGCAGCGAGGGTCTGCAACCTTCCTGTGTTCGCACCTATGTCACCTGTGCTTGCTTGTCAGAGACAGACTACCGCAAAACATACAACTCACTCCATGAATTGATTGCTACGGCATCTGTTATCAGCAGTCACAACTAACAACACCAGTAGCAGCTGACTGCATGCAAAGAATAGGAATGTGCAGTGGAATTTACGTGAACTCAGCGCAAGGCAGATCTTTCCGACATAGGCTTGAGAATCTTACAGGAACACTTGTACTGTTTCTAAATTAAGTGTAGGCGTGGGAGGAGGGTGCTTCCTGCGCACTAATAACAGCACGCTTGTCAATTGTGGATGCTAATAATTCGCTTGTATCTTCCTAGACACATCTGCTGGTTGTGAATTATTCCACTTGCATGGCAAGGTACGCATGTAGGTGTGTTAAAAATTCTGGAGGCACTGGGTATTGATCCCAGTTCCTCTCGCATACTAAGCGGGCGCTCTACCATCTGAGCTACGCCCGCCGCCCCGAAGACTAATGGTGCTACATACAGCCATATAGACGACACAGACCCTTGCACTCCCATTATTCAGCAGACAAACACTACTCTCTATGTATCCGTTAGGGTGTCTTTCAGGTTTCGTGCATTATGTATCGAATCGTAGTTGGCCACAATGAAAGTGGCACGTATAACGTCGAAAATAGAATTCGGACACCGCTCTGAGTAAGACCAACGTGTTGTCCACCCTCTAGACTTCAATGAGGTTAAGCCGCGATACCTAAGACAGATCTGCACTCGATGACACCTCGATAACAGCCGGTCCCCACACTTACATCTTGCTCTCCTTACGTCAGTATACATCATATCAGTCTGTGACGCTGGCTTTGCAACATCTTGCGTGCCTTTAGGTTCGCCGCGATCAACACTTACCATGCACTGACAACAAAATATGGAGGCGCCGCGGCTTGAACCCTGGACCTTTCACATGCCAAGCGAACGCTCTACCAACTGAGCTACGCCCCATGCACGAGCAAACTGCGCTATTCCCCATTCTTTGCGACTCAGATGCGCACGGACACGATGGTTGGTTGGTTTGTAGCGGTGAAGGGAGCAGAGTACAAAGGCGCGGACCCGTTCATATACACAAAAGTTCCAAGTAGTTTCGATGCTCTGGTATTACAAATGCAAATTCCGTCTGTTTTTAACGTCTTAAATTCAAAGAGCCGTCACAAATTGCTCCGTTTTCACTCCTTGACGACAATCATACAGCACCTGAGGTAACAAACACATCTCGAGCCCCATTGTGCACTCCATTATTCATGCCAACTCACTGCCTCGCTCTTTACTACTGTGTACCAATCTTGTCGTCCAACTGCAAAACACTGGGCCACAATAAGTTTCCACGTCTCCATTGCACTGCGCATACTACGAAACGCTCCCCAAACTTGGCACTCACCCTCGCAGCCGACTTTTCCGACTTTCCACGACGCTCACGCAACGCTCACGCTAGTGACAGCATTATTTATAGTTCGACGTCGCGCCAAAGCGAATGAGCACATTTCGCCTACGGCTTAGGCCGCCCTCCTAGTGTGGCTGCTCTGTGTCTGCAGGCAGCGAGGGTCTGCAAGCTTCCTGTGTTCGCACCTATGTCACCTGTGCTTGCTTGTCAGAGACAGACTACCGCAAAACATACAACTCACTCCATGAATTGATTGCTACGGCATCTGTTATCAGCAGTCACAACTAACAACACCAGTAGCAGCTGACTGCATGCAAAGAATAGGAATGTGCAGTGGAATTTACGTGAACTCAGCGCAAGGCAGATCTTTCCGACATAGGCTTGAGAATCTTACAGGAACACTTGTACTGTTTCTAAATTAAGTGTAGGCGTGGGAGGAGGGTGCTTCCTGCGCACTAATAACAGCACGCTTGTCAATTGTGGATGCTAATAATTCGCTTGTATCTTCCTAGACACATCTGCTGGTTGTGAATTATTCCACTTGCATGGCAAGGTACGCATGTAGGTGTGTTAAAAATTCTGGAGGCACTGGGTATTGATCCCAGTTCCTCTCGCATACTAAGCGAGCGCTCTACCATCTGAGCTACGCCCGCCGCCCCGAAGACTAATGGTGCTACATACAGCCATATAGACGACACAGACCCTTCCACTCCCATTATTCAGCAGACAAACACTACTCTCTATGTATCCGTTAGGGTGTCTTTCAGGTTTCGTGCATTATGTATCGAATCGTAGTTGGCCACAATGAAAGTGGCACGTATAACGTCGAAAATAGAATTCGGACACCGCTCTGAGTAAGACCAACGTGTTGTCCACCCTCTAGACTTCAATGAGGTTAAGCCGCGATACCTAAGACAGATCTGCACTCGATGACACCTCGATAACAGCCGGTCCCCACACTTACATCTTGCTCTCCTTACGTCAGTATACATCATATCAGTCTGTGACGCTGGCTTTGCAACATCTTGCGTGCCTTTAGGTTCGCCGCGATCAACACTTACCATGCACTGACAACAAAATATGGAGGCGCCGCGGCTTGAACCCTGGACCTTTCACATGCCAAGCGAACGCTCTACCAACTGAGCTACGCCCCATGCACGAGCAAACTGCGCTATTCCCCATTCTTTGCGTCTCAGATGCGCACGGACACCATGGTTGGTTGGTTTGTAGCGGTGAAGGGAGCAGAGTACAAAGGCGCGGACCCGTTCATATACACAAAAGTTCCAAGTAGTTTCGATGCTCTGGTATTACAAATGCAAATTCCGTCTGTTTTTAACGTCTTAAATTCAAAGAGCCGTCACAAATTGCTCCGTTTTCACTCCTTGACGACAATCATACAGCACCTGAGGTAACAAACACATCTCGAGCCCCATTGTGCACTCCATTATTCATGCCAACTCACTGCCTCGCTCTTTACTACTGTGTACCAATCTTGTCGTCCAACTGCAAAACACTGGGCCACAATAAGTTTCCACGTCTCCATTGCACTGCGCATACTACGAAACGCTCCCCAAACTTGGCACTCACCCTCGCAGCCGACTTTTCCGACTTTCCACGACGCTCACGCAACGCTTACGCTAGTGACAACATTATTTATAGTTCGACGTCGCGCCAAAGCGAATGAGCACATTTCGCCTACGGCTTAGGCCGCCCTCCTAGTGTGGCTGCTCGGTGTCTGCAGGCAGCGAGGTTCTGCAAGCTTCCTGTGTTCGCACCTATGTCACCTGTGCTTGCTTGTCAGAGACAGACTACCGCAAAACATACAACTCACTCCATGAATTGATTGCTACGGCATCTGTTATCAGCAGTCACAACTAACAACACCAGTAGCAGCTGACTGCATGCAAAGAATAGGAATGTGCAGTGGAATTTACGTGAACTCAGCGCAAGGCAGATCTTTCCGACATAGGCTTGAGAATCTTACAGGAACACTTGTACTGTTTCTAAAATAAGTGTAGGCGTGGGAGGAGGCTGCTTCCTGCGCACTAATAACAGCACGCTTGTCAATTGTTGATGCTAATAATTCGCTTGTATCTTCCTAGACACATCTGCTGGTTGTGAATTATTCCACTTGCATGGCAAGGTACGCATGTAGGTGTGTTAAAAATTCTGGAGGCACTGGGTATTGATCCCAGTTCCTCTCGCATACTAAGCGGGCGCTCTACCATCTGAGCTACGCCCGCCGCCCCGAAGACTAATGGTGCTACATACAGCCATATAGACGACACAGACCCTTCCACTCCCATTATTCAGCAGACAAACACTACTCTCTATGTATCCGTTAGGGTGTCTTTCAGGTTTCGTGCATTATGTATCGAATCGTAGTTGGCCACAATGAAAGTGGCACGTATAACGTCGAAAATAGAATTCGGACACCGCTCTGAGTAAGACCAACGTGTTGTCCACCCTCTAGACTTCAATGAGGTTAAGCCGCGATACCTAAGACAGATCTGCACTCGATGACACCTCGATAACAGCCGGTCCCCACACTTACATCTTGCTCTCCTTACGTCAGTATACATCATATCAGTCTGTGACGCTGGCTTTGCAACATCTTGCGTGCCTTTAGGTTCGCCGCGATCAACACTTACCATGCACTGACAACAAAATATGGAGGCGCCGCGGCTTGAACCCTGGACCTTTCACATGCCAAGCGAACGCTCTACCAACTGAGCTACGCCCCATGCACGAGCAAACTGCGCTATTCCCCATTCTTTGCGACTCAGATGCGCACGGACACGATGGTTGGTTGGTTTGTAGTGGTGAAGGGAGCAGAGTACAAAGGCGCGGATCCGTTCATATACACAAAAGTTCCAAGTAGTTTCGATGCTCTGGTATTACAAATGCAACTTCCGTCTGTTTTTAACGTCTTAAATTCAAAGAGCCGTCACAAATTGCTCCGTTTTCACTCCTTGACGACAATCATACAGCACCTGAGGTAACAAACACATCTCGAGCCCCATTGTGCACTCCATTATTCATGCCAACTCACTGCCTCGCTCTTTACTACTGTGTACCAATCTTGTCGTCCAACTGCAAAACACTGGGCCACAATAAGTTTCCACGTCTCCATTGCACTGCGCATACTACGAAACGCTCCCCAAACTTGGCACTCACCCTCGCAGCCGACTTTTCCGACTTTCCACGACGCTCACGCAACGCTCACGCTAGTGACAGCATTATTTATAGTTCGACGTCGCGCCAAAGCGAATGAGCACATTTCGCCTACGGCTTAGGCCGCCCTCCTAGTGTGGCTGCTCGGTGTCTGCAGGCAGCGAGGTTCTGCAAGCTTCCTGTGTTCGCACCTATGTCACCTGTGCTTGCTTGTCAGAGACAGACTACCGCAAAACATACAACTCACTCCATGAATTGATTGCTACGGCATCTGTTATCAGCAGTCACAACTAACAACACCAGTAGCAGCTGACTGCATGCAAAGAATAGGAATGTGCAGTGGAATTTACGTGAACTCAGCGCAAGGCAGATCTTTCCGACATAGGCTTGAGAATCTTACAGGAACACTTGTACTGTTTCTAAAATAAGTGTAGGCGTGGGAGGAGGCTGCTTCCTGCGCACTAATAACAGCACGCTTGTCAATTGTGGATGCTAATCATTCGCTTGTATCTTCCTAGACACATCTGCTGGTTGTGAATTATTCCACTTGCATGGCAAGGTACGCATGTAGGTGTGTTAAAAATTCTGGAGGCACTGGGTATTGATCCCAGTTCCTCTCGCATACTAAGCGGGCGCTCTACCATCTGAGCTACGCCCGCCGCCCCGAAGACTAATGGTGCTACATACAGCCATATAGACGACACAGACCCTTGCACTCCCATTATTCAGCAGACAAACACTACTCTCTATGTATCCGTTAGGGTGTCTTTCAGGTTTCGTGCATTATATATCGAATCGTAGTTGGCCACAATGAAAGTGGCACGTATAACGTCGATAATAGAATTCGGACACCGCTCTGAGTAAGACCAACGTGTTGTCCACCCTCTAGACTTCAATGAGGTTAAGCCGCGATACCTAAGACAGATCTGCACTCGATGACACCTCGATAACAGCCGGTCCCCACACTTACATCTTGCTCTCCTTACGTCAGTATACATCATATCAGTCTGTGACGCTGGCTTTGCAACATCTTGCGTGCCTTTAGGTTCGCCGCGATCAACACTTACCATGCACTGACAACAAAATATGTAGGCGTGGCGGCTTGAACCCTGGACCTTTCACATGCCAAGCGAACGCTCTACCAACTGAGCTACGCCCCATGCACGAGCAAACTGCGCTATTCCCCATTGTTTGCGACTCAGATGCGCACGGACACGATGGTTGGTTGGTTTGTAGTGGTGAAGGGAGCAGAGTACAAAGGCGCGGATCCGTTCATATACACAAAAGTTCCAAGTAGTTTCGATGCTCTGGTATTACAAATGCAACTTCCGTCTGTTTTTAACGTCTTAAATTCAAAGAGCCGTCACAAATTGCTCCGTTTTCACTCCTTGACGACAATCATACAGCACCTGAGGTAACAAACACATCTCGAGCCCCATTGTGCACTCCATTATTCATGCCAACTCAGTGCCTCGCTCTTTACTACTGTGTACCAATCTTGTCGTCCAACTGCAAAACACTGGGCCACAATAAGTTTCCACGTCTCCATTGCACTGCGCATGCTACGAAACGCTCCCCAAACTTGGCACTCACCCTCGCAGCCGACTTTTCCGACTTTCCACGACGCTCACGCTAGTGACAGCATTTTTTATAGTTCGACGTCGCGCCAAAGCGAATGAGCACATTTCGCCTACGGCTTAGGCCGCCCTCCTAGTGTGGCTGCTCTGTGTCTGCAGGCAGCGAGGGTCTGCAAGCTTCCTGTGTTCGCACCTATGTCACCTGTGCTTGCTTGTCAGAGACAGACTACCGCAAAACATACAACTCACTCCATGAATTGATTGCTACGGCATCTGTTATCAGCAGTCACAACTAACAACACCAGTAGCAGCTGACTGCATGCAAAGAATAGGAATGTGCAGTGGAATTTACGTGAACTCAGCGCAAGGCAGATCTTTCCGACATAGGCTTGAGAATCTTACAGGAACACTTGTACTGTTTCTAAATTAAGTGTAGGCGTGGGAGGAGGGTGCTTCCTGCGCACTAATAACAGCACGCTTGTCAATTGTGGATGCTAATAATTCGCTTGTATCTTCCTAGACACATCTGCTGGTTGTGAATTATTCCACTTGCATGGCAAGGTACGCATGTAGGTGTGTTAAAAATTCTGGAGGCACTGGGTATTGATCCCAGTTCCTCTCGCATACTAAGCGAGCGCTCTACCATCTGAGCTACGCCCGCCGCCCCGAAGACTAATGGTGCTACATACAGCCATATAGACGACACAGACCCTTCCACTCCCATTATTCAGCAGACAAACACTACTCTCTATGTATCCGTTAGGGTGTCTTTCAGGTTTCGTGCATTATGTATCGAATCGTAGTTGGCCACAATGAAAGTGGCACGTATAACGTCGAAAATAGAATTCGGACACCGCTCTGAGTAAGACCAACGTGTTGTCCACCCTCTAGACTTCAATGAGGTTAAGCCGCGATACCTAAGACAGATCTGCACTCGATGACACCTCGATAACAGCCGGTCCCCACACTTACATCTTGCTCTCCTTACGTCAGTATACATCATATCAGTCTGTGACGCTGGCTTTGCAACATCTTGCGTGCCTTTAGGTTCGCCGCGATCAACACTTACCATGCACTGACAACAAAATATGGTGGCGCCGCGGCTTGAACCCTGGACCTTTCACATGCCAAGCGAACGCTCTACCAACTGAGCTACGCCCCATGCACGAGCAAACTGCGCTATTCCCCATTCTTTGCGACTCAGATGCGCACGGACACCATGGTTGGTTGGTTTGTAGCGGTGAAGGGAGCAGAGTACAAAGGCGCGGACCCGTTCATATACACAAAAGTTCCAAGTAGTTTCGATGCTCTGGTATTACAAATGCAAATTCCGTCTGTTTTTAACGTCTTAAATTCAAAGAGCCGTCACAAATTGCTCCGTTTTCACTCCTTGACGACAATCATACAGCACCTGAGGTAACAAACACATCTCGAGCCCCATTGTGCACTCCATTATTCATGCCAACTCACTGCCTCGCTCTTTACTACTGTGTACCAATCTTGTCGTCCAACTGCAAAACACTGGGCCACAATAAGTTTCCACGTCTCCATTGCACTGCGCATACTACGAAACGCTCCCCAAACTTGGCACTCACCCTCGCAGCCGACTTTTCCGACTTTCCACGACGCTCACGCAACGCTTACGCTAGTGACAACATTATTTATAGTTCGACGTCGCGCCAAAGCGAATGAGCACATTTCGCCTACGGCTTAGGCCGCCCTCCTAGTGTGGCTGCTCGGTGTCTGCAGGCAGCGAGGGTCTGCAAGCTTCCTGTGTTCGCACCTATGTCACCTGTGCTTGCTTGTCAGAGACAGACTACCGCAAAACATACAACTCACTCCATGAATTGATTGCTACGGCATCTGTTATCAGCAGTCACAACTAACAACACCAGTAGCAGCTGACTGCATGCAAAGAATAGGAATGTGCAGTGGAATTTACGTGAACTCAGCGCAAGGCAGATCTTTCCGACATAGGCTTGAGAATCTTACAGGAACACTTGTACTGTTTCTAAATTAAGTGTAGGCGTGGGAGGAGGGTGCTTCCTGCGCACTAATAACAGCACGCTTGTCAATTGTGGATGCTAATCATTCGCTTGTATCTTCCTAGACACATCTGCTGGTTGTGAATTATTCCACTTGCATGGCAAGGTACGCATGTAGGTGTGTTAAAAATTCTGGAGGCACTGGGTATTGATCCCAGTTCCTCTCGCATACTAAGCGGGCGCTCTACCATCTGAGCTACGCCCGCCGCCCCGAAGACTAATGGTGCTACATACAGCCATATAGACGACACAGACCCTTCCACTCCCATTATTCAGCAGACAAACACTACTCTCTATGTATCCGTTAGGGTGTCTTTCAGGTTTCGTGCATTATGTATCGAATCGTAGTTGGCCACAATGAAAGTGGCACGTATAACGTCGAAAATAGAATTCGGACACCGCTCTGAGTAAGACCAACGTGTTGTCCACCCTCTAGACTTCAATGAGGTTAAGCCGCGATACCTAAGACAGATCTGCACTCGATGACACCTCGATAACAGCCGGTCCCCACACTTACATCTTGCTCTCCTTACGTCAGTATACATCATATCAGTCTGTGACGCTGGCTTTGCAACATCTTGCGTGCCTTTAGGTTCGCCGCGATCAACACTTACCATGCACTGACAACAAAATATGGTGGCGCCGCGGCTTGAACCCTGGACCTTTCACATGCGAAGCGAACGCTCTACCAACTGAGCTACGCCCCATGCACGAGCAAACTGCGCTATTCCCCATTCTTTGCGACTCAGATGCGCACGGACACGATGGTTGGTTGGTTTGTAGCGGTGAAGGGAGCAGAGTACAAAGGCGCGGACCCGTTCATATACACAAAAGTTCCAAGTAGTTTCGATGCTCTGGTATTACAAATGCAAATTCCGTCTGTTTTTAACGTCTTAAATTCAAAGAGCCGTCACAAATTGCTCCGTTTTCACTCCTTGACGACAATCATACAGCACCTGAGGTAACAAACACATCTCGAGCCCCATTGTGCACTCCATTATTCATGCCAACTCAGTGCCTCGCTCTTTACTACTGTGTACCAATCTTGTCGTCCAACTGCAAAACACTGGGCCACAATAAGTTTCCACGTCTCCATTGCACTGCGCATACTACGAAACGCTCCCCAAACTTGGCACTCACCCTCGCAGCCGACTTTTCCGACTTTCCACGACGCTCACGCTAGTGACAGCATTATTTATAGTTCGACGTCGCGCCAAAGCGAATGAGCACATTTCGCCTACGGCTTAGGCCGCCCTCCTAGTGTGGCTGCTCGGTGTCTGCAGGCAGCGAGGGTCTGCAAGCTTCCTGTGTTCGCACCTATGTCACCTGTGCTTGCTTGTCAGAGACAGACTACCGCAAAACATACAACTCACTCCATGAATTGATTGCTACGGCATCTGTTATCAGCAGTCACAACTAACAACACCAGTAGCAGCTGACTGCATGCAAAGAATAGGAATGTGCAGTGGAATTTACGTGAACTCATCGCAAGGCAGATCTTTCCGACATAGGCTTGAGAATCTTACAGGAACACTTGTACTGTTTCTAAAATAAGTGTAGGCGTGGGAGGAGGCTGCTTCCTGCGCACTAATAACAGCACGCTTGTCAATTGTGGATGCTAATAATTCGCTTGTATCTTCCTAGACACATCTGCTGGTTGTGAATTATTCCACTTGCATGGCAAGGTACGCATGTAGGTGTGTTAAAAATTCTGGAGGCACTGGGTATTGATCCCAGTTCCTCTCGCATACTAAGCGAGCGCTCTACCATCTGAGCTACGCCCGCCGCCCCGAAGACTAATGGTGCTACATACAGCCATATAGACGACACAGACCCTTGCACTCCCATTATTCAGCAGACAAACACTACTCTCTATGTATCCGTTAGGGTGTCTTTCAGGTTTCGTGCATTATGTATCGAATCGTAGTTGGCCACAATGAAAGTGGCACGTATAACGTCGATAATAGAATTCGGACACCGCTCTGAGTAAGACCAACGTGTTGTCCACCCTCTAGACTTCAATGAGGTTAAGCCGCGATACCTAAGACAGATCTGCACTCGATGACACCTCGATAACAGCCGGTCCCCACACTTACATCTTGCTCTCCTTACGTCAGTATACATCATATCAGTCTGTGACGCTGGCTTTGCAACATCTTGCGTGCCTTTAGGTTCGCCGCGATCAACACTTACCATGCACTGACAACAAAATATGGAGCCAACGCGGTTTGAACCCTGGACCTTTCACATGCCAAGCGAACACTCTACCAACTGAGCTACGCCCCATGCACGAGCAAACTGCGCTATTCCCCATTCTTTGCGACTCAGATGCGCACGGACACCATGGTTGGTTGGTTTGTAGCGGTGAAGGGAGCAGAGTACAAAGGCACGGACCCGTTCATATACACAAAAGTTCCAAGTAGTTTCGATGCTCTGGTATTACAAATGCAAATTCCGTCTGTTTCTAACGTCTTAAATTCAAAGAGCCGTCACAAATTGCTCCGTTTTCACTCCTTGACGACAATCATACAGCACCTGAGGTAACAAACACATCTCGAGCCCCATTGTGCACTCCATTATTCATGCCAACTCAGTGCCTCGCTCTTTACTACTGTGTACCAATCTTGTCGTCCAACTGCAAAACACTGGGCCACAATAAGTTTCCACGTCTCCATTGCACTGCGCATACTACGAAACGCTCCCCAAACTTGGCACTCACCCTCGCAGCCGACTTTTCCGACTTTCCACGACGCTCACGCTAGTGACAGCATTATTTATAGTTCGACGTCGCGCCAAAGCGAATGAGCACATTTCGCCTACGGCTTAGGCCGCCCTCCTAGTGTGGCTGCTCGGTGTCTGCAGGCAGCGAGGGTCTGCAAGCTTCCTGTGTTCGCACCTATGTCACCTGTGCTTGCTTGTCAGAGACAGACTACCGCAAAACATACAACTCACTCCATGAATTGATTGCTACGGCATCTGTTATCAGCAGTCACAACTAACAACACCAGTAGCAGCTGACTGCATGCAAAGAATAGGAATGTGCAGTGGAATTTACGTGAACTCAGCGCAAGGCAGATCTTTCCGACATAGGCTTGAGAATCTTACAGGAACACTTGTACTGTTTCTAAATTAAGTGTAGGCGTGGGAGGAGGGAGCTTCCTGCGCACTAATAACAGCACGCTTGTCAATTGTGGATGCTAATAATTCGCTTGTATCTTCCTAGACACATCTGCTGGTTGTGAATTATTCCACTTGCATGGCAAGGTACGCATGTAGGTGTGTTAAAAATTCTGGAGGCACTGGGTATTGATCCCAGTTCCTCTGACATACTAAGCGAGCGCTCTACCATCTGAGCTACGCCCGCCGCCCCGAAGACTAATGGTGCTACATACAGCCATATAGACGACACAGACCCTTGCACTCCCATTATTCAGCAGACAAACACTACTCTCTATGTATCCGTTAGGGTGTCTTTCAGGTTTCGTGCATTATGTATCGAATCGTAGTTGGCCACAATGAAAGTGGCACGTATAACGTCGAAAATAGAATTCGGACACCGCTCTGAGTAAGACCAACGTGTTGTCCACCCTCTAGACTTCAATGAGTTTAAGCCGCGATACCTAAGACAGATCTGCACTCGATGACACCTCGATAACAGCCGGTCCCCACACTTACATCTTGCTCTCCTTACGTCAGTATACATCATATCAGTCTGTGACGCTGGCTTTGCAACATCTTGCGTGCCTTTAGGTTCGCCGCGATCAACACTTACCATGCACTGACAACAAAATATGGAGGCGCCGCGGCTTGAACCCTGGACCTTTCGCATGCCAAGCGAACGCTCTACCAACTGAGCTACGCCCTATGCACGGGCAAACTGCGCTATTCCCCATTCTTTGCGACTCAGATGCGCACGGACACGATGGTTGGTTGGTTTGTAGCGGTGAAGGGAGCAGAGTACAAAGGCGCGGACCCGTTCATATACACAAAAGTTCCAAGTAGTTTCGATGCTCTGGTATTACAAATGCAAATTCCGTCTGTTTTTAACGTCTTAAATTCAAAGAGCCGTCACAAATTGCTCCGTTTTCACTCCTTGACGACAATCATACAGCACCTGAGGTAACAAACACATCTCGAGCCCCATTGTGCACTCCATTATTCATGCCAACTCAGTGCCTCGCTCTTTACTACTGTGTTCCAATCTTGTCGTCCAACTGCAAAACACTGGGCCACAATATGCTTCCGCGTCTCCATTGCACTGCGCATACTACGAAACGCTCCCCAAACTTGGCACTCACCCTCGCAGCCGACTTTTCCGACTTTCCACGACGCTCACGCTAGTGACAGCATTATTTATAGTTCGACGTCGCGCCAAAGCGAATGAGCACATTTCGCCTACGGCTTAGGCCGCCCTCCTAGTGTGGCTGCTCGGTGACTGCAGGCAGCGAGGGTCTGCAAGCTTCCTGTGTTCGCACCTATGTCACCTGTGCTTGCTTGTCAGAGACAGACTACCGCAAAACATACAACTCACTCCATGAATTGATTGCTACGGCATCTGTTATCAGCAGTCACAACTAACAACACCAGTAGCAGCTGACTGCATGCAAAGAATAGGAATGTGCAGTGGAATTTACGTGAACTCATCGCAAGGCAGATCTTTCCGACATAGGCTTGAGAATCTTACAGGAACACTTGTACTGTTTCTAAAATAAGTGTAGGCGTGGGAGGAGGGTGCTTCCTGCGCACTAATAACAGCACGCTTGTCAATTGTGGATGCTAATAATTCGCTTGTATCTTCCTAGACACATCTGCTGGTTGTGAATTATTCCACTTGCATGGCAAGGTACGCATGTAGGTGTGTTAAAAATTCTGGAGGCTTTGGGTATTGATCCCAGTTCCTCTCGCATACTAAACGAGCGCTCTACCATCTGAGCTACGCCCGCCGGCCCGAAGACTAATGGTGCTACATACAGCCATATAGACGACACAGACCCTTGCACTCCCATTATTCAGCAGACAAACACTACTCTCTATGTATCCGTTAGGGTGTCTTTCAGGTTTCGTGCATTATGTATCGAATCGTAGTTGGCCACAATGAAAGTGGCACGTATAACGTCGATAATAGAATTCGGACACCGCTCTGAGTAAGACCAACGTGTTGTCCACCCTCTAGACTTCAATGAGGTTAAGCCGCGATACCTAAGACAGATCTGCACTCGATGACACCTCGATAACAGCCGGTCCCCACACTTACATCTTGCTCTCCTTACGTCAGTATACATCATATCAGTCTGTGACGCTGGCTTTGCAACATCTTGCGTGCCTTTAGGTTCGCCGCGATCAACACTTACCATGCACTGACAACAAAATATGGAGCCGACGCGGTTTGAACCCTGGACCTTTCACATGCCAAGCGAACACTCTACCAACTGAGCTACGCCCCATGCACGAGCAAACTGCGCTATTCCCCATTCTTTGCGACTCAGATGCGCACGGACACCATGGTTGGTTGGTTTGTAGCGGTGAAGGGAGCAGAGTACAAAGGCGCGGACCCGTTCATATACACAAAAGTTCCAAGTAGTTTCGATGCTCTGGTATTACAAATGCAAATTCCGTCTGTTTCTAACGTCTTAAATTCAAAGAGCCGTCACAAATTGCTCCGTTTTCACTCCTTGACGACAATCATACAGCACCTGAGGTAACAAACACATCTCGAGCCCCATTGTGCACTCCATTATTCATGCCAACTCAGTGCCTCGCTCTTTACTACTGTGTACCAATCTTGTCGTCCAACTGCAAAACACTGGGCCACAATAAGTTTCCACGTCTCCATTGCACTGCGCATACTACGAAACGCTCCCCAAACTTGGCACTCACCCTCGCAGCCGACTTTTCCGACTTTCCACGACGCTCACGCTAGTGACAGCATTATTTATAGTTCGACGTCGCGCCAAAGCGAATGAGCACATTTCGCCTACGGCTTAGGCCGCCCTCCTAGTGTGGCTGCTCGGTGTCTGCAGGCAGCGAGGGTCTGCAAGCTTCCTGTGTTCGCACCTATGTCACCTGTGCTTGCTTGTCAGAGACAGACTACCGCAAAACATACAACTCACTCCATGAATTGATTGCTACGGCATCTGTTATCAGCAGTCACAACTAACAACACCAGTAGCAGCTGACTGCATGCAAAGAATAGGAATGTGCAGTGGAATTTACGTGAACTCAGCGCAAGGCAGATCTTTCCAACATAGGCTTGAGAATCTTACAGGAACACTTGTACTGTTTCTAAATTAAGTGTAGGCGTGGGAGGAGGGAGCTTCCTGCGCACTAATAACAGCACGCTTGTCAATTGTGGATGCTAATAATTCGCTTGTATCTTCCTAGACACATCTGCTGGTTGTGAATTATTCCACTTGCATGGCAAGGTACGCATGTAGGTGTGTTAAAAATTCTGGAGGCACTGGGTATTGATCCCAGTTCCTCTCGCATACTAAGCGAGCACTCTACCATCTTTTTTTTTTTTTTTTATTTTTTTTTTTATTTTTTTTTTTTTTTTTTTTGCATCATGTGACAGGTATGCATGGTACACCCCAGCTTTGAGGGGGGTCAAGGAAGACACTGCGGAGATAACCGGCAAAAGTTTGTCGGTAAGATGGTTTTCGGGTGAGGGTGCTATGCGAGGTCACAACTTTGTACCAGAAGTCAAGGACTGTATGCGGACCATTTTGAAAGAGGTATTCTAAAGCCAGTCCTCGAAACCAGATGAGAGTATGGTGCTTAGCAAGAGGGTACTGAAATGTCTGGGGCAACAACAGGAAATCCGGGGTTACCGTCGTTGGCGGGGCACGGAGGTAAAAGCCCATGATTCGTTGGATGAGGAGCCATACGTTTTGTTTCAGGGGGCACGTAAGACGGTGCTCGTCGGTGTCTTCAAGCTGACAGTCAGGGCAGAGTGGGGAGGTGGCCAGTCCTATGCGATAAAGTCGACTGTTAGTCGGGAACTTTCCATAAACTAAAATATACCAGAGTGCAGACACAGACGACGGTAAAAAGGGTGCATGCACACACCCCCAAACTGTGCGCCAGTTAATGTCAGGATGCCGTAGCACCATGGGGTCACAAGGGTTGGACAGCATAAACAAACGATAATAATCTTTTGTACGGGGAGGATGTGCGACTGGAAGATCGGCCCGAACGTAGCTGAGTTCTATGAAACAATTGGCGACGTGGTACAATAATGGAGAAATAGGTGCCACATTGATCGGTGGATCAAGAGAAGCTGGTCGGAGGATATCTAAGAGACTACGTGTTAAGGACGGAACCGTCCCCTGCCAGTGCCGCAACAGAGTGTGGACAAAGAGTGCAGAAGATCGTGCCCGCACGTTGACGAGTCCGAGGCCACCTTTTGCAGGAGGCAATGTTAAAGTGCTGTAGCGGACTTTGAAAAGTGCCCCTGCTGACACGAAATATCCAAAGGCTGATTGGATGCGGCGGCTAAGGAGTAACGGCATTGGGAGGATCTGGGCGACGTGTACCAGTTTAGGGGCTACATACATGTTGACATAGGACACACGTTGGAGTAGGTTTAAGTTACGGTGCACTTGACCGCGGACATGGTGCCGAATCGACTGCAAAAGCCGCCGGTAAGCCAGGGCCACTGTGCGGTGTGTGGAGCTCGTAAATTCGATACCCAAGTAACGAAGGGTGGTACTGACTGGGAGTGGGTTCGGCACCATAGCCGGGAGGCCGCGCCCAATGTGCATCATAGTCGATTTACGGACATTAAGAATGCTACCAGAAAGATGTCCATACTGGTGGATCCATTGGATGGCGTCATTGAGTTCCGTGGAGGAGCAGGTGAGAAAGAGAAGATCGTCCGCATAAGCCCTACAGTGAAAAGTGTAGTCACGCAAAGTGAGGCCCTGCAGTCTAGAGGTAAGTCCAGTGATGAGGGGCTCAAGTGCAATGGCATATAGTAAAGTAGACATAGGGCATCCTTGACGTACAGAGCGGCGTATAGGAATCGGTCCTACAAGCCTCCCATTGACTTGTACCATCGAGACGGCGGGAAGTAGTAACCGACGAATGGCATCGACAAAAAGTAATGGGAATCCCATGCGTGTTGCCACCATGAGGAGGAATGGGTGTCGAACGCGATCAAAGGCACTCGTGAAATCGACGGATACCAGTGCTGCACGAAGGCGACAAACCGACGCCAGTGCAATGAGGTCACGGCATTCTCCTAGGGCTGTTTGTAAGGTGGCCCCACAACCACGTGCAGTCTGCTCAGGTGAAAGGACCGTAGGTAAGACGGTGCGCATGCGCGCTGCTAAGAGGCGTGCATAGATTTTATAGTCTGCATTCAGGAGTGTAAGGGGGCGATATGCAGAGACATGAGACCCTCCCTTCGGTTTAGGCACAGGTAGAAGAATGCCAGTGACGAATTCAGGTGGAATTGGGAAGGATGGAGTAAAGAGTTCCTGAATCATTTCCGTCCAGCGAGGAAGCATCAACGTGGTGAACGCCCGGTAAAACTCCACTGGGAGACCATCTGGTCCTGGTGATTTGTTTTTGGCCCCTCTGTTGATCGCATCTACTACCTCTTCTGCGGTGATTGCAGACATCATGGACGTTGACTCCGCTACGGTGAGTGTCCGGTCAGGGGAAGGACGGAGATCATCAGGAATGGGCGTCGCCATCTGTTCATCATCATAAAATTGGCGATAATGTTCAGCAAAGGCAGACACCACCGCCGCCTGTGTTGTGTGGTGAACACCATCGGAGGTCGTGATGTGGGAGACGAAGAGTCGACGTCGACGACTGTGGTCGGATGCGGCATGGATTGTGGATGGGGTTTCGTCGTGGAGGAGGTCTTGTCGTCGGGAACGCACCACGACACCATGCAGTCGTGCACGTTGAAGAGAGAGGAGACGAGCTTTGGTACGTTGTCGTTCCCTATGGGTGTCAGGTGATGGAGGGAGTGCATCGAGCTCACGGAGGACGGCGTAGTAAAAATTTGTGGTGTCTCGATGCCATGCTGCTGCGTCCTTGCCACATTGTATGAAGGCCTTTCTGATCGCAGGTTTGGCACATTTGAGCCACCAATGGAACGTGGATGTGTACTGCGGAAGGCGTCTTTCGCAAGACGCCCACGTAGTGGCAATACATTGTCGGCAGTGTGGATCATTAAGGAGGGAGGTATTAAGCTTCCAGTAACCTCTGCTGCGCCACACTGACTGAGGTGGCAGAGCCAGGGAGCAAATGACGGCGCAATGGTCCGAGAATGCAAGGGGCCACCGTTCAGCTTGGGCGACGTCATTGCCAAGGTGGGCAGAGACATATAACCGGTCCAGTCTGCTCGCAGAATGTGCTGTATAATGGGTGAAACCGGGGGTATTGCCATGAATTTTCTCCCAAACGTCCACTAGGTGAAAATCTTCGATTAAGGTGAGAAGCGCCGGGCATGGCGAATAACCAGGCATTTGGTCCTGCGGATGGAGGACACAGTTGAAATCGCCTCCCATGATAAGGCGATCATAGCTTCCAGAAAACAGGGGCGCCACGTCATGTCCGAAGAAAGTGGACCGCTGCCGACGGTTCGTGGAGCCAGACGGAGCGTAGATATTGATGACGCGCGTGTCGAAGATGGTAACAGCCATGCCTCTTCCACAGGGAAGGATTGTCGTGTCCTTGAGTGGGATTCCTTCGCGTATGTAGAAAGCCACTCCACGCCCTGATTGATCACATGTGGACGTGTATGAGTCGTAGCCGTAGACTGGTGGTAGTGTGGCAACGCGCACTTCCTGAAGAAGGGCGACGTCGACGTCAGAGGCCCGAAGCATGTCACATAGGAGTTGCAGCTTGGGTACAGTGCCGATCATGTTGATGTTCAGAGTGGCAAACCGATACGTTTGTTTCAGTGGTGGTGGACGCGCATCTACCATCACCAAGGCAAGTAAGAGGAGGGCACCGACAGGAAGTCCCGTCCCATCAGGTGCACGGCATCGCTTTTGATGTTAACAGGCAGCCTTGTCCGGCGGAGGCAACTCATCCGGAGGAGGGGGCGTATCTTCCTCAATCTCGTCGGCCCATGCTCCTATGCCATGGGTCCGTCCAATGTCCATGGGAATTGCGTCGTGGTGAGAGAAATCTGGAGTTGTCGGCGGGGAGACAGGCGTCTCAACCGGCGCACCGATCGTTACATTGTGCGTGGCGACCTCCATAGAGGTCCCGTCCTGCGAAATGCCTTGATCATCATGAAAGTTGTCTGCCGACCTCTGCATGGAAATGTCGGTTGGTTGGGTGTCGTCTTCGTCGTCGCGGGTGGCGACGCTTTGAGAGCCCGTGGGTGAACGGCGACGGCGTTTGCGCCTACGTGGCGAGCGTTGTTTGCGCATGTGTTCCTCAGTGTCGGACGACGGCAAGGAAGAGCGTCGACCTAGTTCGAATGCGTCGGTGGGTACAATGAAATTGTCAAACAGGTGTTGTGAAGAAGTACTGTTCTCCTCAGCGTCCTGTGCGGGAGCCTGTTCGGCGGCAAGGTTGTCAGGTGGGACGTCCGCACCGTCCATAGGTGACTGGGACGGTGGGACGTGCCGATCGGAAGGAACGGGCGACGGACTGGACGAAACTGTAGACGTGGCAAGAGCCGCTGCGTAAGTGACCGGTAGGGCGGTCATAGTGGGTGTGACGGACGCTTCCGACAACGGGAGCTGCGCGACACGTCGTTGAATGCATTCAGACCGTAGGTGACCTTCTTTCCCGCAACCGGAACAGGTTCGAGGTTGGCCGTCGTACATTATAATGGCACGGCAGCCTCCGATACGTAGATAAGAAGGCACGTGTTTCTGCAACTCGATGCGGACCTGTCTAACACCGTTTAAAACGGGATAGGTCTGAAATTGTACCCATCGTTCGGCAACATGTTCCAGAACGTTGCCATAGGGACGGAGCGCCTCTATGACGACGTCTGCAGGTAGTTCGAACGGCAGTTCGAATATCCTTATCGTCCGTGTGCCGAGACCTGCGTGATCGACGGTAACGGGTCCGACGTTGCCGTCGGAATGGCAGAAGCGCAGTCCACGTTTTGCCTCTTGAAGCACCTTGTCGCACGCCGCATCGTTGATCATTTTGACGTAGACGGTACTGCTAACTATCGACAAGTGGATACCAATTAGATCCGTTGGTGGTATCTTAACTTCATCGCGAATAAATCGTTCTACCTCCAGGGCCTTGGGTCGGGCGAAGTCGGAACAAAAGTTGAAACGTAATGTCTTCTTCCGATAGTTGTGCGCCATGGTGGTCTAGAAGGGAAAACGGCACTTACAGCGGCCGAAGTAAACACAAACACACCGTGCGCGCCTCGCCCGCAGCGCTCTGGCGCGTGACCGCCTCGCAGCACTGCCGGCGGCAGACTGTTACATCTTGCTCTCCTTACGTCAGTATACATCATTTCAGTCTGTGACGCTGGCTTTGCAACATCTTGCGTGCCTTTAGGTTCGCCGCGATCAACACTTACCATGCACTGACAACAAAATATGGAGGCGCCGCGGCTTGAACCCTGGACCTTTCACATGCCAAGCGAACGCTCTACCAACTGAGCTACGCCCCATGCACGAGCAAACTGCGCTATTCCCCATTCTTTGCGACTCAGATGCGCACGGACACGATGGTTGGTCTGTTTGTAGCGGTGAAGGGAGCAGAGTACAAAGGCGCGGACCCGTTCATATACACAAAAGTTCCAAGTAGTTTCGATGCTCTGGTATTACAAATGAAAATTCCGTCTGTTTTTAACGTCTTAAATTCAAAGAGCCGTCACAAGTTGCTCCGTTTTCACTCCTTGACGACAATCATACAGCACCTGAGGTAACAAACACATCTCGAGCCCCATTGTGCACTCCATTATTCATGCCAACTCAGTGCCTCGCTCTTTACTACTGTGTACCAATCTTGTCGTCCAACTGCAAAACACTGGGCCACAATAAGTTTCCGCGTCTCCATTGCACTGCGCATACTACGAAACGCTCCCCAAACTTGGCACTCACCCTCGCAGCCGACTTTTCCGACTTTCCACGACGCTCACGCAACGCTCACGCTAGTGACAGCATTATTTATAGTTCGACGTCGCGCCAAAGCGAATGAGCACATTTCGCCTACGGCTTAGGCCGCCCTCCTAGTGTGGCTGCTCGGTGTCTGCAGGCAGCGAGGGTCTGCAAGCTTCCTGTGTTCGCACCTATGTCACCTGTGCTTGCTTGTCAGAGACAGACTACCGCAAAACATACAACTCACTCCATGAATTGATTGCTACGGCATCTGTTATCAGCAGTCACAACTAACAACACCAGTAGCAGCTGACTGCATGCAAAGAATAGGAATGTGCAGTGGAATTTACGTGAACTCAGCGCAAGGCAGATCTTTCCGACATAGGCTTGAGAATCTTACAGGAACACTTGTACTGTTTCTAAATTAAGTGTAGGCGTGGGAGGAGGGTGCTTCCTGCGCACTAATAACAGCACGCTTGTCAATTGTGGATGCTAATCATTCGCTTGTATCTTCCTAGACACATCTGCTGGTTGTGAATTATTCCACTTGCATGGCAAGGTACGCATGTAGGTGTGTTAAAAATTCTGGAGGCACTGGGTATTGATCCCAGTTCCTCTCGCATACTAAGCGGGCGCTCTACCATCTGAGCTACGCCCGCCGCCCCGAAGACTAATGGTGCTACATACAGCCATATACACGACACAGACCCTTGCACTCCCATTATTCAGCAGACAAACACTACTCTCTATGTATCCGTTAGGGTGTCTTTCAGGTTTCGTGCATTATGTATCGAATCGTAGTTGGCCACAATGAAAGTGGCACGTATAACGTCGAAAATAGAATTCGGACACCGCTCTGAGTAAGACCAACGTGTTGTCCACCCTCTAGACTTCAATGAGGTTAAGCCGCGATACCTAAGACAGATCTGCACTCGATGACACCTCGATAACAGCCGGTCCCCACACTTACATCTTGCTCTCCTTACGTCAGTATACATCATATCAGTCTGTGACGCTGGCTTTGCAACATCTTGCGTGCCTTTAGGTTCGCCGCGATCAACACTTACCATGCACTGACAACAAAATATGGTGGCGCCGCGGCTTGAACCCTGGACCTTTCACATGCCAAGCGAACGCTCTACCAACTGAGCTACGCCCCATGCACGAGCAAACTGCGCTATTCCCCATTCTTTGCGACTCAGATGCGCACGGACACGATGGTTGGTTGGTTTGTAGCGGTGAAGGGAGCAGAGTACAAAGGCGCGGACCCGTTCATATACACAAAAGTTCCAAGTAGTTTCGATGCTCTGGTATTACAAATGCAAATTCCGTCTGTTTCTAACGTCTTAAATTCAAAGAGCCGTCACAAATTGCTCCGTTTTCACTCCTTGACGACAATCATACAGCACCTGAGGTAACAAACACATCTCGAGCCCCATTGTGCACTCCATTATTCATGCCAACTCAGTGCCTCGCTCTTTACTACTGTGTACCAATCTTGTCGTCCAACTGCAAAACACTGGGCCACAATAAGTTTCCACGTCTCCATTGCACTGCGCATACTACGAAACGCTCCCCAAACTTGGCACTCACCCTCGCAGCCGACTTTTCCGACTTTCCACGACGCTCACGCTAGTGACAGCATTATTTATAGTTCGACGTCGCGCCAAAGCGAATGAGCACATTTCGCCTACGGCTTAGGCCGCCCTCCTAGTGTGGCTGCTCGGTGTCTGCAGGCAGCGAGGGTCTGCAAGCTTCCTGTGTTCGCACCTATGTCACCTGTGCTTGCTTGTCAGAGACAGACTACCGCAAAACATACAACTCACTCCATGAATTGATTGCTACGGCATCTGTTATCAGCAGTCACAACTAACAACACCAGTAGCAGCTGACTGCATGCAAAGAATAGGAATGTGCAGTGGAATTTACGTGAACTCAGCGCAAGGCAGATCTTTCCGACATAGGCTTGAGAATCTTACAGGAACACTTGTACTGTTTCTAAATTAAGTGTAGGCGTGGGAGGAGGGAGCTTCCTGCGCACTAATAACAGCACGCTTGTCAATTGTGGATGCTAATAATTCGCTTGTATCTTCCTAGACACATCTGCTGGTTGTGAATTATTCCACTTGCATGGCAAGGTACGCATGTAGGTGTGTTAAAAATTCTGGAGGCACTGGGTATTGATCCCAGTTCCTCTCGCATACTAAGCGAGCACTCTACCATCTGAGCTACGCCCGCCGCCCCGAAGGCTAATGGTGCTACATACAGCCATATAGACGACACAGACCCTTGCACTCCCATTATTCAGCAGACAAACACTACTCTCTATGTATCCGTTAGGGTGTCTTTCAGGTTTCGTGCATTATGTATCGAATCGTAGTTGGCCACAATGAAAGTGGCACGTATAACGTCGAAAATAGAATTCGGACACCGCTCTGAGTAAGACCAACGTGTTGTCCACCCTCTAGACTTCAATGAGGTTAAGCCGCGATACCTAAGACAGATCTGCACTCGATGACACCTCGATAACAGCCGGTCCCCACACTTACATCTTGCTCTCCTTACGTCAGTATACATCATTTCAGTCTGTGACGCTGGCTTTGCAACATCTTGCGTGCCTTTAGGTTCGCCGCGATCAACACTTACCATGCACTGACAACAAAATATGGAGGCGCCGCGGCTTGAACACTGGACCTTTCACATGCCAAGCGAACGCTCTACCAACTGAGCTACGCCCCATGCACGATCAAACTGCGCTATTCCCCATTCTTTGCGACTCAGATGCGCACGGACACGATGGTTGGTCTGTTTGTAGCGGTGAAGGGAGCAGAGTACAAAGGCGCGGACCCGTTCATATACACAAAAGTTCCAAGTAGTTTCGATGCTCTGGTATTACAAATGCAAATTCCGTCTGTTTTTAACGTCTTAAATTCAAAGAGCCGTCACAAATTGCTCCGTTTTCACTCCTTGACGACAATCATACAGCACCTGAGGTAACAAACACATCTCGAGCCCCATTGTGCACTCCATTATTCATGCCAACTCAGTGCCTCGCTCTTTACTACTGTGTACCAATCTTGTCGTCCAACTGCAAAACACTGGGCCACAATAAGTTTCCGCGTCTCCATTGCACTGCGCATACTACGAAACGCTCCCCAAACTTGGCACTCACCCTCGCAGCCGACTTTTCCGACTTTCCAAACGCTCACGCTAGTGACAGCATTATTTATAGTTCGACGTCTCGCCAAAGCGAATGAGCACATTTCGCCTACGGCTTAGGCCGCCCTCCTAGTGTGGCTGCTCGGTGTCTGCAGGCAGCGAGGGTCTGCAAGCTTCCTGTGTTCGCACCTATGTCACCTGTGCTTGCTTGTCAGAGACAGACTACCGCAAAACATACAACTCACTCCATGAATTGATTGCTACGGCATCTGTTATCAGCAGTCACAACTAACAACACCAGTAGCAGCTGACTGCATGCAAAGAATAGGAATGTGCAGTGGAATTTACGTGAACTCAGCGCAAGGCAGATCTTTCCGACATAGGCTTGAGAATCTTACAGGAACACTTGTACTGTTTCTAAATTAAGTGTAGGCGTGGGAGGAAGGTGCTTCCTGCGCACTAATAACACCACGCTTGTCAATTGTGGATGCTAATAATTCGCTTGTATCTTCCTAGACACATCTGCTGGTTGTGAATTATTCTACTTGCATGGCAAGGTACGCATGTAGGTGTGTTAAAAATTCTGGAGGCACTGGGTATTGATCCCAGTTCCTCTCGCATACTAAGCGAGCGCTCTACCATCTGAGCTACGCCCGCCGCCCCGAAGACTAATGGTGCTACATACAGCCATATAGACGACACAGACCCTTGCACTCCCATTATTCAGCAGACAAACACTACTCTCTATGTATCCGTTAGGGTGTCTTTCAGGTTTCGTGCATTATGTATCGAATCGTAGTTGGCCACAATGAAAGTGGCACGTATAACGTCGATAATAGAATTCGGACACCGCTCTGAGTAAGACCAACGTGTTGTCCACCCTCTAGACTTCAATGAGGTTAAGCCGCGATACCTAAGACAGATCTGCACTCGATGACACCTCGATAACAGCCGGTCCCCACACTTACATCTTGCTCTCCTTACGTCAGTATACATCATATCAGTCTGTGACGCTGGCTTTGCAACATCTTGCGTGCCTTTAGGTTCGCCGCGATCAACACTTACCATGCACTGACAACAAAATATGGTGGCGCCGCGGCTTGAACCCTGGACCTTTCACATGCCAAGCGAACGCTCTACCAACTGAGCTACGCCCCATGCACGAGCAAACTGCGCTATTCCCCATTCTTTGCGACTCAGATGCGCACGGACACGATGGTTGGTTGGTTTGTAGCGGTGAAGGGAGCAGAGTACAAAGGCGCGGACCCGTTCATATACACAAAAGTTCCAAGTAGTTTCGATGCTCTGGTATTACAAATGCAAATTCCGTCTGTTTTTAACGTCTTAAATTCAAAGAGCCGTCACAAATTGCTCCGTTTTCACTCCTTGACGACAATCATACAGCACCTGAGGTAACAAACACATCTCGAGACCCATTGTGCACTCCATTATTCATGCCAACTCAGTGCCTCGCTCTTTACTACTGTGTACCAATCTTGTCGTCCAACTGCAAAACACTGGGCCACAATAAGTTTCCGCGTCTCCATTGCACTGCGCATACTACGAAACGCTCCCCAAACTTGGCACTCACCCTCGCAGCCGACTTTCCACGACGCTCACGCAACGCTCACGCTAGTGACAGCATTATTTATAGTTCGACGTCGCGCCAAAGCGAATGAGCACATTTCGCCTACGGCTTAGGCCGCCCTCCTAGTGTGGCTGCTCGGTGTCTGCAGGCAGCGAGGGTCTGCAAGCTTCCTGTGTTCGCACCTATGTCACCTGTGCTTGCTTGTCAGAGACAGACTACCGCAAAACATACAACTCACTCCATGAATTGATTGCTACGGCATCTGTTATCAGCAGTCACAACTAACAACACCAGTAGCAGCTGACTGCATGCAAAGAATAGGAATGTGCAGTGGGATTTACGTGAACTCAGCACAAGGCAGATCTTTCCGACATAGGCTTGAGAATCTTACAGGAACACTTTCTAAATTAAGTGTAGGCGTGGGAGGAGGGTGCTTCCTGCTCACTAATAACAGCACGCTTGTCAATTGTGGATGCTAATCATTCGCTTGTATCTTCCTAGACACATCTGCTGGTTGTGAATTATTCCACTTGCATGGCAAGGTGCGCATGTAGGTGTGTTAAAAATTCTGGAGGCACTGGGTATTGATCCCAGTTCCTCTCGCATACTAAGCGAGCGCTCTACCATCTGAGCTACGACCGCCGCCCCGAAGACTAATGGAGCTACATACAGCCATATAGACGACACAGACCCTTGCACTCCCATTATTCAGCAGACAAACACTACTCTCTATGTATCCGTTAGGGTGTCTTTCAGGTTTCGTGCATTATGTATCGAATCGTAGTTGGCCACAATGAAAGTGGCACGTATAACGTCGAAAATAGAATTCGGACACCGCTCTGAGTAAGACCAACGTGTTGTCCACCCTCTAGACTTCAATGAGGTTAAGCCGCGATACCTAAGACAGATCTGCACTCGATGACACCTCGATAACAGCCGGTCCCCACACTTACATCTTGCTCTCCTTACGTCAGTATACATCATATCAGTCTGTGACGCTGGCTTTGCAACATCTTGCGTGCCTTTAGGTTCGCCGCGATCAACACTTACCATGCACTGACAACAAAATATGGAGGCGCCGCGGCTTGAACCCTGGACCTTTCGCATGCCAAGCGAACGCTCTACCAACTGAGCTACGCCCCAGGCACGAGCAAACTGCGCTATTCCCCATTGTTTGCGACTCAGATGCGCACGGACACGATGGTTGGTTGGTTTGTAGCGGTGAAGGGAGCAGAGTACAAAGGCGCGGACCCGTTCATATACACAAAAGTTCCAAGTAGTTTCGATGCTCTGGTATTACAAATGAAAATTCCGTCTGTTTTTAACGTCTTAAATTGAAAGAGCCGTCACAAATTGCTCCGTTTTCACTCCTTGACGACAATCATACAGCACCTGAGGTAACAAACACATCTCGAGCCCCATTGTGCACTCCATTATTCATGCCAACTCAGTGCCTCGCTCTTTACTACTGTGTACCAATCTTGTCGTCCAACTGCAAAACACTGGGCCACAATAAGTTTCCGCGTCTCCATTGCACTGCGCATACTACGAAACGGTCCCCAAACTTGGCACTCACCCTCGCAGCCGACTTTCCACGACGCTCACGCAACGCTCACGCTAATGACAGCATTATTTATAGTTCGACGTCGCGCCAAAGCGAATGAGCACATTTCGCCTACGGCTTAGGCCGCCCTCCTAGTGTGGCTGCTCGGTGTCTGCAGGCAGCGAGGGTCTGCAAGCTTCCTGTGTTCGCACCTATGTCACCTGTGCTTGCTTGTCAGAGACAGACTATCGCAAAACATACAACTCACTCCATGAATAGATTGCTACGGCATCTGTTATCAGCAGTCACAACTAGCAACACCAGTAGCAGCTGACTGCATGCAAAGAATAGGAATGTGCAGTGGGATTTACGTGAACTCAGCGCAAGGCAGATCTTTCCGACATAGGCTTGAGAATCTTACGGGAACACTTGTACTGTTTCTAAATTAAGTGTAGGCGTGGGAGGAGGGTGCTTCCTGCGCACTAATAACACCACGCTTGTCAATTGTGGATGCTAATAATTCGCTTGTATCTTCCTAGACACATCTGCTGGTTGTGAATTATTCCACTTGCATGGCAAGGTACGCATGTAGGTATGTTAAAAATTCTGGAGGCACTGGGTATTGATCCCACTTCCTCTCGCATACTAAGCGAGCGCTCTACCATCTGAGCTACGCCCGCCGCCCCGAAGACTAATGGTGCTACACACAGCCATATAGACGACACAGACCCTTGCACTCCCATTATTCAGCAGACAAACACTACTCTCTATGTATCCGTTAGGGTGTCTTTCAGGTTTCGTGCATATGTATCGAATCGTAGTTGGCCACAATGAAAGTGGCACGTATAACGTTGAAAATAGAATTCGGACACCGCTCTGAGTAAGACCAACGTGTTGTCCACCCTCTAGACTTCAATGAGGTTAAGCCGCGATACCTAAGACAGATCTGCACTCGATGACACCTCGATAACAGCCGGTCCCCACACTTACATCTTGCTCTCCTTACGTCAGTATACATCATATCAGTCTGTGACGCTGGCTTTGCAACATCTTGCGTGCCTTTAGGTTCGCCGCGACCAACACTTACCATGCACTGACCACAAAAAATGTAGGCGCCGCGGTTTGAACACTGGACCTTTCACATGCCAAGCGAACGCTCTACCAACTGAGCTACGCCCCATGCACGAGCAAACTGCGCTATTCCCCATTCTTTGCGACTCAGATGCGCACGGACACGATGGTTGGTTGGTTTGTGGCGGTGAAGGGAGCAGAGTACAAAGGCGCGGACCCGTTCATATACACAAAAGTTCCAAGTAGTTTCGATGCTCTGGTATTACAAATGAAAATTCCGTCTGTTTTTAACGTCTTAAATTGAAAGAGCCGTCACAAATTGCTCCGTTTTCACTCCTTGACGACAATCATACAGCACCTGAGGTAACAAACACATCTCGAGCCCCATTGTGCACTCCATTATTCATGCCAACTCAGTGCCTCGCTCTTTACTACTGTGTACCAATCTTGTCGTCCAACTGCAAAACACTGGGCCACAATAATTTTCCGCGTCTCCATTGCACTGCGCATACTACGAAACGCTCCTCAAACTTGGCACTCACCCTCGCAGCCGACTTTTCCGACTTTCCACGACGCTCACGCTAGTGACAGCATTATTTATAGTTCGACGTCGCGCCAAAGCGAATGAGCACATTTCGCCTACGGCGTAGGCCGCCCTCCTAGTGTGGCTGCTCGGTGTCTGCAGGCAGCGAGGGTCTGCAAGCTTCCTGTGTTCGCACCTATGTCACCTGTGCTTGCTTGTCAGAGACAGACTATCGCAAAACATACAACTCACTCCATGAATTGATTGTTACGGCATCTGTTATCAGCAGTCACAACTAGCAACACCAGTAGCAGCTGACTGCATGCAAAGAATAGGAATGTGCAGTGGGATTTACGTGAACTCAGCGCAAGGCAGATCTTTCCGACATAGGCTTGAGAATCTTACGGGAACACTTGTACTGTTTCTAAATTAAGTGTAGGCGTGGGAGGAGGGTGCTTCCTGCGCACTAATAACAGCACGCTTGTCAATTGTGGATGCTAATAATTCGCTTGTATCTTCCTAGACACATCTGCTGGTTGTGAATTATTCCACTTGCATGGCAAGGTGCGCATGTAGGTGTGTTAAAAATTCCGGAAGCACTGGGTATTGATCCCAGTTCCTCTCGCATACTAAGCGAGCGCTCTACCATCTGAGCTACGCCCGCCGCCCCGAAGACTAATGGTGCTACATACAGCCATATAGACGACACAGACCCTTGCACTCCCATTATTCAGCAGACAAACACTACTCTCTATGTATCCGTTAGGGTGTCTTTCAGGTTTCGTGCATTATGTATCGAATCGTAGTTGGCCACAATGAAAGTGGCACGTATAACGTCGAAAATAGAATTCGGACACCGCTCTGAGTAAGACCAACGTGTTGTCCACCCTCTAGACTTCAATGAGGTTAAGCCGCGATACCTAAGACAGATCTGTACTCGATGACACCTCGATAACAGCCGGTCCCCACACTTACATCTTGCTCTCCTTACGTCAGTATACATCATATCAGTCTGTGACGCTGGCTTTGCAACATCTTGCGTGCCTTTAGGTTCGCCGCGACCAACACTTACCATGCACTGACAACAAAAAATGTAGGCGCCGCGGCTTGAACCCTGGACCTTTCACATGGCAAGCGAACGCTCTACCAACTGAGCTACGCCCCAGGCACGAGCAAACTGCGCTATTCCCCATTCTTTGCGACTCAGATGCGCACGGACACGATGGTTGGTTGGTTTGTAGCGGTGAAGGGAGCAGAGTACAAAGGCGTGGACCCGTTCATATACCAAAAGTTCCAAGTAGTTTCGATGCTCTGGTATTACAAATGCAAATTCCGTCTGTTTTTAACGTCTTAAATTCAAAGAGCCGTCACAAATTCCTCCGTTTTCACTCCTTGACGACAATCATACAGCACCTGAGGTAACAAACACATCTCGAGCCCCATTGTGCACTCCATTATTCATGCCAACTCAGTGCCTCGCTCTTTACTACTGTGTACCAATCTTGTCGTCCAACTGCAAAACACTGGGCCACAATAAGTTTCCGCGTCTCCATTGCACTGCGCATACTACGAAACGCTCCCCAAACTTGGCACTCACCCTCGCAGCCGACTTTTCCGACTTACCACGACGCTCACGCTAGTGACAGCATTATTTATAGTTCGACGTCGCGCCAAAGCGAATGAGCACATTTCGCCTACGGCTTAGGCCGCCCTCCTAGTGTGGCTGCTCGGTGTCTGCAGGCAGCGAGGGTCTGCAAGCTTCCTGTGTTCGCACCTATGTCACCTGTGCTTGCTTGTCAGAGACAGACTACCGCAAAACATACAACTCACTCCATGAATTGATTGCTACGGCATCTGTTATCAGCAGTCACAACTAACAACACCAGTAGCAGCTGACTGCATGCAAAGAATAGGAATGTGCAGTGGAATTTACGTGAACTCAGCGCAAGGCAGATCTTTCCGACATAGGCTTGAGAATCTTACAGGAACACTTGTACTGTTTCTAAATTAAGTGTAGGCGTGGGAGGAGGGTGCTTCCTGCGCACTAATAACAGCACGCTTGTCAATTGTGGATGCTAATCATTCGCTTGTATCTTCCTAGACACATCTGCTGGTTGTGAATTATTCCACTTGCATGGCAAGGTGCGCATGTAGGTGTGTTAAAAATTCTGGAGGCACTGGGTATTGATCCCAGTTCCTCTCGCATACTAAGCGAGCGCTATACCATCTTTTTTTTTTTTTTTTTTTTTTTTTTTTTCCGTCACTTGTGACCACGAATCGTACTTAACGTAGTTTTCTGCAAGCGTCAGCGAAGCGTCAGTCGAGCTAAGTCGGGCCAAGTCGCATAAGAGGAGCAACAAATTGCGCTCGCTTTTCCGGTACCGGGAATCGAACCAGGGCCTCCTGGGTGAGAGCCAGGTATCCTAGCCACTAGACCACACCGGACAACGTCACAAGGGTTACTCCAGCGAACACAGCAATCTATACACACGCTACTAAACGACAACTACAAAATTATACGCTCCCACTTTGTACAGCGGCATGCTCGGGACTCATTTCGTAGAGACGAACGCCAGCCACTATGACACCAAACGGCGCCTGTGAATCATGTCGTTGCACCGCGCACTGTGCTACGACAATTTAAGAAAGAGACGCTCACGGCTTGCTGCGCTGCTTTCGTCGCGGGTAATCAGTGCTGCGGCTTTCGAGACAGAAAACATTGGCAGCGGTGGGATTCGAACCCACGCCTCCGAGGAGACTGGTGCCTGAAACCAGCGCCTTAGACCGTTTTTTTTTTTTTTTTTTTTTTTTTTGTAAGGAACTTGGCAGCATGAGGCAGGCGGAGGCAAAGCGGGCAGGGGTCAAAATCTCGAGGCCTGGCCGCGATGTCTCCACCCAGTCCTGTTGCTGAGGCGTGTCTTTATCATAGTTTTCAATAAGAAATTTTACAACTTGTGTATACGTAGATATATGCTGTTTTGCCTTCGAAATCCTGAACCAAAAGATGCTTCATTTGAAACAAAAAATTTATGTCATGCCGAGGCAATAGAGTGAAGGTTATAGCTTTAGTGCTTTTTTTTTTTTTTTTTTTTTTCATCCACTGCTTCTCGGCAACCTAGCATACTTCTTTGTAATATATAATAAAGTTGTGGGAAGTAGTGGACCCTGAACCTGTATATTATTTTTTTTAATTTCTGTTTAGTTTTTTTTATTGTTATTATTATTATTTTTGTTTGTTTGTTATTTTTTTATGGTAAAAGAAAAATCTTCATGGAATGTGAAGAAGGAATTTTATGTTAAGGCACTAATTCCATAGCCTCCTTTCCTTCTTGAGATTAATAATAATAATAAAAAAGTATGTTCCCTTCCATGGAAACAAATGAGACTTCCTTCTCAGTCATAAAATTGAATGTATAAGAAAACAATTTATCTTTAACCCTGCGATACCGGCTTTCGGCTTCGGCTTCTTCTGTGCAATAAACAAAATAGCCTTCTTTGCCAGCAGAAGAGAAGTGATTGTAATATGAAACTGTAAAAGTGTACTTCTCCCCAATTGTTTTTGTTTAAGCGTCGTTTCGCTTAAATAAACGATTTTTGTTTATCTCGTTGGCTTGTCAACCAATGCCCAGTCGCTCGAATACAATTTTAAGCATATTGCCGTAGTTTTTCTTGTGGTCTTTATATTTCAGGGCGTTATAAAAAGCACACTTCAAGTACATGTAAAAATCAGTGGAATTGTCATTTCCCAGGTGATTAATTACGTAATTCACATAGTGTCCCATTAACCAATGGACCGAGTTGTTTTTTGCTGCTGGAAAATAGCAAGTCTGAGGCCTGAGGAATGTAACAGGGGGAAAATTTTCCACCGAAGATCTCGTAAGAAAAGCCAGTTGTTCCCTAATCCAATTACAGAGTTGTAGATTGCCACCGCACGTGAATCTGTGCACTAACGTGTCGATCAATTTACATTTGAGACATAGGTTCGTGTCGCTAACGCCGATTGCATGTAACCTTTCATTGGTGCTTACGGTCTCATTCACTGTTTTATACCACGCTGACTTGACGTCCGATGGTAGACCACGCATATTAATATTTTTCCATATGGCGTCCCAATCAGTGTGTGGGTATTTACTTTCCAATTTGTTTCTCCCCTCCATTTTCTTTCGATGGGACAGAATATCGCGGGCCGTGATCCGTCGTGAGTTGATGATGACACCGCCGAGATAGCTGAATTCCACAAAATATACACGAACGTACTGGAGCCGGTTATTTATTTTTTGCACATTCACCGGCGCCTGTAAACTGGCAGGCCTGACAACTTCAAATAATTTAGTTGTAATGCTATCAGCGTGGTCGCTAAGGATAGTGGCGGTCCTTTTTATAAAAAGCGCAGACGCCTTATTTCTGATGTCAACTAACCCCAAACCTCCATTCCTGGGATCTAAGGTCGCAGTTTTTGCGTCGACTCTGAATATATCCCCTCTCCAAAGATAGCTGGCAATGGTAGACATTATCTTTTTTCCAATCATTTTCGGTAGTGGGAAGATCTGTGCTATAAAGTAACTCCTGGAGAGAATGCAGTGGTTAATGAAAATCACCCTCTGAACTTGGTTCAAGTTACGGTGGAGGTTTTCTCTTGTTGTTCCAAGAAGTTGTCCCGACGTATTTCTCCAATTGATAGCTGCCATTTTTAACGGACAAGGTGTCAGTGTTATTCCTAGTGCTTTGCATTGGGTGACCATTGTGGCCCAGGCTAAGGTGGTATGTTGAAAACCCCGCAGGTTTAGGAGTTTGCTTTTGTTTGCGTTGACACCTGCGCCGGAGACTCTACAGTACTTTTTAATTAGCGTTTCCAATTTCAAAATGTCGTCGGGATTTCGCTGGACGACTCCGACATCATCGGCATAGGCGTTTATGACTGTTCGATGACCAGATAATGTGATGCCAGTTAGAGTGGCATGAACACTGCGGAGGAAAGGTTCTAATGATAGCACGAATAGGAACATGGAGAGGGGGCTTCCTTGAGGAACGCCGCGCCTGATCTGAATCTGCTTTGTCCTCTGGCAGTTAACTGATATACAAGCGCTGATGCCTGTTGCAACATTGCTGATCACACTTACGACTCGCTCATTAAAACCTATTTTGTTCAGTGTGGCACTAAGGAATCTATGATCCACACGATCAAATGCTTTCTGGAAGTCAATAAACATGATAGCACATTTTATGGTGGTCACAGCAGTGATGGCAATTATATCTCTATATTCAGCTATGCTTTTGAAAATGCTCTTGGTAGGCACACAGGACTGGTATGGACTTACTATCTTTTTGGCCAACTGAGAGAGTCTGTTGTTTAAAATTCTGCCGATGATTTTATAATCAGAGTTTAACAGGGAGATAGGACGAAAGTTGTTGAGGTTTCTTTTTGCAGCATTTTTTGGGATTAGTACTATTGTGCTCTCTTTAAAAACAGCAGGTAAATGCTTTCCCTGAAGCACCTCGTTCGTCATTCGGGTAAACATGTCACCAATCAGTGGCCAGTATCGTTTATAAAATTCAACAGGCAAACCATCCGGTCCCGGCGATTTCCTCAGAGGAGATTTGCAGATGATTCTGTGGATATCTTCGTTAGTACACTCAACGAGAAGGTCTTCGTTTTCCTCGTCCGAGACCTGTGGAGCTATGTAACTAAGGAACTCATCGAAGGACTCTTCACATACCGGGTTGGCAGTGTATAGGTCTTCGTAATATTTGTGCACTGCATTGACGATGTCTCTCTGAGTCGTGAGTGTCTCGCCAGTTTCAGACTGAAGTCCATCAATGAAGGTGCGTCTCCTGTTTCTTTCGTGCTTCAGTAGATGGTACAAGGAAGCATGTTCATCCTCCACGACTGTCTTAGCCTTGGATTTTAATTTCAGACCCTCCATCTGCTGTCTTTTAAGACTGAGCAATTTGGCCTTAGTTTGCTTGATATCTGCCAGACGGACGTTGGAAGTGTTTGCCTGCTCATATAAATTTCGCAGCATGGTATAATAAAATTCGATGGAATTTTTCAAGTCTTTCGATCGTTGTACACTATACTGGATGAGAACTTTTCTCAGTTTAGGCTTTGCCCTGTTGCACCACCAGTCTAGTACTGAGACATGTCTATCTGCAGAGCGGAGGCACAATGCCCACGCTTCTGTCAAACTTTCTTCTAATCCGTCGTCCTGCATCAGTGACGTATTAAGGTGCCATGAACTTCTAAAACGGCGAGTGGGTTGCGCAGTAAGGTTGATGGAAGCTAGCACGGAGCTATGATCAGAAAAGTAAACTGGAATCGTCTCTGCTTTAATGAAGGAGCTAACTAGACTTTGCGATATGTAGAGTCTGTCGATCCTGCTACGTGAGTGAGGACCTAGGAATGTAAATGCCACAAAAGTGGGATACATTATTTCCCAAGCATCTTTAAGCTGTAAAACAGTGACGAAACGCTTCAGTTCACTGCAGTTATTAAAATTCGGGACCTGGTCTTTCTTATTTATCACACAATTAAAATCACCGCCTATTATAAGATCTTTTGGGTTTTTCCGTAATAAATAAATGATTTCTTCTTTATAGAACTGTGCTCTTTCCATTCTATTGGATGTGCCAGAAGGGGCATACAGATTGATAAGGGTAGAACCAAAGACTTTTATACCTATCGCTCTGCCGGAGTCCAACCTCTCGATATCCGAGACAGGAATCCCCTCCCTGACTAAAATTGCTGTACCGACGTTGGTGTCAAGTGAGACATTTAAAATCGCCAAATATCCAGGCACTGTAAGATTAGTCAGCACTACTTCCTGTAGGAAAGCAATGTCCGTCCCTGACTCATATAAATAATCCTTGAGCGCTGTAACTTTAGTCACGGATGTAATCCTGTTAATATTGATAGTCGTAATTGTATATGCCTGGGACATTTAGTTTGCATAAAAAGTAAATAAGTGATTAAAAAGATAACAAAATATTAATAAAAAAAAAAAAGAGATGTGCAGCTTCTAGAAGAGAGAAACGACTCCGCTTAAACAAACATCTAAAAGAATAGTCAGTATTTGAAGCTCGGTAAACACTTCATCTGGTTCCTCTGAAATATGACTAAGACAGTAGTACAATTAGAAATGAAACTGGTTCAACAAAATCCCTTTTTTTTTTCATCTTACAGCCTCATTTTGGTGCAGGATTCCGAACATCTCGGGTTTTAGTTTTACCGAGGGGCTTTGCATCACTAATGTCACTTGAAGGTACCTCCTTAGGTCTTTCCGTGATGATTTCATACAAGACGTTCTTGGCCGTCGCTTCCTCTTGTGCTGGTTGTTGTTTGCTTTGGTTACGGGAAGCTTTGAGAGTAGGTAGCGGTTTGAGTCGGCGTCTTCGGACATCTTGGTTCAACGCGCCGTCATTCGGATTGTCTATCTTTACCACCGTTGTGACCGAAGCTGCCTCAACAGTGTCCTTTTTACGAGTGCCATTTCCTTGTTCTTCCGTCACTAGCTCCAGAGCACTGACTGAGTCGGCGGTTTGTGGGTCTGTAAGTTCTTGAGTTGGGTTTCGCTCCGTCACCTCTTGTGCTTCGGAGTGCGCCTCTTCCGTCTCCGCGACAATCGTTACTGCGTCCCCTCCGTGGACCGTGTGTACCTGTTCAGCCGCCGACAGCGGCCGGGTTGCCTCAGCGGCTGTCGTCACGTCAATACATGTACTGTTTGTTTCCTCGAGCACATCCGCATTACACTGCTTCTGCTTGCGGGTGGAAGGCGAATTACGGGCGGACTCGCCGTCCGAGCCGTCATCGGTCGTTTCCAACGGTCGCTTCTTATTCTGGAGATCGCAATCGGGAACAGAAGGGTGTGATGTAATGACGCTCAGGGGAGGGAACTCCGTAGTAGTTATGGCGGGCACTGCAGAAGTACATGCACCACTGTCGTTAACCGAAAGAAGGGAAGTGCTATTTGGTAAGACATCGCTGAGGGTCAGTTTTTGACGCTGTGTTAGATTGTTCCTAAGAACAAAAACACGGCGCGGACAATCTTGTCGGAAATGACCTGTCTCATTGCAAATATTGCACGTGCGCTCCTGACCAGAATACACAACATGTGCTTTATGGCCTGCAACGGATATATGGGACGGAATGTTGGCTTTCACCTCCATTTCAACGGATCTAATGCCATTAAAACACTGTATCTTGTATAGCTTCGACCATCTTTCGTTATAGATAGATTTAACTTCGCCATATTTAGATAGAGCGTCCTTGATCAACTGATTATCAATTTCAATTGGAACATTCAAAATCCTGACATTGGTGTACATGACATCAGCTTTTCGTACAGAGACATTACTTTTTGAACCGTCTCGATGAACAAATTTGACGGAATTACCCCATTTTGCAAGCAACTTATCGACTGTCACTGAGTTCAGAAATTTAACAAAAACACAGTATTTTTCAGCATCTAATTGCGTGGTATGAACAGAGTCAGAATTAATACCGATTACCTCAGTCAGCCAATCGTGGATTTCCAGCGCAGTGGGTTGGACCGGCCGTGTTCCTTTCTCGAACGAGAAGACTAAAGTATTCTTCCTGACGGTGTCAGACATGGTCGTCGGTTCCGATGAAATTCCGGCAACAACCGAAATTGCGGCGAAGCACGAAACGTGGAACGGACGAAAGCACTATAAAAACACTTATCAGAGACACCACTCAAAAAATAACAGCGAAAATGTACAGCTAACTTCACGTAAACACCAAACACCGGCGATAGCGCTAACGTACGCGGAGTAAACAACAAGCACGTCCGACCGCGGCGACGGCTAAAGCCAGAATGCGAGCTACGCCCGCCGCCCCGAAGACTAATGGTGCTACACACAGCCATATAGACGACACAGACCCTTGCACTCCCATTATTCAGCAGACAAACACTACTCTCTATGTATCCGTTAGGGTGTCTTTCAGGTTTCGTGCATTATGTATCGAATCGTAGTTGGCCACAATGAAAGTGGCACGTATAACGTCGAAAATAGAATTCGGACACCGCTCTGAGTAAGACCAACGTGTTGTCCACCCTCTAGACTTCAATGAGGTTAAGCCGCGATACCTAAGACAGATCTGCACTCGATGACACCTCGATAACAGCCGGTCCCCACACTTACATCTTGCTCTCCTTACGTCAGTATACATCATATCAGTCTGTGACGCTGGCTTTGCAACATCTTGCGTGCCTTTAGGTTCGCCGCGACCAACACTTACCATGCACTGACAACAAAAAATGTAGGCGCCGCGGCTTGAACACTGGACCTTTCACATGCCAAGCGAACGCTCTACCAACTGAGCTACGCCCCAGGCACGAGCAAACTGCGCTATTCCCCATTCTTTGCGACTCAGATGCGCACGGACACGATGGTTGGTTGGTTTGTAGCGGTGAAGGGAGCAGAGTACAAAGGCGCGGACCCGTTCATATACACAAAAGTTCCAAGTAGTTTCGATGCTCTGGTATTACAAATGCAAATTCCGTCTGTTTTTAACGTCTTAAATTCAAAGAGCCGTCACAAATTGCTCCGTTTTCACTCCTTGACGACAATCATACAGCACCTGAGGTAACAAACACATCTCGAGCCCCATTGTGCACTCCATTATTCATGCCAACTCAGTGCCTCGCTCTTTACTACTGTGTACCAATCTTGTCGTCCAACTGCAAAACACTGGGCCACAATATGTTTCCGCGTCTCCATTGCACTGCGCATACTACGAAACGCTCCCCAAACTTGGCACTCACCCTCGCAGCCGACTTTTCCGACTTACCACGACGCTCACGCTAGTGACAGCATTATTTATAGTTCGACGTCGCGCCAAAGCGAATGAGCACATTTCGCCTACGGCTTAGGCCGCCCTCCTAGTGTGGCTGCTCGGTGTCTGCAGGCAGCGAGGGTCTGCAAGCTTCCTGTGTTCGCACCTATGTCACCTGTGCTTGCTTGTCAGAGACAGACTACCGCAAAACATACAACTCACTCCATGAATTGTTTGCTACGGCATCTGTTATCAGCAGTCACAACTAACAACACCAGTAGCAGCTGACTGCATGCAAAGAATAGGAATGTGCAGTGGAATTTACGTGAACTCAGCGCAAGGCAGATCTTTCCGACATAGGCTTGAGAATCTTACAGGAACACTTGTACTGTTTCTAAATTAAGTGTAGGCGTGGGAGGAGGGTGCTTCCTGCGCACTAATAACAGCACGCTTGTCAATTGTGGATGCTAATCATTCGCTTGTATCTTCCTAGACACATCTGCTGGTTGTGAATTATTCCACTTGCATGGCAAGTTGCGCATGTAGGTGTGTTAAAAATTCTGGAAGCACTGGGTATTGATCCCAGTTCCTCTCGCATACTAAGCGAGCGCTCTACCATCTGAGCTACGCCCGCCACCCCGAAGACTAATGGTGCTACATACAGCCATATAGACGACACAGACCCTTGCACTCCCATTATTCAGCAGACAAACACTACTCTCTATGTATCCGTTAGGGTGTCTTTCAGGTTTCATGCATTATGTATCGAATCGTAGTTGGCCACAATGAAAGTGGCACGTATAACGTCGAAAATAGAATTCGGACACCGCTCTGAGTAAGACCAACGTGTTGTCCACCCTCTAGACTTCAATGAGGTTAAGCCGCGATACCTAAGACAGATCTGCACTCGATGACACCTCGATAACAGCCGGTCCCCACTCTTACATCTTGCTCTCCTTACGTCAGTATACATCATATCAGTCTGTGACGCTGGCTTTGCAACATCTTGCGTGCCTTTAGGTTCGCCGCGATCAACACTTACCATGCACTGACAACAAAATATGGAGGCGCCGCGGCTTGAACCCTGGACCTTTCACATGCCAAGCGAACGCTCTACCAACTGAGCTACGCCCCAGGCACGAGCAAACTGCGCTATTCCCCATTCTTTGCGACTCAGATGCGCACGGACACGATGGTTGGTTGGTTTGTAGCGGTGATGGGAGCAGAGTACAAAGGCGCGGACCCGTTCATATACACAAAAGTTCCAAGTAGTTTCGATGCTCTGGTATTACAAATGATAATTCCGTCTGTTTTTAACGTCTTAAATTCAAAGAGCCGTCACAAATTGCTCCGTTTTCACTCCTTGACGACAATCATACAGCACCTGAGGTAACAAACACATCTCGAGCCCCATTGTGCACTCCATTATTCATGCCAACTCAGTGCCTCGCTCTTTACTACTGTGTACCAATCTTGTCGTCCAACTGCAAAACACTGGGCCACAATAAGTTTCCGCGTCTCCATTGCACTGCGCATACTACGAAACGCTCCCCAAACTTGGCACTCACCCTCGCAGCCGACTTTCCACGACGCTCACGCAACGCTCACGCTAGTGACAGCATTATTTATAGTTCGACGTCGCGCCAAAGCGAATGAGCACATTTCGCCTACGGCTTAGGCCGCCCTCCTAGTGTGGCTGCTCGGTGTCTGCAGGCAGCGAGGGTCTGCAAGTTTCCTGTGTTCGCACCTATGTCACCTGTGCTTGCTTGTCAGAGACAGACTATCGCAAAACATACAACTCACTCCATGAATTGATTGCTACGGCATCTGTTATCAGCAGTCACAACTAGCAACACCAGTAGCAGCTGACCGCATGCAAAGAATAGGAATGTGCAGTGGGATTTACGTGAACTCAGCGCAAGGCAGATCTTTCCGACATAGGCTTAAGATCTTACGGGAACACTTGTACTGTTTCTAAATTAAGTGTAGGCGTGGGAGGAGGGTGCTTCCTGCGCACTAATAACAGCACGCTTGTCAATTGTGGATGCTAATCATTCGCTTGTATCTTCCTAGACACATCTGCTGGTTGTGAATTATTCCACTTGCATGGCAAGGTGCGCATGTAGGTGTGTTAAAAATTCAGGAAGCACTGGGTATTGATCCCAGTTCCTCTCGCATACTAAGCGAGCGCTCTAGCATCTGAGCTACGCCCGCCGCCCCGTAGACTAATGGTGCTACATACAGCCATATAGACGACACAGACCCTTGCACTACCATTATTCAGCAGACAAACACTACTCTCTATGTATCCGTTAGGGTGTCTTTCAGGTTTCGTGCATTATGTATCGAATCGTAGTTGGCCACAATGAAAGTGGCACGTATAACGTCGAAAATAGAATTCGGACACCGCTCTGAGTAAGACCAACGTGTTGTCCACCCTCTAGACTTCAATGAGGTTAAGCCGCGATACCTAAGACAGATCTGCAATCGATGACACCTCGATAACAGCCGGTCCCCACACTTACATCTTGCTCTCCTTACGTCAGTATACATCATATCAGTCTGTGACGCTGGCTTTGCAACATCTTGCGTGCCTTTAGGTTCGCCGCGACCAACACTTACCATGCACTGACCACAAAAAATGTAGGCGCCGCGGTTTGAACACTGGACCTTTCACATGCCAAGCGAACGCTCTACCAACTGAGCTACGCCCCATGCACGAGCAAACTGTGCTATTCCCCCATTCTTTGCGACTCAGATGCGCACGGACACGATGGTTGGTTGGTTTGTAGCGGTGAAGGGAGCAGAGTACAAAGGCGCGGACCCGTTCATATACACAAAAGTTCCAAGTAGTTTCGATGCTCTGGTATTACAAATGCAAATTCCGTCTGTTTTTAACGTCTTAAATTCAAAGAGCCGTCACAAATTGCTCCGTTTTCACTCCTTGACGACAATCATACAGCACCTGAGGTAACAAACACATCTCGAGCCCCATTGTGCACTCCATTATTCATGCCAACTCAGTGCCTCGCTCTTTACTACTGTGTACCAATCTTGTCGTCCAACTGCAAAACACTGGGCCACAATAAGTTTCCGCGTCTCCATTGCACTGCGCATACTACGAAACGCTCCCCAAACTTGGCACTCACCCTCGCAGCCGACTTTTCCGACTTTCCACTACGCTCACGCTAGTGACAGCATTATTTATAGTTCGACGTCGCGCCAAAGCGAATGAGCACATTTCGCCTACGGCTTAGGCCGCCATCCTAGTGTGGCTGCTCGGTGTCTGCAGGCAGCGAGGGTCTGCAAGCTTCCTGTATCGCACCTATGTCACCTGTGCTTGCTTGTCAGAGACAGACTATCGCAAAACATACAACTCACTCCATGAATTGATTGCTACGGCATCTGTTATCAGCAGTCACAACTAGCAACACCAGTAGCAGCTGACTGCATGCAAAGAATAGGAATGTGCAGTGGGATTTACGTGAAATCAGCGCAAGGCAGATCTTTCCGACATAGGCTTGAGAATCTTACGGGAACACTTGTACTGTTTCTAAATTAAGTGTAGGCGTGGGAGGAGGGTGCTTCCTGCGCACTAATAACAGCACGCTTGTCAATTGTGGATGCTAATAATTCGCTTGTATCTTCCTAGACACATCTGCTGGTTGTGAATTATTCCACTTGCATGGCAAGGTGCGCATGTAGGTGTGTTAAAAATTCCGGAAGCACTGGGTATTGATCCCAGTTCCTCTCGCATACTAAGCGAGCGCTCTACCATCTGAGCTACGCCCGCCGCCCCGAAGACTAATGGTGCTACATACAGCCATATAGACGACACAGACCCTTGCACTCCCATTATTCAGCAGACAAACACTACTCTTTATGTATCCGTTAGGGTGTCTTTCAGGTTTCGTGCATTATGTATCGAATCGTAGTTGGCCACAATGAAAGTGGCACGTATAACGTCGAAAATAGAATTCGGACACCGCTCTGAGTAAGACCAACGTGTTGTCCACCCTCTAGACTTCAATGAGGTTAAGCCGCGATACCTAAGACAGATCTGCACTCGATGACACCTCGATAACAGCCGGTCCCCACACTTACATCTTGCTCTCCTTACGTCAGTATACATCATATCAGTCTGTGACGCTGGCTTTGCAACATCTTGCGTGCCTTTAGGTTCGCCGCGATCAACACTTACCATGCACTGACCACTTAATATGGAGGCGCCGCGGATTGAATCCTGGACCTTTCACATGCGAAGCGAACGCTCTACCAACTGAGCTACGCCCCAGGCACGAGCAAACTGCGCTATTCCCCATTCTTTGCGACTCAGATGCGCACGGACACGATGGTTGGTTGGTTTGTAGCGGTGAAGGGAGCAGAGTACAAAGGCGCGGACCCGTTCATATACACAATAGTTCCAAGTAGTTTCGATGCTCTGGTATTACAAATGCAAATTCCGTCTGTTTTTAACGTCTTAAATTCAAAGAGCCGTCACAAATTGCTCCGTTTTCACTCCTTGACGACAATCATACAGCACCTGAGGTAACAAACACATCTCGAGCCCCATTGTGCACTCCATTATTCATGCCAACTCAGTGCCTCGCTCTTTACTACTGTGTACCAATCTTGTCGTCCAACTGCAAAACACTGGGCCACAATAAGTTTCCGCATCTCCATTGCACTGCGCATACTACGAAACGCTCCCCAAACTTGGCACTCACCCTCGCAGCCGACTTTTCCGACTTTCCACGACGCTCACGCTAGTGACAGCATTATTTATAGTTCGACGTCGCGCCAAAGCGAATGAGCACATTTCGCCTACGGCTTAGGCCGCCCTCCTAGTGTGGCTGCTCGGTGTCTGCAGGCAGCGAGGGTCTGCAAGCTTCCTGTGTTCGCACCTATGTCACCTGTGCTTGCTTGTCAGAGACAGACTATCGCAAAACATACAACTCACTCCATGAATTGATTGCTACGGCATCTGTTATCAGCAGTCACAACTAGCAACACCAGTAGCAGCTGACTGCATGCAAAGAATAGGAATGTGCAGTGGGATTTACGTGAACTCAGCGCAAGGCAGATCTTTCCGACATAGGCTTGAGAATCTTACAGGAACACTTGAACTGTTTCTAAATTAAGTGTAGGCGTGGGAGGAGGGTGCTTCCTGCGCACTAATAACAGCACGCTTGTCAATTGTGGATGCTAATAATTCGCTTGTATCTTCCTAGACACATCTGCTGGTTGTGAATTATTCCACTTGCATGGCAAGTAAGTGTGTTAAAAATTCTGGAAGCACTGGGTATTGATCTCAGTTCCTCTCTTATACTAAGCGAGCGCTCTACCATCTGAGCTACGCCCGCCGCCCCGAAGACTAATGGTGCTACATACAGCCATATAGACGACACAGACCCTTGCACTCCCATTATTCAGCAGACAAACACTACTCTCTATGTATCCGTTAGGGTGTCTTTCAGGTTTCGTGCATTATGTATCGAATCGTAGTTGGCCACAATGAAAGTGGTACGTATAACGTCGAAAATAGAATTCGGACACCGCTCTGAGTAAGACCAACGTGTTGTCCACCCTCTAGACTTCAATGAGGTTAAGCCGCGATACCTAAGACAGATCTGCACTCGATGACACCTCGATAACAGCCGGTCCCCACACTTACATCTTGCTCTCCTTACGTCAGTATACATCATATCAGTCTGTGACGCTGGCTTTGCAACATCTTGCGTGCCTTTAGGTTCGCCGCGATCAACACTTACCATGCACTGACCACAAAAAATGGAGGCGCCGCGGCTTGAACTCTGGACCTTTCACATGCCAAGCGAACGCTCTACCAACTGAGCTACGCCCCATGCACGACCAAACTGCGCTATTCCCCATTCTTTGCGACTCAGATGCGCACGGACACGATGGTTGGTTGGTTTGTAGCGGTGAAGGGATCAGATTACAAAGGCGCGGACCCGTTCATATACACAAAAGTTCCAAGTAGTTTCGATGCTCTGGTATTACAAATGCAAATTCCGTCTGTTTTTAACGTCTTAAATTCAAAGAGCCGTCACAAATTGCTCCGTTTTCACTCCTTGACGACAATCATACAGCACCTGAGGTAACAAACACATCTCGAGCCCCATTGTGCACTCCATTATTCATGCCAACTCAGTGCCTCGCTCTTTACTACTGTGTACCAATCTTGTCGTCCAACTGCAAAACACTGGGCCACAATAAGTTTCCGCGTCTCCATTGCACTGCGCATACTACGAAACGCTCCCCAAACTTGGCACTCACCCTCGCAGCCGACTTTTCCGACTTTCCACGACGCTCACGCTAGTGACAGCATTATTTATAGTTCGACGTCGCGCCAAAGCGAATGAGCACATTTCGCCTACGGCTTAGGCCGCCCTCCTAGTGTGGCTGCTCGGTGTCTGCAGGCAGCGAGGGTCTGCAAGCTTCCTGTGTTCGCACCTATGTCACCTGTGCTTGCTTGTCAGAGACAGACTACCGCAAAACATACAACTCACTCCATGAATTGATTGCTACGGCATCTGTTATCAGCAGTCACAACTAACAACACCAGTAGCAGCTGACTGCATGCAAAGAATAGGAATGTGCAGTGGAATTTACGTGAACTCAGCGCAAGGCAGATCTTTCCGACATAGGCTTGAGAATCTTACAGGAACACTTGTACTGTTTCTAAATTAAGTGTAGGCGTGGGAGGAGGGTGCTTCCTGCGCACTAATAACAGCACGCTTGTCAATTGTGGATGCTAATCATTCGCTTGTATCTTCCTAGACACATCTGCTGGTTGTGAATTATTCCACTTGCATGGCAAGGTGCGCCTGTAGGTGTGTTAAAAATTCTGGAGGCACTGAGTATTGATCCCAGTTCCTCTCGCATACTAAGCGATCGCTCTACCATCTGAGCTACGCCCGCACCCTGAAGGCTAATGGTGCTACATACAGCCATATAGACGACACAGACCCTTGCACTCCCATTATTCAGCAGACAAACACTACTCTCTATGTATCCGTTAGGGTGTCTTTCAGGTTTCGTGCATTCTGTATCGAATCGTAGTTGGCCACAATGAAAGTGGCACGTATAACGTCGAAAATAGAATTCGGACACCGCTCTGAGTAAGACCAACGTGTTGTCCACTCTCTAGACTTCAATGAGGTTAAGCCGCGATACCTAAGACAGATCTGCACTCGATGACACCTCGATAACAGCCGGTCCCCACACTTACATCTTGCTCTCCTTACGTCAGTATACATCATATCAGTCTGTGACGCTGGCTTTGCAACATCTTGCGTGCCTTTAGGTTCGCCGCGATCAACACTTACCATGCACTGACCACAAAATATGGAGGCGCCGCGGATTGAATCCTGGACCTTTTACATGCGAAGCGAACGCTCTACCAACTGAGCTACGCCCCAGGCACGAGCAAACTGCGCTATTCCCCATTCTTTGCGACTCAGATGCGCACGGACACGATGGTTGGTTGGTTTGTAGCGGTGAAGGGAGCAGAGTACAAAGGCGCGGACCCGTTCATATACACAAAAGTTCCAAGTAGTTTCGATGCTCTGGTATTACAAATGCAAATTCCGTCTGTTTTTAACGTCTTAAATTCAAAGAGCTGTCACAAATTGCACCGTTTTCACTCCTTGACGACAATCATACAGCACCTGAGGTAACAAACACATCTCGAGCCCCATTGTGCACTCCATTATTCATGCCAACTCAGTGCCTCGCTCTTTACTACTGTGTACCAATCTTGTCGTCCAACTGCAAAACACTGGGCCACAATAAGTTTCCGCATCTCCATTGCACTGCGCATACTACGAAACGCTCCCCAAACTTGGCACTCACCCTCGCAGCCGACTTTTCCGACTTTCCACGACGCTCACGCTAGTGACAGCATTATTTATAGTTCGACGTCGCGCCAAAGCGAATGAGCACATTTCGCCTACGGCTTAGGCCGCCCTCCTAGTGTGGCTGCTCGGTGTCTGCAGGCAGCGAGGGTCTGCAAGCTTCCTGTGTTCGCACCTATGTCACCTGTGCTTGCTTGTCAGAGACAGACTATCGCAAAACATACAACTCACTCCATGAATTGATTGCTACGGCATCTGTTATCAGCAGTCACAACTAGCAACACCAGTAGCAGCTGACTGCATGCAAAGAATAGGAATGTGCAGTGGGATTTACGTGAACTCAGAGCAAGGCAGATCTTTCCGACATAGGCTTGAGAATCTTACAGGAACACTTGAACTGTTTCTAAATTAAGTGTAGGCGTGGGAGGAGGGTGCTTCCTGCGCACTAATAACAGCACGCTTGTCAATTGTGGATGCTAATAATTCGCTTGTATCTTCCTAGACACATCTGCTGGTTGTGAATTATTCCACTTGCATGGCAAGGTGCGCATGTAGGTGTGTTAAAAATTCTGGAAGCACTGGGTATTGATCTCAGTTCCTCTCGCATACTAAGCGAGCGCTCTACCATCTGAGCTACGCCCGCCGCCCCGAAGACTATGGTGCTACATACAGCCATATAGACGACACAGACCCTTGCACTCCCATTATTCAGCAGACAAACACTACTCTCTATGTATCCGTTAGGGTGTCTTTCAGGTTTCGTGCATTATGTATCGAATCGTAGTTGGCCACAATGAAAGTGGTACGTATAACGTCGAAAATAGAATTCGGACACCGCTCTGAGTAAGACCAACGTGTTGTCCAATGAGGTTAAGCCGCGATACCTAAGACAGATCTGCACTCGATGACACCTCGATAACAGCCGGTCCCCACACTTACATCTTGCTCTCCTTACGTCAGTATACATCATATCAGTCTGTGACGCTGGCTTTGCAACATCTTGCGTGCCTTTAGGTTCGCCGCGATCAACACTTACCATGCACTGACCTCAAAAAATGGAGGCGCCGCGGCTTGAACTCTGGACCTTTCACATGCCAAGCGAACGCTCTACCAACTGAGCTACGCCCCAGGCACGAGCAAACTGCGCTATTCCCCATTCTTTGCGACTCAGATGCGCACGGACACGATGGTTGGTTGGTTTGTAGCGGTGAAGGGAGCAGAGTACAAAGGCGCGGACCCGTTCATATACACAAAAGTTCCAAGTAGTTTCGATGCACTGGTATTACAAATGCAAATTCCGTCTGTTTTTAACGTCTTAAATTCAAAGAGCCGTCACAAATTGCTCCGTTTTCACTCCTTGACGACAATCATACAGCACCTGAGGTAACAAACACATCTCGAGCCCCATTGTGCACTCCATTATTCATGCCAACTCAGTGCCTCGCTCTTTACTACTGTGTACCAATCTTGTCGTCCAACTGCAAAACACTGGGCCACAATAAGTTTCCGCGTCTCCATTGCACTGCGCATACTACGAAACGCTCCCCAAACTTGGCACTCACCCTCGCAGCCGACTTTTCCGACTTTCCACGACGCTCACGCTAGTGACAGCATTATTTATAGTTCGACGTCGCGCCAAAGCGAATGAGCACATTTCGCCTACGGCTTAGGCCGCCCTCCTAGTGTGGCTGCTCGGTGTCTGCAGGCAGCGAGGGTCTGCAAGCTTCCTGTGTTCGCACCTATGTCACCTGTGCTTGCTTGTCAGAGACAGACTACCGCAAAACATACAACTCACTCCATGAATTGATTGCTACGGCATCTGTTATCAGCAGTCACAACTAACAACACCAGTAGCAGCTGACTGCATGCAAAGAATAGGAATGTGCAGTGGGATTTACGTGAACTCAGCGCAAGGCAGATCTTTCCGACATAGGCTTGAGAATCTTACAGGAACACTTGAACTGTTTCTAAATTAAGTGTAGGCGTGGGAGGAGGGTGCTTCCTGCGCACTAATAACAGCACGCTTGTCAATTGTGGATGCTAATAATTCGCTTGTATCTTCCTAGACACATCTGCTGGTTGTGAATTATTCCACTTGCATGGCAAGGTGCGCATGTAGGTGTGTTAAAAATTCTGGAAGCACTGGGTATTGATCTCAGTTCCTATCGCATACTAAGCGAGCGCTCTACCATCTGAGCTACGCCCGCCGCCCCGAAGACTAATGGTGCTTCATACAGCCATATAGACGACACAGACCCTTGCACTCCCATTATTCAGCAGACAAACACTACTCTCTATGTATCCGTTAGGGTGTCTTTCAGGTTTCGTGCATTATGTATCGAATCGTAGTTGGCCACAATGAAAGTGGTACGTATAACGTCGAAAATAGAATTCGGACACCGCTCTGAGTAAGACCAACGTGTTGTCCACTCTCTAGACTTCAATGAGGTTAAGCCGCGATACCTAAGACAGATCTGCACTCGATGACACCTCGATAACAGCCGGTCCCCACACTTACATCTTGCTCTCCTTACGTCAGTATACATCATATCAGTCTGTGACGCTGGCTTTGCAACATCTTGCGTGCCTTTAGGTTCGCCGCGATCAACACTTACCATGCACTGACCACAAAAAATGGAGGCGCCGCGTCTTGAACTCTGGACCTTTCACATGCCAAGCGAACGCTCTACCAACTGAGCTACGCCCCAGGCACGAGCAAACTGCGCTATTCCCCATTCTTTGCGACTCAGATGCGCACGGACACCATGGTTGGTTGGTTTGTAGCGGTGAAGGGAGCAGAGTACAAAGGCGCGGACCCGTTCATATACACAAAAGTTCCAAGTAGTTTCGATGCTCTGGTATTACAAATGCAAATTCCGTCTGTTTTTAACGTCTTAAATTCAAAGAGCCGTCACAAATTGCTCCGTTTTCACTCCTTGACGACATTCATACAGCACCTGAGGTAACAAACACATCTCGAGCCCCATTGTGCACTCCATTATTCATGCCAACTCAGTGCCTCGCTCTTTACTACTGTGTACCAATCTTGTCGTCCAACTGCAAAACACTGGGCCACAATAAGTTTCCGTGTCTCCATTGCACTGCGCATACTACGAAACGCTCCCCAAACTTGGCACTCACCCTCGCAGCCGACTTTTCCGACTTTCCACGACGCTCACGCAACGCTCACGCTAGTGACAGCATTATTTATAGTTCGACGTCGCGCCAAAGCGAATGAGCTCATTTTGCCTACGGCTTAGGCCGCCCTCCTAGTGTGGCTGCTCGGTGTCTGCAGGCAGCGAGGGTCTGCAAGCTTCCTGTGTTCGCACCTATGTCACCTGTTCTTGCTTGTCAGAGACAGACTATCGCAAAACATACAACTCACTCCATGAATTGATTGCTACGGCATCTGTTATCAGCAGTCACAACTAGCAACACCAGTAGCAGCTGACTGCATGCAAAGAATAGGAATGTGCAGTGGGATTTACGTGAACTCAGCGCAAGGCAGATCTTTCCGACATAGGCTTGAGAATCTTACGGGAACACTTGTACTGTTTCTAAATTAAGTGTAGGCGTGGGAGGAGGGTGCTTCCTGCGCACTAATAACAGCACGCTTGTCAATTGTGGATGCTAATAATTCGCTTGTATCTTCCTAGACACATCTGCTGGTTGTGAATTATTCCACTTGCATGGCAAGGTGCGCATGTAGGTGTGTTAAAAATTCTGGAGGCACTGGGTATTGATCCCAGTTCCTCTCGCATACTAAGCGAGCGCTCTACCATCTGAGCTACGCCCGCCGCCCCGAAGGCTAATGGTGCTACATACAGCCATATAGACGACACAGACCCTTGCACTCCCATTATTAAGCAGACAAACACTACTCTCTATGTATCCGTTAGGGTGTCTTTCAGGTTTCGTGCATTATGTATCGAATCGTAGTTGGCCACAATGAAAGTGGCACGTATAACGTCGATAATAGAATTCGGACACCGCTCTGAGTAAGACCAACGTGTTGTCCACCCTCTAGACTTCAATGAGGTTAAGCCGCGATACCTAAGACAGATCTGCACTCGATGACACCTCGATAACAGCCGGTCCCCACACTTACATCTTGCTCTCCTTACGTCAGTATACATCATATCAGTCTGTGACGCTGGCTTTGCAACATCTTGCGTGCCTTTAGGTTCGCCGCGACCAACACTTACCATGCACTGACAACAAAATATGGAGGCGCCGCAGCTTGAACCCTGGACCTTTCACATGCGAAGCGAACGCTCTACCAACTGAGCTACGCCCCAAACACGAGCAAACTGCGCTATTCCCCATTCTTTGCGACTCAGATGCGCACGATCACGATCGTTGGTTGGTTTGTAGCGGTGAAGGGAGCAGAGTACAAAGGCGCGGACCCGTTCATATACACAAAAGTGCCAAGTAGTTTCGATGCTCTGGTATTACAAATGAAAATTCCGTCTGTTTTTAAAGTCTTAAATTGAAAGAGCCGTCACAAATTGCTCCGTTTTCACTCCTTGACGACAATCATACAGCACCTGAGGTAACAAACACATCTCGAGCCCCATTGTGCACTCCATTATTCATGCCAACTCAGTGCCTCGCTCTTTACTACTGTGTACCAATCTTGTCATCCAACTGCAAAACACTGGGCCACAATAAGTTTCCGCGTCTCCATTGCACTGCGCATACTACGAAACGCTCCCCAAACTTGGCACTCACCCTCGCAGCCGACTTTCCACGACGCTCACGCAACGCTCACGCTAGTGACAGAATTATTTATAGTTTGACGTCGCGCCAAAGCGAATGAGCTCATTTCGCCTACGGCTTAGGCCGCCCTCCTAGTGTGGCTGCTCGGTGTCTGCAGGCAGCGAGGGTCTGCAAGCTTCCTGTGTTCGCACCTATGTCACCTGTTCTTGCTTGTCAGAGACAGACTATCGCAAAACATACAACTCACTCCATGAATTGATTGCTACGGCATCTGTTATCAGCAGTCACAACTAGCAACACCAGTAGCAGCTGACTGCATGCAAAGAATAGGAATGTGCAGTGGGATTTACGTGAACTCAGCGCAAGGCAGATCTTTCCGACATAGGCTTGAGAATCTTACGGGAACACTTGTACTGTTTCTAAATTAAGTGTAGGCGTGGGAGGAGGGTGCTTCCTGCGCACTAATAACAGCACGCTTGTCAATTGTGGATGCTAATAATTCGCTTGTATCTTCCTAGACACATCTGCTGGTTGTGAATTATTCCACTTGCATGGCAAGGTGCGCATGTAGGTGTGTTAAAAATTCTGGAGGCACTGGGTATTGATCCCAGTTCCTCTCGCATACTAAGCGAGCGCTCTACCATCTGAGCTACGCCCGCCGCCCCGAAGGCTAATGGTGCTACATACAGCCATATAGACGACACAGACCCTTTCACTCCCATTATTCAGCAGACAAACACTACTCTCTATGTATCCGTTAGGGTGTCTTTCAGGTTACGTGCATTATGTATCGAATCGTAGTTGGCCACAATGAAAGTGGCACGTATAACGTCGATAATAGAATTCGGACACCGCTCTGAGTAAGACCAACGTGTTGTCCACCCTCTAGACTTCAATGAGGTTAAGCCGCGATACCTAAGACAGATCTGCACTCGATGACACCTCGATAACAGCCGGTCCCCACACTTACATCTTGCTCTCCTTACGTCAGTATACATCATATCAGTCTGTGACGCTGGCTTTGCAACATCTTGCGTGCCTTTAGGTTCGCCGCGATCAACACTTACCATGCACTGACAACAAAATATGGAGGCGCCGCGGCTTGAACCCTGGACCTTTCACATGCCAAGCGAACGCTCTACCAACTGAGCTACGCCCCATGCACGAGCAAACTGCGCTATTCCCCATTCTTTGCGACTCAGATGCGCACGGACACGATGGTTGGTTGGTTTGTAGCGGTGAAGGGAGCAGAGTACAAAGGCGCGGACCCGTTCATATACACAAAAGTTCCAAGTAGTTTCGATGCTCTGGTATTACAAATGCAAATTCCGTCTGTTTGTAACGTCTTAAATTCAAAGAGCCGTCACAAATTGCTCCGTTTTCACTCCTTGACGACAATCATACCGCACCTGAGGTAACAAACACATCTCGAGCCCCATTGTGCACTCCATTATTCATGCCAACTCAGTGCCTCGCTCTTTACTACTGTGTACCAATCTTGTCGTCCAACTGCAAAACACTGGGCCACAATAAGTTTCCGCGTCTCCATTGCACTGCGCATACTACGAAACGCTCCCCAAACTGGGCACTCACCCTCGCAGCCGACTTTTCCGACTTACCACGACGCTCACGCTAGTGACAGCATTATTTATAGTTCGACGTCGCGCCAAAGCGAATGAGCACATTTCGCCGACGGCTTAGGCCGCCCTCCTAGTGTGGCTGCTCGGTGTCTGCAGGCAGCGAGGGTCTGCAAGCTTCCTGTGTTCGCACCTATGTCACCTGTGCTTGCTTGTCAGAGACAGACTACCGCAAAACATACAACTCACTCCATGAATTGATTGCTACGGCATCTGTTATCAGCAGTCACAACTAACAACACCAGTAGCAGCTGACTGCATGCAAAGAATAGGAATGTGCAGTGGAATTTACGTGAACTCAGCGCAAGGCAGATCTTTCCGACATAGGCTTGAGAATCTTACGGGAACACTTGTACTGTTTCTAAATTAAGTGTAGGCGTGGGAGGAGGGTGCTTCCTGCGCACTAATAACAGCACGCTTGTCAATTGTGGATGCTAATCATTCGCTTGTATCTTCCTAGACACATCTGCTGGTTGTGAATTATTCCACTTGCATGGCAAGGTGCGCATGTAGGTGTGTTAAAAATTCTGGAGGCACTGGGTATTGATCCCAGTTCCTCTCGCATACTAAGCGAGCGCTCTACCATCTGAGCTACGCCCGCCGCCCCGAAGACTAATGCCGCTACACACAGCCATATAGACGACACAGACCCTTGCACTCCCATTATTCAGCAGACAAACACTACTCTCTATGTATCCGTTAGGGTGTCTTTCAGGTTTCGTGCATTATGTATCGAATCGTAGTTGGCCACAATGAAAGTGGCACGTATAACGTCGAAAATAGAATTCGGACACCGCTCTGAGTAAGACCAACGTGTTGTCCACCCTCTAGACTTCAATGAGTTTAAGCCGCGATACCTAAGACAGATGTGCACTCGATGACACCTCGATAACAGCCGGTCCCCACACTTACATCTTGCTCTCCTTACGTCAGTATACATCATATCAGTCTGTGACGCTGGCTTTGCAACATCTTGCGTGCCTTTAGGTTCGCCGCGACCAACACTTACCATGCACTGACCACAAAAAATGTAGGATCCGCGGATTGAACACTGGACCTTTCACATACCAAGCGAACGCTCTACCAACTGAGCTACGCCCCATGCACGAGCAAACTGCGCTATTCCCCATTCTTTGCGACTCAGATGGGCACGGACACGATGGTTGGTTGGTTTGTAGCGGTGAAGGGAGCAGAGTACAAAGGCGCGGACCCGTTCATATACACAAAAGTACCAAGTAGTTTCGATGTTCTGGTATTACAAATGAAAATTCCGTCAGTTTTTAACGTCTTAAATTGAAAGAGCCGTCACAAATTGCTCCGTTTTCACTCCTTGACGACAATCATACAGCACCTGAGGTAACAAACACATCTCGAGCCCCATTGTGCACTCCATTATTCATGCCAACTCAGTGCCTCGCTCTTTACTACTGTGTACCAATCTTGTCGTCCAACTGCAAAACACTGGGCCACAATAAGTTTCCGCGTCTCCATTGCACTGCGCATACTACGAAACGCTCCCCAAACTTGGCACTCACCCTCGCAGCCGACTTTTCCGACTTTCCACGACGCTCACGCTAGTGACAGCATTATTTATAGTTCGACGTCGCGCCAAAGCGAATGAGCACATTTCGCCTACGGCTTAGGCCGCCCTCCTAGTGTGGCTGCTCGGTGTCTGCAGGCAGCGAGGGTCTGCAAGCTTCCTGTGTTCGCACCTATGTCACCTGTGCTTGCTTGTCAGAGACAGACTATCGCATAACATACAACTCACTCCATGAATTGATTGCTACGGCATCTGTTATCAGCAGTCACAACTAGCAACACCAGTATCAGCTGACTGCATGCAAAGAATAGGAATGTGCAGTGGGATTTACGTGAACTCAGCGCAAGGCAGATCTTTCCGACATAGGCTTGAGAATCTCACGGGAACACTTGTACTGTTTCTAAATTAAGTGTAGGCGTGGGAGGAGGGTGCTTCCTGCGCACTAATAACAGCACGCTTGTCAATTGTGGAAGCTAATAATTCGCTTGTATCTTCCTAGACACATCTGCTGGTTGTGAATTATTCCACTTGCATGGCAAGGTGCGCATGTAGGTGTGTTAAAAATTCTGGAAGCACTGGGTATTGATCCCAGTTCCTCTCGCATACTAAGCGAGCGCTCTACCATCTGAGCTACGCCCGCCCCCCCGAAGACCAATGGTGCTACATACAGCCATATAGACGACACAGACCCTTGCACTCCCATTATTCAGCAGACAAACACTACTCTCTATGTATCCGTTAGGGTGTCTTTCAGGTTTCGTGCATTATGTATCGAATCGTAGTTGGCCACAATGAAAGTGGCACGTATAACGTCGATAATGGAATTCGGACACCGCTCTGAGTAAGACCAACGTGTTGTCCACCCTCTAGACTTCAATGAGGTTGAGCCGCGATACCTAAGACAGATCTGCACTCGATGACACCTCGATAACAGCCGGTCCCCACACTTACATCTTGCTCCCCTTACGTCAGTATACATCATATCAGTCTGTGACGCTGGCTTTGCAACATCTTGCGTGCCTTTAGGTTCGCCGCGACCAACACTTACCATGCACTGACCACAAAAAATGGAGGCGCCGCGGCTTGAACCCTCGACCTTTCACATGCCAAGCGAACGCTCTACCAACTGAGCTACGCCCCATGCACGACCAAACTGCGCTATTCCCCATTCTTTGCGACTCAGATGCGCACGGACACGATGCTTGGTTGGTTTGTAGCGGTGAAGGGAGCAGAGTACAAAGGCGCGGACCCGTTCATATACACAAAAGTTCCAAGTAGTTTCGATGCTCTGGTATTACAAATGCAAATTCCGTCTGTTTTTAACGTCTTAAATTCAAAGAGCCGTCACAAATTGCTCCGTTTTCACTCCTTGACGACAATCATACAGCACCTGAGGTAACAAACACATCTCGAGCCCCATTGTGCACTCCATTATGCATGCCAACTCAGTGCCTCGCACTTTACTACTGTGTACCAATCTTGTCGTCCAACTGCAAAACACTGGGCCACAATAAGTTTCCGCGTCTCCATTGCACTGCGCATACTACGAAACGCTCCCCAAACTTGGCACTCACCCTCGCAGCCGACTTTTCCGACTTTCCACGACGCTCACGCATCGTTCACGCTAGTGACAGCATTATTTATAGTTCGACGTCGCGCCAAAGCGAATGAGCACATTTCGCCTACGGCTTAGGCCGCCCTCCTAGTGTGGCTGCTCGGTGTCTGCAGGCAGCGAGGGTCTGCAAGCTTCCTGTGTTCGCACCTATGTCACCTGTGCTTGCTTGTCAGAGACAGACTACCGCAAAACATACAACTCACTCCATGAATTGATTGCTACGGCATCTGTTATCAGCAGTCACAACTAACAACACCAGTAGCAGCTGACTGCATGCAAAGAATAGGAATGTGCAGTGGAATTTACGTGAACTCAGCGCAAGGCAGATCTTTCCGACATAGGCTTGAGAATCTTACAGGAACACTTGTACTGTTTCTAAATTAAGTGTAGGCGTGGGAGGAGGGTGCTTCCTGCGCACTAATAACAGCACGCTTGTCAATTGTGGATGCTAATCATTCGCTTGTATCTTCCTAGACACATCTGCTGGTTGTGAATTATTCCACTTGCATGGCAAGGTGCACATGTAGGTGTGTTAAAAATTCTGGAGGCACTGGGTATTGATCCCAGTTCCTCTCGCATACTCAGCGAGAGCTCTACCATCTGAGCTACGCCCGACGCCCCGAAGACTAATGGTGCAACATACAGCCATATAGACGACACAGACCCTTGCACTCACATTATTCAGCAGACAAACACTACTCTCTATGTATCCGTTAGGGTGTCTTTCAGGTTTCGTGCATTATGTATCGAATCGTAGTTGGCCACAATGAAAGTGGCACGTATAACGTCGAAAATAGAATTCGGACACCGCTCTGAGTAAGACCAACGTGTTGTCCACCCTCTAGACTTCAATGAGGTTAAGCCGCGATACCTAAGACAGATCTGCACTCGATGACACCTCGATAACAGCCGGTCCCCACACTTACATCTTGCTCTCCTTACGTCAGTATACATCATATCAGTCTGTGACGCTGGCTTTGCAACATCTTGCGTGCCTTTAGGTTCGCCGCGACCAACACTTACCATGCACTGACCACAAAAAATGTAGGCGCTGCGGCTTGAACACTGGACCTTTCACATGCCAAGCGAACGCTCTACCAACTGAGCTACGCCCCATGCACGAGCAAACTGCGCTATTCCCCATTCTTTGCGACTCAGATGCGCACGGACACGATGGTTGGTTGGTTTGTAGCGGTGAAGGGAGCAGAGTACAAAGGCGCGGACCCGTTCATATACACAAAAGTACCAAGTAGTTTCGATGCTCTGGTATTACAAATGAAAATTCCGTCTGTTTTTAACGTCTTAAATTGAAAGAGCCGTCACAAATTGCTCCGTTTTCACTCCTTGACGACAATCATACAGCACCTGAGGTAACAAACACACCTCGAGCCCCATTGTGCACTCCATTATTCATGCCAACTCAGTGCCTCGCTCTTTACTACTGTGTACCAATCTTGTCGTCCAACTGCAAAACACTGGGCCACAATAAGTTTCCGCGTCTCCATTGCACTGCGCATACTACGAAACGCTCCCCAAACTTGGCACTCACCCTCGCAGCCGACTTTTCCGACTTTCCGCGACGCTCACGCTAGTGACAGCATTATTTATAGTTCGACGTCGCGCCAAAGCGAATGAGCACATTTCGCCTACGGCTTAGGCCGCCCTCCTAGTGTGGCTGCTCGGTGTCTGCAGGCAGCGAGGGTCTGCAAGCTTCCTGTGTTCGCACCTATGTCACCTGTGCTTGCTTGTCAGAGACAGACTACCGCAAAACATACAACTCACTCCATGAATTGATTGCTACGGCATCTGTTATCAGCAGTCACAACTAACAACACCAGTAGCAGCTGACTGCATGCAAAGAATAGGAATGTGCAGTGGAATATACGTGAACTCAGCGCAAGGCAGATCTTTCTGACATAGGCTTGAGAATCTTACAGGAACACTTGAACTGTTTCTAAATTAAGTGTAGGCGTTGGAGGAGGGTGCATCCTGCGCACTAATAACAGCCCGCTTGTCAATTGTGGATGCTAATCATTCGCTTGTATCTTCCTAGACACATCTGCTGGTTGTGAATTATTCCACTTGCATGGCAAGGTGCGCATGTAGGTGTGTTAAAAATTCTGGAGGCACTGGGTATTGATCCCAGTTCCTCTCGCATACTAAGCGAGCGCTCTACCATCTGAGCTACGCCCGCCGCCCCGAAGACTAATGCCGCTACACACAGCCATATAGACGACACAGACCCTTGCACTCCCATTATTCAGCAGACAAACACTACTCTCTATGTATCCGTTAGGGTGTCTTTCAGGTTTCGTGCATTATGTATCGAATCGTAGTTGGCCACAATGAAAGTGGCACGTATAACGTCGATAATAGAATTCGGACACCGCTCTGAGTAAGACCAACGTGTTGTCCACCCTCTAGACTTCAATGAGGTTAAGCCGCGATACCTAAGACAGATCTGCACTCGATGACACCTCGATAACAGCCGGTCCCCACACTTACAACTTGCTCTCCTTACGTCAGTATACATCATATCAGTCTGTGACGCTGGCTTTGCAACATCTTGCGTGCCTTTAGGTTCGCCGCGACCAACACTTACAATGCACTGACAACAAAATACGGAGGCGCCGCGGCTTAAACCCTGGACCTTTCACATGCCAAGCGAACGCTCTACCAACTGAGCTACGCCCCATGCACGACCAAACTGCGCTATTCCCCATTCTTTGCGACTCAGATGCGCACGGACACGATGGTTGGTTGGTTTGTAGCGGTGAAGGGAGCAGAGTACAAAGGCGCGGACCCGTTCATATACACAAAAGTACCAAGTAGTTTCGATGCTCTGGTATTACAAATGAAAATTCCGTCTGTTTTTAACGTCTTAAATTGAAAGAGCCGTCACAAATTGCTCCGTTTTCACTCCTTGACGACAATCATACAGCACCTGAGGTAACAAACACATCTCGAGCCCCATTGTGCACTCCATTATTCATGCCAACTCACTGCCTCGCTCTTTACTACTGTGTACCAATCTTGTCGTCCAACTGCAAAACACTGGGCCACAATAAGTTTCCGCGTCTCCATTGCACTGCGCATACTACGAAACGCTCCCCAAACTTGGCACTCACCCTCGCAGCCGACTTTTCCGACTTTCCACGACGGTCACGCTAGTGACAGCATTATTTATAGTTCGACGTCGCGCCAAAGCGAATGAGCACATTTCGCCTACGGCTTAGGCCGCCCTCCTATTGTGGCTGCTCGGTGTCTGCAGGCAGCGAGGGTCTGCAAGCTTCCTGTGTTCGCACCTATGTCACCTGTGCTTGCTTGTCAGAGACAGACTACCGCAAAACATACAACTCACTCCATGAATTGATTGCTACGGCATCTGTTATCAGCAGTCACAACTAGCAACACCAGTAGAAGCTGACTGCATGCAAAGAGTAGGAAGGTGCAGTGGAATTTACGTGAACTCAGCGCAAGGCAGATCTTTCCGACATAGGCTTGAGAATCTTACAGGAACACTTGTACTGTTTCTAAATTAAGTGTAGTCGTGGGAGGAGGGTGCTTCCTGCGCACTAATAACAGCACGCTTGTCAATTGTGGATGCTAATCATTCGCTTGTATCTTCCTAGACACATCTGCTGGTTGTGAATTATTCCACTTGCATGGCAAGGTGCGCATGTAGGTGTGTTAAAAGTTCTGGAGGCACTGGGTATTGATCCCAGTTCCTCTCACATACTAAGCAAGCGCTCTACCATCTGAGCTACGCCCGCCGCCCCGAAGACTAATGCTGCTACACACAGCCATATAGACGACACAGACCCTTGCACTCCCATTATTCAGCAGACAAACACTACTCTCTATGTATCCGTTAGGGTGTCTTTCAGGTTTCGTGCATTATGTATCGAATCGTAGTCGGCCACAATGAAAGTGGCACGTATAACGTCGAAAATAGAATTCGGACACCGCTCTGAGTAAGACCAACGTGTTGTCCACCCTCTAGACTTCAATGAGGTTAAGCCGCGATACCTAAGACAGATCTGCACTCGATGACACCTCGATAACAGCCGGTCCCCACACTTACATCTTGCTCTCCTTACGTCAGTATACATCATATCAGTCTGTGACGCTGGCTTTGCAACATCTTGTGTGCCTTTAGGTTCGCCGCGATCAACACTTACCATGCACTGACAACAAAATATGGAGGCGCCGCGGCTTAAACCCTGGACCTTTCACATGCCAAGCGAACGCTCTACCAACTGAGCTACGCCCCATGCACGACGAAACTGCGCTATTCCCCATTCTTTGCGACTCAGATGCGCACGGACACGATGGTTGGTTGGTTTGTAGCGGTGAAGGGAGCAGAGTACAAAGGCGCGGACCCGTTCATATACACAAAAGTACCAAGTAGTTTCGATGCTCTGGTATTACAAATGAAAATTCCGTCTGTTTTTAACGTCTTAAATTGAAAGAGCCGTCACAAATTGCTCCGTTTTCACTCCTTGACGACAATCATACAGCACCTGAGGTAACAAACACATCTCGAGCCCCATTGTGCACTCCATTATTCATGCCAACTCAGTGCCTCGCTCTTTACTACTGTGTACCAATCTTGTCGTCCAACTGCAAAACACTGGGCCACAATAAGTTTCCGCGTCTCCATTGCACTGCGCATACTACGAAACGCTCCCCAAACTTGGCACTCACCCTCGCAGCCGACTTTTCCGACTTTCCACGACGCTCACGCTAGTGACAGCATTATTTATAGTTCGACGTCGCGCCAAAGCGAATGAGCACATTTCGCCTACGGCTTAGGCCGCCCTCCTACTGTGGCTGCTCGGTGTCTGCAGGCAGCGAGGGTCTGCAAGCTTCCTGTGTTCGCACCTATGTCACCTGTGCTTGCTTGTCAGAGACAGACTATCGCAAAACATACAACTCACTCCATGAATTGATTGCTACGGCATCTGTTATCAGCAGTCACAACTAGCAACACCAGTAGCAGCTGACTGCATGCAAAGAATAGGAATGTGCAGTGGGATTTACGTGAACTCAGCGCAAGGCAGATCTTTCCGACATAGGCTTGAGAATCTTACGGGAACACTTGTACTGTTTCTAAATTAAGTGTAGGCGTGGGAGGAGGGTGCTTCCTGCGCACTAATAACAGCACGCTTGTCAATTGTGGATGCTAATCATTCGCTTGTATCTTCCTAGACACATCTGCTGGTTGTGAATTATTCCACTTGCATGGCAAGGTGCGCATGTAGGTGTGTTAAAAATTCTGGAGGCACTGGGTATTGATCCCAGTTCCTCTCGCATACTAAGCGAGCGCTCTACCATCTGAGCTACGCACGCCGCCCCGAAGACTAATGGTGCTACATACAGCCATATAGACGACACAGACCCTTGCACTCCCATTATTCAGCAGACAAACACTACTCTCTATGTATCCGTTAGGGTGTCTTTCAGGTTTCGTGCATTATGTATCGAATCGTAGTTGGCCACAATGAAAGTGGCACGTATAACGTCGAAAATAGAATTCGGACACCGCTCTGAGTAAGACCAACGTGTTGTCCACCCTCTAGACTTCAATGAGGTTAAGCCGCGATACCTAAGACAGATCTGCACTCGATGACACCTCGACAACAGCCGGTCCCCACACTTACATCTTGCTCTCCTTACGTCAGTATACATCATATCAGTCTGTGACGCTGGCTTTGCAACATCTTGCGTGCCTTTAGGTTCGCCGCGACCAACACTTACCATGCACTGACCACAAAGAATGTAGGCGCCGCGGCTTGAACACTGGACCTTTCACATGCCAAGCGAACGCTCTACCAACTGAGCTACGCCCCATTCACGAGCAAACTGCGCTATTCCCCATTCTTTGCGACTCAGATGCGCACGGACACGATGGTTGGTTGGTTTGTAGCGGTGAAGGGAGCAGAGTACAAAGGCGCGGACCCGTTCATATACACAAAAGTACCAAGTAGTTTCGATGCTCTGGTATTACAAATGAAAATTCCGTCTGTTTTTAACGTCTTAAATTGAAAGAGCCGTCACAAATTGCTCCGTTTTCACTCCTTGACGACAATCATACAGCACCTGAGGTAACAAACACATCTCGAGCCCCATTGTGCACTCCATTATTCATGCCAACTCACTGCCTCGCTCTTTACTATTGTGTACCAATCTTGTCGTCCAACTGCAAAACACTGGGCCACAATAAGTTTCCGCGTCTCCATTGCACTGCGCATACTACGAAACGCTCCCCAAACTTGGCACTCACCCTCGCAGCCGACTTTTCTGACTTTCCACGACGCTCACGCTAGTGACAGCATTATTTATAGTTCGACGTCGCGCCAAAGCGAATGAGCACATTTCGCCTACGGCTTAGGCCGCCCTCCTAGTGTGGCTGCTCCGTGTCTGCAGGCAGCGAGGGTCTGCAAGCTTCCTGTGTTCGCATCTATGTCACCTGTGCTTGCTTGTCAGAGACAGACTACTGCAAAACATACAACTCACTCCATGAATTGATTGCTACGGCATTTGTTATCAGCAGTAACAACTAACAACACCAGTAGCAGCTGACTGCATGCAAAGAATAGGAATGTGCAGTGGAATTTACGTGAATTCAGCGCAAGGCAGATCTTTCCGACATAGGCTAGAGAATCTTACAGGAACACTTGAACTGTTTCTAAATTAAGTGTAGGCGTGGGAGGAGGGTGCTTCCTGCGCACTAATAACAGCACGCTTGTCAATTGTGGATGCTAATCATTCGCTTGTATCTTCCTAGACACATCTGCTGGTTGTGAATTATTCCACTTGCATGGCAAGGTGCGCATGTAGGTGTGTTAAAAATTCGGGAGGCACTGGGTATTGATCCCAGTTCCTCTCGCATACTAAGCGAGCGCTCTACCATCTGAGCTACGCACGCCGCCCCGAAGACTAATGGTGCTACATACAGCCATATAGACGACACAGACCCTTGCACTCCCATTATTCAGCAGACAAACACTACTCTCTATGTATCCGTTAGGGTGTCTTTCAGGTTTCGTGCATTATGTATCGAATCGTAGTTGGCCACAATGAAAGTGGCACGTATAACGTCGAAAATAGAATTCGGACACCGCTCTGAGTAAGACCAACGTGTTGTCCACCCTCTAGACTTCAATGAGGTTAAGCCGCGATACCTAAGACAGATCTGCACTCGATGACACCTCGACAACAGCCGGTCCCCACACTTACATCTTGCTCTCCTTACGTCAGTATACATCATATCAGTCTGTGACGCTGGCTTTGCAACATCTTGCGTGCCTTTAGGTTCGCCGCGACCAACACTTACCATGCACTGACCACAAAGAATGTAGGCGCCGCGGCTTGAACACTGGACCTTTCACATGCCAAGCGAACGCTCTACCAACTGAGCTACGCCCCATTCACGAGCAAACTGCGCAATTCCCCATTCTTTGCGACTCAGATGCGCACGGACACGATGGTTGGTTGGTTTGTAGCGGTGAAGGGAGCAGAGTACAAAGGCGCGGACCCGTTCATATACACAAAAGTACCAAGTAGTTTCGATGCTCTGGTATTACAAATGAAAATTCCGTCTGTTTTTAACGTCTTAAATTGAAAGAGCCGTCACAAATTGCTCCGTTTTCACTCCTTGACGACAATCATACAGCACCTGAGGTAACAAACACATCTCGAGCCCCATTGTGCACTCCATTATTCATGCCAACTCAGTGCCTCGCTCTTTACTATTGTGTACCAATCTTGTCGTCCAACTGCAAAACACTGGGCCACAATAAGTTTCCGCGTCTCCATTGCACTGCGCATACTACGAAACGCTCCCCAAACTTGGCACTCACCCTCGCAGCCGACTTTTCCGACTTTCCACGACGCTCACGCTAGTGACAGCATTATTTATAGTTCGACGTCGCGCCAAAGCGAATGAGCACATTTCGCCTACGGCTTAGGCCGCCCTCCTAGTGTGGCTGCTCCGTGTCTGCAGGCAGCGAGGGTCTGCAAGCTTCCTGTGTTCGCACCTATGTCACCTGTGCTTGCTTGTCAGAGACAGACTACTGCAAAACATACAACTCACTCCATGAATTGATTGCTACGGCATTTGTTATCAGCAGTAACAACTAACAACACCAGTAGCAGCTGACTGCATGCAAAGAATAGGAATGTGCAGTGGAATTTACGTGAATTCAGCGCAAGGCAGATCTTTCCGACATAGGCTAGAGAATCTTACAGGAACACTTGAACTGTTTCTAAATTAAGTGTAGGCGTGGGAGGAGGGTGCTTCCTGCGCACTAATAACAGCACGCTTGTCAATTGTGGATGCTAATCATTCGCTTGTATCTTCCTAGACACATCTGCTGGTTGTGAATTATTCCACTTGCATGGCAAGGTGCGCATGTAGGTGTGTTAAAATTTCTGGAGGCACTGGGTATTGATCCCAATTCCTCTCACATACTAAGCAAGCGCTCTACCATCTGAGCTACGCCCGCCGCCCCGAAGACTAATGCTGCTACACACAGCCATATAGACGACACAGACCCTTGCACTCCCATTATTCAGCAGACAAACACTACTCTCTATGTATCCGTTAGGGTGTCTTTCAGGTTTCGTGCATTATGTATCGAATCGTAGTCGGCCACAATGAAAGTGGCACGTATAACGTCGAAAATAGAATTCGGACACCGCTCTGAGTAAGACCAACGTGTTGTCCACCCTCTAGACTTCAATGAGGTTAAGCCGCGATACCTAAGACAGATCTGCACTCGATGACACCTCGATAACAGCCGGTCCCCACACTTACATCTTGCTCTCCTTACGTCAGTATACATCATATCAGTCTGTGACGCTGGCTTTGCAACATCTTGTGTGCCTTTAGGTTCGCCGCGATCAACACTTACCATGCACTGACAACAAAATATGGAGGCGCCGCGGCTTAAACCCTGGACCTTTCACATGCCAAGCGAACGCTCTACCAACTGAGCTACGCCCCATGCACGACGAAACTGCGCTATTCCCCATTCTTTGCGACTCAGATGCGCACGGGCACGATGGTTGGTTGGTTTGTAGCGGTGAAGGGAGCAGAGTACAAAGGCGCGGACCCGTTCATATACACAAAAGTACCAAGTAGTTTCGATGCTCTGGTATTACAAATGAAAATTCCGTCTGTTTTTAACGTCTTAAATTGAAAGAGCCGTCACAAATTGCTCCGTTTTCACTCCTTGACGACAATCATACAGCACCTGAGGTAACAAACACATCTCGAGCCCCATTGTGCACTCCATTATTCATGCCAACTCAGTGCCTCGCTCTTTACTACTGTGTACCAATCTTGTCGTCCAACTGCAAAACACTGGGCCACAATAAGTTTCCGCGTCTCCATTGCACTGCGCATACTACGAAACGCTCCCCAAACTTGGCACTCACCCTCGCAGCCGACTTTTCCGACTTTCCACGACGCTCACGCTAGTGACAGCATTATTTATAGTTCGACGTCGCGCCAAAGCGAATGAGCACATTTCGCCTACGGCTTAGGCCGCCCTCCTAGTGTGGCTGCTCGGTGTCTGCAGGCAGCGAGGGTCTGCAAGCTTCCTGTGTTCGCACCTATGTCACCTGTGCTTGCTTGTCAGAGACAGACTACCGCAAAACATACAACTCACTCCATGAATTGATTGCTACGGCATCTGTTATCAGCAGTCACAACTAGCAACACCAGTAGAAGCTGACTGCATGCAAAGAGTAGGAATGTGCAGTGGAATTTACGTGAACTCAGCGCAAGGCAGATCTTTCCGACATAGGCTTGAGAATCTTACAGGAACACTTGTACTGTTTCTAAATTAAGTGTAGTCGTGGGAGGAGGGTGTTTCCTGCGCACTAATAACAGCACGCTTGTCAATTGTGGATGCTAATCATTCGCTTGTATCTTCCTAGACACATCTGCTGGTTGTGAATTATTCCACTTGCATGGCAAGGTGCGCATGTAGGTGTGTTAAAATTTCTGGAGGCACTGGGTATTGATCCCAATTCCTCTCACATACTAAGCAAGCGCTCTACCATCTGAGCTACGCCCGCCGCCCCGAAGACTAATGCTGCTACACACAGCCATATAGACGACACAGACCCTTGCACTCCCATTATTCAGCAGACAAACACTACTCTCTATGTATCCGTTAGGGTGTCTTTCAGGTTTCGTGCATTATGTATCGAATCGTAGTCGGCCACAATGAAAGTGGCACGTATAACGTCGAAAATAGAATTCGGACACCGCTCTGAGTAAGACCAACGTGTTGTCCACCCTCTAGACTTCAATGAGGTTAAGCCGCGATACCTAAGACAGATCTGCACTCGATGACACCTCGACAACAGCCGGTCCCCACACTTACATCTTGCTCTCCTTACGTCAGTATACATCATATCAGTCTGTGACGCTGGCTTTGCAACATCTTGCGTGCCTTTAGGTTCGCCGCGACCAACACTTACCATGCACTGACCACAAAGAATGTAGGCGCCGCGGCTTGAACACTGGACCTTTCACATGCCAAGCGAACGCTCTACCAACTGAGCTACGCCCCATTCACGAGCAAACTGCGCTATTCCCCATTCTTTGCGACTCAGATGCGCACGGACACGATGGTTGGTTGGTTTGTAGCGGTGAAGGGAGCAGAGTACAAAGGCGCGGACCCGTTCATATACACAAAAGTACCAAGTAGTTTCGATGCTCTGGTATTACAAATGAAAATTCCGTCTGTTTTTAACGTCTTAAATTGAAAGAGCCGTCACAAATTGCTCCGTTTTCACTCCTTGACGACAATCATACAGCACCTGAGGTAACAAACACATCTCGAGCCCCATTGTGCACTCCATTATTCATGCCAACTCAGTGCCTCGCTCTTTACTATTGTGTACCAATCTTGTCGTCCAACTGCAAAACACTGGGCCACAATAAGTTTCCGCGTCTCCATTGCACTGCGCATACTACGAAACGCTCCCCAAACTTGGCACTCACCCTCGCAGCCGACTTTTCCGACTTTCCACGACGCTCACGCTAGTGACAGCATTATTTATAGTTCGACGTCGCGCCAAAGCGAATGAGCACATTTCGCCTACGGCTTAGGCCGCCCTCCTAGTGTGGCTGCTCCGTGTCTGCAGGCAGCGAGGGTCTGCAAGCTTCCTGTGTTCGCACCTATGTCACCTGTGCTTGCTTGTCAGACAGACTACTGCAAAACATACAACTCACTCCATGAATTGATTGCTACGGCATTTGTTATCAGCAGTAACAACTAACAACACCAGTAGCAGCTGACTGCATGCAAAGAATAGGAATGTGCAGTGGAATTTACGTGAATTCAGCGCAAGGCAGATCTTTCCGACATAGGCTAGAGAATCTTACAGGAACACTTGAACTGTTTCTAAATTAAGTGTAGGCGTGGGAGGAGGGTGCTTCCTGCGCACTAATAACAGCACGCTTGTCAATTGTGGATGCTAATCATTCGCTTGTATCTTCCTAGACACATCTGCTGGTTGTGAATTATTCCACTTGCATGGCAAGGTGCGCATGTAGGTGTGTTAAAAATTCTGGAGGCACTGGGTATTGATCCCAGTTCCTCTCGCATACTAAGCGAGCGCTCTACCATCTGAGCTACGCACGCCGCCCCGAAGACTAATGGTGCTACATACAGCCATATAGACGACACAGACCCTTGCACTCCCATTATTCAGCAGACAAACACTACTCTCTATGTATCCGTTAGGGTGTCTTTCAGGTTTCGTGCATTATGTATCGAATCGTAGTTGGCCACAATGAAAGTGGCACGTATAACGTCGAAAATAGTATTCGGACACCGCTCTGAGTAAGACCAACGTGTTGTCCACCCTCTAGACTTCAATGAGGTTAAGCCGCGATACCTAAGACAGATCTGCACTCGATGACACCTCGACAACAGCCGGTCCCCACACTTACATCTTGCTCTCCTTACGTCAGTATACATCATATCAGTCTGTGACGCTGGCTTTGCAACATCTTGCGTGCCTTTAGGTTCGCCGCGACCAACACTTACCATGCACTGACCACAAAAAATGTAGGCGCCGCGGCTTGAACCCTGGACCTTTCACATGCCAAGCGAACGCTCTACCAACTGAGCTACGCCCCATGCACGAGCAAACTGCGCTATTCCCCATTCTTTGCGACTCAGATGCGCACGGACACGATGGTTGGTTGGTTTGTAGCGGTGAAGGGAGCAGAGTACATAGGCGCGGACCCGTTCATATACACAAAAGTACCAAGTAGTTTCGATGCTCTGGTATTACAAATGCAAATTCCGTCTGTTTTTAACGTCTTAAATTGAAAGACCCGTCACAAATTGCCCCGTTTTCACTCCTTGACGACAATCATACAGCACCTGAGGTAACAAACACATCTCGAGCCCCATTGTGCACTCCATTATTCATGCCAACTCAGTGCCTCGCTCTTTACTACTGTGTACCAATCTTGTCGTCCAACTGCAAAACACTGGGCCACAATAAGTTTCCGCATCTCCATTGCACTGCGCATACTACGAAACGCTCCCCAAACTTGGCACTCACCCTCGCAGCCGACTTTTCCGACTTTCCACGACGCTCACGCTAGTGACAGCATTATTTATAGTTCGACGTCGCGCCAAAGCGAATGAGCACATTTCGCCTACGGCTTAGGCCGCCCTCCTAGTGTGGTTGCTCCGTGTCTGCAGGCAGCGAGGGTCTGAAAGCTTCCTGTGTTCGCACCTATGTCACCTGTGCTTGCTTGTCAGAGACAGACTACCGCAAAACATACAACTCACTCCATGAATTGATTGCTACGGCATCTGTTATCAGCAGTCACAACTAACAACACCAGTAGCAGCTGACTGCATGCAAAGAGTAGGAATGTGCAGTGGAATTTACGTGAACTCAGCGCAAGGCAGATCTTTCCGACATAGGCTTGAGAATCTTACAGGAACACTTGAACTGTTTCTAAATTAAGTGTAGGCGTGGGAGGAGGGTGCTTCCTGCGCACTAATAACAGCACGCTTGTCAATTGTGGATGCTAATCATTCGCTTGTATCTTCCTAGACACAATTGCTGGTTGTGAATTATTCCACTTGCATGGCAAGGTGCGAATGTAGGTGTGTTAAAAATTCTGGAGGCACTGGGTATTGTTCCAGTTCCTCTCGCATACTAAGCGAGCGCTCTACCATCTGAGCTACGCCCGCCGCCCCGAAGACTAATGCTGCTACACACAGCCATATAGACGACACAGACCCTTGCACTCCCATTATTCAGCAGACAAACACTACTCACTATGTATCCGTTAGGGTGTCTTTCAGCTTTCGTGCATTATGTATCGAATCGTAGTTGGCCACAATGAAAGTGGCACGTATAACGTCGAAAATAGAATTCGGACACCGCTCTGAGTAAGACCAACGTGTTGTCCACCCTCTAGACTTCAATGAGGTTAAGCCGCGATACCTAAGACAGATCTGCACTCGATGACACCTCGATAACAGCCGGTCCCCACACTTACATCTTGCTCTCCTTACGTCAGTATACATCATATCAGTCTGTGACGCTGGCTTTGCAATCTCTTGCGTGCCTTTAGGTTCGCCGCGACCAACACTTACCATGCACTGACCACAAAAAATGGAGGCGCCGCGGCTTGAACCCTGGACCTTTCACATGCCAAGCGAACGCTCTACCAACTGAGCTACGCCCCATGCACGACCAAACTGCACTATTCCCCATTCTTTGCGACTCAGATGCGCACGGACACGATGCTTGGTTGGTTTGTAGCGGTGAAGGGAGCAGAGTACAAAGGCGCGGACCCGTTCATATACACAAAAGTTCCAAGTAGTTTCGATGCTCTGGTATTACAAATGCAAATTCCATCAGTTTTTAACGTCTTAAATTGAAAGAGCCGTCACAAATTGCTCCGTTTTCACTCCTTGACGACAATCATACAGCACCTGAGGTAACAAACACATCTGGAGCCCCATTGTGCACTCCATTATTCATGCCAACTCAGTGCCTCGCTCTTTACTACTGTGTACCAATCTTGTCGTCCAACTGGAAAACACTGGGCCACAATAAGTTTCCGCGTCTCCATTGCACTGCGCATACTACGAAACGCTCCCCAAACTTGGCACTCACCCTCGCAGCCGACATTTCCGACTTTCCACGACGCTCACGCTAGTGACAGCATTATTTATAGTTCGACGTCGCGCCAAAGCATATGAGCACATTTCGCCTACGGCTTAGGCCGCCCTCCTACTGTGGCTGCTCGGTGTCTGCAGGCAGCGAGGGTCTGCAAGCTTCCTGTGTTCGCACCTATGTCACCTGTGCTTGCTTGTCAGAGACAGACTATCGCAAAACATACAACTCACTCCATGAATTGATTGCTACGGCATCTGTTATCAGCAGTCACAACTAGCAACACCAGTAGCAGCTGACTGCACGCAATGAATAAGAATGTGCAGTGGGATTTACGTGAACTCGGCGCAAGGCAGATCTTTCCGACATAGGCTTGAGAATCTTACGGGAACACTTGTACTGTTTCTAAATTAAGTGTAGGCGTGGGAGGAGGGTGCTTCCTGCGCACTAATAACAGCACGCTTGTCAATTGTGGATGCTAATCATTCGCTTGTATCTTCCTAGACACATCTGCTGGTTGTGAATTATTCCTCTTGCATGGCAAGGTGCGCATGTAGGTGTGTTAAAAATTCTGGAGGCACTGGGTATTGATCCCAGTACCTCTTGCATACTAAGCGAGCGCTCTACCATCTGAGCTACGCCCGCCCACCCGAAGACTAATGGTGCTACATACAGCCATATAGACGACACAGACCCTTGCACTCCCATTATTCAGCAGACAAACACTACTCTCTATGTATCCGTTAGGGTGTCTTTCAGGTTTCGTGCATTCTGTATTGAATCGTAGTTGGCCACAATGAAAGTGGCACGTATAACGTCGAAAATAGAATTCGGACACCGCTCTGAGTAAGTCCAACGTGTTGTCCACCCTCTAGACTTCAATGAGGTTAAGCCGCGATACCTAAGACAGATCTGCACTCGATGACACCTCGATAACAGCCGGTCCCCACACTTACATCTTGCTCTCCTTACGTCAGTATACATCATATCAGCCTGTCACGCTGGCTTTGCAACATCTTGCGTGCCTTTAGGTTCGCCGCGACCAACACTTACCATGCAGTGACCACAAAAAACGGAGACGCCGCGGCTTGAACCCTGGACCTTTCACATGCCAAGCGAACGCTCTACCAACTGAGCTACGCCCCATGCACGACCAAACTGCGCTATTCCCCATTCTTTGCGACTCAGATGCGCACGGACACGATGCTTGGTTGGTTTGTAGCGGTGAAGGGAGCAGAGTACAAAGGCGCGGACCCGTTCATATACACAAAAGTTCCAAGTAGTTTCGATGCTCTGGTATTACAAATGAAATTCCGTCTGTTTTTAACGTCTTAAATTGAAAGAGCCGTCACAAATTGCTCCGTTTTCACTCCTGGTCGACAATCATACAGCACCTGAGGTAACAAACACATCTCGAGCCCCATTGTGCACTCCATTATTCATGCCAACTCAGTGCCTCGCTCTTTACTACTGTGTACCAATCTTGTCGTCCAACTGCAAAACACTGGGCCACAATAAGTTTCCGCGTCTCCATTGCACTGCGCATACTACGAAACGCTCCCCAAACTTGGCACTCACCCTCGCAGCCGACTTTTCCGACTTTCCACGACGCTCACGCTAGTGACAGCATTATTTATAGTTCGACGTCGCACCAAAGCGAATGAGCACATTTCGCCTACGGCTTAGGCCGCCATCCTACTGTGGCTGCTCGGTGTCTGCAGGCAGCGAGGGTCTGCAAACTTCCTGTGTTCGCACCTATGTCACCTGTGCTTGCTTGTCAGAGACAGACTATCGCAAAACATAAAACTCACTCCATGAATTGATTGCTACGGCATCTGTTACCAGCAGTCACAACTAGCAACACCAGTAGCAGCTGACTGCAGGCAATGAATAAGAATGTGCAGTGGGATTTACGTGAACTCGGCGCAAGGCAGATCTTTCCGACATAGGCTTGAGAATCTTACGGGAACACTTGTACTGTTTCTAAATTAAGTGTAGGCGTGGGAGGAGGGTGCTTCCTGCGCACTAATAACAGCACGCTTGTCAATTGTGGATGCTAATCATTCGCTTGTATCTTCCTAGACACATCTGCTGGTTGTGAATTATTCCTCTTGCATGGCAAGGTGCGCATGTAGGTGTGTTAAAAGTTCTGGAGGCACTGGGTATTGATCCCAGTACCTCTCGCAAACTAAGCGAGCGCTCTACCATCTGAGCTACGCCCGCCCACCCGAAGACTAATGGTGCTACATACAGCCATATAGACGACACAGACCCTTGCACTCCCATTATTCAGCAGACAAACACTACTCTCTATGTATCCGTTAGGGTGTCTTTCAGGTTTCGTGCATTCTGTATTGAATCGTAGTTGGCCACAATGAAAGTGGCACGTATAACGTCGAAAATAGAATTCGGACACCGCTCTGAGTAAGACCAACGTGTTGTCCACCCTCTAGACTTCAATGAGGTTAAGCCGCGATACCTAAGACAGATCTGCACTCGATGACACCTCGATAACAGCCGGTCCCCACACTTACATCTTGCTCTCCTTACGTCAGTATACATCATATCAGTCTGTGACGCTGGCTTTGCAACATCTTGCGTGCCTTTAGGTTCGCCGCGACCAACACTTACCATGCACTGACCACAAAAAATGGAGGCGCCGCGGCTTGAACCCTGGACTTTTCACATGCCAAGCGAACGCTCTACCAACTGAGCTACGCCCCATGCACGACCAAACTGCGCTATTCCCCATTCTTTGCGACTCAGATGCGCACGGACACGATGCTTGGTTGGTTTGTAGCGGTGAAGGGAGCAGAGTACAAAGGCGCGGACCCGTTCATATACACAAAAGTTCCAAGTAGTTTCGATGCTCTGGTATTACAAATGCAAATTCCGTCTGTTTTTAACGTCTTAAATTGAAAGAGCCGTCACAAATTGCTCCGTTTTCACTCCTGGTCGACAATCATACAGCACCTGAGGTAACAAACACATCTCGAGCCCCATTGTGCACTCCATTATTCATGCCAACTCAGTGCCTCGCTCTTTACTACTGTGTACCAATCTTGTCGTCCAACTGCAAAACACTGGGCCACAACAAGTTTCCGCGTCCCCATTGCAATGCGCATACTACGAAACGTTCCCCAAACTTGGCACTCACCCTCGCAGCCTACTTTTCCGACTTTCCACGACGCTCACGCTAGTGACAGCATTATTTATAGTTCGACGTCGCGCCAAAGCAAATGAGCACATTTCGCCTACGGCTTAGGCCGCCATCCTACTGTGGCTGCTCGGTGTCTGCAGGCAGCGAGGGTCTGCAAGCTTCCTGTGTTCGCACCTATGTCACCTGTGCTTGCTTGTCAGAGACAGACTATCGCAAAACATACAACTCACTCCATGAATTGATCGCTACGGCATCTGTTATCTGCAGTCACAACTAGCAACACCAGTAGCAGCTGACTGCACGCAATGAATAAGAATGTGCAGTGGAATTTACGTGAACTCGGCGCAAGGCAGATCTTTCCGACATAGGCTTGAGAATCTTACGGGAACACTTGTACTGTTTCTAAATTAAGTGTAGGCGTGGGAGGAGGGCGCTTCCTGCGCACTAATAACAGCACGCTTGTCAATTGTGGATGCTAATCATTCGCTTGTATCTTCCTAGACACATCTGCTGGTTGTGAATTATTCCTCTTGCATGGCAAGGTGCGCATGTAGGTGTGTTAAAAATTCTGGAGGCACTGGGTATTGATCTCAGTACCTCTCGCATACTAAGCGAGCGCTCTACCATCTGAGCTACGCCCGCCCACCCGAAGACTAATGGTGCAACATACAGCCGTATAGACGACACAGACCCTTGCACTCCCATTATTCAGCAGACAAACACTACTCTCTATGTATCCGTTAGGGTGTCTTTCAGGTTTCGTGCATTCTGTATTGAATCGTAGTTGGCCACAATGAAAGTGGCACGTATAACGTCGAAAATAGAATTCGGACACCGCTCTGAGTAAGACCAACGTGTTGTCCACCCTCTAGACTTCAATGAGGTTAAGCCGCGATACCTAAGACAGATGACACCTCGATAACAGCCGGTCCCCACACTTACATCTTGCTCTCCTTACGTCAGTATACATCATATCAGTCTGTGACGCTGGCTTTGCAACATCTTGCGTGCCTTTAGGTTCGCCGCGACCAACACTTACCATGCACTGACCACAAAAAATGGAGGCGCCGCGGCTTGAACCCTGGACCTTCCACATGCCAAGCGAACGCTCTACCAACTGAGCTACGCCCCATGCACGACCAAACTGCGCTATTCCCCATTCTTTGCGACTCAGATGCGCACGGACACGATGCTTGGTTGGTTTGTAGCGGTGAAGGGAGCAGAGTACAAAGGCGCGGACCCGTTCATATACACAAAAGTTCCAAGTAATTTCGATGCTCTGGTATTACAAATGCAAATTCCGTCTGTTTTTAACGTCTTAAATTGAAAGAGCCGTCACAAATTGCTCCGTTTTCACTCCTGGTCGACAATCATACAGCACCTGAGGTAACAAACACATCTCGAGCCCCATTGTGCACTCCATTATTCATGCCAACTCAGTGCCTCGCTCTTTACTACTGTGTACCAATCTTGTCGTCCAACTGCAAAACACTGGGCCACAATAAGTTTCCGCGTCTCCATTGCACTGCGCATACTACGAAACGCTCCCCAAACTTGGCACTCACCCTCGCAGCCGACTTTTCCGACTTTCCACGACGCTCACGCTAGTGACAGCATTATTTATAGTTCGACGTCGCGCCAAAGTGAATGAGCACATTTCGCCTACGGCTTAGGCCGCCATCCTACTGTGGCTGCTCGGTGTCTGCAGGCAGCGAGGGTCTGCAAACTTCCTGTGTTCGCACCTATGTCACCTGTGCTTGCTTGTCAGAGACAGACTATCGCAAAACATACAACTCACTCCATGAATTGATTGCTACGGCATCTGTTATCAGCAGTCACAACTAGCAACACCAGTAGCAGCTGACTGCACGCAATGAATAAGAATGTGCAGTGGGATTTACGTGAACTCGGCGCAAGGCAGATCTTTCCGACATAGGCTTGAGAATCTTACGGGAACACTTGTACTGTTTCTAAATTAAGTGTAGGCGTGGGAGGAGGGTGCTTCCTGCGCACTAATAACAGCACGCTTGTCAATTGTGGATGCTAATCATTCGCTTGTATCTTCCTAGACACATCTGCTGGTTGTGAATTATTCCTCTTGCATGGCAAGGTGCGCATGTAGGTGTGTTAAAAGTTCTGGAGGCACTGGGTATTGATCCCAGTACCTCTCGCATACTAAGCGAGCGCTCTACCATCTGAGCTACGCCCGCCCACCCGAAGACTAATGGTGCTACATACAGCCATATAGACGACACAGACCCTTGCACTCCCATTATTCAGCAGACAAACACTACTCTCTATGTATCCGTTAGGGTGTCTTTCAGGTTTCGTGCATTCTGTATTGAATCGTAGTTGGCCACAATGAAAGTGGCACGTATAACGTCGAAAATAGAATTCGGACACCGCTCTGAGTAAGACCAACGTGTTGTCCACCCTCTAGACTTCAATGAGGTTAAGCCGCGATACCTAAGACAGATCTGCACTCGATGACACCTCGATAACAGCCGGTCCCCACACTTACATCTTGCTCTCCTTACCTCAGTATACATCATATCAGTCTGTGACGCTGGCTTTGCAACATCTTGCGTGCCTTTAGGTTCGCCGCGACCAACACTTACCATGCACTGACCACAAAAAATGGAGGCGCCGCGGCTTGAACCCTGGACCTTTCACATGCCAAGCGAACGCTCTACCAACTGAGCTACGCCCCATGCACGACCAAACTGCGCTATTCCCCATTCTTTGCGACTCAGATGCGCACGGACACGATGCTTGGTTGGTTTGTAGCGGTGAAGGGAGCAGAGTACAAACTCGCGGACCCGTTCATATACACAAAAGTTCCAAGTAGTTTCGATGCTCTGGTATTACAAATGCAAATTCCGTCTGTTTTTAACGTCTTAAATTGAAAGAGCCGTCACAAATTGCTCCGTTTTCACTCCTGGTCGACAATCATACAGCACCTAAGGTAACAAACACATCTCGAGCCCCATTGTGCACTCCATTATTCATGCCAACTCAGTGCCTCGCTCTTTACTACTGTGTACCAATCTTGTCATCCAACTGCAAAACACTGGGCCACAACAAGTTTCCGCGTCTCCATTGCAATGCGCATACTACGAAACGTTCCCCAAACTTGGCACTCACCCTCGCAGCCGAATTTTCCGACTTTCTACGACGCTCACGCTAGTGACAGCATTATTTATAGTTCGACGTCGCGCCAAAGCGAATGAGCACATTTCGCCTACGGCTTAGGCCGCCATCCTACTGTGGCTGCTCGGTGTCTGCAGGCAGCGAGGGTCTGCAAGCTTCCTGTGTTCGCACCTATGTCACCTGTGCTTGCTTGTCAGAGACAGACTATCGCAAAACATACAACTCACTCCATGAATTGATTGCTACGGCATCTGTTATCAGCAGTCACAACTAGCAACACCAGTAGCAGCTGACTGCACGCAATGAATAAGAATGTGCAGTGGGATTTACGTGAACTCGGCGCAAGGCAGATCTTTCCGACATAGGCTTGAGAATCTTACGGGAACACTTGTACTGTTTCTAAATTAAGTGTAGGCGTGGGAGGAGGGTGCTTCCTGCGCACTAATAACAGCACGCTTGTCAATTGTGGATGCTAATCATTCGCTTGTATCTTCCTAGACACATCTGCTGGTTGTGAATTATTCCTCTTGCATGGCAAGGTGCGCATGTAGGTGTGTTAAAAGTTCTGGAGGAACTGGGTATTGATCCCAGTACCTCTCGCATACTAAGCGAGCGCTCTACCATCTGAGCTACGCCCGCCAACCCGAATACTAATGGTGCTACATACAGCCATATAGACGACACAGACCCTTGCACTCCCATTATTCAGCAGACAAACACTACTCTCTATGTATCCGTTAGGGTGTCTTTCAGGTTTCGTGCATTCTGTATTGAATCGTAGTTGGCCACAATGAAGGTGGCACGTATAACGTCAAAAATAGAATTCGGACACCGCTCTGAGTAAGACCAACGTGTTGTCCACCCTCTAGACTTCAATGAGGTTAAGCCGCGATACCTAAGACAGATCTGCACTCGATGACACCTCGATAACAGCCGGTCCCCACACTTACATCTTGCTCTCCTTACGTCAGTATACATCATATCAGTCTGTGACGCTGGCTTTGCAACATCTTGCGTGCCTTTAGGTTCGCCGCGACCAACACTTACCATGCACTGACCACAAAAAATGGAGGCGCCGCGGCTTGAACCCCGGACCTTTCACATGCCAAGCGAACGCTCTACCAACTGAGCTACGCCCCATGCACGACCAAACTGCGCTATTCCCCATTCTTTGCGACTCAGATGCGCACGGACACGATGCTTGGTTGGTTTGTAGCGGTGAAGGGAGCAGAGTACAAAGGCGCGGACCCGTTCATATACACAAAAGTTCCAAGTAGTTTCGATGCTCTGGTATTACAAATGCAAATTCCGTCTGTTTTTAACGTCTTAAATTGAAAGAGCCGTCACAAATTGCTCCGTTTTCACTCCTGGTCGACAATCATACAGCACCTGAGGTAACAAACACATCTCGAGCCCCATTGTGCACTCCATTATTCATGCCAACTCAGTGCCTCGCTCTTTACTACTGTGTACCAATCTTGTCATCCAACTGCAAAACACTGGGCCACAACAAGTTTCCGCGTCTCCATTGCAATGCGCATACTACGAAACGTTCCCCAAACTTGGCACTCACCCTCGCAGCCGAATTTTCCGACTTTCTACGACGCTCACGCTAGTGACAGCATTATTTATAGTTCGACGTCGCGCCAAAGCGAATGAGCACATTTCGCCTACGGCTTAGGCCGCCATCCTACTGTGGCTGCTCGGTGTCTGCAGGCAGCGAGGGTCTGCAAGCTTCCTGTGTTCGCACCTATGTCACCTGTGCTTGCTTGTCAGAGACAGACTATCGCAAAACATACAACTCACTCCATGAATTGATTGCTACGGCATCTGTTATCAGCAGTCACAACTAGCAACACCAGTAGCAGCTGACTGCACGCAATGAATAAGAATGTGCAGTGGGATTTACGTGAACTCGGCGCAAGGCAGATCTTTCCGACATAGGCTTGAGAATCTTACGGGAACACTTGTACTGTTTCTAAATTAAGTGTAGGCGTGGGAGGAGGGTGCTTCCTGCGCACTAATAACAGCACGCTTGTCAATTGTGGATGCTAATCATTCGCTTGTATCTTCCTAGACACATCTGCTGGTTGTGAATTATTCCTCTTGCATGGCAAGGTGCGCATGTAGGTGTGTTAAAAGTTCTGGAGGCACTGGGTATTGATCCCAGTACCTCTCGCATACTAAGCGAGCGCTCTACCATCTGAGCTACGCCCGCCCACCCGAATACTAATGGTGCTACATACAGCCATATAGACGACACAGACCCTTGCACTCCCATTATTCAGCAGACAAACACTACTCTCTATGTATCCGTTAGGGTGTCTTTCAGGTTTCGTGCATTCTGTATTGTATCGTAGTTGGCCACAATGAAAGTGGCACGTATAACGTCGAAAATAGAATTCGGACACCGCTCTGATTAAGACCAACGTGTTGTCCACCCTCTAGACTTCAATTAGGTTAAGCCGCGATACGTAAGACAGATCTGCACTCGATGACAACTCGATAACAGCCGGTCCCCACACTTACATCTTGCTCTCCTTACGTCAGTATACATCATATCAGTCTGTGACGCTGGCTTTGCAACATCTTGCGTGCCTTTAGGTTCGCCGCGACCAACACTTACCATGCACTGACCACAAAAAATGGAGGCGCCGCGGCTTGAACCCCGGACCTTTCACATGCCAAGCGAACGCTCTACCAACTGAGCTACGCCCCATGCACGACCAAACTGCGCTATTCCCCATTCTTTGCGACTCAGATGCGCACGGACACGATGCTTGGTTGGTTTGTAGCGGTGAAGGGAGCAGAGTACAAAGGCGCGGACCCGTTCATATACACAAAAGTTCCAAGTAGTTTCGATGCTCTGGTATTACAAATGCAAATTCCGTCTGTTTTTAACGTCTTAAATTGAAAGAGCCGTCACAAATTGCTCCGTTTTCACTCCTGGTCGACAATCATACAGCACCTGAGGTAACAAACACATCTCGAGCCCCATTGTGCACTCCATTATTCATGCCAACTCAGTGCCTCGCTCTTTACTACTGTGTACCAATCTTGTCATCCAACTGCAAAACACTGGGCCACAACAAGTTTCCGCGTCTCCATTGCAATGCGCATACTACGAAACGTTCCCCAAACTTGGCACTCACCCTCGCAGCCGAATTTTCCGACTTTCTACGACGCTCACGCTAGTGACAGCATTATTTATAGTTCGACGTCGCGCCAAAGCGAATGAGCACATTTCGCCTACGGCTTAGGCCGCCATCCTACTGTGGCTGCTCGGTGTCTGCAGGCAGCGAGGGTCTGCAAGCTTCCTGTGTTCGCACCTATGTCACCTGTGCTTGCTTGTCAGAGACAGACTATCGCAAAACATACAACTCACTCCATGAATTGATTGCTACGGCATCTGTTATCAGCAGTCACAACTAGCAACACCAGTAGCAGCTGACTGCACGCAATGAATAAGAATGTGCAGTGGGATTTACGTGAACTCGGCGCAAGGCAGATCTTTCCGACATAGGCTTGAGAATCTTACGGGAACACTTGTACTGTTTCTAAATTAAGTGTAGGCGTGGGAGGAGGGTGCTTCCTGCGCACTAATAACAGCACGCTTGTCAATTGTGGATGCTAATCATTCGCTTGTATCTTCCTAGACACATCTGCTGGTTGTGAATTATTCCTCTTGCATGGCAAGGTGCGCATGTAGGTGTGTTAAAAGTTCTGGAGGCACTGGGTATTGATCCCAGTACCTCTCGCATACTAAGCGAGCGCTCTACCATCTGAGCTACGCCCGCCCACCCGAATACTAATGGTGCTACATACAGCCATATAGACGACACAGACCCTTGCACTCCCATTATTCAGCAGACAAACACTACTCTCTATGTATCCGTTAGGGTGTCTTTCAGGTTTCGTGCATTCTGTATTGAATCGTAGTTGGCCACAATGAAGGTGGCACGTATAACGTCAAAAATAGAATTCGGACACCGCTCTGAGTAAGACCAACGTGTTGTCCACCCTCTAGACTTCAATGAGGTTAAGCCGCGATACCTAAGACAGATCTGCACTCGATGACACCTCGATAACAGCCGGTCCCCACACTTACATCTTGCTCTCCTTACGTCAGTATACATCATATCAGTCTGTGACGCTGGCTTTGCAACATCTTGCGTGCCTTTAGGTTCGCCGCGACCAACACTTACCATGCACTGACCACAAAAAATGGAGGCGCCGCGGCTTGAACCCCGGACCTTTCACATGCCAAGCGAACGCTCTACCAACTGAGCTACGCCCCATGCACGACCAAACTGCGCTATTCCCCATTCTTTGCGACTCAGATGCGCACGGACACGATGCTTGGTTGGTTTGTAGCGGTGAAGGGAGCAGAGTACAAAGGCGCGGACCCGTTCATATACACAAAAGTTCCAAGTAGTTTCGATGCTCTGGTATTACAAATGCAAATTCCGTCTGTTTTTAACGTCTTAAATTGAAAGAGCCGTCACAAATTGCTCCGTTTTCACTCCTGGTCGACAATCATACAGCACCTGAGGTAACAAACACATCTCGAGCCCCATTGTGCACTCCATTATTCATGCCAACTCAGTGCCTCGCTCTTTACTACTGTGTACCAATCTTGTCATCCAACTGCAAAACACTGGGCCACAACAAGTTTCCGCGTCTCCATTGCAATGCGCATACTACGAAACGTTCCCCAAACTTGGCACTCACCCTCGCAGCCGAATTTTCCGACTTTCTACGACGCTCACGCTAGTGACAGCATTATTTATAGTTCGACGTCGCGCCAAAGCGAATGAGCACATTTCGCCTACGGCTTAGGCCGCCATCCTACTGTGGCTGCTCGGTGTCTGCAGGCAGCGAGGGTCTGCAAGCTTCCTGTGTTCGCACCTATGTCACCTGTGCTTGCTTGTCAGAGACAGACTACCGCAAAACATACAACTCACTCCATGAATTGATTGCTACGGCATCTGTTATCAGCAGTCACAACTAGCAACACCAGTAGCAGCTGACTGCACGCAATGAATAAGAATGTGCAGTGGGATTTACGTGAACTCGGCGCAAGGCAGATCTTTCCGACATAGGCTTGAGAATCTTACGGGAACACTTGTACTGTTTCTAAATTAAGTGTAGGCGTGGGAGGAGGGTGCTTCCTGCGCACTAATAACAGCACGCTTGTCAATTGTGGATGCTAATCATTCGCTTGTATCTTCCTAGACACATCTGCTGGTTGTGAATTATTCCTCTTGCATGGCAAGGTGCGCATGTAGGTGTGTTAAAAGTTCTGGAGGCACTGGGTATTGATCCCAGTACCTCTCGCATACTAAGCGAGCGCTCTACCATCTGAGCTACGCCCGCCCACCCGAATACTAATGGTGCTACATACAGCCATATAGACGACACAGACCCTTGCACTCCCATTATTCAGCAGACAAACACTACTCTCTATGTATCCGTTAGGGTGTCTTTCAGGTTTCGTGCATTCTGTATTGTATCGTAGTTGGCCACAATGAAAGTGGCACGTATAACGTCGAAAATAGAATTCGGACACCGCTCTGATTAAGACCAACGTGTTGTCCACCCTCTAGACTTCAATTAGGTTAAGCCGCGATACCTAAGACAGATCTGCACTCGATGACAACTCGATAACAGCCGGTCCCCACACTTACATCTTGCTCTCCTTACGTCAGTATACATCATATCAGTCTGTGACGCTGGCTTTGCAACATCTTGCGTGCCTTTAGGTTCGCCGCGACCAACACTTACCATGCACTGACCACAAAAAATGGAGGCGCCGCGGCTTGAACCCTGGACCCTTCACATGCCAAGCGAACGCTCTACCAACTGAGCTACGCCCCATGCACGACCAAACTGCGCTATTCCCCATTCTTTGCGACTCAGATGCGCACGGACACGATGTTTGGTTGGTTTGTAGCGGTGAAGGGAGCAGAGTACAAAGGCGCGGACCCGTTCATATACACAAAAGTTCCAAGTAGTTTCGATGCTCTGGTATTACAAATGCAAATTCCGTCTGTTTTTAACGTCTTAAATTGAAAGAGCCGTCACAAATTGCTCCGTTTTCACTCCTGGTCGACAATCATACAGCACCTGAGGTAACAAACACATCTCGAGCCCCATTGTGCACTCCATTATTCATGCCAACTCAGTGCCTCGCTCTTTACTACTGTGTACCAATCTTGTCATCCAACTGCAAAACACTGGGCCACAACAAGTTTCCGCGTCTCCATTGCAATGCGCATACTACGAAACGTTCCCCAAACTTGGCACTCACCCTCGCAGCCGACTTTTCCGACTTTCCACGACGCTCACGCTAGTGACAGCGGTATTTATAGTTCGACGTCGCGCCAAAGCGAATGAGCACATTTCGCCTACGGCTTAGGCCGCCATCCTACTGTGGCTGCTCGGTGTCTGCAGGCAGCGAGGGTCTGCAAGCTTCCTGTGTTCGCACCTATGTCACCTGTGCTTGCTTGTCAGAGACAGACTATCGCAAAACATACAACTCACTCCATGAATTGATTGCTACGGCATCTGTTATCAGCAGTCACAACTAGCAACACCAGTAGCAGCTGACTGCACGCAATGAATAAGAATGTGCAGTGGGATTTACGTGAACTCGGCGCAAGGCAGATCTTTCCGACATAGGCTTGAGAATCTTACGGGAACACTTGTACTGTTTCTAAATTAAATGTAGGCGTGGGAGGAGGGTACTTCCTGCGCACTAATAACAGCACGCTTGTCAATTGTGGATGCTAATCATTCGCTTGTATCTTCCTAGACACATCTGCTGGTTGTGAATTATTCCTCTTGCATGGCAAGGTGCGCATGTAGGTGTGTTAAAAGTTCTGGAGGCACTGGGTATTGATCCCAGTACCTCTCGCATACTAAGCGAGCGCTCTACCATCTGAGCTACGCCCGCCCACCCGAAGACCAATGGTGCTACATACAGCCATATAGACGACACAGACCCTTGCACTCCCATTATTCAGCAGACAAACACTACTCTCTATGTATCCGTTAGGGTGTCTTTCAGGTTTCGTGCATTCTGTATTGAATCGTAGTTGGCCACAATGAAGGTGGCACGTATAACGTCGAAAATAGAATTCGGACACCGCTCTGAGTAAGACCAACGTGTTGTCCACCCTCTAGACTTCAATGAGGTTAAGCCGCGATACCTAAGACAGATCTGCACTCGATGACACCTCGATAACAGCCGGTCCCCACACTTACATCTTGCTCTCCTTACGTCAGTATACATCATATCAGTCTGTGACGCTGGCTTTGCAACATCTTGCGTGCCTTTAGGTTCGCCGCGACCAACACTTACCATGCACTGAACACAAAAAATGGAGGCGCCGCGGGTTGAACCCCGAACCTTTCACATGCCAAGCGAACGCTCTACCAACTGAGCTACGCCCCATGCACGACCAAACTGCGCTATTCCCCATTCTTTGCGACTCAGATGCGCACGGACACGATGCTTGGTTGGTTTGTAGCGGTGAAGGGAGCAGAGTACAAAGGCGCGGACCCGTTCATATACACAAAAGTTCCAAGTAGTTTCGATGCTCTGGTATTACAAATGCAAATTCCGTCTGTTTTTAACGTCTTAAATTGAAAGAACCGTCACAAATTGCTCCGTTTTCACTCCTGGTCGACAATCATACAGCACCTGAGGTAACAAACACATCTCGAGCCCCATTGTGCACTCCATTATTCATGCCAACTCAGTGCCTCGCTCTTTACTACTGTGTACCAATCTTGTCGTCCAACTGCAAAACACTGGGCCACAATAAGTTTCCGCGTCTCCATTGCACTGCGCATACTACGAAACGCTCCCCAAACTTGGCACTCACCCTCGCAGCCGACTTTTCCGACTTTCCACGACGCTCACGCAACGCTCACGATAGTGACAGCATTATTTATAGTTCGACGTCGCGCCAAAGCGAATGAGCACATTTCGCCTACGGCTTAGGCCGCCATCCTACTGTGGCTGCTCGGTGTCTGCAGGCAGCGAGGGTCTGCAAGCTTCCTGTGTTCGCACCTATGTCACCTGTGCTTGCTTGTCAGAGACAGACTATCGCAAAACATACAACTCACTCCATGAATTGATTGCTACGGCATCTGTTATCAGCAGTCACAACTAGCAACACCAGTAGCAGCTGACTGCACGCAATGAATAAGAATGTGCAGTGGGATTTACGTGAACTCGGCGCAAGGCAGATCTTTCCGACATAGGCTTGAGAATCTTACGGGAACACTTGTACTGTTTCTAAATTAAATGTAGGCGTGGGAGGAGGGTACTTCCTGCGCACTAATAACAGCACGCTTGTCAATTGTGGATGCTAATCATTCGCTTGTATCTTCCTAGACACATCTGCTGGTTGTGAATTATTCCTCTTGCATGGCAAGGTGCGCATGTAGGTGTGTTAAAAGTTCTGGAGGCACTGGGTATTGATCCCAGTACCTCTCGCATACTAAGCGAGCGCTCTACCATCTGAGCTACGCCCGCCCACCCGAAGGCCAATGGTGCTACATACAGCCATATAGACGACACAGACCCTTGCACTCCCATTATTCAGCAGACAAACACTACTCTCTATGTATCCGTTAGGGTGTCTTTCAGGTTTCGTGCATTCTGTATTGAATCGTAGTTGGCCACAATGAAGGTGGCACGTATAACGTCGAAAATAGAATTCGGACACCGCTCTGAGTAAGACCAACGTGTTGTCCACCCTCTAGACTTCAATGAGGTTAAGCCGCGATACCTAAGACAGATCTGCACTCGATGACACCTCGATAACAGCCGGTCCCCACACTTACATCTTGCTCTCCTTACGTCAGTATACATCATATCAGTCTGTGACGCTGGCTTTGCAACATCTTGCGTGCCTTTAGGTTCGCCGCGACCAACACTTACCATGCACTGAACACAAAAAATGGAGGCGCCGCGGGTTGAACCCCGAACCTTTCACATGCAAAGCGAACGCTCTACCAACTGAGCTACGCCCCATGCACGACCAAACTGCGCTATTCCCCATTCTTTGCGACTCAGATGCGCACGGACACGATGCTTGGTTGGTTTGTAGCGGTGAAGGGAGCAGAGTACAAAGGCGCGGACCCGTTCATATACACAAAAGTTCCAAGTAGTTTCGATGCTCTGGTATTACAAATGCAAATTCCGTCTGTTTTTAACGTCTTAAATTGAAAGAACCGTCACAAATTGCTCCGTTTTCACTCCTGGTCGACAATCATACAGCACCTGAGGTAACAAACACATCTCGAGCCCCATTGTGCACTCCATTATTCATGCCAACTCAGTGCCTCGCTCTTTACTACTGTGTACCAATCTTGTCGTCCAACTGCAAAACACTGGGCCACAATAAGTTTCCGCGTCTCCATTGCACTGCGCATACTACGAAACGCTCCCCAAACTTGGCACTCACCCTCGCAGCCGACTTTTCCGACTTTCCACGACGCTCACGCAACGCTCACGATAGTGACAGCATTATTTATAGTTCGACGTCGCGCCAAAGCGAATGAGCACATTTCGCCTACGGCTTAGGCCGCCATCCTACTGTGGCTGCTCGGTGTCTGCAGGCAGCGAGGGTCTGCAAACTTCCTGTGTTCGCACCTATGTCACCTGTGCTTGCTTGTCAGAGACAGACTATCGCAAAACATACAACTCACTCCATGAATTGATTGCTACGGCATCTGTTATCAGCAGTCACAACTAGCAACACCAGTAGCAGCTGACTGCACGCAATGAATAAGAATGTGCAGTGGGATTTACGTGAACTCGGCGCAAGGCAGATCTTTCCGACATAGGCTTGAGAATCTTACGGGAACACTTGTACTGTTTCTAAATTAAGTGTAGGCGTGGGAGGAGGGTGCTTCCTGCGCACTAATAACAGCACGCTTGTCAATTGTGGATGCTAATCATTCGCTTGTATCTTCCTAGACACATCTGCTGGTTGTGAATTATTCCTCTTGCATGGCAAGGTGCGCATGTAGGTGTGTTAAAAGTTCTGGAGGCACTGGGTATTGATCCCAGTACCTCTCGCATACTAAGCGAGCGCTCTACCATCTGAGCTACGCCCGCCCACCCGAATACTAATGGTGCTACATACAGCCATATAGACGACACAGACCCTTGCACTCCCATTATTCAGCAGACAAACACTACTCTCTATGTATCCGTTAGGGTGTCTTTCAGGTTTCGTGCATTCTGTATTGAATCGTAGTTGGCCACAATGAAAGTGGCACGTATAACGTCGAAAATAGAATTCGGACACCGCTCTGATTAAGACCAACGTGTTGTCCACCCTCTAGACTTCAATTAGGTTAAGCCGCGATACCTAAGACAGATCTGCACTCGATGACAACTCGATAACAGCCGGTCCCCACACTTACATCTTGCTCTCCTTACGTCAGTATACATCATATCAGTCTGTGACGCTGGCTTTGCAACATCTTGCGTGCCTTTAGGTTCGCCGCGACCAACACTTACCATGCACTGACCACAAAAAATGGAGGCGCCGCGGCTTGAACCCTGGACCCTTCACATGCCAAGCGAACGCTCTACCAACTGAGCTACGCCCCATGCACGACCAAACTGCGCTATTCCCCATTCTTTGCGACTCAGATGCGCACGGACACGATGTTTGGTTGGTTTGTAGCGGTGAAGGGAGCAGAGTACAAAGGCGCGGACCCGTTCATATACACAAAAGTTCCAAGTAGTTTCGATGCTCTGGTATTACAAATGCAAATTCCGTCTGTTTTTAACGTCTTAAATTGAAAGAGCCGTCACAAATTGCTCCGTTTTCACTCCTGGTCGACAATCATACAGCACCTGAGGTAACAAACACATCTCGAGCCCCATTGTGCACTCCATTATTCATGCCAACTCAGTGCCTCGCTCTTTACTACTGTGTACCAATCTTGTCATCCAACTGCAAAACACTGGGCCACAACAAGTTTCCGCGTCTCCATTGCAATGCGCATACTACGAAACGTTCCCCAAACTTGGCACTCACCCTCGCAGCCGACTTTTCCGACTTTCCACGACGCTCACGCTAGTGACAGCGGTATTTATAGTTCGACGTCGCACCAAAGCGAATGAGCACATTTCGCCTACGGCTTAGGCCGCCATCCTACTGTGGCTGCTCGGTGTCTGCAGGCAGCGAGGGTCTGCAAGCTTCCTGTGTTCGCACCTATGTCACCTGTGCTTGCTTGTCAGAGACAGACTATCGCAAAACATACAACTCACTCCATGAATTGATTGCTACGGCATCTGTTATCAGCAGTCACAACTAGCAACACCAGTAGCAGCTGACTGCACGCAATGAATAAGAATTTGCAGTGGGATTTACGTGAACTCGGCGCAAGGCAGATCTTTCCGACATAGGCTTGAGAATCTTACGGGAACACTTGTACTGTTTCTAAATTAAATGTAGGCGTGGGAGGAGGGTACTTCCTGCGCACTAATAACAGCACGCTTGTCAATTGTGGATGCTAATCATTCGCTTGTATCTTCCTAGACACATCTGCTGGTTGTGAATTATTCCTCTTGCATGGCAAGGTGCGCATGTAGGTGTGTTAAAAGTTCTGGAGGCACTGGGTATTGATCCCAGTACCTCTCGCATACTAAGCGAGCGCTCTACCATCTGAGCTACGCCCGCCCACCCGAAGACCAATGGTGCTACATACAGCCATATAGACGACACAGACCCTTGCACTCCCATTATTCAGCAGACAAACACTACTCTCTATGTATCCGTTAGGGTGTCTTTCAGGTTTCGTGCATTCTGTATTGAATCGTAGTTGGCCACAATGAAGGTGGCATGTATAACGTCGAAAATAGAATTCGGACACCGCTCTGAGTAAGACCAACGTGTTGTCCACCCTCTAGACTTCAATGAGGTTAAGCCGCGATACCTAAGACAGATCTGCACTCGATGACACCTCGATAACAGCCGGTCCCCACACTTACATCTTGCTCTCCTTACGTCAGTATACATCATATCAGTCTGTGACGCTGGCTTTGCAACATCTTGCGTGCCTTTAGGTTCGCCGCGACCAACACTTACCATGCACTGAACACAAAAAATGGAGGCGCCGCGGGTTGAACCCCGAACCTTTCACATGCCAAGCGAACGCTCTACCAACTGAGCTACGCCCCATGCACGACCAAACTGCGCTATTCCCCATTCTTTGCGACTCAGATGCGCACGGACACGATGCTTGGTTGGTTTGTAGCGGTGAAGGGAGCAGAGTACAAAGGCGCGGACCCGTTCATATACACAAAAGTTCCAAGTAGTTTCGATGCTCTGGTATTACAAATGCAAATTCCGTCTGTTTTTAACGTCTTAAATTGAAAGAACCGTCACAAATTGCTCCGTTTTCACTCCTGGTCGACAATCATACAGCACCTGAGGTAACAAACACATCTCGAGCCCCATTGTGCACTCCATTATTCATGCCAACTCAGTGCCTCGCTCTTTACTACTGTGTACCAATCTTGTCGTCCAACTGCAAAACACTGGGCCACAATAAGTTTCCGCGTCTCCATTGCACTGCGCATACTACGAAACGCTCCCCAAACTTGGCACTCACCCTCGCAGCCGACTTTTCCGACTTTCCACGACGCTCACGCAACGCTCACGATAGTGACAGCATTATTTATAGTTCGACGTCGCGCCAAAGCGAATGAGCACATTTCGCCTACGGCTTAGGCCGCCATCCTACTGTGGCTGCTCGGTGTCTGCAGGCAGCGAGGGTCTGCAAACTTCCTGTGTTCGCACCTATGTCACCTGTGCTTGCTTGTCAGAGACAGACTATCGCAAAACATACAACTCACTCCATGAATTGATTGCTACGGCATCTGTTATCAGCAGTCACAACTAGCAACACCAGTAGCAGCTGACTGCACGCAATGAATAAGAATGTGCAGTGGGATTTACGTGAACTCGGCGCAAGGCAGATCTTTCCGACATAGGCTTGAGAATCTTACGGGAACACTTGTACTGTTTCTAAATTAAGTGTAGGCGTGGGAGGAGGGTGCTTCCTGCGCACTAATAACAGCACGCTTGTCAATTGTGGATGCTAATCATTCGCTTGTATCTTCCTAGACACATCTGCTGGTTGTGAATTATTCCTCTTGCATGGCAAGGTGCGCATGTAGGTGTGTTAAAAGTTCTGGAGGCACTGGGTATTGATCCCAGTACCTCTCGCATACTAAGCGAGCGCTCTACCATCTGAGCTACGCCCGCCCACCCGAATACTAATGGTGCTACATACAGCCATATAGACGACACAGACCCTTGCACTCCCATTATTCAGCAGACAAACACTACTCTCTATGTATCCGTTAGGGTGTCTCTCAGGTTTCGTGCATTCTGTATTGAATCGTAGTTGGCCACAATGAAGGTGGCACGTATAACGTCGAAAATAGAATTCGGACACCGCTCTGAGTAAGACCAACGTGTTGTCCACCCTCTAGACTTCAATGAGGTTAAGCCGCGATACCTAAGACAGATCTGCACTCGATGACACCTCGATAACAGCCGGTCCCCACACTTACATCTTGCTCTCCTTACGTCAGTATACATCATATCAGTCTGTGACGCTGGCTTTGCAACATCTTGCGTGCCTTTAGGTTCGCCGCGACCAACACTTACCATGCACTGAACACAAAAAATGGAGGCGCCGCGGGTTGAACCCCGAACCTTTCACATGCCAAGCGAACGCTCTACCAACTGAGCTACGCCCCATGCACGACCAAACTGCGCTATTCCCCATTCTTTGCGACTCAGATGCGCACGGACACGATGCTTGGTTGGTTTGTAGCGGTGAAGGGAGCAGAGTACAAAGGCGCGGACCCGTTCATATACACAAAAGTTCCAAGTAGTTTCGATGCTCTGGTATTACAAATGCAAATTCCGTCTGTTTTTAACGTCTTAAATTGAAAGAACCGTCACAAATTGCTCCGTTTTCACTCCTGGTCGACAATCATACAGCACCTGAGGTAACAAACACATCTCGAGCCCCATTGTGCACTCCATTATTCATGCCAACTCAGTGCCTCGCTCTTTACTACTGTGTACCAATCTTGTCGTCCAACTGCAAAACACTGGGCCACAATAAGTTTCCGCGTCTCCATTGCACTGCGCATACTACGAAACGCTCCCCAAACTTGGCACTCACCCTCGCAGCCGACTTTTCCGACTTTCCACGACGCTCACGCAACGCTCACGATAGTGACAGCATTATTTATAGTTCGACGTCGCGCCAAAGCGAATGAGCACATTTCGCCTACGGCTTAGGCCGCCATCCTACTGTGGCTGCTCGGTGTCTGCAGGCAGCGAGGGTCTGCAAACTTCCTGTGTTCGCACCTATGTCACCTGTGCTTGCTTGTCAGAGACAGACTATCGCAAAACATACAACTCACTCCATGAATTGATTGCTACGGCATCTGTTATCAGCAGTCACAACTAGCAACACCAGTAGCAGCTGACTGCACGCAATGAATAAGAATGTGCAGTGGGATTTACGTGAACTCGGCGCAAGGCAGATCTTTCCGACATAGGCTTGAGAATCTTACGGGAACACTTGTGCTGTTTCTAAATTAAGTGTAGGCGTGGGAGGAGGGTGCTTCCTGCGCACTAATAACAGCACGCTTGTCAATTGTGGATGCTAATCATTCGCTTGTATCTTCCTAGACACATCTGCTGGTTGTGAATTATTCCTCTTGCATGGCAAGGTGCGCATGTAGGTGTGTTAAAAGTTCTGGAGGCACTGGGTATTGATCCCAGTACCTCTCGCATACTAAGCGAGCGCTCTACCATCTGAGCTACGCCCGCCCACCCGAAGACTAATGGTGATACATACAGCCATATAGACGACACAGACCCTTGCACTCCCATTATTCAGCAGACAAACACTACTCTCTATGTATCCGTTAGGGTGTCTTTCAGGTTTCGTGCATTCTGTATTGAATCGTAGTTGGCCACAATGAAAGTGGCACGTATAACGTCGAAAATAGAATTCGGACACCGCTCTGAGTAAGACCAACGTGTTGTCCACCCTCTAGACTTCAATGAGGTTAAGCCGCGATACCTAAGACAGATCTGCACTCGATGACACCTCGATAACAGCCGGTCCCCACACTTACATCTTGCTCTCCTTACGTCAGTATACATCATATCAGTCTGTGACGCTGGCTTTGCAACATCTTGCGTGCCTTTAGGTTCGCCGCGACCAACACTTACCATGCACTGACCACAAAAAATGGAGGCGCCGCGGCTTGAACCCCGGACCTTTCACATGCCAAGCGAACGCTCTACCAACTGAGCTATGCCCCATGCACGACCAAACTGCGCTATTCCCCATTCTTTGCGACTCAGATGCGCACGGACACGATGCTTGGTTGGTTTGTAGCGGTGAAGGGAGCAGAGTACAAAGGCGCGGACCCGTTCATATACACAAAAGTTCCAAGTAGTTTCGATGCTCTGGTATTACAAATGCAAATTCCGTCTGTTTTTAACGTCTTAAATTGAAAGAGCCGTCACAAATTGCTCCGTTTTCACTCCTGGTCGACAATCATACAGCACCTGAGGTAACAAACACATCTCGAGCCCCATTGTGCACTCCATTATTCATGCCAACTCAGTGCCTCGCTCTTTACTACTGTGTACCAATCTTGTCATCCAACTGCAAAACACTGGGCCACAACAAGTTTCCGCGTCTCCATTGCAATGCGCATACTACGAAACGTTCCCCAAACTTGGCACTCACCCTCGCAGCCGAATTTTCCGACTTTCTACGACGCTCACGCTAGTGACAGCATTATTTATAGTTCGACGTCGCGCCAAAGCGAATGAGCACATTTCGCCTACGGCTTAGGCCGCCATCCTACTGTGGCTGCTCGGTGTCTGCAGGCAGCGAGGGTCTGCAAGCTTCCTGTGTTCGCACCTATGTCACCTGTGCTTGCTTGTCAGAGACAGACTATCGCAAAACATACAACTCACTCCATGAATTGATTGCTACGGCATCTGTTATCAGCAGTCACAACTAGCAACACCAGTAGCAGCTGACTGCACGCTATGAATAAGAATGTGCAGTGGGATTTACGTGAACTCGGCGCAAGGAAGATCTTTCCGACATAGGCTTGAGAATCTTACGGGAACACTTGTACTGTTTCTAAATTAAGTGTAGGCGTGGGAGGAGGGTGCTTCCTGCGCACTAATAACAGCACGTTTGTCAATTGTGGATGCTAATCATTCGCTTGTATCTTCCTAGACACATCTGCTGGTTGTGAATTATTCCTCTTGCATGGCAAGGTGCGCATGTAGGTGTGTTAAAAGTTCTGGAGGCACTGGGTATTGATCCCAGTACCTCTCGCATACTAAGCGAGCGCTCTACCATCTGAGCTACGCCCGCCCACCCGAAGACTAATGGTGCTACATACAGCCATATAGACGACACAGACCCTTGCACTCCCATTATTCAGCAGACAAACACTACTCTCAATGTATCCGTTAGGGTGTCTTTCAGGTTTCGTGCATTCTGTATTGAATCGTAGTTGGCCACAATGAAAGTGGCACGTATAACGTCGAAAATAGAATTCGGACACCGCTCTGAGTAAGACCAACGTGTTGTCCACCCTCTAGACTTCAATGAGGTTAATCCGCGATACCTAAGACAGATCTGCACTCGATGACACCTCGATAACAGCCGGTCCCCACACTTACATCTTGCTCTCCTTACGTCAGTATACATCATATCAGTCTGCGACGCTGGCTTTGCAACATCTTGCGTGCCTTTAGGTTCGCCGCGACCAACACTTACCATGCACTGACCACAAAAAGTGGAGGCGCCGCGGGTTGAACCCCGAACCTTTCACATGCCAAGCGAACGCTCTACCAACTGAGCTACGCCCCATGCACGACCAAACTGCGCTATTCCCCATTCTTTGCGACTCAGATGCGCACGGACACGATGGTTGGTTGGTTTGTAGCGGTGAAGGGAGCAGAGTACAAAGGCGCGGACCCGTTCATATACACAAAAGTTCCAAGTAGTTTCGATGCTCTGGTATTACAAATGCAAATTCCGTCTGTTTTTAACGTCTTAAATTGAAAGAGCCGTCACAAATTGCTCCGTTTTCACTCCTGGTCGACAATCATACAGCACCTGAGGTAACAAACACATCTCGAGCCCCATTGTGCACTCCATTATTCATGCCAACTCAGTGCCTCGCTCTTTACTACTGTGTACCAATCTTGTCGTCCAACTGCAAAACACTGGGCCACAATAAGTTTCCGCGTCTCCATTGCACTGCGCATACTACGAAACGCTCCCCAAACTTGGCACTCACCCTCGCAGCCGACTTTTCCGACTTTCCACGACGCTCACGCAACGCTCACGATAGCGACAGCATTATTTATAGTTCGACGTCGCGCCAAAGCGAATGAGCACATTTCGCCTACGGCTTAGGCCGCCATCCTACTGTGGCTGCTCGGTGTCTGCAGGCAGCGAGGGTCTGCAAACTTCCTGTGTTCGCACCTATGTCATCTGTGCTTGCTTGTCAGAGACAGACTATCGCAAAACATACAACTCACTCCATGAATTGATTGCTACGGCATCTGTTATCAGCAGTCACAACTAGCAACACCAGTAGCAGCTGACTGCACGCAATGAATAAGAATGTGCAGTGGGATTTACGTGAACTCGGCGCAAGGCAGATCTTTCCGACATAGGCTTGAGAATCTTACGGGAACACTTGTACTGTTTCTAAATTAAGTGTAGGCGTGGGAGGAGGGTGCTTCCTGCGCACTAATAACAGCACGCTTGTCAATTGTGGATGCTAATCATTCACTTTTATCTTCCTAGACACATCTGCTGGTTGTGAATTATTCCTCTTGCATGGCAAGGTGCGCATGTAGGTGTGTTAAAAGTTCTGGAGGCACTGGGTATTGATCCCAGTACCTCTCGCATACTAAGCGAGCGCTCTACCATCTGAGCTACGCCCGCCCACCCGAAGACTAATGGTGCTACATACAGCCATGTAGACGACACAGACCCTTGCACTCCCATTATTCAGCAGACAAACACTACTCTCTATGTATCCGTTAGGGTGTCTTTCAGGTTTCGTGCATTCTGTATTGAATCGTAGTTGGCCACAATGAAAGTGGCACGTATAACGTCGAAAATAGAATTCGGACACCGCTCTGAGTAAGACTAACGTGTTGTCCACCCTCTAGACTTCAATGAGGTTAAGCCGCGATACCTAAGACAGATCTGCACTCGATGACACCTCGATAACAGCCGGTCCCCACACTTACATCTTGCTCTCCTTACGTCAGTATACATCATATCAGTCTGTGACGCTGGCTTTGCAACATCTTGCGTGCCTTTAGGTTCGCCGCGACCAACACTTACCATGCACTGACCACAAAAAATGGAGGCGCCGCGGCTTGAACCCTGGACCTTTCACATGCCAAGCGAACGCTCTACCAACTGAGCTACGCCCCATGCACGACCAAACTGCGCTATTCCCCATTCTTTGCGACTCAGATGCGCACGGACACGATGCTTGGTTGGTTTGTAGCGGTGAAGGGAGCAGAGTACAAAGGCGCGGACCCGTTCATATACACAAAAGTTCCAAGTAGTTTCGATGCTCTGGTATTACAAATGCAAATTCCGTCTGTTTTTAACGTCTTAAATTCAAAGAGCCGTCACAAATTGCTCCGTTTTCACTCCTGGTCGACAATCATACAGCACCTGAGGTAACAAACACATCTCGAGCCCCATTGTGCACTCCATTATTCATGCCAACTCAGTGCCTCGCTCTTTACTACTGTGTACCAATCTTGTCGTCCAACTGCAAAACACTGGGCCACAATAAGTTTCCGCGTCTCCATTGCACTGCGCATACTACGAAACGCTCCCCAAACTTGGCACTCACCCTCGCAGCCGACTTTTCCGACTTTCCACGACGCTCACGCAACGCTCACGATAGTGACAGCATTATTTATAGTTCGACGTCGCGCCAAAGCGAATGAGCACATTTCGCCTACGGCTTAGGCCGCCATCCTACTGTGGCTGCTCGGTGTCTGCAGGCAGCGAGGGTCTGCAAACTTCCTGTGTTCACACCTATGTCACCTGTGCTTGCTTGTCAGAGACAGACTATCGCAAAACATACAACTCACTCCATGAATTGATTGCTACGGCATCTGTTATCAGCAGTCACAACTAGCAACACCAGTAGCAGCTGACTGCACGCAATGAATAAGAATGTGCAGTGGGATTTACGTGAACTCGGCGCAAGGAAGATCTTTCCGACATAGGCTTGAGAATCTTACGGGAACACTTGTACTGTTTCTAAATTAAGTGTAGGCGTGGGAGGAGGGTGCTTCCTGCGCACTAATAACAGCACGCTTGTCAATTGTGGATGCTAATCATTCGCTTGTATCTTCCTAGACACATCTGCTGGTTGTGAATTATTCCTCTTGCATGGCAAGGTGCGCATGTAGGTGTGTTAAAAGTTCTGGAGGCACTGGGTATTGATCCCAGTACCTCTCGCATACTAAGCGAGCGCTCTACCATCTTTTTTTTTATTTTTTTTTATTTATTTTTTTTGTTTTTTTTTAGACACTACCCTTTTTTTTTTTTTAAACCCCTTAGGAAAATGGAACTTAAAAAAAAAAAACCTTAAGTGCCACCGCCACTTTTCATCCTATAACAAAAAATCTGATCCACTTCAGGCGTTGGCTCCTGAGTAAACCCACCCCAGAGAGCTGCCTATATATCAGGGGAAATATGGGAAATCAAGGTTAGGGCTATCCTTTGCCACTTTTTTTTTGTTACATGTGAATTCTAGTAAGTAAGTGTTACAAGTAAGTGTTACAACAACAAAGGTGGCATAAAAGAGTAATCCAGAAATAAAAACATAAATCACTGATGTAATTCCAGCTAAAAGGTTCTTCAATAATGTAACTGGTTCCACTTGGAGCCTCGTCATCGTTATCTGATATCTCCAATTGCGCCTTTGAAGGGCATCTGCAACGGAGGCATTCAGCTTCGCTAGTGCCTCAAGGAAAACAGCATCCTTGCAGCAGCTTGTCTCTTCCTTCGCTCATGGCTGACAAGGCAGAACGTTCAGCCGTTTGTGTGATGCGGCACAGAACATTAACCGCAGCTCGGCACTCCCCAGCTGAGTGGGGGGTTAACGAAAACGCTGCGTAAATAATTTGCGAAGAGCGTACGGTATTTCGGTGTGCGTTCGAGGGCATTGTGAGCATTTTGCAGGAACCACCAGGTGCTGCTCTTTCTCTCCGTCGCGAAAGATGTAGGCGACTGTAAGTCCTTTAAACCATGTAAGCGCATGATATTTTGCAGCCGGAAAGTAAGTTTCATCGGGACAGAGTAGGGTCTGAGGGTCAATCATATCAGGTGTGACCCGGAGGTAACAAGCCAATATCTTCTGTGTTAGTCGCCAAACTCCGGACGATGATGCGCAAGTAAAACGATGTTCATCAGTATCCAAAAGGTGACAATCTGGGCAATAAGGGGAGTCTGCCAGTCCAATAGTGTGAAGTCGCTGTAGTGTGGCATATTTTTTGTTGGCGATCTGATACCACTTCGAACGCACCGTGGAGGACAGAAAGTTGTGGTGTATGGTTTTCCACACTCTTGGCCAGTGAACCGTAGGGTACTTGTTTTCCACCAAGTTATGGGGAACAGCACGCAGAAGGTTGGTGTAAAAATCTTTCGCCTTTGGTGGACGCGTGGCGGAGAGGTTCGAGCTGACATAGCTGTAATCAAGAATGAAGGTCGACACATGGGAGAGCTGTGGTGCGACGTGCGCAACCGACACCGGCGGGACGTTAGAGACTGGCATCAGAACCTGTAGTAAACGACCCGTGAGAGAGGTATATTGACTTTTCCATCGTTTCCTCATGTTGCTCATGTAAAGGGCAGCTGCTCTCGCCCTGACGTTGACCAATCCCAGCCCTCCTTTGTGCACTGGGAGGGTAAGAGTGTCGTATCGTACTTTAAAGATATGACCTGCGGAAACGTAGTAACTGAAGGCCGCTTGAAGCCGGCGACCTATCTGAAGCGGTAGTGGGAGGACTTGTGCCACGTGATTGAGTTTTGATGCCACGTAGAGGTTCAGGTATTCAACACGTTGTAGCTGGTTCAAGTCCCGGAGCAGGTTCTGTCGCACCATTGCGCGTATGATCTGTAATAACTGTCAGTAGTTTGCTGCAGCTGTTTTACGTACATCTTTCTTGAACGTGATTCCCAAATATCGCAGATCAGAAACTGGTGGGAGGGGAGCGAGGGCTTCCGGTCCGAGACCTCGCCCAATATCCAACGCCGCCGACTTGTTGATGTTCAGAAGACTGCCTGCGGCCTGTCCGTATCGCTCAATCCAGGTTAGTACGCTTTGAACTTCGTCATTGGAACGAACCAGCAGTAGCAGGTCGTCAGCGTATGTCCTATAGCGAAAGGTGACGTCCCTCAGCGTGATGCCAGATAGGCGGTGGTTAAGGCCCCCTAGGAGTGGCTCGAGTGCGATGGCATAAAGGTAGGTAGAAAGGGGACAACCCTGTCGTAGAGACCTCTTAATGGGGACTGGTCCTACCGTCCTTCCATTGACCTGGACGTGTGAGCTGGCTGCGGTCCAAAGACGCCGTAGGGTGTCGATGAGGCCCGGGGGGAATCCCATACAGTCCATCACTCGTAGGAGGAAGTTGTGGTGCACTCTATCAAAGGCGCGGTTGAAATCTACGGAGACGATCGCCGCTCTCAGACGGCACGCAGAAGCGATTGCTATTAAATCCCTGCAGTCACCGGTGGCCATGTGTATGTTGGCTTCTCCCCCCTGCGACGTCTGTTCAGGAGCGAGGATCATCGGCAAAGTCGTCTTAATACGGCTCGCCATAATCCTGGTGAAAATCTTGTAATCGGCGTTCAGCATTGTAAGCGGCCGATAGTCGTTAATCGATAGCCCTCCACCTGGCTTGTGTACCGGTATGAGAAGTCCTTCTACAAACGCTGGCGGCACAACACAGTCTGGAGACGTAAGTTCGCGGAACATTATAACCCAGCGAGGCATCATGATGTCACGGAAAGTCCGGTAGAATTCGATGGGCAATCCATCAGGTCCAGGAGACTTATTGGCCGCACCTTTGTCCACGGCGTTTTCGACTTCTTCGAGTGAGATTTCCTCTGTTAGTGCATTCACGGTAGCCTCGTCGATAGTACGTGTTACCTGCTGTAACATTTCAGTAGTGGCCTCGTCATCGACGATTCTTTCCTTGTAAAGATGACGAAAATGATCCTCCATCGCCTTTACTATGGTTGCTTGGGTCGTACATAAGCGACCGTCGTGTGTCCTGAGTTGTGTGATTAAGTGTTGGCGTTGTCGGCGCTTATCCGCCACAACGTGATGCATAGTGGGTTCCTCCGCAAACGTTCGGTCGTGCCGTCGCGAGCGGACGACTGCACCTTCTAGTCGGCGCTTCGTCAATGATAGTATGTGAGCCTTGATTCTGCTTTGATCATGTTGTCTCTCCGGGGAAGGGGGTAAGGCGTCGAGGTCCCTGAGAGTCGCGTAGTAAAAATCGAGGGTCTGTCGATGCCACGCAGTCACGTCCTTGCCATATTGCATAAGTGTCCTACGGATTGCTGGTTTGGCACAGAGGAGCCACCACTCCAGGGTCGAGGCGTATCGAGGGTGGCGGCGTTCACAGTCAGTCCACGTTGCTGCAACTTGCCGACGGCAATCCAGGTCCTGGAGATGAGTTATGTTGAGCTTCCAAAAGCCATTGCTGCGCCAGACTTGTTGGGGGCGTAGGTGTATAGTGCAGATATAGGCACTGTGATCAGAATAGGCTTGAGGCCATAGTTCAGCGTCCACCACACCTTGTGTGAGATCTTGTGACACATATATGCGGTCGAGTCGGCTGGCCGAATGACTGGTAAGATGAGTGTGGCCAGAGCGGTTACGGTGGACTTTTTCCCACGTGTCGCACAAGTGAAGTTCTTGGATCATCGCACCCAGTTCCGGACAAGGCGTGTAATGTGGGATTTGGTCCTTGGGGTGAAGTACGCTATTAAAATCGCCGGCGAAGACGCTGTGGTCGTATCGTCCTAGGAAAAGGGGAGCGACATCTGTGGAGTAGAATCTGGCGCGGTCGTGACGTCTTGTGGTACCCGACGGCGCGTAAACATTAATGAATCGGGTGTTGAGTGCCGTAAATGCTATTCCTCGAGCGGAGGGAAGAAACGTGACGTCGGTAACTTCAATACCTTCACGCACTAATATTGCCACTCCGGTATCTGCAGGGCTACCGGGCGTCACATGTGTGGTGTACCCGTAAAAGTGCGGGAGTGCCGTCGTTTTCGCTTCTTGTAGGAAAGCAAAGTCAACCCCCATGGCTCGTATGGTTTCTTTCAAAAGTTGGATCTTGACAGGAGAACTGATCTTGTTGATATTCATTGTCGCCAGGCGGTAAGCCTGGCAACGAGTTGTTTCGGCGAGGTTATCCATGGTGAAGGTGGAGAGAAGCGAACATCGGAAGTGATGTCACCCCCCACCGAACGCGGTCCTCCTTGTGCTGCTTATGCTGCATGATCCGGCGGCGCCTCAGCTGGCCGCGGGTCGTGATCTTGTGTCTCAACGTCCTCGGCCCATGAAGCGGGCGCGGATGTCTGTTCATGGTCCATAGCCTCAGAATGTTTGATAGTAAGGGACCGGGCGACTTCGCTACCTGCACTGGTACCTCCCCGCTGCTCACTGTTTCTGTCAATGGGCCGATGGTCGAAAGCTGCACGTTTTTCTGTCTGTTCTGCAAGGTTGGAGTCAGTGGAAACAGCTTCAGATTCGCGGCTGGCTTCTTGAGTGGTCAGTCGTTCTTCCCCGGCCGAATGCGAACCGCTGTGTTCCGACACGGTCCGACGACGCCGCTTTCGGCGTTTCGGTGATCGCTGTTTCCGTACGTGGCCTTCATTGTCAGAAGACGGCACTGACTCATGCTCCGCCGGAACAAACGCTTCGGTCGGTACAATAAGGGAATCAATTGCCATCTTACTGGCGTCAATGTCTGTCGCGTTCGGTAGCTCCAGAGTCGTAGTGCTATTTTCCACCACTGGCCAGGTCGGCGGATCATCCAGGTCTTTGTCCGTGGAAAGTGATTCTTGTACCGCTGAAGCGGTCGGCCGTGTCTGTTGTGTGGAGAACGTCGTGAGCGCCGCCGCGTAAGTAACGGGTAGAATAGTCTTCGCCGCTGGTGGTGCAACGTCCTTTGGTGGGAGTTGTGTGATCCGACGCTGGAGGCACTCGGAACGAAGGTGACCTTCCTTACCGCATCCGGAGCACGTCTTCGGTTGGCCGTCATAAATAACTATGGCCCGGCATCCACCTATCTGTAGATAGGATGGCACGTGTCGTTGGAGATCTATGCGCACTTGGCGTACTCCATTGAGTACTGGATACGTCTTAAACTGGGTCCATTTTTCAGCCACGTGTTCGTGTACCGTGCCGTAGGGGCGGAGCGCCGCTACAACTTCTGCCGCTGGGAGTTCAAATGGAAGTTCGAAGATGCGTATAATCCGCAGTCCCATTGCGGCATGGCCGACCTCGACGTTGCCAACATTTCCATCTGCGTGGCAGAAGCGGAGTTCTTGTTTCATCTCTCGAAGCACCTTGTCGCAAGTAGTTTCGTTTATGAGCTTTACATAGACCGTGCTACTGACGATCGAAAAGTGAATGCCGACAATGTCGGCAGCCGGGATCTTGGCTTCCTCTTTTAAAAAACGTTCGACTTCGAGCGCCTTTGGTCGGGTAAAGTCGTTCCGAAATGTGAATTTCAAGGTTGATCTTCTGTACTGGTTTGCCATGGTCTTGGAGCGCTACGGCGTCACGTTAGTGCCGGCCGAAGAAAGTAAACAAGGCGCGCGGGCCCTCTCTGCCAGCGGAGAGCACACACCGCACGTCCGCTTCGCTCGGCTGCGAGAGCCGCACTGTCCATCTGAGCTACGCCCGCCCACCCGAAGACTAATGGTGCTACATACAGCCATATAGACGACACAGACCCTTGCACTCCCATTATTCAGCAGACAAACACTACTCTCTATGTATCCGTTAGGGTGTCTTTCAGGTTTCGTGCATTCTGTATTGAATCGTAGTTGGCCACAATGAAAGTGGCACGTATAACGTCGAAAATAGAATTCGGACACCGCTCTGAGTAAGACCAACGTGTTGTCCACCCTCTAGACTTCAATGAGGTTAAGCCGCGATACCTAAGACAGATCTGCACTCGATGACACCTCGATAACAGCCGGTCCCCACACTTACATCTTGCTCTCCTTACGTCAGTATACATCATATCAGTCTGTGACGCTGGCTTTGCAACATCTTGCGTGCCTTTAGGTTCGCCGCGACCAACACTTACCATGCACTGACCACAAAAAATGGAGGCGCCGCGGCTTGAACCCTGGACCTTTCACATGCCAAGCGAACGCTCTACCAACTGAGCTACGCCCCATGCACGACCAAACTGCGCTATTCCCCATTCTTTGCGACTCAGATGCGCACGGACACGATGCTTGGTTGGTTTGTAGCGGTGAAGGGAGCAGAGTACAAAGGCGCGGACCCGTTCATATACACAAAAGTTCCAAGTAGTTTCGATGCTCTGGTATTACAAATGCAAATTCCGTCTGTTTTTAACGTCTTAAATTGAAAGAGCCGTCACAAATTGCTCCGTTTTCACTCCTGGTCGACAATCATACAGCACCTGAGGTAACAAACACATCTCGAGCCCCATTGTGCACTCCATTATTCATGCCAACTCAGTGCCTCGCTCTTTACTACTGTGTACCAATCTTGTCGTCCAACTGCAAAACACTGGGCCACAATAAGTTTCCGCGTCTCCATTGCACTGCGCATACTACGAAACGCTCCCCAAACTTGGCACTCACCCTCGCAGCCGACTTTTCCGACTTTCCACGACGCTCACGCTAGTGACAGCATTATTTATAGTTCGACGTCGCGCCAAAGCGAATGAGCACATTTCGCCTACGGCTTAGGCCGCCATCCTACTGTGGCTGCTCGGTGTCTGCAGGCAGCGAGGGTCTGCAAACTTCCTGTGTTCGCACCTATGTCACCTGTGCTTGCTTGTCAGAGACAGACTATCGCAAAACATACAACTCACTCCATGAATTGATTGCTACGGCATCTGTTATCAGCAGTCACAACTAGCAACACCAGTAGCAGCTGACTGAACGCAATGAATAAGAATGTGCAGTGGGATTTACGTGAACTCGGCGCAAGGCAGATCTTTCCGACATAGGCTTGAGAATCTTACGGGAACACTTGTACTGTTTCTAAATTAAGTGTAGGCGTGGGAGGAGGGTGCTTCCTGCGCACTAATAACAGCACGCTTGTCAATTGTGGATGCTAATCATTCGCTTGTATCTTCCTAGACACATCTGCTGGTTGTGAATTATTCCTCTTGCATGGCAAGGTGCGCATGTAGGTGTGTTAAAAGTTCTGGAGGCACTGGGTATTGATCCCAGTACCTCTCGCATACTAAGCGAGCGCTCTACCATCTGAGCTACGCCCGCCCACCCGAAGACTAATGGTGCTACATACAGCCATATAGACGACACAGACCCTTGCACTCCCATTATTCAGCAGACAAACACTACTCTCTATGTATCCGTTAGGGTGTCTTTCAGGTTTCGTGCATTCTGTATTGAATCGTAGTTGGCCACAATGAAGGTGGCACGTATAACGTCAAAAATAGAATTCGGACACCGCTCTGAGTAAGACCAACGTGTTGTCCACCCTCTAGACTTCAATGAGGTTAAGCCGCGATATCTAAGACAGATCTGCACTCGATGACACCTCGATAACAGCCGGTCCCCACACTTACATCTTGCTCTCCTTACGTCAGTATACATCATATCAGTCTGTGACGCTGGCTTTGCAACATCTTGCGTGCCTTTAGGTTCGCCGCGACCAACACTTACCATGCACTGACCACAAAAAATGGAGGCGCCGCGGCTTGAACCCTGGACCTTTCACATGCCAAGCGAACGCTCTACCAACTGAGCTACGCCCCATGCACGACCAAACTGCGCTATTCCCCATTCTTTGCGACTCAGATGCGCACGGACACGATGCTTGGTTGGTTTGTAGCGGTGAAGGGAGCAGAGTACAAAGGCGCGGACCCGTTCATATACACAAAAGTTCCAAGTAGTTTCGATGCTCTGGTATTACAAATGCAAATTCCGTCTGTTTTTAACGTCTTAAATTGAAAGAGCCGTCACAAATTGCTCCGTTTTCACTCTTTGTCGACAATCATACAGCACCTGAGGTAACAAACACATCTCGAGCCCCATTGTGCACTCCATTATTCATGCCAACTCAGTGCCTCGCTCTTTACTACTGTGTACCAATCTTGTCATCCAACTGCAAAACACTGGGCCACAACAAGTTTCCGCGTCTCCATTGCAATGCGCATACTACGAAACGTTCCCCAAACTTGGCACTCACCCTCGCAGCCGACTTTTCCGACTTTCCACGACGCTCACGCAACGCTCACGCTAGTGACAGCATTATTTATAGTTCGACGTCGCGCCAAAGCGAATGAGCACATTTCGCCTACGGCTTAGGCCGCCCTCCTACTGTGGCTGCTCGGTGTCTGCAGGCAGCGAGGGTCTGCAAGCTTCCTGTGTTCGCACCTATGTCACCTGTGCTTGCTTGTCAGAGACAGACTATCGCAAAACATACAACTCACTCCATGAATTGATTGCTACGGCATCTGTTATCAGCAGTCACAACTAGCAACACCAGTAGCAGCTGACTGCACGCAATGAATAAGAATGTGCAGTGGGATTTACGTGAACTCGGCGCAAGGCAGATCTTTCCGACATAGGCTTGAGAATCTTACAGGAACACTTGTACTGTTTCTAAATTAAGTGTAGGCGTGGGAGGAGGGTGCTTCCTGCGCACTAATAACAGCACGCTTGTCAATTGTGGATGCTAATCATTCGCTTGTATCTTCCTAGACACATCTGCTGGTTGTGAATTATTCCTCTTGCATGGCAAGGTGCGCATGTAGGTGTGTTAAAAGTTCTGGAGGCACTGGGTATTGATCCCAGTACCTCTCGCATACTAAGCGAGCGCTCTACCATCTGAGCTACGCCCGCCCACCCAAAGACTAATGGTGCTACATACAGCCATATAGACGACACAGACCCTTGCACTCCCATTATTCAGCAGACAAACACTACTCTCTATGTATCCGTTAGGGTGTCTTTCAGGTTTCGTGCATTCTGTATTGAATCGTAGTTGGCCACAATGAAAGTGGCACGTATAACGTCGAAAATAGAATCCGGACACCGCTCTGAGTAAGACCAACGTGTTGTCCACCCTCTAGACTTCAATGAGGTTAAGCCGCGATACCTAAGACAGATCTGCACTCGATGACACCTCGATAACAGCCGGTCCCCACACTTACATCTTGCTCTCCTTACGTCAGTATACATCATATCAGTCTGTGACGCTGGCTTTGCAACATCTTGCGTGCCTTTAGGTTCGCCGCGACCAACACTTACCATGCACTGACCACAAAAAATGGAGGCGCCGCGGCTTGAACCCTGGACCTTTCACATGCCAAGCGAACGCTCTACCATCTGAGCTACGCCCCATGCACGACGAAATTGCGCTATTCCCCATTCTTTGCGACTCAGATGCACACGGACACGATGCTTGGTTGGTTTGTAGCGGTGAAGGGAGCAGAGTACAAAGGCGCGGACCCGTTCATATACACAAAAGTTCCAAGTAGTTTCGATGCTCTGGTATTACAAATGCAAATTCCGTCTGTTTTTAATGTCTTAAATTGAAAGAGCCGTCACAAATTGCTCCGTTTTCACTCTTTGTCGACAATCATACAGCACCTGAGGTAACAAACACATCTCGAGCCCCATTGTGCACTCCATTATTCATGCCAACTCAGTGCCTCGCTCTTTACTACTGTGTACCAATCTTGTCATCCAACTGCAAAACACTGGGCCACAACAAGTTTCCGCGTCTCCATTGCAATGCGCATACTACGAAACGTTCCCCAAACTTGGCACTCAAACTCGCAGCCGACTTTTCCGACTTTCCACGACGCTCACGCAACGCTCACGATAGTGACAGCATTATTTATAGTTCGACGTCGCGCCAAAGCGAATGAGCACATTTCGCCTACGGCTTAGGCCGCCATCCTACTGTGGCTGCTCGGTGTCTGCAGGCAGCGAGGGTCTGCAAACTTCCTGTGTTCGCACCTATGTCACCTGTGCTTGCTTGTCAGAGACAGACTATCGCAAAACATACAACTCACTCCATGAATTGATTGCTACGGCATCTGTTATCAGCAGTCACAACTAGCAACACCAGTAGCAGCTGACTGAACGCAATGAATAAGAATGTGCAGTGGGATATACGTGAACTCGGCGCAAGGCAGATCTTTCCGACATAGGCTTGAGAATCTTACGGGAACACTTGTACTGTTTCTAAATTAAGTGTAGGCGTGGGAGGAGGGTGCTTCCTGCGCACTAATAACAGCACGCTTGTCAATTGTGGATGCTAATCATTCGCTTGTATCTTCCTAGACACATCTGCTGGTTGTGAATTATTCCTCTTGCATGGCAAGGTGCGCATGTAGGTGTGTTAAAAGTTCTGGAGGCACTGGGTATTGATCCCAGTACCTCTCGCATACTAAGCGAGCGCTCTACCATCTGAGCTACGCCCGCCCACCCGAAGACTAATGGTGCTACATACAGCCATATAGACGACACAGACCCTTGCACTCCCATTATTCAGCAGACAAACACTACTCTCTATGTATCCGTTAGGGTGTCTTTCAGGTTTCGTGCATTCTGTATTGAATCGTAGTTGGCCACAATGAAGGTGGCACGTATAACGTCAAAAATAGAATTCGGACACCGCTCTGAGTAAGACCAACGTGTTGTCCACCCTCTAGACTTCAATGAGGTTAAGCCGCGATACCTAAGACAGATCTGCACTCGATGACACCTCGATAACAGCCGGTCCCCACACTTACATCTTGCTCTCCTTACGTCAGTATACATCATATCAGTCTGTGACGCTGGCTTTGCAACATCTTGCGTGCCTTTAGGTTCGCCGCGACCAACACTTACCATGCACTGACCACAAAAAATGGAGGCGCCGCGGCTTGAACCCTGGACCTTTCACATGCCAAGCGAACGCTCTACCAACTGAGCTACGCCCCATGCACGACCAAACTGCGCTATTCCCCATTCTTTGCGACTCAGATGCGCACGGACACGATGCTTGGTTGGTTTGTAGCGGTGAAGGGAGCAGAGTACAAAGGCGCGGACCCGTTCATATACACAAAAGTTCCAAGTAGTTTCGATGCTCTGGTATTACAAATGCAAATTCCGTCTGTTTTTAACGTCTTAAATTGAAAGAGCCGTCACAAATTGCTCCGTTTTCACTCTTTGTCGACAATCATACAGCACCTGAGGTAACAAACACATCTCGAGCCCCATTGTGCACTCCATTATTCATGCCAACTCAGTGCCTCGCTCTTTACTACTGTGTACCAATCTTGTCATCCAACTGCAAAACACTGGGCCACAACAAGTTTCCGCGTCTCCATTGCAATGCGCATACTACGAAACGTTCCCCAAACTTGGCACTCACCCTCGCAGCCGACTTTTCCGACTTTCCACGACGCTCACGCAACGCTCACGCTAGTGACAGCATTATTTATAGTTCGACGTCGCGCCAAAGCGAATGAGCACATTTCGCCTACGGCTTAGGCCGCCCTCCTACTGTGGCTGCTCGGTGTCTGCAGGCAGCGAGGGTCTGCAAGCTTCCTGTGTTCGCACCTATGTCACCTGTGCTTGCTTGTCAGAGACAGACTATCGCAAAACATACAACTCACTCCATGAATTGATTGCTACGGCATCTGTTATCAGCAGTCACAACTAGCAACACCAGTAGCAGCTGACTGCACGCAATGAATAAGAATGTGCAGTGGGATTTACGTGAACTCGGCGCAAGGCAGATCTTTCCGACATAGGCTTGAGAATCTTACAGGAACACTTGTACTGTTTCTAAATTAAGTGTAGGCGTGGGAGGAGGGTGCTTCCTGCGCACTAATAACAGCACGCTTGTCAATTGTGGATGCTAATCATTCGCTTGTATCTTCCTAGACACATCTGCTGGTTGTGAATTATTCCTCTTGCATGGCAAGGTGCGCATGTAGGTGTGTTAAAAGTTCTGGAGGCACTGGGTATTGATCCCAGTACCTCTCGCATACTAAGCGAGCGCTCTACCATCTGAGCTACGCCCGCCCACCCAAAGACTAATGGCGCTACATACAGCCATATAGACGACACAGACCCTTGCACTCCCATTATTCAGCAGACAAACACTACTCTCTATGTATCCGTTAGGGTGTCTTTCAGGTTTCGTGCATTCTGTATTGAATCGTAGTTGGCCACAATGAAAGTGGCACGTATAACGTCGAAAATAGAATCCGGACACCGCTCTGAGTAAGACCAACGTGTTGTCCACCCTCTAGACTTCAATGAGGTTAAGCCGCGATACCTAAGACAGATCTGCACTCGATGACACCTCGATAACAGCCGGTCCCCACACTTACATCTTGCTCTCCTTACGTCAGTATACATCATATCAGTCTGTGACGCTGGCTTTGCAACATCTTGCGTGCCTTTAGGTTCGCCGCGACCAACACTTACCATGCACTGACCACAAAAAATGGAGGCGCCGCGGCTTGAACCCTGGACCTTTCACATGCCAAGCGAACGCTCTACCATCTGAGCTACGCCCCATGCACGACGAAATTGCGCTATTCCCCATTCTTTGCGACTCAGATGCACACGGACACGATGCTTGGTTGGTTTGTAGCGGTGAAGGGAGCAGAGTACAAAGGCGCGGACCCGTTCATATACACAAAAGTTACAAGTAGTTTCGATGCTCTGGTATTACAAATGCAAATTCCGTCTGTTTTTAATGTCTTAAATTGAAAGAGCCGTCACAAATTGCTCCGTTTTCACTCTTTGTCGACAATCATACAGCACCTGAGGTAACAAACACATCTCGAGCCCCATTGTGCACTCCATTATTCATGCCAACTCAGTGCCTCGCTCTTTACTACTGTGTACCAATCTTGTCATCCAACTGCAAAACACTGGGCCACAACAAGTTTCCGCGTCTCCATTGCAATGCGCATACTACGAAACGTTCCCCAAACTTGGCACTCAAACTCGCAGCCGACTTTTCCGACTTTCCCCGACGCTCACCCAACGCTCACGCTAGTGACAGCATTATTTATAGTTCGACGTCGCGGCAAAGCGAATGAGCACATTTCGCCTACGGCTTAGGCCGCCATCCTACTGTGGCTGCTCGGTGTCTGCAGGCAGCGAGGGTCTGCAAACTTCCTGTGTTCGCACCTATGTCACCTGTGCTTGCTTGTCAGAGACAGACTATCGCAAAACATACAACTCACTCCATGAATTGATTGCTACGGCATCTGTTATCAGCAGTCACAACTAGCAACACCAGTAGCAGCTGACTGAACGCAATGAATAAGAATGTGCAGTGGGATATACGTGAACTCGGCGCAAGGCAGATCTTTCCGACATAGGCTTGAGAATCTTACGGGAACACTTGTACTGTTTCTAAATTAAGTGTAGGCGTGGGAGGAGGGTGCTTCCTGCGCACTAATAACAGCACGCTTGTCAATTGTGGATGCTAATCATTCGCTTGTATCTTCCTAGACACATCTGCTGGTTGTGAATTATTCCTCTTGCATGGCAAGGTGCGCATGTAGGTGTGTTAAAAGTTCTGGAGGCACTGGGTATTGATCCCAGTACCTCTCGCATACTAAGCGAGCTACGCCCGCCCACCCGAAGACTAATGGTGCTACATACAGCCATATAGACGACACAGACCCTTGCACTCCCATTATTCAGCAGACAAACACTACTCTCTATGTATCCGTTAGGGTGTCTTTCAGGTTTCGTGCATTCTGTATTGAATCGTAGTTGGCCACAATGAAGGTGGCACGTATAACGTCAAAAATAGAATTCGGACACCGCTCTGAGTAAGACCAACGTGTTGTCCACCCTCTAGACTTCAATGAGGTTAAGCCGCGATACCTAAGACAGATCTGCACTCGATGACACCTCGATAACAGCCGGTCCCCACACTTACATCTTGCTCTCCTTACGTCAGTATACATCATATCAGTCTGTGACGCTGGCTTTGCAACATCTTGCGTGCCTTTAGGTTCGCCGCGACCAACACTTACCATGCACTGACCACAAAAAATACAGCACCTGAGGTAACAAACACATCTCGAGCCGCATTGTGCACTCCATTATTCATGCCAACTCAGTGCCTCGCTCTTTACTACTGTGTACCAATCTTGTCATCCAACTGCAAAACACTGGGCCACAACAAGTTTCCGCGTCTCCATTGCAATGCGCATACTACGAAACGTTCCCCAAACTTGGCACTCAAACTCGCAGCCGACTTTTCCGACTTTCCACGACGCTCACGCAACGCTCACGATAGTGACAGCATTATTTACAGTTCGACGTCGCGCCAAAGCGAATGAGCACATTTCGCCTACGGCTTAGGCCGCCATCCTACTGTGGCTGCTAGGTGTCTGCAGGCAGCGAGGGTCTGCAAACTTCCTGTGTTCGCACCTATGTCACCTGTGCTTGCTTGTCAGAGACAGACTATCGCAAAACATACAACTCACTCCATGAATTGATTGCTACGGCATCTGTTATCAGCAGTCACAACTAGCAACACCAGTAGCAGCTGACTGAACGCAATGAATAAGAATGTGCAGTGGGATTTACGTGAACTCGGCGCAAGGCAGATCTTTCCGACATAGGCTTGAGAATCTTACGGGAACACTTGTACTGTTTCTAAATTAAGTGTAGGCGTGGGAGGAGGGTGCTTCCTGCGCACTAATAACAGCACGCTTGTCAATTGTGGATGCTAATCATTCGCTTGTATCTTCCTAGACACATCTGCTGGTTGTGAATTATTCCTCTTGCATGGCAAGGTGCGCATGTAGGTGTGTTAAAAGTTCTGGAGGCACTGGGTATTGATCCCAGTACCTCTCGCATACTAAGCGAGCGCTCTACCATCTGAGCTACGCCCGCCCACCCGAAGACTAATGGTGCTACATACAGCCATATAGACGACACAGACCCTTGCACTCCCATTATTCAGCAGACAAACACTACTCTCTATGTATCCGTTAGGGTGTCTTTCAGGTTTCGTGCATTCTGTATTGAATCGTAGTTGGCCACAATGAAGGTGGCACGTATAACGTCAAAAATAGAATTCGGACACCGCTCTGAGTAAGACCAACGTGTTGTCCACCCTCTAGACTTCAATGAGGTTAAGCCGCGATACCTAAGACAGATCTGCACTCGATGACACCTCGATAACAGCCGGTCCCCACACTTACATCTTGCTCTCCTTACGTCAGTATACATCATATCAGTCTGTGACGCTGGCTTTGCAACATCTTGCGTGCCTTTAGGTTCGCCGCGACCAACACTTACCATGCACTGACCACAAAAAATGGAGGCGCCGCGGCTTGAACCCTGGACCTTTCACATGCCAAGCGAACGCTCTACCAACTGAGCTACGCCCCATGCACGACCAAACTGCGCTATACCCCATTCTTTGCGACTCAGATGCGCACGGACACGATGCTTGGTTGGTTTGTAGCGGTGAAGGGAGCAGAGTACAAAGGCGCGGACCCGTTCATATACACAAAAGTTCCAAGTAGTTTCGATGCTCTGGTATTACAAATGCAAATTCCGTCTGTTTTTAACGTCTTAAATTGAAAGAGCCGTCACAAATTGCTCCGTTTTCACTCCTGGTCGACAATCATACAGCACCCGAGGTAACAAACACATCTCGAGCCCCATTGTGCACTCCATTATTCATGCCAACTCAGTGCCTCGCTCTTTACTACTGTGTACCAATCTTGTCATCCAACTGCAAAACACTGGGCCACAACAAGTTTCCGCGTCTCCATTGCAATGCGCATACTACGAAACGTTCCCCAAACTTGGCACTCACCCTCGCAGCCGACTTTTCCGACTTTCCACGACGCTCACGCAACGCTCACGCTAGTGACAGCATTATTTATAGTTCGACGTCGCGCCAAAGCGAATGAGCACATTTCGCCTACGGCTTAGGCCGCCCTCCTACTGTGGCTGCTCGGTGTCTGCAGGCAGCGAGGGTCTGCAAGCTTCCTGTGTTCGCACCTATGTCACCTGTGCTTGCTTGTCAGAGACAGACTATCGCAAAACATACAACTCACTCCATGAATTGATTGCTACGGCATCTGTTATCAGCAGTCACAACTAGCAACACCAGTAGCAGCTGACTGCACGCAATGAATAAGAATGTGCAGTGGGATTTACGTGAACTCGGCGCAAGGCAGATCTTTCCGACATAGGCTTGAGAATCTTACAGGAACACTTGTACTGTTTCTAAATTAAGTGTAGGCGTGGGAGGAGGGTGCTTCCTGCGCACTAATAACAGCACGCTTGTCAATTGTGGATGCTAATCATTCGCTTGTATCTTCCTAGACACATCTGCTGGTTGTGAATTATTCCTCTTGCATGGCAAGGTGCGCATGTAGGTGTGTTAAAAGTTCTGGAGGCACTGGGTATTGATCCCAGTACCTCTCGCATACTAAGCGAGCGCTCTACCATCTGAGCTACGCCCGCCCACCCAAAGACTAATGGTGCTACATACAGCCATATAGACGACACAGACCCTTGCACTCCCATTATTCAGCAGACAAACACTACTCTCTATGTATCCGTTAGGGTGTCTTTCAGGTTTCGTGCATTCTGTATTGAATCGTAGTTGGCCACAATGAAAGTGGCACGTATAACGTCGAAAATAGAATCCGGACACCGCTCTGAGTAAGACCAACGTGTTGTCCACCCTCTAGACTTCAATGAGGTTAAGCCGCGATACCTAAGACAGATCTGCACTCGGTGACACCTCGATAACAGCCGGTCCCCACACTTACATCTTGCTCTCCTTACGTCAGTATACATCATATCAGTCTGTGACGCTGGCTTTGCAACATCTTGCGTGCCTTTAGGTTCGCCGCGACCAACACTTACCATGCACTGACCACAAAAAATGGAGGCGCCGCGGCTTGAACCCTGGACCTTTCACATGCCAAGCGAACGCTCTACCAACTGAGCTACGCCCCATGCACGACGAAATTGCGCTATTCCCCATTCTTTGCGACTCAGATGCACACGGACACGATGCTTGGTTGGTTTGTAGCGGTGAAGGGAGCAGAGTACAAAGGCGCGGACGCGTTCATATACACAAAAGTTCCAAGTAGTTTCGATGCTCTGGTATTACAAATGCAAATTCCGTCTGTTTTTAATGTCTTAAATTGAAAGAGCCGTCACAAATTGCTCCGTTTTCACTCTTTGTCGACAATCATACAGCACCTGAGGTAACAAACACATCTCGAGCCCCATTGTGCACTCCATTATTCATGCCAACTCAGTGCCTCGCTCTTTACTACTGTGTACCAATCTTGTCATCCAACTGCAAAACACTGGGCCACAACAAGTTTCCGCGTCTCCATTGCAATGCGCATACTACGAAACGTTCCCCAAACTTGGCACTCAAACTCGCAGCCGACTTTTCCGACTTTCCACGACGCTCACGCAACGCTCACGATAGTGACAGCATTATTTATAGTTCGACGTCGCGCCAAAGCGAATGAGCACATTTCGCCTACGGCTTAGGCCGCCATCCTACTGTGACTGCTCGGTGTCTGCAGGCAGCGAGGGTCTGCAAACTTCCTGTGTTCGCACCTATGTCACCTGTGCTTGCTTGTCAGAGACAGACTATCGCAAAACATACAACTCACTCCATGAATTGATTGCTACGGCATCTGTTATCAGCAGTCACAACTAGCAACACCAGTAGCAGCTGACTGCACGCAATGAATAAGAATGTGCAGTGGGATTTACGTGAACTCGGCGCAAGGCAGATCTTTCAGACATAGGCTTGAGAATCTTACAGGAACACTTGTACTGTTTCTAAATTAAGTGTAGGCGTGGGAGGAGGGTGCTTCCTGCGCACTAATAACAGCACGCTTGTCAATTGTGGATGCTAATCATTCGCTTGTATCTTCCTAGACACATCTGCTGGTTGTGAATTATTCCTCTTGCATGGCAAGGTGCGCATGTAGGTGTGTTAAAAGTTCTGGAGGCACTGGGTATTGATCCCAGTACCTCTCGCATACTAAGCGAGCGCTCTACCATCTGAGCTACGCCCGCCCACCCAAAGACTAATGGTGCTACATACAGCCATATAGACGACACAGACCCTTGCACTCCCATTATTCAGCAGACAAACACTACTCTCTATGTATCCGTTAGGGTGTCTTTCAGGTTTCGTGCATTCTGTATTGAATCGTAGTTGGCCACAATGAAAGTGGCACGTATAACATCGAAAATAGAATCCGGACACCGCTCTGAGTAAGACCAACGTGTTGTCCACCCTCTAGACTTCAATGAGGTTAAGCCGCGATACCTAAGACAGATCTGCACTCGATGACACCTCGATAACAGCCGGTCCCCACACTTACATCTTGCTCTCCTTACGTCAGTATACATCATATCAGTCTGTGACGCTGGCTTTGCAACATCTTGCGTGCCTTTAGGTTCGCCGCGACCAACACTTACCATGCACTGACCACAAAAAATGGAGGCGCCGCAGCTTGAACCCTGGACCTTTCACATGCCAAGCGAACGCTCTACCAACTGAGCTACGCCCCATGCACGACGAAATTGCGCTATTCCCCATTCTTTGCGACTCAGATGCACACGGACACGATGCTTGGTTGGTTTGTATCGGTGAAGGGAGCAGAGTACAAAGGCGCGGACCCGTTCATATACACAAAAGTTCCAAGTAGTTTCGATGCTCTGGTATTACAAATGCAAATTCCGTCTGTTTTTAATGTCTTAAATTGAAAGAGCCGTCACAAATTGCTCCGTTTTCACTCTTTGTCGACAATCATACAGCACCTGAGGTAACAAACACATCTCGAGCCCCATTGTGCACTCCATTATTCATGCCAACTCAGTGCCTCGCTCTTTACTACTGTGTACCAATCTTGTCATCCAACTGCAAAACACTGGGCCACAACAAGTTTCCGCGTCTCCATTGCAATGCGCATACTACGAAACGTTCCCCAAACTTGGCACTCAAACTCGCAGCCGACTTTTCCGACTTTCCACGACGCTCACGCAACGCTCACGATAGTGACAGCATTATTTATAGTTCGACGTCGCGCCAAAGCGAATGAGCACATTTCGCCTACGGCTTAGGCCGCCATCCTACTGTGGCTGCTCGGTGTCTGCAGGCAGCGAGGGTCTGCAAACTTCCTGTGTTCGCACCTATGTCACCTGTGCTTGCTTGTCAGAGACAGACTATCGCAAAACATACAACTCACTCCATGAATTGATTGCTACGGCATCTGTTATCAGCAGTCACAACTAGCAACACCAGTAGCAGCTGTCTGCACGCAATGAATAAGAATGTGCAGTGGGATTTACGTGAACTCGGCGCAAGGCAGATCTTTCCGACATAGGCTTGAGAATCTTACGGGAACACTTGTACTGTTTCTAAATTAAGTGTAGGCGTGGGAGGAGGGTGCTTCCTGCGCACTAATAACAGCACGCTTGTCAATTGTGGATGCTAATCATTCGCTTGTATCTTCCTAGACACATCTGCTGGTTGTGAATTATTCCTCTTGCATGGCAAGGTGCGCATGTAGGTGTGTTAAAAGTTCTGGAGGCACGGGGTATTGATCCCAGTACCTCTCGCATACTAAGCGAGCGCTCTACCATCTGAGCTACGCCCGCCCACCCGAAGACTAATGGTGCTACATACAGCCATATAGACGACACAGACCCTTGCACTCCCATTATTCAGCAGACAAACACTACTCTCTATGTATCCGTTAGGGTGTCTTTCAGGTTTCGTGCATTCTGTATTGAATCGTAGTTGGCCACAATGAAAGTGGCACGTATAACGTCGAAAATAGAATTCGGACACCGCTCTGAGTAAGACCAACGTGTTGTCCACCCTCTAGACTTCACTGAGGTTAAGCCGCGATACCTAAGACAGATCTGCACTCGATGACACCTCGATAACAGCCGGTCCCCACACTTACATCTTGCTCTCCTTACGTCAGTATACATCATATCAGTCTGTGACGCTGGCTTTGCAACATCTTGCGTGCCTTTAGGTTCGCCGCGACCAACACTAACCCTGCACTGACCACAAAAAATGGAGGCGCCGCGGCTTGAACCCTGGACCTTTCACATGCCAAGCGAACGCTCTACCAACTGAGCTACGCCCCATGCACGACCAAACTGCGCTATTCCCCATTCTTTGCGACTCAGATGCGCACGGACACGATGCTTGGTTGGTTTGTAGCGGTGAAGGGAGCAGAGTACAAAGGCGCGGACCCGTTCATATACACAAAAGTTCCAAGTAGTTTCGATGCTCTGGTATTACAAATGCAAATTCCGTCTGTTTTTAACGTCTTAAATTGAAAGAGCCGTCACAAATTGCTCCGTTTTCACTCCTGGTCGACAATCATACAGCACCTGAGGTAACAAACACATCTCGAGCCCCATTGTGCACTCCATTATTCATGCCAACTCAGTGCCTCGCTCTTTACTACTGTGTACCAATCTTGTCGTCCAACTGCAAAACACTGGGCCACAATAAGTTTCCGCGTCTCCATTGCACTGCGCATACTACGAAACGCTCCCCAAACTTGGCACTCACCCTCGCAGCCGACTTTTCCGACTTTCTACGACGCTCACGCTAGTGACAGCATTATTTATAGTTCGACGTCGCGCCAAAGCGAATGAGCACATTTCGCCTACGGCTTAGGCCGCCATCCTACTGTGGCTGCTCGGTGTCTGCAGGCAGCGAGGGTCTGCAAACTTCCTGTGTTCGCACCTATGTCACCTGTGCTTGCTTGTCAGAGACAGACTATCGCAAAACATACAACTCACTCCATGAATTGATTGCTACGGCATCTGTTATCAGCAGTCACAACTAGCAACACCAGTAGCAGCTGACTGCACGCAATGAATAAGAATGTGCAGTGGGATTTACGTGAACTCGGCCCAAGGCAGATCTTTCCGACATAGGCTTGAGAATCTTACAGGAACACTTGTACTGTTTCTAAATTAAGTGTAGGCGTGGGAGGAGGGTGCTTCCTGCGCACTAATAACAGCACGCTTGTCAATTGTGGATGCTAATCATTCGCTTGTATCTTCCTAGACACATCTGCTGGTTGTGAATTATTCCTCTTGCATGGCAAGGTGCGCATGTAGGTGTGTTAAAAGTTCTGGAGGCACTGGGTATTGATCCCAGTACCTCTCACATACTAAGCGAGCGCTCTACTTTCTGAGCTACGCCCGCCCACCCGAAGACTAATGGTGCTACATACAGCCATATAGACGACACAGACCCATGCACTCCCATTATTCAGCAGACAAACACTACTCTCTATGTATCCGTTAGGGTGTCTTTCAGGTTTCGTGCATTCTGTATTGAATCGTAGTTGGCCACAATGAAAGTGGCACGTATAACGTCGAAAATAGAATTCGGACACCGCTCTGAGTAAGACCAACGTGTTGTCCACCCTCTAGACTTCAATGAGGTTAAGCCGCGATACCTAAGACAGATCTGCACTCGATGACACCTCGATAACAGCCGGTCCCCACACTTACATCTTGCTCTCCTTACGTCAGTATACATCATATCAGTCTGTGACGCTGGCTTTGCAACATCTTGCGTGCCTTTAGGTTCGCCGCGACCAACACTTACCATGCACTGACCACAAAAAATGGAGGCGCCGCGGCTTGAACCCTGGACCTTTCACATGCCAAGCGAACGCTCTACCAACTGAGCTACGCCCCATGCACGACCAAACTGTGCTATTCCCCATTCTTTGCGACTCAGATGCGCACGGACACGATGCTTGGTTGGTTTGTAGCGGTGAAGGGAGCAGAGTACAAAGGCGCGGACCCGTTCATATACACAAAAGTTCCAAGTAGTTTCGATGCTCTGGTATTACATATGCAAATTCCGTCTGTTTTTAACGTCTTAAATTTAAAGAGCCGTCACAAATTGCTCCGTTTTCACTCCTGGTCGACAATCATACAGCACCTGAGGTAACAAACACATCTCGAGCCCCATTGTGCACTCCATTATTCATGCCAACTCAGTGCCTCGCTCTTTACTACTGTGTACCAATCTTGTCGTCCAACTGCAAAACACTGGGCCACAACAAGTTTCCGCGTCTCCATTGCACTGCGCATACTACGAAACGCTCCCCAAACTTGGCACTCACCCTCGCAGCCGACTTTTCCGACTTTCTTCGACGCTCACGCTAGTGACAGCATTATTTATAGTTCGACGTCGCGCCAAAGCGAATGAGCACATTTCGCCTACGGCTTAGGCCGCCATCCTACTGTGGCTGCTCGGTGTCTGCAGGCAGCGAGGGTCTGCAAACTTCCTGTGTTCGCACCTATGTCACCTGTGCTTGCTTGTCAGAGACAGACTATCGCAAAACATACAACTCACTCCATGAATTGATTGCTACGGCATCTGTTATCAGCAGTCACAACTAGCAACACCAGTAGCAGCTGACTGCACGCAATGAATAAGAATGTGCAGTGGGATTTACGTGAACTCGGCGCAAGGAAGATCTTTCCGACATAGGCTTGAGAATCTTACAGGAACACTTGTACTGTTTCTAAATTAAGTGTAGGCGTGGGAGGAGGGTGCTTCCTGCGCACTAATAACAGCACGCTTGTCAATTGTGGATGCTAATCATTCGCTTGTATCTTCCTAGACACATCTGCTGGTTGTGAATTATTCCTCTTGCATGGCAAGGTGCGCATGTAGGTGTGTTAAAAGTTCTGGAGGCACTGGGTATTGATCCCAGTACCTCTCGCATACTAAGCGAGTGCTCTACCTTCTGAGCTACGCCCGCCCACCCGAAGACTAATGGTGCTACATACAGCCATATAGACGACACAGACCCATGCACTCCCATTATTCAGCAGACAAACACTACTCTCTATGTATCCGTTAGGGTGTCTTTCAGGTTTCGTGCATTCTGTATTGAATCGTAGTTGGCCACAATGAAAGTGGCACGTATAACGTCGAAAATAGAATTCGGACACCGCTCTGAGTAAGACCAACGTGTTGTCCACCCTCTAGACTTCAATGAGGTTAAGCCGCGATACCTAAGACAGATCTGCACTCGATGACACCTCGATAACAGCCGGTCCCCACACTTACATCTTGCTCTCCTTACGTCAGTATACATCATATCAGTCTGTGACGCTGGCTTTGCAACATCTTGCGTGCCTTTAGGTTCGCCGCGACCAACACTTACCATGCACTGACCACAAAAAATGGAGGCGCCGCGGCTTGAACCCTGGATCTTTCACATGCCAAGCGAACGCTCTACCAACTGAGCTACGCCCCATGCACGACCAAACTGTGCTATTCCCCATTCTTTGCGACTCAGATGCGCACGGACACGATGCTTGGTTGGTTTGTAGCGGTGAAGGGAGCAGAGTACAAAGGCGCGGACCCGTTCATATACACAAAAGTTCCAAGTAGTTTCGATGCTCTGGTATTACATATGCAAATTCCGTCTGTTTTTAACGTCTTAAATTTAAAGAGCCGTCACAAATTGCTCCGTTTTCACTCCTGGTCGACAATCATACAGCACCTGAGGTAACAAACACATCTCGAGCCCCATTGTGCACTCCATTATTCATGCCAACTCAGTGCCTCGCTCTTTACTACTGTGTACCAATCTTGTCATCCAACTGCAAAACACTGGGCCACAACAAGTTTCCGCGTCTCCATTGCAATGCGCATACTACGAAACGTTCCCCAAACTTGGCACTCACCCTCGCAGCCGACTTTTCCGACTTTCCACGACGCTCACGCAACGCTCACGCTAGTGACAGCATTATTTATAGTTCGACGTCGCGCCAAAGCGAATGAGCACATTTCGCCTACGGCTTAGGCCGCCCTCCTACTGTGGCTGCTCGGTGTCTGCAGGCAGCGAGGGTCTGCAAGCTTCCTGTGTTCGCACCTATGTCACCTGTGCTTGCTTGTCAGAGACAGACTATCGCAAAACATACAACTCACTCCATGAATTGATTGCTACGGCATCTGTTATCAGCAGTCACAACTAGCAACACCAGTAGCAGCTGACTGCACGCAATGAATAAGAATGTGCAGTGGGATTTACGTGAACTCGGCGCAAGGCAGATCTTTCCGACATAGGCTTGAGAATCTTACAGGAACACTTGTACTGTTTCTAAATTAAGTGTAGGCGTGGGAGGAGGGTGCTTCCTGCGCACTAATAACAGCACGCTTGTCAATTGTGGATGCTAATCATTCGCTTGTATCTTCCTAGACACATCTGCTGGTTGTGAATTATTCCTCTTGCATGGCAAGGTGCGCATGTAGGTGTGTTAAAAGTTCTGGAGGCACTGGGTGTTGATCCCAGTACCTCTCGCATACTAAGCGAGCGCTCTACCATCTGAGCTACGCCCGCCCACCCAAAGACTAATGGTGCTACATACAGCCATATAGACGACACAGACCCTTGCACTCCCATTATTCAGCAGACAAACACTACTCTCTATGTATCCGTTAGGGTGTCTTTCAGGTTTCGTGCATTCTGTATTGAATCGTAGTTGGCCACAATGAAAGTGGCACGTATAACGTCGAAAATAGAATCCGGACACCGCTCTGAGTAAGACCAACGTGTTGTCCACCCTCTAGACTTCAATGAGGTTAAGCCGCGATACCTAAGACAGATCTGCACTCGGTGACACCTCGATAACAGCCGGTCCCCACACTTACATCTTGCTCTCCTTACGTCAGTATACATCATATCAGTCTGTGACGCTGGCTTTGCAACATCTTGCGTGCCTTTAGGTTCGCCGCGACCAACACTTACCATGCACTGACCACAAAAAATGGAGGCGCCGCGGCTTGAACCCTGGACCTTTCACATGCCAAGCGAACGCTCTACCAACTGAGCTACGCCCCATGCACGACGAAATTGCGCTATTCCCCATTCTTTGCGACTCAGATGCACACGGACACGATGCTTGGTTGGTTTGTAGCGGTGAAGGGAGCAGAGTACAAAGGCGCGGACCCGTTCATATACACAAAAGTTCCAAGTAGTTTCGATGCTCTGGTATTACAAATGCAAATTCCGTCTGTTTTTAATGTCTTAAATTGAAAGAGCCGTCACAAATTGCTCCGTTTTCACTCTTTGTCGACAATCATACAGCACCTGAGGTAACAAACACATCTCGAGCCCCATTGTGCACTCCATTATTCATGCCAACTCAGTGCCTCGCTCTTTACTACTGTGTACCAATCTTGTCATCCAACTGCAAAACACTGGGCCACAACAAGTTTCCGCGTCTCCATTGCAATGCGCATACTACGAAACGTTCCCCAAACTTGGCACTCAAACACGCAGCCGACTTTTCCGACTTTCCACGACGCTCACGCAACGCTCACGATAGTGACAGCATTATTTATAGTTCGACGTCGCGCCAAAGCGAATGAGCACATTTCGCCTACGGCTTAGGCCGCCATCCTACTGTGACTGCTCGGTGTCTGCAGGCAGCGAGGGTCTGCAAACTTCCTGTGTTCGCACCTATGTCACCTGTGCTTGCTTGTCAGAGACAGACTATCGCAAAACATACAACTCACTCCATGAATTGATTGCTACGGCATCTGTTATCAGCAGTCACAACTAGCAACACCAGTAGCAGCTGACTGCACGCAATGAATAAGAATGTGCAGTGGGATTTACGTGAACTCGGCGCAAGGCAGATCTTTCAGACATAGGCTTGAGAATCTTACAGGAACACTTGTACTGTTTCTAAATTAAGTGTAGGCGTGGGAGGAGGGTGCTTCCTGCGCACTAATAACAGCACGCTTGTCAATTGTGGATGCTAATCATTCGCTTGTATCTTCCTAGACACATCTGCTGGTTGTGAATTATTCCTCTTGCATGGCAAGGTGCGCATGTAGGTGTGTTAAAAGTTCTGGAGGCACTGGGTATTGATCCCAGTACCTCTCGCATACTAAGCGAGCGCTCTACCATCTGAGCTACGCCCGCCCACCCAAAGACTAATGGTGCTACATACAGCCATATAGACGACACAGACCCTTGCACTCCCATTATTCAGCAGACAAACACTACTCTCTATGTATCCGTTAGGGTGTCTTTCAGGTTTCGTGCATTCTGTATTGAATCGTAGTTGGCCACAATGAAAGTGGCACGTATAACATCGAAAATAGAATCCGGACACCGCTCTGAGTAAGACCAACGTGTTGTCCACCCTCTAGACTTCAATGAGGTTAAGCCGCGATACCTAAGACAGATCTGCACTCGATGACACCTCGATAACAGCCGGTCCCCACACTTACATCTTGCTCTCCTTACGTCAGTATACATCATATCAGTCTGTGACGCTGGCTTTGCAGCATCTTGCGTGCCTTTAGGTTCGCCGCGACCAACACTTACCATGCACTGACCACAAAAAATGTAGGATCCGCGGATTGAACACTGGACCTTTCACATGCCAAGCGAACGCTCTACCAACTGAGCTACGCCCCATGCACGACGAAATTGCGCTATTCCCCATTCTTTGCGACTCAGATGCACACGGACACGATGCTTGGTTGGTTTGTATCGGTGAAGGGAGCAGAGTACAAAGGCGCGGACCCGTTCATATACACAAAAGTTCCAAGTAGTTTCGATGCTCTGGTATTACAAATGCAAATTCCGTCTGTTTTTAATGTCTTAAATTGAAAGAGCCGTCACAAATTGCTCCGTTTTCACTCTTTGTCGACAATCATACAGCACCTGAGGTAACAAACACATCTCGAGCCCCATTGTGCACTCCATTATTCATGCCAACTCAGTGCCTCGCTCTTTACTACTGTGTACCAATCTTGTCATCCAACTGCAAAACACTGGGCCACAACAAGTTTCCGCGTCTCCATTGCAATGCGCATACTACGAAACGTTCCCCAAACTTGGCACTCAAACTCGCAGCCGACTTTTCCGACTTTCCACGACGCTCACGCAACGCTCACGATAGTGACAGCATTATTTATAGTTCGACGTCGCGCCAAAGCGAATGAGCACATTTCGCCTACGGCTTAGGCCGCCATCCTACTGTGGCTGCTCGGTGTCTGCAGGCAGCGAGGGTCTGCAAACTTCCTGTGTTCGCACCTATGTCACCTGTGCTTGCTTGTCAGAGACAGACTATCGCAAAACATACAACTCACTCCATGAATTGATTGCTACGGCATCTGTTATCAGCAGTCACAACTAGCAACACCAGTAGCAGCTGACTGCACGCAATGAATAAGAATGTGCAGTGGGATTTACGTGAACTCGGCGCAAGGAAGATCTTTCCGACATAGGCTTGAGAATCTTACGGGAACACTTGTACTGTTTCTAAATTAAGTGTAGGCGTGGGAGGAGGGTGCTTCCTGCGCACTAATAACAGCACGCTTGTCAATTGTGGATGCTAATCATTCGCTTGTATCTTCCTAGACACATCTGCTGGTTGTGAATTATTCCTCTTGCATGGCAAGGTGCGCATGTAGGTGTGTTAAAAGTTCTGGAGGCACGGGGTATTGATCCCAGTACCTCTCGCATACTAAGCGAGCGCTCTACCATCTGAGCTACGCCCGCCCACCCGAAGACTAATGGTGCTACATACAGCCATATAGACGACACAGACCCTTGCACTCCCATTATTCAGCAGACAAACACTACTCTCTATGTATCCGTTAGGGTGTCTTTCAGGTTTCGTGCATTCTGTATTGAATCGTAGTTGGCCACAATGAAAGTGGCACGTATAACGTCGAAAATAGAATTCGGACACCGCTCTGAGTAAGACCAACGTGTTGTCCACCCTCTAGACTTCACTGAGGTTAAGCCGCGATACCTAAGACAGATCTGCACTCGATGACACCTCGATAACAGCCGGTCCCCACACTTACATCTTGCTCTCCTTACGTCAGTATACATCATATCAGTCTGTGACGCTGGCTTTGCAACATCTTGCGTGCCTTTAGGTTCGCCGCGACCAACACTAACCCTGCACTGACCACAAAAAATGGAGGCGCCGCGGCTTGAACCCTGGACCTTTCACATGCCAAGCGAACGCTCTACCAACTGAGCTACGCCCCATGCACGACCAAACTGCGCTGTTCCCCATTCTTTGCGACTCAGATGCGCACGGACACGATGCTTGGTTGGTTTGTAGCGGTGAAGGGAGCAGAGTACAAAGGCGCGGACCCGTTCATATACACAAAAGTTCCAAGTAGTTTCGATGCTCTGGTATTACAAATGCAAATTCCGTCTGTTTTTAACGTCTTAAATTGAAAGAGCCGTCACAAATTGCTCCGTTTTCACTCCTGGTCGACAATCATACAGCACCTGAGGTAACAAACACATCTCGAGCCCCATTGTGCACTCCATTATTCATGCCAACTCAGTGCCTCGCTCTTTACTACTGTGTACCAATCTTGTCGTCCAACTGCAAAACACTGGGCCACAATAAGTTTCCGCGTCTCCATTGCACTGCGCATACTACGAAACGCTCCCCAAACTTGGCACTCACCCTCGCAGCCGAATTTTCCGACTTTCTACGACGCTCACGCTAGTGACAGCATTATTTATAGTTCGACGTCGCGCCAAAGCGAATGAGCACATTTCGCCTACGGCTTAGGCCGCCATCCTACTGTGGCTGCTCGGTGTCTGCAGGCAGCGAGGGTCTGCAAACTTCCTGTGTTCGCACCTATGTCACCTGTGCTTGCTTGTCAGAGACAGACTATCGCAAAACATACAACTCACTCCATGAATTGATTGCTACGGCATCTGTTATCAGCAGTCACAACTAGCAACACCAGTAGCAGCTGACTGCACGCAATGAATAAGAATGTGCAGTGGGATTTACGTGAACTCGGCGCAAGGCAGATCTTTCCGACATAGGCTTGAGAATCTTACAGGAACACTTGTACTGTTTCTAAATTAAGTGTAGGCGTGGGAGGAGGGTGCTTCCTGCGCACTAATAACAGCACGCTTGTCAATTGTGGATGCTAATCATTCGCTTGTATCTTCCTAGACACATCTGCTGGTTGTGAATTATTCCTCTTGCATGGCAAGGTGCGCATGTAGGTGTGTTAAAAGTTCTGGAGGCACTGGGTATTGATCCCAGTACCTCTCGCATACTAAGCGAGCGCTCTACCTTCTGAGCTACGCCCGCCCACCCGAAGACTAATGGTGCTACATACAGCCATATAGACGACACAGACCCATGCACTCCCATTATTCAGCAGACAAACACTACTCTCTATGTATCCGTTAGGGTGTCTTTCAGGTTTCGTGCATTCTGTATTGAATCGTAGTTGGCCACAATGAAAGTGGCACGTATAACGTCGAAAATAGAATTCGGACACCGCTCTGAGTAAGACCAACGTGTTGTCCACCCTCTAGACTTCAATGAGGTTAAGCCGCGATACCTAAGACAGATCTGCACTCGATGACACCTCGATAGCAGCCGGTCCCCACACTTACATCTTGCTCTCCTTACGTCAGTATACATCATATCAGTCTGTGACGCTGGCTTTGCAACATCTTGCGTGCCTTTAGGTTCGCCGCGACCAACACTTACCCTGCACTGACCACAAAAAATGGAGGCGCCGCGGCTTGAACCCTGGACCTTTCACATGCCAAGCGAACGCTCTACCAACTGAGCTACGCCCCATGCACGACCAAACTGTGCTATTCCCCATTCTTTGCGACTCAGATGCGCACGGACACGATGCTTGGTTGGTTTGTAGCGGTGAAGGGAGCAGAGTACAAAGGCGCGGACCCGTTCATATACACAAAAGTTCCAAGTAGTTTCGATGCTCTGGTATTACAAATGCAAATTCCGTCTGTTTTTAACGTCTTAAATTTAAAGAGCCGTCACAAATTGCTCCGTTTTCACTCCTGGTCGACAATCATACAGCACCTGAGGTAACAAACACATCTCGAGCCCCATTGTGCACTCCATTATTCATGCCAACTCAGTGCCTCGCTCTTTACTACTGTGTACCAATCTTGTCGTCCAACTGCAAAACACTGGGCCACAATAAGTTTCCGCGTCTCCATTGCACTGCGCATACTACGAAACGCTCCCCAAACTTGGCACTCACCCTCGCAGCCGACTTTTCCGACTTTCCACGACGCTCACGCTAGTGACAGCATTATTTATAGTTCGACGTCGCGCCAAAGCGAATGAGCACATTTCGCCTACGGCTTAGGCCGCCATCCTACTGTGGCTGCTCGGTGTCTGCAGGCAGCGAGGGTCTGCAAACTTCCTGTGTTCGCACCTATGTCACCTGTGCTTGCTTGTCAGAGACAGACTATCGCAAAACATACAACTCACTCCATGAATTGATTGCTACGGCATCTGTTATCAGCAGTCACAACTAGCAAAACCAGTAGCAGCTGACTGCACGCAATGAATAAGAATGTGCAGTGGGATTTACGTGAACTCGGCGCAAGGCAGATCTTTCCGACATAGGCTTGAGAATCTTACAGGAACACTTGTACTGTTTCTAAATTAAGTGTAGGCGTGGGAGGAGGGTGCTTCCTGCGCACTAATAACAGCACGCTTGTCAATTGTGGATGCTAATCATTCGCTTGTATCTTCCTAGACACATCTGCTGGTTGTGAATTATTCCTCTTGCATGGCAAGGTGCGCATGTAGGTGTGTTAAAAGTTCTGGAGGCACTGGGTATTGATCCCAGTACCTCTCGCATACTAAGCGAGCGCTCTACCATCTGAGCTACGCCCGCCCACCCGAAGACGAATGGTGCTACATACAGCCATATAGACGACACAGACCCTTGCACTCCCATTATTCAGCAGACAAACACTACTCTCTATGTATCCGTTAGGGTGTCTTTCAGGTTTCGTGCATTCTGTATTGAATCGTAGTTGGCCACAATGAAAGTGGCACGTATAACGTCGAAAATAGAATTCGGACACCGCTCTGAGTAAGACCAACGTGTTGTCCACCCTCTAGACTTCAATGAGGTTAAGCCGCGATACCTAAGACAGATCTGCACTCGATGACACCTCGATAACAGCCGGTCCCCACACTTACATCTTGCTCTCCTTACGTCAGTATACATCATATCAGTCTGTGACGCTGGCTTTGCAACATCTTGCGTGCCTTTAGGTTCGCCGCGACCAACACTTACCATGCACTGACCACAAAAAATGGAGGCGCCGCGGCTTGAACCCTGGACCTTTCACATGCCAAGCGAACGCTCTGCCAACTGAGCTACGCCCCATGCACGACCAAACTGCGCTATTCCCCATTCTTTGCGACTCAGATGCGCACGGACACGATGCTTGGTTGGTTTGTAGCGGTGAAGGGAGCAGAGTACAAAGGCGCGGACCCGTTCATATACACAAAAGTTCCAAGTAGTTTCGATGCTCTGGTATTACATATGCAAATTCCGTCTGTTTTTAACGTCTTAAATTGAATGAGCCGTCACAAATTGCTCCGTTTTCACTCCTGGTCGACAATCATACAGCACCTGAGGTAACAAACACATCTCGAGCCCCATTGTGCACTCCATTATTCATGCCAACTCAGTGCCTCGCTCTTTACTACTGTGTACCAATCTTGTCGTCCAACTGCAAAACACTGGGCCACAATAAGTTTCCGCGTCTCCATTGCACTGCGCATACTACGAAACGCTCCCCAAACTTGGCAATCACCCTCGCAGTCGACTTTTCCGACTTTCCACGACGCTCACGCTAGTGACAGCATTATTTATAGTTCGACGTCGCGCCAAAGCGAATGAGCACATTTCGCCTACGGCTTAGGCCGCCATCCTACTGTGGCTGCTCGGTGTCTGCAGGCAGCGAGGGTCTGCAAACTTCCTGTGTTCGCACCTATGTCACCTGTGCTTGCTTGTCAGAGACAGACTATCGCAAAACATACAACTCACTCCATGAATTGTTTGCTACGGCATCTGTTATCAGCAGTCACAACTAGCAACACCAGTAGCAGCTGACTGCACGCAATGAATAAGAATGTGCAGTGGGATTTACGTGAACTCGGCGCAAGGCAGATCTTTCCGACATAGGCTTGAGAATCTTACGGGAACACTTGTACTGTTTCTAAATTAAGTGTAGGCGTGGGAGGAGGGTGCTTCCTGCGCACTAATAACAGCACGCTTGTCAATTGTGGATGCTAATCATTCGCTTGTATCTTCCTAGACACATCTGCTGGTTGTGAATTATTCCTCTTGCATGGCATGGTGCGCATGTAGGTGTGTTAAAAGTTCTGGAGGCACTGGGTATTGATCCCAGTACCTCTCGCATACTAAGCGAGCGCTCTACCATCTGAGCTACGCCCGCCCACCCGAAGACTAATGGTGCTACATACAGCCATATAGACGACACAGACCCTTGCACTCCCATTATTCAGCAGACAAACACCACTCTCTATGTATCCGTTAGGGTGTCTTTCAGGTTTCGTGCATTCTGTATTGAATCGTAGTTGGCCACAATGAAAGTGGCACGTATAACGTCGAAAATAGAATTCGGACACCGCTCTGAGTAAGACCAACGTGTTGTCCACCCTCTAGACTTCAATGAGGTTAAGCCGCGATACCTAAGACAGATCTGCACTCGATGACACCTCGATAACAGCCGGTCCCCACACTTACATCTTGCTCTCCTTACGTCAGTATACATCATATCAGTCTGTGACGCTGGCTTTGCAACATCTTGCGTGCCTTTAGGTTCGCCGCGACCAACACTTACCATGCACTGACCACAAAAAATGGAGGCGCCGCGGCTTGAACCCTGGACCTTTCACATGCCAAGCGAACGCTCTGCCAACTGAGCTACGCCCCATGCACGACCAAACTGCGCTATTCCCCATTCTTTGCGACTCAGATGCGCACGGACACGATGCTTGGTTGGTTTGTAGCGGTGAAGGGAGCAGAGTACAAAGGCGCGGACCCGTTCATATACACAAAAGTTCCAAGTAGTTTCGATGCTCTGGTATTACATATGCAAATTCCGTCTGTTTTTAACGTCTTAAATTGAATGAGCCGTCACAAATTGCTCCGTTTTCACTCCTGGTCGACAATCATACAGCACCTGAGGTAACAAACACATCTCGAGCCCCATTGTGCACTCCATTATTCATGCCAACTCAGTGCCTCGCTCTTTACTACTGTGTACCAATCTTGTCGTCCAACTGCAAAACACTGGGCCACAATAAGTTTCCGCGTCTCCATTGCACTGCGCATACTACGAAACGCTCCCCAAACTTGGCAATCACCCTCGCAGTCGACTTTTCCGACTTTCCACGACGCTCACGCTAGTGACAGCATTATTTATAGTTCGACGTCGCGCCAAAGCGAATGAGCACATTTCGCCTACGGCTTAGGCCGCCATCCTACTGTGGCTGCTCGGTGTCTGCAGGCAGCGAGGGTCTGCAAACTTCCTGTGTTCGCACCTATGTCACCTGTGCTTGCTTGTCAGAGACAGACTATCGCAAAACATACAACTCACTCCATGAATTGTTTGCTACGGCATCTGTTATCAGCAGTCACAACTAGCAACACCAGTAGCAGCTGACTGCACGCAATGAATAAGAATGTGCAGTGGGATTTACGTGAACTCGGCGCAAGGCAGATCTTTCCGACATAGGCTTGAGAATCTTACGGGAACACTTGTACTGTTTCTAAATTAAGTGTAGGCGTGGGAGGAGGGTGCTTCCTGCGCACTAATAACAGCACGCTTGTCAATTGTGGATGCTAATCATTCGCTTGTATCTTCCTAGACACATCTGCTGGTTGTGAATTATTCCTCTTGCATGGCATGGTGCGCATGTAGGTGTGTTAAAAGTTCTGGAGGCACTGGGTATTGATCCCAGTACCTCTCGCATACTAAGCGAGCGCTCTACCATCTGAGCTACGCCCGCCCACCCGAAGACTAATGGTGCTACATACAGCCATATAGACGACACAGACCCTTGCACTCCCATTATTCAGCAGACAAACACCACTCTCTATGTATCCGTTAGGGTGTCTTTCAGGTTTCGTGCATTCTGTATTGAATCGTAGTTGGCCACAATGAAAGTGGCACGTATAACGTCGAAAATAGAATTCGGACACCGCTCTGAGTAAGACCAACGTGTTGTCCACCCTCTAGACTTCAATGAGGTTAAGCCGCGATACCTAAGACAGATCTGCACTCGATGACACCTCGATAACAGCCGGTCCCCACACTTACATCTTGCTCTCCTTACGTCAGTATACATCATATCAGTCTGTGACGCTGGCTTTGCAACATCTTGCGTGCCTTTAGGTTCGCCGCGACCAACACTTACCATGCACTGACCACAAAAAATTTAGGCGCCGCGGCTTGAACCCTGGACCTTTCACATGCCAAGCGAACGCTCTACCAACTGAGCTACGCCCCATGCACGACCAAACTGCGCTATTCCCCATTCTTTGCGACTCAGATGCGCACGGACACGATGCTTGGTTGGTTTGTAGCGGTGAAGGGAGCAGAGTACAAAGGCGCGGACCCGTTCATATACACAAAAGTTCCAAGTAGTTTCGATGCTCTGGTATTACAAATGCAAATTCCGTCTGTTTTTAACGTCTTAAATTGAAAGAGCCGTCACAAATTGCTCCGTTTTCACTCCTGGTCGACAATCATACAGCACCTGAGGTAACAAACACATCTCGAGCCCCATTGTGCACTCCATTATTCATGCCAACTCAGTGCCTCGCTCTTTACTACTGTGTACCAATCTTGTCGTCCAACTGCAAAACACTGGGCCACAATAAGTTTCCGCGTCTCCATTGCACTGCGCATACTACGAAACGCTCCCCAAACTTGGCACTCACCCTCGCAGCCGACTTTTCCGACTTTCCACGACGCTCACGCAACGCTCACGCTAGTGACAGCATTATTTATAGTTCGACGTCGCGCCAAAGCGAATGAGCACATTTCGCCTACGGCTTAGGCCGCCATCCTACTGTGGCTGCTCGGTGTCCGCAGGCAGCGAGGGTCTGTAAACTTCCTGTGTTCGCACCTATGTCACCTGTGCTTGCTTGTCAGAGACAGACTATCGCAAAACATACAACTCACTCCATGAATTGATTGCTACGGCATCTGTTATCAGCAGTCACAACTAGCAACACCAGTAGCAGCTGACTGAACGCAATGAATAAGAATTTGCAGTGGGATTTACGTGAACTCGGCGCAAGGCAGATCTTTCCGACATAGGCTTGAGAATCTTACGGGAACACTTGTACTGTTTCTAAATTAAGTGTAGGCGTGGGAGGAGGGTGCTTCCTGCGCACTAATAACAGCACGCTTGTCAATTGTGGATGCTAATCATTCGCTTGTATCTTCCTAGACACATCTGCTGGTTGTGAATTATTCCTTTTGCATGGCAAGGTGCGCATGTAGGTGTGTTAAAAGTTCTGGAGGCACTGGGTATTGATCCCAGTACCTCTCGCATACTAAGCGAGCGCTCTACCATCTGAGCTACGCCCGCCCACCCGAAGACAAATGGTGCTACATACAGCCATATAGACGACACAGACCCTTGCACTCCCATTATTCAGCAGACAAACACTACTCTCTATGTATCCGTTAGGGTGTCTTTCAGGTTTCGTGCATTCTGTATTGAATCGTAGTTGGCCACAATGAAGGTGGCACGTATAACGTCAAAAATAGAATTCGGACACCGCTCTGAGTAAGACCAACGTGTTGTCCACCCTCTAGACTTCAATGAGGTTAAGCCGTGATACCTAAGACAGATCTGCACTCGATGACACCTCGATAACAGCCGGTCCCCACACTTACATCTTGCTCTCCTTACGTCAGTATACATCATATCAGACTGTGACGCTGGCTTTGCAACATCTTGCGTGCCTTTAGGTTCGCCGCGACCAACACTTACCATGCACTGACCACAAAAAATGGAGGCGCCGCGGCTTGAACCCTGGACCTTTCACATGCCAAGCGAACGCTCTACCAACTGAGCTACGCCCCATGCACGACCAAACTGCGCTATTCCCCATTCTTTGCGAGTCAGATGCGCACGGACACGATGCTTGGTTGGTTTGTAGCGGTGAAGGGAGCAGAGTACAAAGGCGCGGACCCGTTCATATACACAAAAGTTCCAAGTAGTTTCGATGCTCTGGTATTACATATGCAAATTCCGTCTGTTTTTAACGTCTTAAATTGAAAGAGCCGTCACAAATTGCTCCGTTTTCACTCCTGGACGACAATCATACAGCACCTGAGGTAACAAACACATCTCGAGCCCCATTGTGCACTCCATTATTCATGCCAACTCAGTGCCTCGCTCTTTACTACTGTGTACCAATCTTGTCATCCAACTGCAAAACACTGGGCCACAACAAGTTTCCGCGTCTCCATTGCAATGCGCATACTACGAAACGTTCCCCAAACTTGGCACTCACCCTCGCAGCCGACTTTTCCGACTTTCCACGACGCTCACGCTAGTGACAGCATTATTTATAGTTCGACGTCGCGCCAAAGCGAATGAGCACATTTCGCCTACGGCTTAGGCCGCCCTCCTACTGTGGCTGCTCTGTGTCTGCAGGCAGCGAGGGTCTGCATGCTTCCTGTGTTCGCACCTATGTCACCTGTGCTTGCTTGTCAGAGACAGACTATCGCAAAACATACAACTCACTCCATGAATTGATTGCTACGGCATCTGTTATCAGCAGTCACAACTAGCAACACCAGTAGCAGCTGACTGCACGCAAAGAATAGGAATGTGCAGTGGGATTTACGTGAACTCGGCGCAAGGCAGATCTTTCCGACATAGGCTTGAGAATCTTACGGGAACACTTGTACTGTTTCTAAATTAAGTGTAGGCGTGGGAGGAGGGTGCTTCCTGCGCACTAATAACAGCACGCTTGTCAATTGTGGATGCTAATCATTCGCTTGTATCTTCCTAGACACATCTGCTGGTTGTGAATTATTCCTCTTGCATGGCAAGGTGCGCATGTAGGTGTGTTAAAAATTCTGGAGGCACTGGGTATTGATCCCAGTACCTCTCGCATACTAAGCGTGCGCTCTACCACCTGAGCTACGCCCGCCCCCCCGAAGAATAATAGTGCTACATACAGCCATATAGACGACACAGACCCTTGCACTCCCATTATTCAGCAGACAAACACTACTCTCTATGTATCCGTTAGGGTGTCTTTCAGGTTTCGTGCATTCTGTATTGAATCGTAGTTGGCCACAATGAAAGTGGCACGTATAACGTCGAAAATAGAATTCGGACACCGCTCTGAGTAAGACCAACGTGTTGTCCACCCTCTAGACTTCAATGAGGTTAAGCCGCGATACCTAAGACAGATCTGCACTCGATGACACCTCGATAACAGCCGGTCCCCACACTTACATCTTGCTCTCCTTACGTCAGTATACATCATATCAGTCTGTGACGCTGGCTTTGCAACATCTTGCGTGCCTTTAGGTTCGCCGCGACCAACACTTACCATGCACTGACCACAAAAAATGGAGGCGCCGCGGCTTGAACCCTGGACCTTTCACATGCCAAGCGAACGCTCTACCAACTGAGCTACGCCCCTTGCACGACGAAACTGCGCTATTCCCCATTCTTTGCGACTCAGATGCACACGGACACGATGGTTGGTTGGTTTGTAGCGGTGAAGGGAGCAGAGTACAAAGGCGCGGACCCGTTCATATACACAAAAGTTCCAAGTAGTTTCGATGCTCTGGTATTACAAATGCAAATTCCGTCTGTTTTTAACGTCTTAAATTGAAAGAGCCGTCACAAATTGCTCCGTTTTCACTCTTTGTCGACAATCATACAGCACCTGAGGTATCAAACACATCTCGAGCCCCATTGTGCACTCCATTATTCATGCCAACTCAGTGCCTCGCTCTTTGCTACTGTGTACCAATCTTGTCATCCAACTGCAAAACACTGGGCCACAACAAGTTTCCGCGGCTCCATTGCAATGCGCATACTACGAAACGTTCCCCAAACTTGGCACTCACCCTCGCAGCCGACTTTTCCGACTTTCCACGACGCTCACGCTAGTGACAGCATTATTTATAGTTCGACGTCGCGCCAAAGCGAATGAGCACATTTCGCCTACGGCTTAGGCCGCCCTCCTACTGTGGCTGCTCTGTGTCTGCAGGCAGCGAGGGTCTGCATGCTTCCTGTGTTCGCACCTATGTCACCTGTGCTTGCTTGTCAGAGACAGACTATCGCAAAACATACAACTCACTCCATGAATTGATTGCTACGGCATCTGTTATCAGCAGTCACAACTAGCAACACCAGTAGCAGCTGACTGCACGCAAAGAATAGGAATGTGCAGTGGGATTTACGTGAACTCGGCGCAAGGCAGATCTTTCCGACATAGGCTTGAGAATCTTACGGGAACACTTGTACTGTTTCTAAATTAAGTGTAGGCGTGGGAGGAGGGTGCTTCCTGCGCACTAATAACAGCACGCTTGTCAATTGTGGATGCTAATCATTCGCTTGTATCTTCCTAGACACATCTGCTGGTTGTGAATTATTCCTCTTGCATGGCAAGGTGCGCATGTAGGTGTGTTAAAAATTCTGGAGGCACTGGGTATTGATCCCAGTACCTATCGCATACTAAGCGTGCGCTCTACCATCTGAGCTACGCCCGCCCCCCCGAAGACTAATGGTGCTACATACAGCCATATAGACGACACAGACCCTTGCACTCCCATTATTCAGCAGACAAACACTACTCTCTATGTATCCGTTAGGGTGTCTTTCAGGTTTCGTGCATTCTGTATTGAATCGTAGTTGGCCACAATGAAAGTGGCACGTATAACGTCGAAAATAGAATTCGGACACCGCTCTGAGTAAGACCAACGTGTTGTCCACCCTCTAGACTTCAATGAGGTTAAGCCGCGATACCTAAGACAGATCTGCACTCGATGACACCTCGATAACAGCCGGTCCCCACACTTACATCTTGCTCTCCTTACGTCAGTATACATCATATCAGTCTGTGACGCTGGCTTTGCAACATCTTGCGTGCCTTTAGGTTCGCCGCGACCAACACTTACCATGCACTGACCACAAAAAATGGAGGCGCCGCGGCTTGAACCCTGGACCTTTCACATGCCAAGCGAACGCTCTACCAACTGAGCTACGCCCCTTGCACGACGAAACTGCGCTATTCCCCATTCTTTGCGACTCAGATGCACACGGACACGATGGTTGGTTGGTTTGTAGCGGTGAAGGGAGCAGAGTACAAAGGCGCGGACCCGTTCATATACACAAAAGTTCCAAGTAGTTTCGATGCTCTGGTATTACAAATGCAAATTCCGTCTGTTTTTAACGTCTTAAATTGAAAGAGCCGTCACAAATTGCTCCGTTTTCACTCTTTGTCGACAATCATACAGCACCTGAGGTATCAAACACATCTCGAGCCCCATTGTGCACTCCATTATTCATGCCAACTCAGTGCCTCGCTCTTTGCTACTGTGTACCAATCTTGTCATCCAACTGCAAAACACTGGGCCACAACAAGTTTCCGCGTCTCCATTGCAATGCGCATACTACGAAACGTTCCCCAAACTTGGCACTCACCCTCGCAGCCGACTTTTCCGACTTTCCACGACGCTCACGCTAGTGACAGCATTATTTATAGTTCGACGTCGCGCCAAAGCGAATGAGCACATTTCGCCTACGGCTTAGGCCGCCCTCCTACTGTGGCTGCTCTGTGTCTGCAAGCAGCGAGGGTCTGCATGCTTCCTGTGTTCGCACCTATGTCACCTGTGCTTGCTTGTCAGAGACAGACTATCGCAAAACATACAACTCACTCCATGAATTGATTGCTACGGCATCTGTTATCAGCAGTCACAACTAGCACCACCAGTAGCAGCTGACTGCACGCAAAGAATAGGAATGTGCAGTGGGATTTACGTGAACTCGGCGCAAGGCAGATCTTTCCGACATAGGCTTGAGAATCTTACGGGAACACTTGTACTGTTTCTAAATTAAGTGTAGGCGTGGGAGGAGGGTGCTTCCTGCGCACTAATAACAGCACGCTTGTCAATTGTGGATGCTAATCATTCGCTTGTATCTTCCTAGACACATCTGCTGGTTGTGAATTATTCCTCTTGCATGGCAAGGTGCGCATGTAGGTGTGTTAAAAATTCTGGAGGCACTGGGTATTGATCCCAGTACCTATCGCATACTAAGCGTGCGCTCTACCATCTGAGCTACGCCCGCCCCCCCGAAGACTAATGGTGCTACATACAGCCATATAGACGACACAGACCCTTGCACTCCCATTATTCAGCAGACAAACACTACTCTCTATGTATCCGTTAGGGTGTCTTTCAGGTTTCGTGCATTCTGTATTGAATCGTAGTTGGCCACAATGAAAGTGGCACGTATAACGTCGAAAATAGAATTCGGACACCGCTCTGAGTAAGACCAACGTGTTGTCCACCCTCTAGACTTCAATGAGGTTAAGCCGCGATACCTAAGACAGATCTGCACTCGATGACACCTCGATAACAGCCGGTCCCCACACTTACATCTTGCTCTCCTTACGTCAGTATACATCATATCAGTCTGTGACGCTGGCTTTGCAACATCTTGCGTGCCTTTAGGTTCGCCGCGACCAACACGTACCATGCACTGACCACTAAAAATGGAGGCGCCGCGGCTTGAACCCTGGACCTTTCACATGCCAAGCGAACGCTCTACCAACTGAGCTACGCCCCATGCACGACCAAACTGCGCTATTCCCCATTCTTTGCGACTCAGATGCGCACGGACACGATGGTTGGTTGGTTTGTAGCGGTGAAGGGAGCAGAGTACAAAGGCGCGGACCCGTTCATATACACAAAAGTTCCAAGTAGTTTCGATGCTCTGGTATTACAAATGCAAATTCCGTCTGTTTTTAACGTCTTAAATTGAAAGAGCCGTCACAAATTGCTCCGTTTTCACTCCTGGTCGACAATCATACAGCACCTGAGGTAACAAACACATCTCGAGCCCCATTGTGCACTCCATTATTCATGCCAACTCAGTGCCTCGCTCTTTACTACTGTGTACCAATCTTGTCGTCCAACTGCAAAACACTGGGCCACAATAAGTTTCCGCGTCTCCATTGCACTGCGCATACTACGAAACGCTCCCCAAACTTGGCACTCACCCTCGCAGCCGACTTTTCCGACTTTCCACGACGCTCACGCAACGCTCACGTTAGTGACAGCATTATTTATAGTTCGACGTCGCGCCAAAGCGAATGAGCACATTTCGCCTACGGCTTAGGCCGCCATCCTACTGTGGCTGCTCGGTGTCTGCAGGCAGCGAGGGTCTGCAAACTTCCTGTGTTCGCACCTATGTCACCTGTGCTTGCTTGTCAGAGACAGACTATCGCAAAACATACAACTCACTCCATGAATTGATTGCTACGGCATCTGTTATCAGCAGTCACAACTAGCAACACCAGTAGCAGCTGACTGAACGCAATGAATAAGAATGTGCAGTGGGATTTACGTGAACTCGGCGCAAGGAAGATCTTTCCGACATGGGCTTGAGAATCTTACGGGAACACTTGTACTGTTTCTAAATTAAGTGTAGGCGTGGGAGGAGGGTGCTTCCTGCGCACTAATAACAGCACGCTTGTCAATTGTGGATGCTAATCATTCGCTTGTATCTTCCTAGACACATCTGCTGGTTGTGAATTATTCCTCTTGCATGGCAAGGTGCGCATGTAGGTGTGTTAAAAGTTCTGGAGGCACTGGGTATTGATCCCAGTACCTCTCGCATACTAAGCGAGCGCTCTACCATCTGAGCTACGCCCGCCCACCCGAAGACTAATGGTGCTACATACAGCCATATAGACGACACAGACCCTTGCACTCCCATTATTCAGCAGACAAACACTACTCTCTATGTATCCGTTAGGGTGTCTTTCAGGTTTCGTGCATTCTGTATTGAATCGTAGTTGGCCACAATGAAGGTGGCACGTATAACGTCAAAAATAGAATTCGGACACCGCTCTGAGTAAGACCAACGTGTTGTCCACCCTCTAGACTTCAATGAGGTTAAGCCGCGATACCTAAGACAGATCTGCACTCGATGACACCTCGATAACAGCCGGTCCCCACACTTACATCTTGCTCTCCTTACGTCAGTATACATCATATCAGTCTGTGACGCTGGCTTTGCAACATCTTGCGCGCCTTTAGGTTCGCCGCGACCAACACTTACCATGCACTGACCACAAAAAATGGAGGCGCCGCGGCTTGAACCCTGGTCCTTTCACATGCCAAGCGAACGCTCTACCAACTGAGCTACGCCCCATGCACGACCAAACTGCGCTATTCCCCATTCTTTGCGACTCAGATGCGCACGGACACGATGCTTGGTTGGTTTGTAGCGGTGAAGGGAGCAGAGTACAAAGGCGCGGACCCGTTCATATACACAAAAGTTCCAAGTAGTTTCGATGCTCTGGTATTACAAATGCAAATTCCGTCTGTTTATAACGTCTTAAATTGAAAGATCCGTCACAAATTGCTCCGTTTTCACTCCTGGTCGACAATCATACAGCACCTGAGGTAACAAACACATCTCGAGCCCCATTGTGCACTCCATTATTCATGCCAACTCAGTGCCTCGCTCTTTACTACTGTGTACCAATCTTGTCATCCAACTGCAAAACACTGGGCCACAACAAGTTTCCGCGTCTCCATTGCAATGCGCATACTACGAAACGTTCCCCAAATTTGGCACTCACCCTCGCAGCCGACTTTTCCGACTTTCCACGACGCTCACGCAACGCTCACGCTAGTGACAGCATTATTTATAGTTCGACGTCGCGCCAAAGCGAATGAGCACATTTCGCCTACGGCTTAGGCCGCCCTCCTACTGTGGCTGCTCGGTGTCTGCAGGCAGCGAGGGTCTGCAAGCTTCCTGTGTTCGCACCTATGTCACCTGTGCTTGCTTGTCAGAGACAGACTATCGCAAAACATACAACTCACTCCATGAATTGATTGCTACGGCATCTGATATCAGCAGTCACAACTAGCAACACCAGTAGCAGCTGACTGCACGCAATGAATAAGAATGTGCAGTGGGATTTACGTGAACTCGGCGCAAGGCAGATCTTTCCGACATAGGCTTGAGAATCTTACAGGAACACTTGTACTGTTTCTAAATTAAGTGTAGGCGTGGGAGGAGGGTGCTTCCTGCGCACTAATAACAGCACGCTTGTCAATTGTGGATGCTAATCATTCGCTTGTATCTTCCTAGACACATCTGCTGGTTGTGAATTATTCCTCTTGCATGGCAAGGTGCGCATGTAGGTGTGTTAAAAGTTCTGGAGGCACTGGGTATTGATCCCAGTACCTCTCGCATACTAAGCGAGCGCTCTACCATCTGAGCTACGCCCGCCCACCCGAAGACTAATGGTGCTACATACAGCCATATAGACGACACAGACCCTTGCACTCCCATTATTCAGCAGACAAACACTACTCTCTATGTATCCGTTAGGGTGTCTTTCAGGTTTCGTGCATTCTGTATTGAATCGTAGTTGGCCACAATGAAGGTGGCACGTATAACGTCAAAAATAGAATTCGGACACCGCTCTGAGTAAGACCAACGTGTTGTCCACCCTCTAGACTTCAATGAGGTTAAGCCGCGATACCTAAGACAGATCTGCACTCGATGACACCTCGATAACAGCCGGTCCCCACACTTACATCTTGCTCTCCTTACGTCAGTATACATCATATCAGTCTGTGACGCTGGCTTTGCAACATCTTGCGCGCCTTTAGGTTCGCCGCGACCAACACTTACCATGCACTGACCACAAAAAATGGAGGCGCCGCGGCTTGAACCCTGGACCTTTCACATGCCAAGCGAACGCTCTACCAACTGAGCTACGCCCCATGCACGACCAAACTGCGCTATTCCCCATTCTTTGCGACTCAGATGCGCACGGACACGATGCTTGGTTGGTTTGTAGCGGTGAAGGGAGCAGAGTACAAAGGCGCGGACCCGTTCATATACACAAAAGTTCCAAGTAGTTTCGATGCTCTGGTATTACAAATGCAAATTCCGTCTGTTTTTAACGTCTTAAATTGAAAGAGCCGTCACAAATTGCTCCGTTTTCACTCCTGGTCGACAATCATACAGCACCTGAGGTAACAAACACATCTCGAGCCCCATTGTGCACTCCATTATTCATGCCAACTCAGTGCCTCGCTCTTTACTACTGTGTACCAATCTTGTCATCCAACTGCAAAACACTGGGCCACAACAAGTTTCCGCGTCTCCATTGCAATGCGCATACTACGAAACGTTCCCCAAATTTGGCACTCACCCTCACAGCCGACTTTTCCGACTTTCCACGACGCTCACGCAACGCTCACGCTAGTGACAGCATTATTTATAGTTCGACGTCGCGCCAAAGCGAATGAGCACATTTCGCCTACGGCTTAGGCCGCCCTCCTACTGTGGCTGCTCGGTGTCTGCAGGCAGCGAGGGTCTGCAAGCTTCCTGTGTTCGCACCTATTTCACCTGTGCTTGCTTGTCAGAGACAGACTATCGCAAAACATACAACTCACTCCATGAATTGATTGCTACGGCATCTGATATCAGCAGTCACAACTAGCAACACCAGTAGCAGCTGACTGCACGCAATGAATAAGAATGTGCAGTGGGATTTACGTGAACTCGGCGCAAGGCAGATCTTTCCGACATAGGCTTGAGAATCTTACAGGAACACTTGTACTGTTTCTAAATTAAGTGTAGGCGTGGGAGGAGGGTGCTTCCTGCGCACTAATAAAAGCACGCTTGTCAATTGTGGATGCTAATCATTCGCTTGTATCTTCCTAGACACATCTGCTGGTTGTGAATTATTCCTCTTGCATGGCAAGGTGCGCATGTAGGTGTGTTAAAAGTTCTGGAGGCACTGGGTATTGATCCCAGTACCTCTCGCATACTAAGCGAGCGCTCTACCATCTGAGATACGCCCGCCCACCCAAAGACTAATGGTGCTACATACAGCCATATAGACGACACAGACCCTTGCACTCCCATTATTCAGCAGACAAACACTACTCTCTATGTATCCGTTAGGGTGTCTTTCAGGTTTCGTGCATTCTGTATTGAATCGTAGTTGGCCACAATGAAAGTGGCACGTATAACGTCGAAAATAGAATTCGGACACCGCTCTGAGTAAGACCAACGTGTTGTCCACCCTCTAGACTTCAATGAGGTTAAGCCGCGATACCTAAGACAGATCTGCACTCGATGACACCTCGATAACAGCCGGTCCCCACACTTACATCTTGCTCTCCTTACGTCAGTATACATCATATCAGTCTGTGACGCTGGCTTTGCAACATCTTGCGTGCCTTTAGGTTCGCCGCGACCAACACTTACCATGCACTGACCACAAAAAATGGAGGCGCCGCGGCTTGAACCCTGGACCTTTCACATGCCAAGCGAACGCTCTACCAACTGAGCTACGCCCCATGCACGACGAAACTGCGCTATTCCCCATTCTTTGCGACTCAGATGCACACGGACACGATGCTTGGTTGGTTTGTAGCGGTGAAGGGAGCAGAGTACAAAGGCGCGGACGCGTTCATATACACAAAAGTTCCAAGTAGTTTCGATGCTCTGGTATTACAAATGCAAATTCCGTCTGTTTATAACGTCTTAAATTGAAAGAGCCGTCACAAATTGCTCCGTTTTCACTCTTTGTCGACAATCATACAGCACCTGAGGTAACAAACACATCTCGAGCCCCATTGTGCACTCCATTATTCATGCCAACTCAGTGCCTCGCTCTTTACTACTGTGTACCAATCTTGTCATCCAACTGCAAAACACTGGGCCACAACAAGTTTCCGCATCTCCATTGCAATGCGCATACTACGAAACGTTCCCCAAACTTGGCACTCACCCTCGCAGCCGACTTTTCCGACTTTCCACGACGCTCACGCTAGTGACAGCATTATTTATAGTTCGACGTCGCGGCAAAGCGAATGAGCACATTTCGCCTACGGCTTAGGCCGCCCTCCTACTGTGGCTGCTCGGTGTCTGCAGGCAGCGAGGGTCTGCAAGCTTCCTGTGTTCGCACCTATGTCACCTGTGCTTGCTTGTCAGAGACAGACTATCCCAAAACATACAACTCACTCCATGAATTGATTGCTACGGCATCTGTTATCAGCAGTCACAACTAGCAACACCAGTAGCAGCTGACTGCACGCAAAGAATAGGAATGTGCAGTGGGATTTACGTGAACTCGGCGCAAGGCAGATCTTTCCGACATAGGCTTGAGAATCTTACGGGAACACTTGTACTGTTTCTAAATTAAGTGTAGGCGTGGGAGGAGGGTGCTTCCTGCGCACTAATAACAGCACGCTTGTCAATTGTGGATGCTAATCATTCGCTTGTATCTTCCTAGACACATCTGCTGGTTGTGAATTATTCCTCTTGCATGGCAAGGTGCGTATGTAGGTGTGTTAAAAATTCTGGAGGCACTGGGTATTGATCCCAGTACCTCTCGCATACAAAGCGTGCGCTCTACCACCTGAGCTACGCCCGCCCCCCCGAAGACTAATGGTGCTACATACAGCCATATAGACGACACAGACCCTTGCACTCCCATTATTCAGCAGACAAACACTACTCTCTATGTATCCGTTAGGGTGTCTTTCAGGTTTCGTGCATTCTTTATTGAATCGTAGTTGGCCACAATGAAAGTGGCACGTATAACGTCGAAAATAGAATTCGGACACCGCTCCGAGTAAGACCAGCGTGTTGTCCACCCTCTAGACTTCAATGAGGTTAAGCCGCGATACCTAAGACAGATCTGCACTCGATGACACCTCGATAACAGCCGGTCCCCACACTTACATCTTGCTCTCCTTACGTCAGTATACATCATATCAGTCTGTGACGCTGGCTTTGCAACATCTTGCGTGCCTTTAGGTTCGCCGCGACCAACACTTACCATGCACTGACCACAAAAAATGGAGGCGCCGCGGCTTGAACCCTGGACCTTTCACATGCCAAGCGAACGCTCTACCAACTGAGCTACGCCCCATGCACGACCAAACTGCGCTATTCCCCATTCTTTGCGACTCAGATGCACACGGACACGATGGTTGGTTGGTTTGTAGTGGTGAAGGGAGCAGAGTACAAAGGCGCGGACCCGTTCATATACACAAAAGTTCCAAGTAGTTTCGATGCTCTGGTATTACAAATGCAAATTCCGTCTGTTTTTAACGTCTTAAATTGAAAGAGCCGTCACAAATTGCTCCGTTTTCACTCCTTGTCGACAATCATACAGCACCTGAGGTAACAAACACATCTCGAGCCCCATTGTGCACTCCATTATTCATGCCAACTCAGTGCCTCGCTCTTTACTACTGTGTACCAATCTTGTCATCCAACTGCAAAACACTGGGCCACAACAAGTTTCCGCGTCTCCATTGCAATGCGCATACTACGAAACGTTCCCCAAACTTGGCACTCACCCTCGCAGCCGACTTTTCCGACTTTCCACGACGCTCACGCTAGTGACAGCATTATTTATAGTTCGACGTCGCGCCAAAGCGAAAGAGCACATTTCGCCTACGGCTTAGGCCGCCCTCCTAGTGTGGCTGCTCGGTGTCTGCAGGCAGCGAGGGTCTGCATGCTTCCTGTGTTCGCACCTATGTCACCTGTGCTTGCTTGTCAGAGACAGACAATCGCAAAACATACAACTCACTCCATGAATTGATTGCTACGGCATCTGTTATCAGCAGTCACATCTAGCAACACCAGTAGCAGCTGACTGCACGCAAAGAATAGGAATGTGCAGTGGGATTTACGTGAACTCGGCGCAAGGCAGATCTTTCCGACATAGGCTTGAGAATCTTACGGGAACACTTGTACTGTTTCTAAATTAAGTGTAGGCGTGGGAGGAGGGTGCTTCCTGCGCACTAATAACAGCACGCTTGTCAATTGTGGATGCTAATCATTCGCTTGTGTCTTCCTAGACACATCTGCTGGTTGTGAATTATTCCTCTTGCATGGCAAGGTGCGCATGTAGGTGTGTTAAAAATTCTGGAGGCACTGGGTATTGATCCCAGTACCTCTCGCATACTAAGCGTGCGCTCTACCATCTGAGCTACGCCCGCCCCCCCCGAAGACTAATGGTGCTACATACAGCCATATATACGGCACAGACCCTTGCACTCCCATTATTCAGCAGACAAACACTACTCTCTATGTATCCGTTAGGGTGTCTTTCAGGTTTCGTGCATTCTGTATTGAATCGTAGTTGGCCACAATGAAAGTGGCACGTATAACGTCGAAAATAGAATTCGGACACCGCTCTGAGTAAGACCAACGTGTTGTCCACCCTCTAGACTTCAATGAGGTTAAGCCGCGATACCTAAGACAGATCTGTACTCGATGACACCTCGATAACAGCCGGTCCCCACACTTACATCTTGCTCTCCTTACGTCAGTATACATCATATCAGTCTGTGACGCTGGCTTTGCAACATCTTGCGTGCCTTTAGGTTCGCCGCGACCAACACTTACCATGCACTGACCACAAAAAATGGAGGCGCCGCGGCTTGAACCCTGGACCTTTCACATGCCAAGCGAACGCTCTACCAACTGAGTTACGCCCCATGCACGACCAAACTGCGCAAGTCCCCATTCTTTGCGACTCAGATGCGCACGGACACGATGCTTGGTTGGTTTGTAGCGGTGAAGGGAGCAGAGTACAAAGGCGCGGACCCGTTCATACACACAAAAGTTCCAAGTAGTTCCGATGCTCTGGTATTACAAATGCAAATTCCGTCTGTTTTTAACGTCTTAAATTGAAAGAGCCGTCACAAATTGCACCGTTTTCACTCCTGGTCGACAATCATACAGCACCTGAGGTAACAAACACATCTCGAGCCCTATTGTGCACTCCATTATTCATGCCAACTCAGTGCCTCGCTCTTTACTACTGTGTACCAATCTTGTCATCCAACTGCAAAACACTGGGCCACAACAAGTTTCCGCGTCTCCATTGCAATGCGCATACTACGAAACGTTCCCCAAACTTGGCACTCACCCTCGCAGCCGACTTTTCCGACTTTCCCCGACGCTCACGCAACGCTCACGCTAGTGACAGCATTATTTATAGTTCGACGTCGCGGCAAAGCGAATGAGCACATTTCGCCTACGGCTTAGGCCGCCCTCCTACTGTGGCTGCTCGGTGTCTGCAGGCAGCGAGGGTCTGCATGCTTCCTGTGTTCGCACCTATGTCACCTGTGCTTGCTTGTCAGAGACAGACTATCGCAAAACATACAACTCACTCCATGAATTGATTGCTACGGCATCTGTTATCAGCAGTCACAAATAGCAACACCAGTAGCAGCTGACTGCACGCAAAGAATAGGAATGTGCAGTGGGATTTACGTGAACTCGGCGCAAGGCAGATCTTTCCGACATAGGCTTGAGAATCTTACGGGAACACTTGTACTGTTTCTAAATTAAGTGTAGGCGTGGGAGGAGGGTGCTTCCTGCGCACTAATAACAGCACGCTTGTCAATTGTGGATGCTAATCATTCGCTTGTATCTTCCTAGACACATCTGCTGGTTGTGAATTATTCCTCTTGCATGGCAAGGTGCGCATGTAGGTGTGTTAAAAATTCTGGAGGCACTGGGTATTGATCCCAGTACCTATCGCATACTAAGCGTGCGCTCTACCATCTGAGCTACGCCCGCCCCCCCGAAGACTAATGGTGCTACATACAGCCATATATACGACACAGACCCTTGCACTCCCATTATTCAGCAGACAAACACTACTCTCTATGTATCCGTTAGGGTGTCTTTCAGGTTTCGTGCATTCTGTATTGAATCGTAGTTGGCCACAATGAAAGTGGCACGTATAACGTCGAAAATAGAATTCTGACACCGCTCTGAGTAAGACCAACGTTTTGTCCACCCTCTAGACTTCAATGAGGTTAAGCCGCGATACCTATGACAGATCTGCACTCGATGACACCTCGATAACAGCCGGTCCCCACACTTACATCTTGCTCTCCTTACGTCAGTATACATCATATCAGTCTGTGACGCTGGCTTTGCAACATCTTGCGTGCCTTTAGGTTCGCCGCGACCAACACTTACCATGCACTGACCACAAAAAATGGAGGCGCCGCGGCTTGAACCCTGGACCTTTCACATGCCAAGCGAACGCTCTACCAACTGAGTTACGCCCCATGCATGACCAAACTACGCTATTCCCCATTCTTTGCGACTCAGATGCGCACGGACACGATGCTTGGTTGGTTTGTAGCGGTGAAGGGAGCAGAGTACAAAGGCGCGGACCCGTTCATACACACAAAAGTTCCAAGTAGTTTCGATGCTCTGGTATTACAAATGCAAATTCCGTCTGTTTTTAACGTCTTAAATTGAAAGAGCCGTCACAAATTGCTCCATTTTCACTCCTGGTCGACAATCATACAGCACCTGAGGTAACAAACACATCTCGAGCCCCATTGTGCACTCCATTATTCATGCCAACTCAGTGCCTCGCTCTTTACTACTGTGTACCAATCTTGTCATCCAACTGCAAAACACTGGGCCACAACAAGTTTCCGCGTCTCCATTGCAATGCGCATACTACGAAACGTTCCCCAAACTTGGCACTCACCCTCGCAGCCGACTTTTCCGACTTTCCCCGACGCTCACGCAACGCTCACGCTAGTGACAGCATTATTTATAGTTCGACGTCGCGCCAAAGCGAATGAGCACATTTCGCCTACGGCTTAGGCCGCCCTCCTACTGTGGCTGCTCGGTGTCTGCAGGCAGCGAGGGTCTGCAAGCTTCCTGTGTTCGCACCTATGTCACCTGTGCTTGCTTGTCAGAGACAGACTATCGCAAAACATACAACTCACTCCATGAATTGATTGCTACGGCATCTGTTATCAGCAGTCACAACTAGCAACACCAGTAGCAGCTGACTGCACCCAAAGAATAGGAATGTGCAGTGGGATTTACGTGAACTCGGCGCAAGGCATATCTTTCCGACATAGGCTTGAGAATCTTACGGGAACACTTGTACTGTTTCTAAATTAAGTGTAGGCGTGGGAGGAGGGTGCTTCCTGCGCACTAATAACAGCACGCTTGTCAATTGTAGATGCTAATCATTCGCTTGTATCTTCCTAGACACATCTGCTGGTTGTGAATTATTCCTCTTGCATGGCAAGGTGCGCATGTAGGTGTGTTAAAGATTCTGGAGGCACTGGGTATTGATCCCAGTACCTATCGCATACTAAGCGAGCGATCTACCACCTGAGCTACGCCCGCCCCCCCCGAAAAGTAATGGTGCTACATTCAGCCATATATACGACACAGACCCTTGCACTCCCATTATTCAGCAGACAAACACTACTCTCTATGTATCCGTTAGGGTGTCTTTCAGATTTCGTGCATTCTGTATTGAATCGTATTTGGCCACAATGAAAGTGGCACGTATAACGTCGAAAATAGAATTCGGACACCGCTCTGAGTAAGACCAACGTGTTGTCCACCCTCTAGACTTCAATGAGGTTAAGCCGCGATACCTAAGACAGATCTGCACTCGATGACACCTCGATAACAGCCGGTCCCCACACTTACATCTTGCTCTCCTTACGTCAGTATACATCATATCAGTCTGTGACGATGGCTTTGCAACATCTTGCGAGCCTTTAGGTTCGCCGCGACCAACAGTTACCATGCACTGACCACAAAAAATGGAGGCGCCGCGGCTTGAACCCTAAACCTTTCACATGCCAAGCGAACGCTCTACCAACTGAGCTACGCCCCATGCACGACCAAACTGCGCAAGTCCCCATTCTTTGCGACTCACATGTGCACGGACACTATGGTTGGTTGGTTTGTAGCGGTGAAGGGAGCAGAGTACAAAGGCGCGGACCCGTTCATATACACAAAAGTTCCAAGTAGTTTCGATGCTCTGGTATTACAAATGCAAATTCCGTCTGTTTTTAACGTCTTAAATTGAAAGAGCCGTCACAAATTGCTCCGTTTTCACTCCTTGTCGACAATCATACAGCACCTGAGGTAACAAACACATCTCGAGCCCCATTGTGCACTCCATTATTCATGCCAACTCAGTGCCTCGCTCTTTACTACTGTGTACCAATCTTGTCATCCAACTGCAAAAAGCTGGGCCACAACAAGTTTCCGCGTCTCCATTGCAATGCGCATACTACGAAACGTTCCCCAAACTTGGCACTCACCCTCGCAGCCGACTTTTCCGACTTTCCACGACGCTCACGCTAGTGACAGCATTATTTATAGTTCGACGTCGCGCCAAAGCGAATGAGCACATTTCGCCTACGGCTTAGGCCGCCCTCCTACTGTGGCTGTTCGGTGTCTGCAGGCAGCGAGGGTCTGCAAGCTTCCTGTGTTCGCACCTATGTCACCTGTGCTTGCTTGTCAGAGACAGACTATCGCAAAACATACAACTCACTCCATGAATTGATTGCTACGGCATCTGTTATCAGCAGTCACAACTAGCAACACCAGTAGCAGCTGACTGCACGCAAAGAATAGGAATGTGCAGTGGGATTTACGTGAACTCGGCGCAAGGCAGATCTTTCCGACATAGGCTTGAGAATCTTACGGGAACACTTGTACTGTTTCTAAATTAAGTGTAGGCGTGGGAGGAGGGTGCTTCCTGCGCACTAATAACAGCACGCTTGTCAATTGTGGATGCTAATCATTCGCTTGTATCTTCCTAGACACATCTGCTGGTTGTGAATTATTCCTCTTGCATGGCAAGGTGCGCATGTAGGTGTGTTAAAAATTCTGGAGGCACTGGGAATTGATCCAAGTACCTCTCGCATACTAAGCGTGCGCTCTACCACCTGAGCTACGCCCGCCACTCCCGAAGACTAATGGTGCTACATACAGCCATATATACGACACAGACCCTTGCACTCCCATTATTCAGCAGACAAACACTACTCTCTATGTATCCGTTAGGGTGTCTTTCAGGTTTCGTGCATTCTGTATTGAATCGTAGTTGGCCACAATGAAAGTGGCACGTATAACGTCGAAAATAGAATTCGGACACCGCTCTGAGTAAGACCAACGTGTTGTCCACCCTCTAGACTTCAATGAGGTTAAGCCGCGATACCTAAGACAGATCTGCACTCGATGACACCTCGAAAACAGCCGGTCCCCACACTTACATCTTGCTCTCCTTACGTCAGTATACATCATATCAGTCTGCGACGCTGGCTTTGCAACATCTTGCGTGCCTTTAGGTTCGCCGCGACCAACACTTACCATGCACTGACCACAAAAAATGGAGGCGCTGCGGCTTGAACCCTGGACCTTCCACATGCCAAGCGAACGCTCTATGAACAGAGCTACGCCCCATGCACGACGAAACTGTGCTATTCCCCATTCTTTGCGACTCAGATGCGCACGGACACGATGCTTGGTTGGTTTGTAGCGGTGGAGGGAGCAGAGTACAAAGGCGCGGACCCGTTCATATACACAAAAGTTCCAAGTAGTTTCGATGCTCTGGTATTACAAATGCAAATTCCGTCTGTTTTTAACGTCTTAAATTGAAAGAGCCGTCACAAATTGCTCCGTTTTCACTCCTGGTCGACAATCATACAGCACCTGAGGTAACAAACACATCTCGAGCCCCATTGTGCACTCCATTATTCATGCCAACTCAGTGCCTCGCTCTTTACTACTGTGTACCAATCTTGTCATCCAACTGCAAAACACTGGGCCACAACAAGTTTCCGCGTCTCCATTGCAATGCGCATACTACGAAACGTTCCCCAAACTTGGCACTCACCCTCGCAGCCGACTTTTCCGACTTTCCACGACGCTCACGCTAGTGACAGCATTATTTATAGTTCGACGTCGCGGCAAAGCGAATGAGCACATTTCGCCTACGGCTTAGGCCGCCCTCCTACTGTGGCTGCTCGGTGTCTGCAGGCAGCGAGGGTCTGCAAGCTTCCTGTGTTCGCACCTATGTCACCTGTGCTTGCTTGTCAGAGACAGACTATCCCAAAACATACAACTCACTCCATGAATTGATTGCTACGGCATCTGTTATCAGCAGTCACAACTAGCAACACCAGTAGCAGCTGACTGCACGCAAAGAATAGGAATGTGCAGTGGGATTTACGTGAACTCGGCGCAAGGCAGATCTTTCCGACATAGGCTTGAGAATCTTACGGGAACACTTGTACTGTTTCTAAATTAAGTGTAGGCGTGGGAGGAGGGTGCTTCCTGCGCACTAATAACAGCACGCTTGTCAATTGTGGATGCTAATCATTCGCTTGTATCTTCCTAGACACATCTGCTGGTTGTGAATTATTCCTCTTGCATGGCAAGGTGCGCATGTAGGTGTGTTAAAAATTCTGGAGGCACTGGGTATTGATCCCAGTACCTCTCGCATACTAAGCGTGCGCTCTACCACCTGAGCTACGCCCGCCCCCCCGAAGACTAATGGTGCTACATACAGCCATATATACGACACAGACCCTTGCACTCCCATTATTCAGCAGACAAACACTACTCTCTATGTATCCGTTAGGGTGTCTTTCAGGTTTCGTGCATTCTGTATTGAATCGTAGTTGGCCACAATGAAAGTGGCACGTATAACGTCGAAAATAGAATTCTGACACCGCTCTGAGTAAGACCAACGTTTTGTCCACCCTCTAGACTTCAATGAGGTTAAGCCGCGATACCTATGACAGATCTGCACTCGATGACACCTCGATAACAGCCGGTCCCCACACTTACATCTTGCTCTCCTTACGTCAGTATACATCATATCAGTCTGTGACGCTGGCTTTGCAACATCTTGCGTGCCTTTAGGTTCGCCGCGACCAACACTTACCATGCACTGACCACAAAAAATGGAGGCGCCGCGGCTTGAACCCTGGACCTTTCACATGCCAAGCGAACGCTCTACCAACTGAGTTACGCCCCATGCATGACCAAACTACGCTATTCCCCATTCTTTGCGACTCAGATGCGCACGGACACGATGCTTGGTTGGTTTGTAGCGGTGAAGGGAGCAGAGTACAAAGGCGCGGACCCGTTCATACACACAAAAGTTCCAAGTAGTTTCGATGCTCTGGTATTACAAATGCAAATTCCGTCTGTTTTTAACGTCTTAAATTGAAAGAGCCGTCACAAATTGCTCCATTTTCACTCCTGGTCGACAATCATACAGCACCTGAGGTAACAAACACATCTCGAGCCCCATTGTGCACTCCATTATTCATGCCAACTCAGTGCCTCGCTCTTTACTACTGTGTACCAATCTTGTCATCCAACTGCAAAACACTGGGCCACAACAAGTTTCCGCGTCTCCATTGCAATGCGCATACTACGAAACGTTCCCCAAACTTGGCACTCACCCTCGCAGCCGACTTTTCCGACTTTCCCCGACGCTCACGCAACGCTCACGCTAGTGACAGCATTATTTATAGTTCGACGTCGCGCCAAAGCGAATGAGCACATTTCGCCTACGGCTTAGGCCGCCCTCCTACTGTGGCTGCTCGGTGTCTGCAGGCAGCGAGGGTCTGCAAGCTTCCTGTGTTCGCACCTATGTCACCTGTGCTTGCTTGTCAGAGACAGACTATCGCAAAACATACAACTCACTCCATGAATTGATTGCTACGGCATCTGTTATCAGCAGTCACAACTAGCAACACCAGTAGCAGCTGACTGCACCCAAAGAATAGGAATGTGCAGTGGGATTTACGTGAACTCGGCGCAAGGCATATCTTTCCGACATAGGCTTGAGAATCTTACGGGAACACTTGTACTGTTTCTAAATTAAGTGTAGGCGTGGGAGGAGGGTGCTTCCTGCGCACTAATAACAGCACGCTTGTCAATTGTAGATGCTAATCATTCGCTTGTATCTTCCTAGACACATCTGCTGGTTGTGAATTATTCCTCTTGCATGGCAAGGTGCGCATGTAGGTGTGTTAAAGATTCTGGAGGCACTGGGTATTGATCCCAGTACCTATCGCATACTAAGCGAGCGATCTACCACCTGAGCTACGCCCGCCCCCCCCGAAAAGTAATGGTGCTACATTCAGCCATATATACGACACAGACCCTTGCACTCCCATTATTCAGCAGACAAACACTACTCTCTATGTATCCGTTAGGGTGTCTTTCAGATTTCGTGCATTCTGTATTGAATCGTATTTGGCCACAATGAAAGTGGCACGTATAACGTCGAAAATAGAATTCGGACACCGCTCTGAGTAAGACCAACGTGTTGTCCACCCTCTAGACTTCAATGAGGTTAAGCCGCGATACCTAAGACAGATCTGCACTCGATGACACCTCGATAACAGCCGGTCCCCACACTTACATCTTGCTCTCCTTACGTCAGTATACATCATATCAGTCTGTGACGATGGCTTTGCAACATCTTGCGAGCCTTTAGGTTCGCCGCGACCAACAGTTACCATGCACTGACCACAAAAAATGGAGGCGCCGCGGCTTGAACCCTAAACCTTTCACATGCCAAGCGAACGCTCTACCAACTGAGCTACGCCCCATGCACGACCAAACTGCGCAAGTCCCCATTCTTTGCGACTCACATGTGCACGGACACTATGGTTGGTTGGTTTGTAGCGGTGAAGGGAGCAGAGTACAAAGGCGCGGACCCGTTCATATACACAAAAGTTCCAAGTAGTTTCGATGCTCTGGTATTACAAATGCAAATTCCGTCTGTTTTTAACGTCTTAAATTGAAAGAGCCGTCACAAATTGCTCCGTTTTCACTCCTTGTCGACAATCATACAGCACCTGAGGTAACAAACACATCTCGAGCCCCATTGTGCACTCCATTATTCATGCCAACTCAGTGCCTCGCTCTTTACTACTGTGTACCAATCTTGTCATCCAACTGCAAAAAGCTGGGCCACAACAAGTTTCCGCGTCTCCATTGCAATGCGCATACTACGAAACGTTCCCCAAACTTGGCACTCACCCTCGCAGCCGACTTTTCCGACTTTCCACGACGCTCACGCTAGTGACAGCATTATTTATAGTTCGACGTCGCGCCAAAGCGAATGAGCACATTTCGCCTACGGCTTAGGCCGCCCTCCTACTGTGGCTGTTCGGTGTCTGCAGGCAGCGAGGGTCTGCAAGCTTCCTGTGTTCGCACCTATGTCACCTGTGCTTGCTTGTCAGAGACAGACTATCGCAAAACATACAACTCACTCCATGAATTGATTGCTACGGCATCTGTTATCAGCAGTCACAACTAGCAACACCAGTAGCAGCTGACTGCACGCAAAGAATAGGAATGTGCAGTGGGATTTACGTGAACTCGGCGCAAGGCAGATCTTTCCGACATAGGCTTGAGAATCTTACGGGAACACTTGTACTGTTTCTAAATTAAGTGTAGGCGTGGGAGGAGGGTGCTTCCTGCGCACTAATAACAGCACGCTTGTCAATTGTGGATGCTAATCATTCGCTTGTATCTTCCTAGACACATCTGCTGGTTGTGAATTATTCCTCTTGCATGGCAAGGTGCGCATGTAGGTGTGTTAAAAATTCTGGAGGCACTGGGAATTGATCCAAGTACCTCTCGCATACTAAGCGTGCGCTCTACCACCTGAGCTACGCCCGCCACTCCCGAAGACTAATGGTGCTACATACAGCCATATATACGACACAGACCCTTGCACTCCCATTATTCAGCAGACAAACACTACTCTCTATGTATCCGTTAGGGTGTCTTTCAGGTTTCGTGCATTCTGTATTGAATCGTAGTTGGCCACAATGAAAGTGGCACGTATAACGTCGAAAATAGAATTCGGACACCGCTCTGAGTAAGACCAACGTGTTGTCCACCCTCTAGACTTCAATGAGGTTAAGCCGCGATACCTAAGACAGATCTGCACTCGATGACACCTCGAAAACAGCCGGTCCCCACACTTACATCTTGCTCTCCTTACGTCAGTATACATCATATCAGTCTGCGACGCTGGCTTTGCAACATCTTGCGTGCCTTTAGGTTCGCCGCGACCAACACTTACCATGCACTGACCACAAAAAATGGAGGCGCTGCGGCTTGAACCCTGGACCTTCCACATGCCAAGCGAACGCTCTATGAACAGAGCTACGCCCCATGCACGACGAAACTGTGCTATTCCCCATTCTTTGCGACTCAGATGCGCACGGACACGATGCTTGGTTGGTTTGTAGCGGTGGAGGGAGCAGAGTACAAAGGCGCGGACCCGTTCATATACACAAAAGTTCCAAGTAGTTTCGATGCTCTGGTATTACAAATGCAAATTCCGTCTGTTTTTAACGTCTTAAATTGAAAGAGCCGTCACAAATTGCTCCGTTTTCACTCCTGGTCGACAATCATACAGCACCTGAGGTAACAAACACATCTCGAGCCCCATTGTGCACTCCATTATTCATGCCAACTCAGTGCCTCGCTCTTTACTACTGTGTACCAATCTTGTCATCCAACTGCAAAACACTGGGCCACAACAAGTTTCCGCGTCTCCATTGCAATGCGCATACTACGAAACGTTCCCCAAACTTGGCACTCACCCTCGCAGCCGACTTTTCCGACTTTCCACGACGCTCACGCTAGTGACAGCATTATTTATAGTTCGACGTCGCGGCAAAGCGAATGAGCACATTTCGCCTACGGCTTAGGCCGCCCTCCTACTGTGGCTGCTCGGTGTCTGCAGGCAGCGAGGGTCTGCAAGCTTCCTGTGTTCGCACCTATGTCACCTGTGCTTGCTTGTCAGAGACAGACTATCCCAAAACATACAACTCACTCCATGAATTGATTGCTACGGCATCTGTTATCAGCAGTCACAACTAGCAACACCAGTAGCAGCTGACTGCACGCAAAGAATAGGAATGTGCAGTGGGATTTACGTGAACTCGGCGCAAGGCAGATCTTTCCGACATAGGCTTGAGAATCTTACGGGAACACTTGTACTGTTTCTAAATTAAGTGTAGGCGTGGGAGGAGGGTGCTTCCTGCGCACTAATAACAGCACGCTTGTCAATTGTGGATGCTAATCATTCGCTTGTATCTTCCTAGACACATCTGCTGGTTGTGAATTATTCCTCTTGCATGGCAAGGTGCGCATGTAGGTGTGTTAAAAATTCTGGAGGCACTGGGTATTGATCCCAGTACCTCTCGCATACTAAGCGTGCGCTCTACCACCTGAGCTACGCCCGCCCCCCCGAAGACTAATGGTGCTACATACAGCCATATATACGACACAGACCCTTGCACTCCCATTATTCAGCAGACAAACACTACTCTCTATGTATCCGTTAGGGTGTCTTTCAGGTTTCGTGCATTCTGTATTGAATCGTAGTTGGCCACAATGAAAGTGGCACGTATAACGTCGAAAACAGAATTCGGACACCGCTCTGAGTAAGACCAACGTGTTGTCCACCCTCTAGACTTCAATGAGGTTAAGCCGCGATACCTAAGACAGATCTGCACTCGATGACACCTCGATAACAGCCGGTCCCCACACTTACATCTTGCTCTCCTTACGTCAGTATACATCATATCAGTCTGTGACGCTGGCTTTGCAACATCTTGCGTGCCTTTAGGTTCGCCGCGACCAACACTTACCATGCACTGACCACAAAAAATGGAGGCGCCGCGGCTTGAACCCTGGACCTTCCACATGCCAAGCGAACGCTCTATCAACTGAGCTACGCCCCATGCACGACGAAACTGCGCTAGTCCCCATTCTTTGCGACTCAGATGCGCACGGACACGATGGTTGGTTGGTTTGTAGCGGTGAAGGGAGCAGAGTACAAAGGCGCGGACCCGTTCATATACACAAAAGTTCCAAGTAGTTTCGATGCTCTGGTATTACAAATGCAAATTCCGTCTGTTTTTAACGTCTTAAATTGAAAGAGCCGTCACAAATTGCTTCGTTTTCATTCCTTGTCGACAATCATACAGCACCTGAGGTAACAAACACATCTCGAGCCCCATTGTGCACTCCATTATTCATGCCAACTCAGTGCCTCGCTCTTTACTACTGTGTACCAATCTTGTCATCCAACTGCAAAACACTGGGCCACAACAAGTTTCCGCGTCTCCATTGCAATGCGCATACTACGAAACGTTCCCCAAACTTGGCACTCACCCTCGCAGCCGACTTTTCCGACTTTCCACGACGCTCACGCTAGTGACAGCATTATTTATAGTTCGACGTCGCGCCAAAGCGAATGAGCACATTTCGCCTACGGCTTAGGCCGCCCTCCTACTGTGGCTGTTCGGTGTCTGCAGGCAGCGAGGGTCTGCAAGCTTCCTGTGTTCGCACCTATGTCACCTGTGCTTGCTTGTCAGAGACAGACTATCCCAAAACATACAACTCACTCCATGAATTGATTGCTACGGCATCTGTTATCAGCAGTCACAACTAGCAACACCAGTAGCAGCTGACTGCACGCAAAGAATAGGAATGTGCAGTGGGATTTACGTGAACTCGGCGCAAGGCAGATCTTTCCGACATAGGCTTGAGAATCTTACGGGAACACTTGTACTGTTTCTAAATTAAGTGTAGGCGTGGGAGGAGGGTGCTTCCTGCGCACTAATAACAGCACGTTTGTCAATTGTGGATGCTAATCATTCGCTTGTATCTTCCTAGACACATCTGCTGGTTGTGAATTATTCCTCTTGCATGGCAAGGTGCGCATGTAGGTGTGTTAAAAATTCTGGAGGCACTGGGTATTGATCCAAGTACCTCTCGCATACTAAGCGTGCGCTCTACCACCTGAGCTACGCCCGCCCCCCCGAAGACTAATGGTGCTACATACAGCCATATATACGACACAGACCCTTGCACTCCCATTATTCAGCAGACAAACACTACTCTCTATGTATCCGTTAGGGTGTCTTTCAGGTTTCGTGCATTCTGTATTGAATCGTAGTTGGCCACAATGAAAGTGGCACGTATAACGTCGAAAACAGAATTCGGACACCGCTCTGAGTAAGACCAACGTGTTGTCCACCCTCTAGACTTCAATGAGGTTAAGCCGCGATACCTAAGACAGATCTGCACTCGATGACACCTCGATAACAGCCGGTCCCCACACTTACATCTTGCTCTCCTTACGTCAGTATACATCATATCAGTCTGTGACGCTGGCTTTGCAACATCTTGCGTGCCTTTAGGTTCGCCGCGACCAACACTTACCATGCACTGACCACAAAAAATGGAGGCGCCGCGGCTTGAACCCTGGACCTTCCACATGCCAAGCGAACGCTCTATCAACTGAGCTACGCCCCATGCACGACGAAACTGCGCTAGTCCCCATTCTTTGCGACTCAGATGCGCACGGACACGATGGTTGGTTGGTTTGTAGCGGTGAAGGGAGCAGAGTACAAAGGCGCGGACCCGTTCATATACACAAAAGTTCCAAGTAGTTTCGATGCTCTGGTATTACAAATGCAAATTCCGTCTGTTTTTAACGTCTTAAATTGAAAGAGCCGTCACAAATTGCTTCGTTTTCATTCCTTGTCGACAATCATACAGCACCTGAGGTAACAAACACATCTCGAGCCCCATTGTGCACTCCATTATTCATGCCAACTCAGTGCCTCGCTCTTTACTACTGTGTACCAATCTTGTCATCCAACTGCAAAACACTGGGCCACAACAAGTTTCCGCGTCTCCATTGCAATGCGCATACTACGAAACGTTCCCCAAACTTGGCACTCACCCTCGCAGCCGACTTTTCCGACTTTCCCCGACGCTCACGCAACGCTCACGCTAGTGACAGCATTATTTATAGTTCGACGTCGCGCCAAAGCGAATGAGCACATTTCGCCTACGGCTTAGGCCGCCCTCCTACTGTGGCTGTTCGGTGTCTGCAGGCAGCGATGGTCTGCAAGCTTCCTGTGTTCGCACCTATGTCACCTGTGCTTGCTTGTCAGAGACAGACTATCCCAAAACATACAACTCACTCCATGAATTGATTGCTACGGCATCTGTTATCAGCAGTCACAACTAGCAACACCAGTAGCAGCTGACTGCACGCAAAGAATAGGAATGTGCAGTGGGATTTACGTGAACTCGGCGCAAGGCAGATCTTTCCGACATAGGCTTGAGAATCTTACGGGAACACTTGTACTGTTTCTAAATTAAGTGTAGGCGTGGGAGGAGGGTGCTTCCTGCGCACTAATAACAGCACGCTTGTCAATTGTGGATGCTAATCATTCGCTTGTATCTTCCTAGACACATCTGCTGGTTGTGAATTATTCCTCTTGCATGGCAAGGTGCGCATGTAGGTGTGTTAAAAATTCTGGAGGCACTGGGTATTGATCCAAGTACCTCTCGCATACTAAGCGTGCGCTCTACCACCTGAGCTACGCCCGCCCCCCCGAAGACTAATGGTGCTACATACAGCCATATATACGACACAGACCCTTGCACTCCCATTATTCAGCAGACAAACACTACTCTCTATGTATCCGTTAGGGTGTCTTTCAGGTTTCGTGCATTCTGTATTGAATCGTAGTTGGCCACAATGAAAGTGGCACGTATAACGTCGAAAATAGAATTCGGACACCGCTCTGAGTAAGACCAACGTGTTGTCCACCCTCTAGACTTCAATGAGGTTAAGCCGCGATACCTAAGACAGATCTGCACTCGATGACACCTCGATAACAGCCGGTCCCCACACTTACATCTTGCTCTCCTTACGTCAGTATACATCATATCAGTCTGTGACGCTGGCTTTGCAACATCTTGCGTGCCTTTACGTTCGCCGCGACCAACACTTACCATGCACTGACCACAAAAAATGGAGGCGCCGCGGCTTGAACCCTGGACCTTTCACATGCCAAGCGAACGCTCTACCAACTGAGCTACGCCCCATGCACGACCAAACTGCGCTATTCCCCATTCTTTGCGACTCAGATGCGCACGGACACGATGCTTGGTTGGTTTGTAGCGGTGAAGGGAGCAGAGTACAAAGGCGCGGACCCGTTCATATACACAAAAGTTCCAAGTAGTTTCGATGCTCTGGTATTACAAATGCAAATTCCGTCTGTTTTTAACGTCTTAAATTGAAAGAGCCGTCACAAATTGCTCCGTTTTCACTCCTGGTCGACAATCATACAGCACCTGAGGTAACAAACACATCTCGAGCCCCATTGTGCACTCCATTATTCATGCCAACTCAGTGCCTCGCTCTTTACTACTGTGTACCAATCTTGTCATCCAACTGCAAAACACTGGGCCACAACAAGTTTCCGCGTCTCCATTGCAATGCGCATACTACGAAACGTTCCCCAAACTTGGCACTCACCCTCGCAGCCGACTTTTCCGACTTTCCACGACGCTCACGCTAGTGACAGCATTATTTATAGTTCGACGTCGCGGCAAAGCGAATGAGCACATTTCGCCTACGGCTTAGGCCGCCCTCCTACTGTGGCTGCTCGGTGTCTGCAGGCAGCGAGGGTCTGCAAGCTTCCTGTGTTCGCACCTATGTCACCTGTGCTTGCTTGTCAGAGACAGACTATCCCAAAACATACAACTCACTCCATGAATTGATTGCTACGGCATCTGTTATCAGCAGTCACAACTAGCAACACCAGTAGCAGCTGACTGCACGCAAAGAATAGGAATGTGCAGTGGGATTTACGTGAACTCGGCGCAAGGCAGATCTTTCCGACATAGGCTTGAGAATCTTACGGGAACACTTGTACTGTTTCTAAATTAAGTGTAGGCGTGGGAGGAGGGTGCTTCCTGCGCACTAATAACAGCACGCTTGTCAATTGTGGATGCTAATCATTCGCTTGTATCTTCCTAGACACATCTGCTGGTTGTGAATTATTCCTCTTGCATGGCAAGGTGCGCATGTAGGTGTGTTAAAAATTCTGGAGGCACTGGGTATTGATCCCAGTACCTCTCGCATACTAAGCGTGCGCTCTACCACCTGAGCTACGCCCGCCCCCCCGAAGACTAATGGTGCTACATACAGCCATATATACGACACAGACCCTTGCACTCCCATTATTCAGCAGACAAACACTACTCTCTATGTATCCGTTAGGGTGTCTTTCAGGTTTCGTGCATTCTGTATTGAATCGTAGTTGGCCACAATGAAAGTGGCACGTATAACGTCGAAAACAGAATTCGGACACCGCTCTGAGTAAGACCAACGTGTTGTCCACCCTCTAGACTTCAATGAGGTTAAGCCGCGATACCTAAGACAGATCTGCACTCGATGACACCTCGATAACAGCCGGTCCCCACACTTACATCTTGCTCTCCTTACGTCAGTATACATCATATCAGTCTGTGACGCTGGCTTTGCAACATCTTGCGTGCCTTTAGGTTCGCCGCGACCAACACTTACCATGCACTGACCACAAAAAATGGAGGCGCCGCGGCTTGAACCCTGGACCTTCCACATGCCAAGCGAACGCTCTATCAACTGAGCTACGCCCCATGCACGACGAAACTGCGCTAGTCCCCATTCTTTGCGACTCAGATGCGCACGGACACGATGGTTGGTTGGTTTGTAGCGGTGAAGGGAGCAGAGTACAAAGGCGCGGACCCGTTCATATACACAAAAGTTCCAAGTAGTTTCGATGCTCTGGTATTACAAATGCAAATTCCGTCTGTTTTTAACGTCTTAAATTGAAAGAGCCGTCACAAATTGCTTCGTTTTCATTCCTTGTCGACAATCATACAGCACCTGAGGTAACAAACACATCTCGAGCCCCATTGTGCACTCCATTATTCATGCCAACTCAGTGCCTCGCTCTTTACTACTGTGTACCAATCTTGTCATCCAACTGCAAAACACTGGGCCACAACAAGTTTCCGCGTCTCCATTGCAATGCGCATACTACGAAACGTTCCCCAAACTTGGCACTCACCCTCGCAGCCGACTTTTCCGACTTTCCACGACGCTCACGCTAGTGACAGCATTATTTATAGTTCGACGTCGCGCCAAAGCGAATGAGCACATTTCCCCTACGGCTTAGGCCGCCCTCCTAGTGTGGCTGCTCGGTGTCTGCAGGCAGCGAGGGTCTGCAAGCTTCCTGTGTTCGCACCTATGTCACCTGTGCTTGCTTGTCAGAGACAGACTATCCCAAAACATACAACTCACTCCATGAATTGATTGCTACGGCATCTGTTATCAGCAGTCACAACTAGCAACACCAGTAGCAGCTGACTGCACGCAAAGAATAGGAATGTGCAGTGGGATTTACGTGAACTCGGCGCAAGGCAGATCTTTCCGACATAGGCTTGAGAATCTTACGGGAACACTTGTACTGTTTCTAAATTAAGTGTAGGCGTGGGAGGAGGGTGCTTCCTGCGCACTAATAACAGCACGCTTGTCAATTGTGGATGCTAATCATTCGCTTGTATCTTCCTAGACACATCTGCTGGTTGTGAATTATTCCTCTTGCATGGCAAGGTGCGCATGTAGGTGTGTTAAAAATTCTGAAGGCACTGGGTATTAATCCCAGTACCTCTCGCATACTAAGCGAGCGCTCTACCATCTGAGCTACGCCCGCCCCCCCGAAGACTAATGGTGTTACATACAGCCATATAGACGACACAGACCCTTGCACTCCCATTATTCAGCAGACAAACACTACTCTCTATGTATCCGTTAGGGTGTCTTTCAGGTTTCGTGCATTCTGGATCGAATCGTAGTTGGCCACAATGAAAGTGGAACGTATAACGTCGAAAATAGAATTCGGACACCGCTCTGAGTAAGACCAACGTGTTGTCCACCCTCTAGACTTCAATGAGGTTAAGCCGCGATACCTAAGACAGATCTGCACTCGATGACACCTCGATAACAGCCGGTCCCCACACTTACATCTTGCTCTCCTTACGTCAGTATACATCATATCAGTCTGTGACGCTGGCTTTGTAACATCTTGCGTGCCTTTAGGTTCGCCGCGACCAACACTTACCATGAACTGACCACAAAAAATGGAGGCGCCGCGGCTTGAACCGTGGACCTTTCATATGCCAAGTGAACGCTCTACCAACTGAGCTACGCCCCATGCACGACGAAACTGCGCTATTCCCCATTCTTTGCGTCTCAGATGCGCACGGACACGATGGTTGGTTGGTTTGCAGCGGTGAAGGGAGCAGAGTACAAAGGCGCGGACCCGTTCATATACACAAAAGATCCAAGTAGTTTCGATGCTCTGGTATTACAAATGCAAATTCCGTCTGTTTTTAACGTCTTAAATTGAAAGAGCAGTCACAAATTGCTCCGTTTTCACTCCTTGTCGACAATCATACAGCACCTGAGGTAACAAACACATCTCAAGCCCCATTGTGCACTCCATTATTCATGCCAACTCAGTGCCTCGCTCTTTACTACTGTGTACCAATCTTGTCGTCCAACTGCAAAACACTGGGCCACAACAAGTTTCCGCGTCTCCATTGCAATGCGCATACTACGAAACGTTCCACAAACTTTGCACTCACCCTCTCAGCCGACTTTTCCGCCTTTCCACGACGCTCACGCAACGCTAACGCTAGTGACAGCATTATTTATAGTTCGACGTCGCGCCAAAGCGAATGAGCACATTTCGCCTACGGCTTAGGCCGCCCTCCTACTGTGGCTGCTCGGTGTCTGCAGGCAGCGAGGGTCTGCAAGCTTCCTGTGTTCGCACCTATGTCACCTGTGCTTGCTTGTCAGAGACAGACTATCGCAAAACATACAACTCACTCCATGAATTGATTGCTACGGCATCTGTTATCAGCAGTCACAACTTGCAACACCAGTAGCAGCTGACTGCACGCAAAGAATAGGAATGTGTAGTGGGATTTACGTGAACTCGGCGCAAGGCAGATCTTTCCGACATAGGCTGGAGAATCTTACAGGAACACTTGTACTGTTTCTAAATTAAGTGTAGGCTTGGGAGGAGGGTGCTTCCTGCGCACTAATAACAGCACGCTTGTCAATTGTGGATGCTAATCATTCGCTTGTATCTTCCTAGACACATCTGCTGGCTGTGAATTATTCCACTTGCATATCAAGGTGCGCATGTAGGTGTGTTAAAAATTCTGGAGGCACTGGGTATTGATCCCAGTACCTCTCGCATACTAAGCAAGCGCTCTACCATCTGAGCTACGCCCGCCCCGCCGAAGACTAACGGTGCTACATACAGCCATATAGAAGACACAGACCCTTGCACTCCCATTATGCAGCAGACAAACACTATTCTCTATGTATCCGTTAGGGTGTCTTTCAGGTTTCGTGCATTCTGTATCGAATCGTAGTTGGCCACAATGAAAGTGGCACGTATAACGTCGAAAATAGAATTCGGACACCGCTCTGAGTAAGACCAACGTGTTGTCCACCCTCTAGACTTCAATGAGGTTAAGCCGCGATACCTAAGACAGATCTGCACTCGATGACACCTCGATAACAGCCGGTCCCCACACTTACATCTTGCTCTCCTTACGTCAGTATACATCATATCAGTCTGTGACGCTGGCTTCGCAACATCTTGCGTGCCTTTAGGTTCGCCGCGACCAACACTTACCATGCACTGACCACAAAAAATGGAGGCGCCGCGGCTTGAACCCTGGACCTTTCACATGCCAAGCGAACGTTCTACCAACTGAGCTACGCCCCATGCACGACCAAACTGCGCTATTCCCCATTCTTTGCGACTCAGATGCGCACGGACTCGATGGTTGGTTGGTTTGTAGCGGTGAAGGGAGCAGAGTACAAAGGCGCGGACCCGTTCATATACGCAAAAGTTCCAAGTAGTTTCGATGCTCTAGTATTACAAATGCAAATTCCGTCTGTTTTGAACGTCTTAAATTGAAAGAGCCGTCACAAATTGCTCTGTTTTCACTCCTTGTCGACAGTCTTACAGCACCTGAGGTAACAAACACATCTCAAGCCCCATTGTGCACTCCATTATTCATGCCAACTCAGTGCCTCGCTCTTTACTACTGTGTACCAATCTTGTCGTCCAACTGCAAAACACTGGGCCACAACAACTTTCCGCGTCTCCATTGCACTGCGCATACTACGAAACGTTCCCCAAACTTTGCACTCACTCTCGCAGCCGACTTTTCCGACTTTCCACGACGCTCACGCTAGTGACAGCATTATTTATAGTTCGACGTCGCGCCAAAGCGAATGAGCACATTTCGCCTACGGCTTAGGCCGCCATCCTAGTGTGGCTGCTCTGTGTCTGCAGGCAGCGAGGGTCTGCAAGCTTCCTGTGTTCGCACCTATGTCACCTGTGCTTGCTTGTCAGAGACAGACTATCGCAAAACATACAACTCACTCCATGAATTGATTGCTACGGCATCTGTTATCAGCAGTCACAACTAGCAACACCAGTAGCAGCTGACTGCACGCAAAGAATAGGAATGTGTAGTGGGATTTACGTGAACTCGGCGCAAGGCAGATCTTTCCGACATAGGCTTGAGAATCTTACGGGAACACTTGTACTGTTTCTAAATTAAGTGTAGGCGTGGGAGGAGGGTGCTTCCTACGCACTAATAACAGCACGCTTGTCAATTGTGGATGCTAATCATTCGCTTGTATCTTCCTAGACACATCTGCTGGCTGTGAATTATTCCACTTGCATATCAAGGTGCGCATGTAGGTGTGTTAAAATTTCTGAAGGCACTGGGTATTAACCCCCGTACCTCTCGCATACTAAGCGAGCGCTCTACCATCTGAGCTACGCCCGGCCCCCCGAAGACTAATGGTGCTACATACAGACATATAGACGACACAGACCCTTGCACTCCCATTATTCAGCAGACAAACACTATTCTCTATGTATCCGTTAGGGTGTCTTTCAGGTTTCGTGCATTCTGTATCGAATCGTAGTTGGCCACAATGAAAGTGGCACGTATAACGTCGAAAATAGAATTCGGACACCGCTCTGAGTAAGACCAACGTGTTGTCCACCCTCTAGACTTCAATGAGGTTAAGCCGCGATACCTAAGACAGATCTGCACTCGATGACACCTCGATAACAGCCGGTCCCCACACTTACATCTTGCTCTCCTTACGTCAGTATACATCATATCAGTCTGTGACGCTGGCTTTGCAACATCTTGCGTGCCTTTAGGTTCGCCGCGACCAACACTTACCATAAAAAATTGAGGCGCCGCGGCTTGAACCCTGGACCTTTCACATGCCAAACGAACGCTCTACCAACTGAGCTACGCCCCATGCACGAGCAAACTGCGCTATTCCCCATTCTTTGCGACTCAGATGCGTAAGGACACGATGGTTGGTTGGTTTGTAGCGGTGAAGGGAGCAGAGTACAAAGGCGCGGACCCGTTCATATACACAAAAGTTCCAAGTAGTTTCGATGCTCTGGTATTACAAATGCAAATTCCGTCTGTTTTTAACGTCTTAAATTGAAAGAGCCGTCACAAATTGCTCTGTCTTCACTCCTTGTCGACAGTCATACAGCACCTGAGGTAACAAACACATCTCAAGCCCCATTGTGCACTCCATTATTCATGCCAACTCAGTGCCTCGCTCTTTACTACTGTGTACCAATCTTGTCGTCCAACTGCAAAACACTGGGCCACAACAAGTTTCCGCGTCTCCATTGCACTCGCATACTACGAAACGTTCCCCAAACTTGGCACTCACCCTCGCAGCCGACTTTTCCGACTTTCCACGACGCTCACGCTAGTGACAGCATTATTTATAGTTCGACGTCGCGCCAAAGCGAATGAGCACATTTCGCCTACGGCTTAGGCCGCCCTCCTAGTGTGGCTGCTCTGTGTCAGCAGGCAGCGAGGGTCTGCAAGCTTCCTGTGTTCGCACCTATGTCACCTGTGCTTGCTTGTCAGAGACAGACTATCGCAAAACATACAACTCACTCCATGAATTGATTGCTACGGCATCTGTTATCAGCAGTCACAACTAGCAACACCAGTAGCAGCTGACTGCACGCAAAGAATAGGAATGTGTAGTGGGAATTACGTGAACTCAGCGCAAGGCAGATCTTTCCGACATAGGCTTGAGAATCTTACGGGAACACTTGTACTGTTTCTAAATTAAGTGTAGGCGTGGGAGGATTGTGCTTCCTACGCACTAATAACAGCACGCTTGTCAATTGTGGATGCTAATCATTCGCTTGTATCTTCCTAGACACATCTGCCGGCTGTGAATTATTCCACTTGCATATCAAGGTGCGCATGTAGGTGTGTTAAAATTTCTGAAGGCACTGGGTATTAACCCCAGTACCTCTCGCATACTAAGCGAGCACTCTACCATCTGAGCTACGCCCGCCCCCCCCCCCCCCACCCCCGAAGACTAAGGGTGCTACATACAGCCATATAGACGACACAGACCCTTGCACTCCCATTATTCAGCAGACAAACACTATTCTCTATGTATCCGTTAGGGTGTCTTTCAGGTTTCGTGCATTCTGGATCGAATCGTAGTTGGCCACAATGAAAGTGGCACGTATAACGTCGAAAATAGAATTCGGACACCGCTCTGAGTAAGACCAACGTGTTGTCCACCCTCTAGACTTCAATGAGGTTAAGCCGCGATACCTAAGACAGATCTGCACTCGATGACACCTCGATAACAGCCGGTCCCCACACTTACATCTTGCTCTCCTTACGTCAGTATACATCATATCAGTCTGTGACGCTGGCTTTGCAACATCTTGCGTGCCTTTAGGTTCGCCGCGACCAACACTTACCATAAAAAATTGAGGCGCCGCGGCTTGAAACCTGGAACTTTCACATGTCAAACGAACGCTCTACCAACTGAGCTACGCCCCATGCACGAGCAAACTGCCCTATTCCCCATTCTTTGCGACTCAGATGCGTACGGACACGATGGTTGGTTGGTTTGTAGCGGTGAAGGGAGCAGAGTACAAAGGCGCGGACCCGTTCATATACACAAAAGTTCCAAGTAGTTTCGATGCTCTGGTATTACAAATGCAAATTCCGTCTGTTTTTAACGTCTTAAATTGAAAGAGCCGTCACAAATTGCTCTGTTTTCACTCCTTGTCGACAGTCATACAGCACCTGAGGTAACAAACACATCTCAAGCCCCATTGTGCACTCCATTATTCATGCCAACTCAGTGCCTCGCTCTTTACTACTGTGTACCAATCTTGTCGTCCAACTGCAAAACACTGGGCCACAACAAGTTTCCGCGTCTCCATTGCAAGGCGCATACTACGAAACGTTCCCCAAACTTTGCACTCACCCTCTCAGCCGACTTTTCCGCCTTTCCACGACGCTCACGCAACGCTAACGCTAGTGACAGCATTATTTATAGTTCGACGTCGCGCCAAAGCGAATGAGCACATTTCGCCTACGGCTTAGGCCGCCCTCCTAGTGTGGCTGCTCGGTGTCTGCAGGCAGCGAGGGTCTGCAAGCTTCCTGTGTTCGCATCTATGTCACCTGTGCTTGCTTGTCAGAGACAGACTATCGCAAAACATACAACTCACTCCATGAATTGATTGCTACGGCATCTGTTATCAGCAGTCACAACTAGCAACACCAGTAGCAGCTGACTGCACGCAAAGAATAGGAATGTGTAGTGGGATTTACGTGAACTCGGCGCAAGGCAGATCTTTTCGACATAGGCTTGAGAATCTTACGGGAACACTTGTACTGTTTCTAAATTAAGTGTAGGCGTGGGAGGAGTGTGCTTCCTGCGCACTAATAACAGCACGCTTGTCAATTGTGGATGCTAATCATTCGCTTGTATCTTCCTAGACACATCTGCTGGCTGTGAATTATTCCACTTGCATAACAAGGTGCGCATGTAGGTGTGTTAAAAATTCTGAAGGCACTGGGTATTAATCCCAGTACCTCTCGCATACTAAGCGAGCGCTCTACCATCTGAGCTACGCCTGCCCCCCCGAAGACTAATGGTGCTACATACAGCCATATAGACGACACAGACCCTTGCACTCCCATTATTCAGCAGACAAACACTACTCTCTATGTATCCGTTAGGGTGTCTTTCAGGTTTCGTGCATTCTGGATCGAATCGTAGTTGGCCACAATGAATGTGGCACGTATAACGTCGAAAATAGAATTCGGACACCGCTCTGAGTAAGACCAACGTGTTGTCCACCCTCTAGACTTCAATGAGGTTAAGCCGCGATACCTAAGACAGATCTGCACTCGATGACACCTCGATAACAGCCGGTCCCCACACTTACATCTTGCTCTCCTTACGTCAGTATACATCATATCAGTCTGTGACGCTGGCTTTGCAACATCTTGCGTGCCTTTAGGTTCGCCGCGACCAACACTTACCATAAAAAATTGAGGCGCCGCGGCTTGAACCCTGGAACTTTCACATGCCAAACGAACGCTCTACCAACTGAGCTACGCCCCATGCACGAGCAAACTGCGCTATTCCCCATTCTTTGCGACTCAGATGCGTACGGACACGATGGTTGGTTGGTTTGTAGCGGTGAAGGGAGCAGAGTACAAAGGCGCGGACCCGTTCATATACACAAAAGTTCCAAGTAGTTTCGATGCTCTGGTATTACAAATGCAAATTCCGTCTGTTTTTAACGTCTTAAATTGAAAGAGCCGTCACAAATTGCTCTGTTTTCACTCCTTGTCGACAGTCATACAGCACCTGAGGTAACAAACACATCTCAAGCCCCATTGTGCACTCCATTATTCATGCCAACTCAGTGCCTCGCTCTTTACTACTGTGTACCAATCTTGTCGTCCAACTGCAAAACACTGGGCCACAACAAGTTTCCGCGTCTCCATTGCAATGCGCATACTACGAAACGTTCCCCAAACTTTGCACTCACCCTCTCAGCCGACTTTTCTGCCTTTCCGCGACGCTCACGCAACGCTAACGCTAGTGACAGCATTATTTATAGTTCGACGTCGCGCCAAAGCGAATGAGCACATTTCGCCTACGGCTTAGGCCGCCCTCCTAGTGTGGCTGCTCGGTGTCTGCAGGCAGCGAGGGTCTGCATGCTTCCTGTGTTCGCATCTATGTCACCTGTGCTTGCTTGTCAGAGACAGACTATCGCAAAACATACAACTCACTCCATGAATTGATTGCTACGGCATCTGTTATCAGCAGTCACAACTAGCAACACCAGTAGCAGCTGACTGCACGCAAAGAATAGGAATGTGTAGTGGAACTTACGTGAACTCGGCGCAAGGCAGATCTTTCCGACATAGGCTTGAGAATCTTACAGGAACACTTGTACTGTTTCTAAATTAAGTGTAGGCTTGGGAGGAGGGTGCTTCCTGCGCACTAATAACAGCACGCTTGTCAATTGTGGATGCTAATCATTCGCTTGTATCTTCCTAGACACATCTGCTGGCTGTGAATTATTCCACTTGCATATCAAGGTGCGCATGTAGGTGTGTTAAAAATTCTTGAGGCACTGGGTATTGATCCCAGTACCTCTCGCATACTAAGCGAGCGCTCTACCATCTGAGCTACGCCCACCGCCCCGAAGACTAATGGTGCTACATACAGCCATATAGACGACACAGACCCTTGCACTCCCATTATTCAGCAGACAAACACTACTCTCTATGTATCCGTTAGGGTGTCTTTCAGGTTTCGTTCATTCTGGATCGAATCGTAGTTGGCCACAATGAAAGTGGCACGTATAACGTCAAAAATAGTATTCGGACACCGGTCTGAGTAAGACCAACGTGTTGTCCACCCTCTAGACTTCAATGAGGTTAAGCCGCGATACCTAAGACAGATCTGCACTCGATGACACCTCGATAACAGCCGGTCCCCACACTTACATCTTGCTCTCCTTACGTCAGTATACATAATATCAGTCTGTGACGCTGGCTTTGGAACATCTTGCGTGCCTTTAGGTTCGCCGCGACCAACACTTACCATGAACTGACCACAAAAAATGGAGGCGGCGCGGCTTGAACCGTGGACCTTTCATATGCCAAGTGAACGCTCTACCAACTGAGCTACGCCCCATGCACGACCAAACTGCGCTATTCCCCATTCTTTGCGACTCAGATGCGCACGGACACGATGGTTGGTTGGTTTGCAGCGGTGAAGGGAGCAGAGTACAAAGGCGCGGACCCGTTCATATACACAAAAGATCCAAGTAGTTTCGATGCTCTGGTATTACAAATGCAAATTCCGTCTTTTTTTAACGTCTTAAATTGAAAGAACCGTCACAAATTGCTCCGTTTTCACTCCTTGTCGACAATCATACAGCACCTGAGGTAACAAACACATCTCAAGCCCCATTGTGCACTCCATTATTCATGCCAACTCAGTGCCTCGCTCTTTACTACTGTGTACCAATCTTGTCGTCCAACTGCAAAACACTGGGCCACAACATGTTTCCGCGTCTCCATTGCAATGCGCATACTACGAAACGTTCCCCAAACTTTGCACTCACCCTCTCAGCCGACTTTTCCGCCTTTCCACGACGCTCACGCAACGCTAACGCTAGTGACAGCATTATTTATAGTTCGACGTCGCGCCAAAGCGAATGAGCACATTTCGCCTACGGCTTAGGCCGCCCTCCTAGTGTGGCTGCTCGGTGTCTGCAGGCAGCGAGGGTCTGCAAGCTTCCTGTGTTCGCACCTATGTCACCTGTGCTTGCTTGTCAGAGACAGACTATCGCAAAACGTACAACTCACTCCATGAATTGATTGCTACGGCATCTGTTATTAGCAGTCACAACTAACAACACCAGTAGCAGCTGACTGCACGCAAAGAATAGGAATGTGCAGTGGGATTTACGTGAACTCGGCGCAAGGCAGATATTTCCGACATAGGCTTGAGAATCTTACGGGAACACTTGTACTGTTTCTAAATTAAGTGTAGGCGTGGGAGGAGGGTGCATCCTGCGCACTAATAACAGCACGCTTGTCAATTGTGGATGCTAATCATTCGCTTGTATCTTCCTAGACACATCTGCTGGTTGTGAATTATTCCTCTTGCATGGCAAGGTGCGCATGTAGGTGTGTTAAAAATTCTGGAGGCTCTGGGTATTGATCCCAGTACCTCTCGCATACTAAGCGAGCGCTCTACCATCTGAGCTACGCCCGCCCCCCCCGAAAACTAATGGTGCTACATACAGCCATATAGACGACACAGACCCTTGCACTCCCATTATTCAGCAGACAAACGCTACTCTCTATGTATCCGTTAGGGTGTCTTTCAGGTTTCGTGCATTCTGTATCGAATCGTAGTTGGCCACAATGAAAGTGGAACGTATAACGTCGAAAATAGAATTCGGACACCGCTCTGAGTAAGACCAACGTATTGTCCACCCTCTAGACTTCAATGAGGTTAAGCCGCGATACCTAAGACAGATCTGCACTCGATGACACCTCGATAACAGCCGGTCCCCACACTTACATCTTGCTCTCCTTACATCAGTATACATCATATCAGTCTGTGACGCTGGCTTTGGAACATCTTGCGTGCCTTTAGGTTCGCCGCGACCAACACTTACCGTGCACTGACCACAAAAAAAGGAGGCGCCGCGGCTTGAACCCTGGACCTTTCACATGCCAAGCAAACGCTCTACCAACTGAGCTACGCCCCATGCACGAGGAAACAGCGATATTCCCCATTCTTTGCGACTCAGATGCGCACGGACACGATGCTTGGTTGGTTTGTAGCGGTGAAGGGAGCAGAGTACAAAGGCGCGGACCCGTTCATATACACAAAAGTTCCAAGTAGTTTCGAGGCTCTGGTATTACAAATGCAAATTCCGTCTGTTTTTAAAGTCTTAAATTGAAAGAGCCGTCACAAATTGCTCCGTTTTCACTCCTTGTCGACAATCATACAGCACCTGAGGTAACAAACACATCTCGAGCCCCATTGTGCACTCCATTATTCATGCCAACTCAGTGCCTCGCTCTTTACTACTGTGTACCAATCTTGTCGTCCAACTGCAAAACACTGGGCCACAACAAGTGTTCGTGTCTCCATTGCACTGCGCATACTACGAAACGCTCCCCAAACTTGGCACTCACCCTCTCAGCCGACTTTTCCGACTTTCCACGGCGCTCACGCTAGTGGCAGCATTATTTATAGTTCGACGTCGCGCCAAAGCGAATGAGCACATTTCGCCTACGGCTTAGGCCGCCCTCCTAGTGTGGCTGCTCGGTGTCTACAGGCAGCGAGGGTCTGCAAACTTCCTGTGTTCACACCTATGTCACCTGTGCTTGCTTGTCAGAGACAGACTATCGCCAATCATACAACTCACGCCATGAATTGATTGCTACGGCATCTGTTATCAGCAGTCACAACTAGCAACAGCAGTAGCAGCTGACTGCACGCAAAGAATAGGAATGTGCAGTGGGATTTACGTGAACTCGGCGCAAGGCAGATCTTCCCGACATAGGCTTGAGAATCTTACGGGAACACTTGTACTGTTTCTAAATTAAGTGTAGTCGTGGGAGGAGGGTGCTTCCTGCGCACTAATAACAGCACGCTTGTCAATTGTGGATGCTAATCATTCGCTTGTATCTTCCTAGACACATCTGCTGGTTGTGAATTATTCCACTTGCATGGCAAGGTGCGCATGTAGGTGTGTTAAAAATTCTGGTAGCACTGGTTATTGATCCCAGTACCTATCGCATACTAAGCGAGCCCTCTACCATCTGAGCTACGCCCTACCCCCGAAAGACTAAGGGTGCTACATACAGCCATATAGACGACACAGACCCTTGCACTCCCATTATTCAGCAGACAAACACTACTCTCTATGTATCCGTTAGGGTGTCTTTCAGGTGTCGTGCATTCTGTATCGAATCGTAGTTGGCCACAATGAAAGTGGCACGTATAACGTCGAAAATAGAATTCGGACACCGCTTTAAGTAAGACCAACGTGTTGTCCACCCTTTAGACTTCAATGAGGTTAAGCCGCGATACCTAAGACAGATCTGCACTCGATGACACCTCGATAACAGCCGGTCCCCACACTTACACCTTGCTCTCCTTACGTCAATATACATCATATCAGTGTGTGACGCTGGCTTTGCAACATCTTGCGTGCCTTTAGGTTCGCCGCGACCAACACTTACCATGCACTGACCACAAAAAATGGAGGCGCCGCGGCTTGAACCCTGGACCTTTCACATGCCAAGCGAACGCTCTACCAACTGAGCTACGCCCCATGCACGAGCAAACTGCGCTATTCCCCATTCTTTGCGACTCAGATGCGCACGGACACGATGCTAGGTTGGTTTGTAGCGGTGAAGGGAGCAGAGTACAAAGGCGCAGACCCGTTCATATACACAAAAGTTCCAAGTAGTTTCGATGCTCTGGTATTACAAATGCAAATTCCGTCTGTTTTTAACGTCTTAAATTGAAAGAGCCGTCACAAATTGCTCCGTTTTCACTCCTTGTCGACAATCATACAGCACCTGAGGTAACAAACACATCTCGAGCTCCATTGTGCACTCCATTATTCATGCCAACTCAGTGCCTCGCTCTTTACTACTGTGTACCAATCTTGTCGTCCAACTGCAAAACACTGGGCCACAACAAGTTTCCGCGTCTCCATTGCAATGCGCATACTACGAAACGCTCCCCAAACTTTTGGCACTCACCCTCGCAGCCGACTTTTCCGACTTTCCACGACGCTCACGCTAGTGACAGCATTATTTATAGTTCGACGTCGCGCCAAAGCGAATGAGCACATTTCGCCTACGGCTTAGGCCGCCCTCCTAGTGTGGCTGCTCGGTGTCTGCAGGCAGCGAGGGTCTGCAAGCTTCCTGTGTTCGCACCTATGTCACCTGTGCTTGCTTGTCAGAGACAGACTATCGCAAAACATACAACTCACTCCATGAATTGATTGCTACGGCATCTGTTATCAGCAGTCACAACTAGCAACACCAGTAGCAGCTGACTGCACGCAAAGAATAGGAATGTGCAGTGTGATTTACGTGAACTCAGCGCAAGGCAGATCTTTCCGACATAGGCTTGAGAATCTTACGGGAACACTTGTACTGTTTCTAAATTAAGTGTAGGCGTGGGAAGAGGGTGCTTCCTGCTCACTAATAACAGCACGCTTGTCAATTGTGGATGCTAATCATTCGCTTGTATCTTCCTATGCCACTTGCATGGCAAGATGCGCATGTAGCTGTGTTAAAAATTCTGGAGGCACTGGGTATTGATCAGTGTACCTCTCGCATACTAAGCGAGCGCTCTTCCATCTGAGCTACGCCCGCACCCCCGAAGACTAATGGTGCTACATACAGCCATATAGACGACACAGGCCCTTGCACTCCCATTATTCAGCAGACAAACACTACTCTCTATGTATCTGTTAGGGTGTCTTTCAGGTTTCGTGCATTCTGTATCGAATCGTAGTTAGCCACAATGAAAGTGGCACGTATAACGTCGAAAATAGAATTCGGACGGCGCTCTTAGTAAGACCAACGTGTTGTCCACCCTTTAGTCTTCAATGAGGTTAAGCCGCGATACCTAAGACAGATCTGCACTCGATGACACCTCGATAACAGCCGGTCCCCACACTGACATCTTGCTTTCCTTACGTCAGTATACATCATATCAGTCTGTGACGCTGGCCTTGCAACATCTTGCGTGCCTTTAAGTTCGCCGCGACCAACACTTACCATGCACTGACCACAAAAAATTGAGGCGCCGCGGCTTGAACCCTGGACCTTTCACATGCCAACCGAACGCTCTACCAACTGAGGTACGCCCCATGCACGACCAAACTGCGCTATTCCCCATTCTTTGCTACTCAGATGCGCACGGACACGATGGTTGGTTGGTTTGTAGCGGTGAAGGGAGCAGAGTACAAAGGCGCGGACCCGTTCATATACACAAAAGTTCCAAGTAGTTTCGATGCTCTGGTATTACAAATGCAAATTCCGTCTGTTTTTAACGTCTTAAATTGAAAGAGCCGTCACAAATTGCTCCGTTTTCACTCCTTGTCGACAATCATACAGCACCTGAGGTAACAAACACATCTCGAGCCCCATTGTGCACTCCATTATTCATGCCAACTCAGTGCCTCGCTCTTTACTACTGTGTACCAATCTTGTCGTCCAACTGCAAAACACTGGGCCACAACAAGTTTCCGCGTCTCCATTGCACTGCGCATACTACGAAACGCTCCCCAAACTTGGCACTCACCCTCGCAGCCGACTTTTCCGACTTTCCACGACGCTCACGCTAGTGACAGCATTATTTATAGTTCGACGTCGCGCCAAAGCGAATGAGCACATTTCGCCTACGGCTTAGGCCGCCCTCCTAGTGTGGCTGCTCGGTGTCTGCAGGCAGCGAGGGTCTGCAAGCTTCCTGTGTTCGCACCTATGTCACCTGTGCTTGCTTGTCAGAGACAGACTATCGCAAAACATACAACTCACTCCATGAATTGATTGCTACGGCATCTGTTATCAGCAGTCACAACTAGCAACACCAGTAGCAGCTGACTGCACGCAAAGAATAGGAATGTGCAGTGGGATTTACGTGAACTCGGCGCAAGGCAGATCTTTCCGACATAGGCTTGAGAATCTTACGGGAACACTTGTACTGTTTCTAAATTAAGTGTAGGCGTGGGAGGAGGGTGCTTCCTGCGCACTAATAACAGCACGCTTGTCAATTGTGGATGCTAATCATTCGCTTGTATCTTTCTAGACACATCTGCTGGTTGTGAATTATTCCTCTTGCATGGCAAGGTGCGCATGTAGGTGTGTTAAAAATTCTGGAGGCACTGGGTATTGATCCCAGTACCTCTCGCGTACTAAGCGAGCGCTCTACCATATGAGCTACGCCCGCACCGCCGAAGACTAATGGTGCTACATACAGCCATATAGACGACACAGGCCCTTGCACTCCCATTATTCAGCAGACAAACACTACTCTCTATGTATCTGTTAGGGTGTCTTTCAGGTTTCGTGCATTCTGTATCGAATCGTAGTTGGCCACAATGAAAGTGGCACGTTTAACGTCGAAAATAGAATTCGGACACCGCTCTGAGTAAGACCAACGTGTTGTCCATCCTTTAGACTTCAATGAGGTTAAGCCGCGATACCTAAGACAGATCTGCACTCGATGACACCTCGATAACAGCCGGTCCCCACACTTACATCTTGCTTTCCATACGTCAGTATACATGATATCAGTCTGTGACGCTGGCTTTGCAACATCTTGCGTGCCTTGAGGTTCGCCGCGACCAACACTTACCATGCACTGACCACAAAAAATTGAGGCGCCGTGGGTTGAACCCTGGACCATTCAGATGCCAAGCGAACGCTCTACCAACTGAGCTACGCCCCATGCCGAACCAAACTGCGCTACTCCCCATTCTTTGCGACTCAGATGCGCACGGACACGATGTTTGGTTGGTTTGTAGCGGTGAAGGGAGCAGAGTACAAAGGCGCGGACCCGTTCATATACACAAAAGTTCCAAGTAGTTTCGTTGCTCTGGTATTACAAATGCAAATTCCGTCTGTTTTTAACGTCTTAAATTGAAAGAGCCGTCACAAATTGCTCCGTTTTCACTCCTTGTCGACAATCATACAGCACCTGAGGTAACAAACACATCTCGAGCCCCATTGTGCACTCCATTATTCATGCCAACTCAGTGCCTCGCTCTCTACTACTGTGTACCAATCTTGTCGTCCAACTGCAAAACACTGGGCCACAACAAGTTTCCGCGTCTCCATTGCACTGCGCATACTACGAAACGCTCCCCAAACTTGGCACTCACCCTCGCAGCCGACTTTTCCGACTTTCCACGACGCTCACGCTAGTGATAGCATTATTTATAGTTCGACGTCGCGCCAAAGCGAATGAGCACATTTCGCATATGGCTTAGGCCGCCCTCCTAGTGTGGCTGCTCGGTGTCTGCAGGCAGCGAGGGTCTGCAAACTTCCTGTGTTCGCACCTATATCACCTGTGCTTGCTTGTCAGAGACAGACTATCGCAAAACATACAACTCACTCCATGAATTGATTGCTACGGCATCTGTTATCAGCAGTCACAACTAGCAACACCAGTAGCAGCTGACTGCACGCAAAGAATACGAATGTGCAGTGGGATTTACGTGAACTCGGCGCAAGGCAGATCTTTCCGACATAGGCTTGAGAATCTTACGGGAACACTTGTACTGATTCTAAATTAAGTGTAGGCGTGGGAGGAGGGTGCTTCCTGCGCACTAATAACAGCACGCTTGTCAATTGTGGATGCTAATCATTCGCTTGTATCTTCCTAGACACTTCTGCTGGCTGTGAATTATTCCACTTGCATGGCAAGGTGCGCATGTAGGTGTGTTAAAAATTCTGCAGGCACTGGTTATTGATCCCAGTACCTCTAGCATACTAAGCGAGCGCTCTACCATCTGAGCTACGCCCCCCCCCCCTCCCCGCGAAGACTAATGGTGCTACAAACAGCCATATAGAAGACACAGACCCTTGCACTCCCATTATTCAGCAGACAAACACTACTCTCTATGTATCCGTTAGTGTGTCCTTCAGGTTTCGTGCATTCTGTATCGAATCGTAGTTGGCCACAATGAAAGTGGCACGTATAACGTCGAAAATAGAATTCGGACACCGCTCTGAGTAAGACCAACGTGTTGTCCACCCTCTAGACTTCAATGATGTTAAGCCGCGATACCTAAGACAGATCTGCACTCGATGACACCTCGATAACAGCCGGTCCCCACACTTACATCTTGCTCTCCTTACGTCAGTATACATCATATCAGTCTGTGACGCTGGCTTTGCAACATCTTGCGTGCCTTTAGGTTCGCCACGACCAACACTTACCATGCACTGACCACAAAAAATTGAGGCGCCGCGGCTTCAACCCTGGACCTTTCACATGCCAAGCGAACGCTCTACCAACTGAGCTACGCCCCATGCACGACCAAACTGCGCTATTCCCCACTCTTTGCGACTCAGATGCGCACGGACACGATGGTTTATTGGTTTGTAGCGGTGAAGGGAGCAGAGTACAAAGGCGCGGACCCGTTCATATACACAAAAGTTCCAAGTAGTTTCGATGATCTGGTATTACAAATGCAAATTCCGTCTGCTTTTAACGTCTTAAATTGAAAGAGCCGTCACAAATTGCTCCGTTTTCTTCCTTGTCGACAATCATACAGCAAGTGAGGTAACAAACACATCTCGAGCCCTATTGTGCACTCCATTATTCATGCCAACTCAGTGCCTCGCTCTTTACTACTGTGTACCAATCTTGTCGTCCAACTGCAAAACACTGGGCCACAACACGTTTCCGCGTCTCCATTGCACTGCGCATACTACGAAACGCTCCCCAAACTTGGCACTCACCCTCGCAGCCGACTTTTCCGAATTTCCACGACGCTCACGCTAGTGACAGCATTATTTATAGTTCGACGTGGCGCCAAAGCGTATGAGCACATTTCGCCTACGGCTTAGGCCGCCCTCCTAGTGAGGCTGCTCGGTGTCTGCAGGCAGCGAGAGTCTGCAAGCTTCCTGTGTTCGCACCTATGTCACCTGTGCTTGCTTGTCAGAGACAGACTATCGCAAAACATACTACTCACTCCATGAATTGATTGCTACGGCATCTGTTATCAGCAGTCACAACTAGCAACACCAGTAGCAGCTGACTGCACGCAAAGAATAGGAATGTGCAGTGGGATTTACGTGAACTCGGCGCAAGGCAGATCTTTCCGACATAGGCTTGAGAATCTTACGGGAACACTTGTACTGTTTCTAAATTAAGTGTAGGCGTGGGAGGAGGGTTCTTCCTGCGCACTAATAACAGCACGCTTGTCAATTGTGGATGCTAATCATTCGCTTGTATCTTCCTAGACACATCTGCTGGTTGTGAATTATTCCTCTTGCATGGCAAGGTGCGCATGTAGGTGTGTTAAAAATTCTGGAGGCACTGGGTGTTGATCCCAGTACCTCTCGCATACTAAGCGAGCGCTCTACCATTTGAGCTACGCCCGCACGCCCGAAGACTAATGGTGCTACATACAGCCATATAGACGACACAGGCCCTTGCACTCCAATTATTCAGCAGACAAACACTACTCTCTATGTATCCGTTAGGGTGTCTTTCAGGTTTCGTGCATTCTGTATCGAATCGTAGTTGGCCACAATGAAAGTGGCACGTATAACGTCGAAAATAGAATTCGGACACCGCTCTGAGTAAGACCAACGTGTTGTCCACCCTCTAGACTTCAATTAGGTTAAGCCGCCATACCTAAGACAGATCTGCACTCGATGACACCTCGATAACAGCCGGTCCCCACACTTACATCTTGCTCTCCTTACGTCAGTATACATCATATCAGTCTATGACGCTGGCTTTGCAACATCTTGCGTGCCTTTAGGTTCGCCGCAACCAACACTTACCATGCACTGGCCACAAAAAATAGAGGCGCCGCGGCTTCAACCCTGGACCTTTCACATGCCAAGCGAACGCTCTACCAACTGAGCTACGCCCCATGCACAAGCAAACTGCGCTATTCCCCATTCTTTGCGACTCAGATGCGCACGGACACGATGGTTGGTTGGTTTGTAGCGGTGAAGGGAGCAGAGTTCAACGGCGCGGACCCGTTCATATACACAAAAGTACCAAGTAGTTTCGACGCTCTGGTATTACAAATGCAAATTCCGTCTGTTTTTAACGTCTTAAATTGAAAGAGCCGTCACAAATTGCTCCGTTTTCACTTCTTGTCGACAATCATACAACTCCTGAGGTAACAAACACATCTCGAGCCCCATTGTGCACTCCATTATTCATGCCAACTCAGTGCCTGGCTCTTTACTACTGTGTACCAATCTTGTCGTCCAACTGCAAAACACTGGGCCACAACAAGTTTCCGCGTCTCCATTGCACTGCGCATACCACGAAACGCTCCCCAAACTTGGCACTCACCCTCGAAGCCGACTTTTCCGACTTTCCACGACGCTCACGCTAGTGACAGCATTATTTATAGTTCGACGTCGCGCCAAAGCGAATGAGCACATTTCGCCTACGGCTTAGGCCGCCCTCCTAGTGTGGCTGCTCGGTGTCTGCAGGCAGCGAGGGTCTGCAAGTTTCCTGTGTTCGCACCTTGTCACCTGTGCTTGCTTGTCAGAGACAGACTATCGCAAAACATACAACTCACTCCATGAATTGATTGCTACGGCATCTGTTATCTGCAGTCACAACTAGCAACACCAGTAGCAGCTGACTACACGCAAAGAATAGGAATGTGCAGTGGGATTTACGTGAACTCGGCGCAAGGCAGATCTTTCCGACATAGGCTTGAGAATCTTACGGGAACACTTGTACTGTTTCTAAATTAAGTGTAGGCGTGGGAGGAGGGTGCTTCCTGCGCACTAATAACAGCACGCTTGTCAATTGTGGATGCTAATCATTCGCTTGTATCTTCCTAGACACATCTGCTGGTTGTGAATTATTCCACTTGCATGGCAAGGTGTGCATGTAGGTGTGTTAAAAATTCTGGAGGCACTGGGTATTGATCCCAGTACCTCACGCATACTAAGCGAGCGCTCTACCATCTGAGCTACGCCCGCCCCCCCGAAGGCTAATGGTGCTACATACAGCCATATAGACGACACAGACCCTTGCACTCCCATTATTCAGCAGACAAACACTACTCTCTATGTATCCGTTAGGGTGTCTTTCAGGTTTCGTGCACTCTGTATCGAATCGTAGTTGGCCACAATGAAAGTGGCACGTATAACGTCGAAAATAGAATTCGGACACCGCTCTGAGTAAGACCAACGTGTTGTCCACCCTCTAGACTTCAATGAGGTTAAGCCGCGATACCTAAGACAGATCTGCACTCGATGACACCTCGATAACAGCCGGTCCCCACACTTACATCTTGCTCTCCTTACGTCAGTATACATCATATCAGTCTGTGACGCTGGCTTTGCAACATCTTACGTGCCTTTAGGTTCGCCGCGACCAACACTTACCATGCACTGACTACAAAAAATAGAGGCGCCGCGGCTTGAATCCTGGACCTTTCACATGCCAAGCGAACGCTCTAACAACTGAGCTACGCCCCATGCACGACCAAACTGCGCTATTCCCCATTCTTTGCGACTCAGATGCGCACAGGCACGATGGTTGGTTGGCTTGTAGCGGTGAAGGGAGCAGAGAACAAAGGCGCGGACCCGTTCATATCCACAAAATTTCCAAGTAGTTTCGATCCTCTGGTATCACAAATGCAAATTCCGTCTGTTTTTAACGTCTTAAGTTGAAAGAGCCGTCACAAATTGCTCCGTTTTCACTCCTCGTCGACAATCATAAAGCACCTGAGGTAACAAACACATCTCGAGCCCCTTTGTGCACTCCATTATTCATGCCAACTCAGTGCCTCGCTCTTTACTACTGTGTACCAATCTTGTCGTCCAACTGCAAAACACTGGGCCACAACAAGTTTCCGCGTCTCCATTGCACTGCGCATACTACGAAACGCTCCCCAAACTTGGCACTCACCCACGCAGCCGACTTCTCCGACTTTCCACGACGCTCACGCTAGTGACAGCATTATTTATAGTTTGACGTCGCGCCAAAGCGAATGAGCACATTTCGCCTACGGCTTAGGCAGCCCTCCTAGTGTGGTTGCTCGGTGTCTGCATTCAGCGAGGGTCTGCAAGCTTCCTGTGTTCGCACCTATGTCACCTGTGCTTGCTTGTCAGAGACAGACTATCGCAAAACATACAACTCACTCCATGAATTGATTGCTACGGCATCTGTTATCAGCAGTCACAACTAGCAACACTAGTAGCAGCTGACTGCACTTAAAGAATAGGAATGTGCAGTGGGATTTACGTGAACTCGGCGCAAGGCAGATCTTTCCGACATAGGCTTGAGAATTTTACGGGAACACTTGTACTGTTTCTAAATTAAGTGTAAGCGTGGGAGGAGGGTGCTTCCTGCGCACTATTGTCAATTGTGGATGCTAATCATTCGCTTGTATCTTCGTAGACACATCTGCTGGTTGTGAATTATTCCACTTGCATGGCAAGGTGCGCATGTAGGTGTGTTAAAAATTCTGGAGGCACTGGGTATTGATCCCAGTACCTCTCGCATACTAAGCGAGCGCTCTACCATCTGAGCTACGCCCGCCCACCCGAAGACTACTGGTGCTACATACAGCCATATAGTCGACACAGACCCTTGCACTCCCATTATTCAGCAGACAAACACTACTCTCTATGTATCCGTTAGGGTGTCTTTCAGGTTTCGTGCATTCTGTATCGAATCGTAGTTGGCCACAATGAAAGTGGCACGTATAACGTCGAAAATAGAATTCGGACACCGCTCTGAGTAAGACCAACGTGTTGTCCACCCTCTAGACTTCAATGAGGTTAAGCCGCGATACCTAAGACAGATCTGCACTCGATGACACCTAGATAACAGCCGGTCCCCACACTTACATCTTGCTCTCCTTACGTCAGTATACATTATATCAGTCTGTGACGCTGGCTTTGCAACATCTTGCGTGCCTTTAGGTTCGCCGCGACCAACACTTACCATGCACTGACTACAAAAAATGGAGGCGCCGCGGCTTGAACCCTGGACCTTTCACATGCCAAGCGAACGCTCTACCAACTGAGCTACGCCCCATGCACGACCAAACTGCGCTACTCCCCATTCTTTGCGATTCAGATGCGCACGGACACGATGGTTGGTTGGTTTGTAGCGGTGAAGGGAGCAGAGTACAAAGGCGCGGACCCGTTCATATACACAAAAGTTCCAAGTAGTTTCGATGCTCTGGTATCACAAATGCAAATTCCGTCTGTTTTTAACGTCTTAAATTGAAAGAACCGTCACAAATTGCTCCGTTTTCACTCCTTGTCGACAATCATACAGCACCTGAGGTAACAAACACATCTCGAGCCCCATTGTGCACTCCATTATTCATGCCAACTCAGTGACTCGCTCTTTACTACTGTGTACCAATCTTGTCGTCCAACTGCAAAACACTGGGCCACAACAAGTTTCCGGGTCTCCATTGCACTGCGCATACTACGAAACGCTCCCCAAACTTGGCACTCACCCACGCAGCCGACTTATCCGACTTTCCACGACGCTCACGCTAGTGACAGCATTATTTATAGTTTGACGTCGCGCCAAAGCGAATGAGCACATTTCGCCTACGGCTTATGCCGCCCTCCTAGTGTGGCTGCTCGGTGTCTGCAGGCAGCGAGGGTCTGCAAGCTTCCTGTGTTCGCACCTATGTCACCTGTGCTTGCTTGTCAGAGACAGACTATCGCAAAACATACAGCTCACTGCATGCTACGGCATCTGTTATCAGCAGTCACAACTAGCAACACCAGTAGCAGCTGACTGCACGCAAAGAATAGGAATGTGCAGTGGGATTTACGTGAACTCGGCGCAAGGCAGATCTTTCCGACATAGGCTTGAGAATCTTACGGGAACACTTGTACTGTTTCTAAATTAAGTGTAGGCGTGGGAGGAGGGGGCTTCCTGCGCACTAATAACAGCAAGCTTGTCAATTGTGGATGCTAATCATTCGCTTGTATCTTCCTAGACACATATGCTGGTTGTGATTTATTCCTCTTGCATGGCAAGGTGCGCATGTAGGTGTGATAAAAATTCTGGAGGCACTGGGTATTGCTCCCAGTACCTCTCGCATACTAAGCGAGCGCTCTACCATCTGAGCTACGCCCGCTCCCCCCGAAGACTAATGGTGCTACATACAGACATATAGACGACACAGACCCTTACACTCCCATTATTCAGCAGACAAACACTACTCTCTATGTATCCGTTAGGGTGTCTTTCAGGTTTCGTGCATTCTGTATCGAATCGTAGTTGGCCACAATGAAAGTGGCACGTATAACGTCGAAAATAGAATTCGGACACCGCTCTGAGTATGACCAACGTGTTGTCCACCCTCTAGACTTCAATGAGGTTAAGTCGCGATACCTAAGACAGATCTGCACTCGATGACACCTCGATAACAGCCGGTCCCCACACTTACATCTTGCTCACCTTACGTCAGTATACATCATATCAGTCTGTGACGCTGGCTTTGCAACATCTTGCGTGCCTTTAGGTTCGCTGCGACCAACACACACCATGCACTGACCACAAAAAATTGAGGCGCCGCGGCTTGAACCCTGGACCTTCCACATGCCAAGCGAACGCTCTAACAACTGAGCTACGCCCCATGCACGAGCAAATGGCGCTGTTCCCCCTTCTTTGCGACTCAGATGCGCACGGACACGATGCTTGGCTGGTTTGTAGCGGTGAAGGGAGCAGAGTACTAAGGCGCGGACCCGTTCATATACACAAAAGTTCCAAGTAGTTTCGATGCTCTGGTATTACAAATGCAAATTCCGTCTGTTTTTAACGTCTTAAATTGAAAGAGCCGTCACAAATTGCTCCGTTTTCACTCCTTGTCGACAATCATTCAGCACCTGAGGTAACAAACACATCTCGTGCCCCATTGTGCACTCCATTATTCATGCCAACTCAATGCCTCGCTCTTTACTACTGTGTACCAATCTTGTCGTCCAACTGCAAAACACTGGGCCACAACAAGTTTCCGCGTCTCCATTGCACTGCGCATACTACGAAACGCTCCCCAAACTTGGCACTCACCCACGCAGCCGACTTTTCCGACTTTCCACGACGCTCACGCTAGTGACAGCATTATTTATAGTTCGACGTCGCGCCAAAGCGAATGAGCACATTTCGCCTACGGCTTAGGCCGCCCTCCTAGTGTGGCTGCTCGGTGTCTGCAGGCAGCGAGGGTCTGCAAGCTTCCTGTGTTCGCACCTATGTCACCTGTGCTTGCTTGTCAGAGACAGAATATCGCAAAACATACAACTCACTCCATGAATTGATTGCTACGGCATCTGTTATCAACAGTCACAACTAGCAACACCAGTAGCAGCTGACTGCACGCAAAGAATAGGAATGTGCAGTGGGATTTACGTGAACACGGCGCAAGGCAGATCTTTCCGACATAGGCTTGAGAATCTTACGGGAACACTTGTACTGTTTCTAAATTAAGTGTAGGCGTGGGAGGAGGGTGCTTCCTGCGCACTAATAACAGCACGATTGTCAATTATGGGTGCTAATCATTCGCTTGTATCTTCCTAGACACATCTGCTGGTTGTGAATTATTCCACTTGCATGGCAAGGTGCGCATGTAGGTGTGTTGAAAATTCTGGAGGCACTGGGTATTGATCAGTGTACCTCTCGCATACTAAGCGAGCGCTCTACCATCTGAACTACGCCCGTCCCCCCGAAGACTAATGGTGCTACATACAGCCATATAGACGACACAGACCCTTGCACTCCCAATATTCAACAGACAAACACTACTCTCTATGTATCCGTTAGGGTGTCTTTGAACGTCTTTATAGTTCGACGTCGCGCCAAAGCGAATGAGCACATTTCGCCTACGGCTTAGGCCGCCCTCCTAGTGTGGCTGCTCGGTGTCTGCAGGCAGCGAGGGGCTGCAAGCTTCCTGTGTTCGCACCTATTTCACCTGTGCTTGCTTGTCAGAGACAGACTATCGCAAAACATACAACTCACTCCATGAATTGATTGCTACGGCATCTGTTATCAGCAGTCACAACTAGCAACACCAGTAGCAGCTGACTGCACGCAAAGAATAGGAATGTGCAGTGGGATTTACGTGAACTCGGGGCAATTCAGATCTTTCCGACATAGGCTTGAGAATCTTACGGGAACACTTGTACTGTTTCTAAATTAAGTGTAGGCGTGGGAGGAAGGTGCTTCCTGCGCACTAATAACAGCACGCTTGTCAATTGTGGATGCTAATCATTCGCTTGTACCTTCCTAGACACATCTGCTGGTTGTGAATTATTCCTCTTGCATGGCAAGGTGCGCATGTAGGTGTGTTAAAAATTCTGGAGGCACTGGTTATTGATCCCAGTACCTATCGCATACTAAGCGAGCGCTCTACCATCTGAGCTACGCCCGCCCTCCCCCCGAAGACTAATGGTGCTACATACAGCCATATAGACGACACAGACCCTTGCACTCCCATTATTCAGCAGACAAACACTACTCTCTATGTATCCGTTAGGGTATCTTTCAGGTTTCGTGCATTCTGTATCGAATCGTAGTTGGCCACAATGAAAGTGGCACGTATAACGTCGAAAATAGAATTCGGACACCGCTCTGAGTAAGACCAACGTGTTGTCCACCCTCTAGACTTCAATGAGGTTAAGCCGCGATACCTAAGACAGATCTGCACTCGATGACACCTCGATAACAGCCGGTCCCCACACTTACATCTTGCTCTCCTTACGTCAGTATACATCATATCAGTCTGTGACGCTGGCTTTGCAACATCCTGCGTGCCTTTAGGTTCGCCGCGACCAACACTTACCATGCACTGACCACAAAAAATGGAGGCGCCAGGGCTTGAACCCTGGATCTTTCACATGAGAAGCGAACGCTCTACCAACTGAGCTACGCCCCATGCACTACCACACTGCGCTACTCCCCATTCTTTGCGACTCAGATGCGCACGGACACGATGGTTGGTTGGTTTGTAGCGGTGAAGGGAGCAGAGTACAAAGGCGCGGACCCGTTCACATACACAAAAGTTCCAAGTAGTTTCGATGCTCTGGTATTACAAATGCAAATTCCGTCTGTTTTTAACGTCTTAAATTGAAAGAGCCGTCACAAATTGCTCCGATTTCACTCCTTGTCGACAATCATACAGCACCTGAGGTAACAAACACATCTCGAGCCCCATTGTGCACTCCATTATTCATGCCAACTCAGTGCCTCGCTCTTTACTACTGTGTACCAATCTTGTCGTCCAACTGCAAAACACTGGGCCACAACAAGTTTCCGCGTCTCCATTGCACTGCGCATACTACGAAACGCTCCCCAAACTTGGCACTTACACACGCAGCCGACTTTTCCGACTTTCCACGACGCTCACGCTAGTGACAGCATTATTTATAGTTCGACGTCGCGCCAAAGCGAATGAGCACATTTCGCCTACGGCTTAGGCCGCGCTCCTAGTGTGGGTGCTCGGTGTCTGCAGGCAGCGAGGGTCTGCAAGCTTCCTGTGTTCGCACCTATGTCACCGGTGCTTGCTTGTCAGAGACAGACTATCGCAAAACATACAACTCACTCCATGAACTGATTGCTACGGCATCTGTTATCAGCAGTCACAACTAGCAACACCAGTAGCAGCTGACTGCACGCAAAGAATAGGAATGTGCAGTGGGATTTACGTGAACTCGGCGCAAGGCAGATCTTTCCGACATAGGCTTGAGAATCTTACGGGAACACTTGTACTGTTTCTAAATTAAGTGTAGGCGTGGGAGGAGGGTGCTTCCTGCGCACTAATAACAGCACGCTTGTCAATTGTGGATGCTAATCATTCGCTTGTATCTTCCTAGACACATCTGCTGGCTGTGAATTATTCCACTTGCATGGCAAGGTGCGCATGTAGGTGTGTTAAAAATTCTTGAGGCACAGGGTATTGATCCCAGTACCTCTCGCATACCAAGCGAGAGCTCTACCATCTGAGCTACGCCCGCTCCCCTCCCCGAAGACTAATGGAGCTACATACAGCCATATAGACGACACAGACCCTTGCACTCCCATTATTCAGCAGACAAACACTAATCTCTATGTATCAGTGAGGGTGTCTTTCAGGTTTTCGTGCATTCTGTATCGAATCGTAGTTGGCCACAATGAAAGTGGCACGTATAACGTCGAAAAAAGAATTCGGACACCGCTCTGAGTAAGACCAACGTGTTGTCCACCCTCTTGACTTCAATGAGGTTAAGCCGCGATACCTAAGACAGATCTGAACTCGATGACACCTCGATAACAGCCGGTCCCCACACTTACATCTTGCTCTCCTTACGTCAGTATACATCATATCAGTCTGTGACGCTGGCTTTGCAACATCTTGCGTGCCTTTAGGTTCGCCGCGACCAACACTTACCATGCACTGAACACAAAAAATGGAGACGCCGCGGCTTGAACCCTGGACCTTTCTTATGCCAAGCGAACGCTCCACCAACTGAGCTACGTCCCATGCACGAGCAAAGTGCGCTATTCCCCATTCTTTGCGACTCAGATGCGCACGGACACGATGGTTGGTTGGTTTGTAGCGGTGAAGGGAGCAGAGTACAAAGGCGCGGACCCGTTCATATACACAAAAGTTCCATGTAGTTTCGATGCTCTGGTATTACAATTGCAAATTCCGTCTGTTTTTAACGTCTTAAATTGAAAGAGCTGTCACAAATTGCTCCGTTTTCTCTCCTTGTCGACAATCATACAGCACCTGAGGTAACAAACACATTTCGAGCCCCATTGTGCACTCCATTATTCTTGCCAAATCAGTGACTCGCTCTTTACTACTGTGTACCAATCTTGTCGTCCAAGTGCAAAACACTGGGCCACAACAAGTTTCCGCGTCTCCATTGCACTGCGCATACTACGAAACGCTCCTCAAACTTGGCACTCACCCTCGCAGCGGACTTTTCCGACTTTCCACGACGCTCACGCTAGTGGCAGTATCATTTATAGCTCGACATCGCGCCAAAGCGAATGAGCACATTTCGCCTACGGCTTAGGCCGCCCTCCTAGTGTGGCTGCTCGGTGTCTGCAGGCAGCGAGGGTCTGCAAGCTTCCTGTGTTCGCACCTATGTCACCTGTGCTTGCTTGTCAGAGACAGACTATCGCAAAACATACAACTCACTCCATGAATTGATTGCTACGGTATCTGTTATCAGCAGTCACAACTAGCAACACCAGTAGCAGCCGACTGCACGCAAAGAATAGGAATGTGCAGTGGGATTTACGTGAACTCGGCGCAAGCTTGTATCTTCCTAGACACATCTGCTGGCTGTGAATTATTCCACTTGCAGAGCAAGGTGCGCATGTAGGTGTGTTAAAGATTCTGGGGGCACTGGGTATTGATCCCAGTACCTCTCGCATACTATGCGAGCACTCTACCATCTGAGCTACGCCCGCCCCCTCGAAGACTTATGGTGCTACATACAGCCATATAGACGACACAGACCCTTGCACTCCCATTATTCAGCAAACACTAGTCTCTATGTATCCGTTAGGGTGTCTTTCAGGTTTCGTGCAATCTGTATCAAATCGTAGTTGGCCACAATGAAAGAGGCACGTATAACGTCGAAAATAGAATTCGGACACCGCTCTGAGTAAGACCAACGTGTTGTCCACCCTCTAGACTTCAATGGGGTTAAGCCGCGACACCTAAGACAGATCTGCACTCGATGACACCTCGATAACAGCCGGTCCCCACACTTACATCTTCCTCTCCTTACGTCAGTATACATCATATCAGTCTGTGACGCTGGCTTTGCAACATCTTGCGTGCCTTTAGGTTCGCCGCGACCAACACTTACCATGCACTGCCCTATTCCCCATTCTTTGCGACTCAGATGCGCACAACAAGTTTCCGCGTCTCCATTGCACTGCGCATACTACGAAACGCTCCCCAAACTTGGCACTCACCCACGCAGCCGACTTTTCCGACTTTCCACGACGCTCACGCTAGTGACAGCATTATTTATAGTTCGACGTCGCGCCAAAGCGAATGAGCACATTTCGCCTACGGCTTAGGCCGCCCTCCTAGTGTGGCTGCTCGGTGTCTGCAGGCAGCGAGGGTCTGCAAGCTTCCTGTGTTCGCACCTATGTCACCTGTGCTTGTTTGTCAGAGACAGACTATCGCAAAACATACAACTCACTCCATGAATTGATTGCTACGGCATCTGTTATCAGCAGTCACAACTAGCAACACCAGTAGCAGCTGACTGCACGCAAAGAATAGGAATGTGCAGTGGGATTTACGTGAACTCGGCGCAAGGCAGATCTTTCCGACATAGGCTTGAGAATCTTACGGGAACACTTGTACTGTTTCTAAATTAAGTGTAGGCGTGGGAGGAGGGTGCTTCCTGCGCACTAATAACAGCACGCTTGTCAATTGTGGATGCTAATCATTCGCTTGTATCTTCCTAGACACATCTGCTGGCTGTGAATTATTCCTCTTGCATGGCTAGGTGCGCATGTAGGTGTGTTAAAAATTCTGGAGGCACTGGGTATTGATCCCAGTACCTCTCGCATACTAAGCGAGCGCTCTACCATCTGCGCTACGCTCGCCCCCCCCCCCCCCCCCCCTGCCGAAGACTAATGGTGCTACATACAGCCATATAGACGACACAGACCCTTGCACTCCCATTATTCAGCAGACAAATACTACTCTCTATGTATCCCTTAGGGTGTCTTTCAGGTTTCGTGAATTCTGTATCGAATCGTAGTTGGCCACAATGAAATTGGCACCTATAACGTCGAAAATAGAATTCGGACACCACTCTGAGTAAGACCTACGTGTTGTCCACCCTCTAGACTTCAATGAGGTTAAGCCGCGATACCTAAGACAGATCTGCACTCGATGACACCTCGATAACAGCCGGTCCCCACACTTACATCTTGCTCTCCTTACGTCACTATACATCATAACAGTCTGTGACGCTGGCTTTGCAACATCTTGCGTGCCTTTAGGTTCGCCGCGACCAACACTTACCATGCACTGACCACAAAAAATGGAGGCGCCGCGGCTTGAACCCTGGACCTTTCAAATGCGAAGCTAACGCTCTACCAACTGAGCTACGCCCCATGCCCGAGCAAACTGCTCTATTCCCCATTCTTTGCGACTCAGATGCGCACAACAAGTTTCCGCGTCTCCATTGCACTGCGCATACTACGAAACGCTCCCCAAACTTGGCACTCACCCGCGCAGCCGACTTTTCCGACTTTCCACGACGCTCACGCTAGTGACAGCATTATTTATAGTTCGACGTCGCGCCAAAGCGAATGAGCACATTTCGCCTACGGCTTAGGCCGCCCTCCTAGTGTGGCTGCTCGGTGTCTGCAGGCAGCGGGGTATAGATCCCAGTACCTCCCGCATACTAAGCGAGCGCTCTAACATCTGAGCTTCGCCCGCCCCCACGAAGACTAATGGTGCTACATACAGCCATATAGACGACACAGACCCTTGCACTCCCATTATTCAGCAGACAAACACTACTCTCTATGTATCCGTTAGGGTGTCTTTCAGGTTTCGTGCATTCTGTATCGAATCGTAGTTGGCCACAGACCAACGTGTTGTCCACCCTCTAGACTTCAGTGAGGTTAAGCCGTGATACCTAAGACAGATCTGCACTCGATGACACCTCGATAACAGCCGGTCCCCACACTTAAATCTTGCTCTCCTTACGTCAGTATACATCATATCAGTCTGTGACGCTGGCTTTGAAACATCTTGCGTGCCTTTAGGTTCGCCGCGACCAACACTTGCCATGCACTGACCACAAAAAATTTAGGCGCCGCGGCTTGAACCCTGTACCTTTCACATACGAAGCGAACGCTCTAGCAACTGAGCTACGCCCCATGCACGACCAAACTGCTCTATTCCCCATTCTTTGGACTCAGATGCGCACGGACACGATGGTTGGTTGGTTTGTAGCGGTAAAGGGAGCAGAGTACAAAGGTGTTGACACGTTCATATACACAAAAGTTCCAAGTAGTTTCGATGCTCTGGTATTACAAATGCAAATTCCGTCTGTTTTTAACGTCTAAAATTGAAAGAGCCGTCTCAAATTGCTCCGTTTTCACTCCTTGTCGACAATCGTACAGCACCTGAGGTAACAAGCACATCTCGAGCCCCATTGTGCACTCCATTATTCATGCCAACTCAGTGCCTCGCTCTTTACTACTGTGTACCAATCTTGTCGTCCAACTGCAAAACACTGTCCACAACAAGTTTCCGCGTCTCCACATCACTGCGCATACTACGAAACGCTCCCCAAACTTGGGACTCACCCACGCAGCCGACTTTTCCGACATTCCACGACGCCCACGCTAGTGACAGCATTATTTATAGTTCGACGTCGCGCCAAAGCGAATGAGCACATTTCGCCTACGGCTTAGGCCGCCCTCCTAGTGTGGCTGCTCGGTGTCTGCAGGCAGCGAGGGTCTGCAAGCTTCCTGTGTTCGCACCTATGTCACCTTTGCTTGCTTGTCAGAGACAGACTATCGCAAAACATACAACTCACTCCATGATTTGATTGCTACGGCATCTGTTATCAGCAGTCACAACTAGCAACACCAGTAGCAGCCCACTGCACGCAAAGGATAGGAATGTGCAGTGGGATTTACGTGAATTCGGCGCAAGGCAGATCTTTCCGACATAGGCTTGAGAATCTTACGGGAACACTAATACTGTTTCTAAATTAAGTGTAGGTGTGGGAGGAGGGTGCTTCCTGCGCACGAATAAAAGCACGATTGCCAATTGTGCTGCTAATCGTTCGCTTGTATCTGCCTAGACACCTCTGCTAGTTGTGAATTATTCCACTTGCATGGCAAGGTGCGCATGTAGGCGTGTTAAAAATTCTGGAGGCGCTGGGTATCGATCCCAGTACCTCTCGCACTCCAACCGGTCGATCTACCATCTGAGCTACGCCCACATCCCGATGACTAATAGTACCTCATACAGCCATATCAACGTCACAGACCCTTGCACTCCCATTATTCCGCAGACAAATCCTACTCTCTATGTATCAGTGAGGGTGTCTTTCAGGTTTCGTGCATTCTGTATCGAATCGTAGTTGGCCACAATGAAAGTGGCACGCATAACGTCGAAAATAGAGTTCGGACATCGCTCTGAGTATGACGAACGTGTTGTCCACTCTCTAGACTTCAATGACGTTAAGCCTTGATACCTTAGACAGATCTGCACTCGATGACACCACTATAACAGCCGGTCCACACACTTACATCTTGCTCTCCTTATGTCAGTACACATCATATCAGTCTGTGACGCTGGTTTTGCAACTTCTTGCGTGCCATTAGGTTCGCCGCGACCAACACTTACCATGCACTGACAACAAAACATAGAGGCGTCCGGGCTTGAACCCGAGACCTTTCACACACTAAGCGAACGATCTGCCAACTGAGCTACGGCTGCACACACGACCAAGACTGCCTATTCTCCATTCTTTGCGACTCTGATGTGCACGGACACGATGATTGGTTGGTTTGTAGCGGCGAAGGTACCAGAGTACAAAGGCGCGGACACGTTCACATACAGAAGAATTCCAAGTAGTTTCGATGCTGTGGTATTACGAATGCAAATTCCGTCTGTTTTTAACGTCTTAAATTGAAAGGGCGGTCACAAATTGGTCCGTTTCACTCCTTGTCGACAATCACACAGCACCTGAGATAACAAGCACATCTCGAGCCCCATTGTGCACTCCATTGTTCATGCCAACTCAGTGCCTCGCTCTTTGCTACTGTGTACCACTCTTGTCGTCCAACTGCAAAACACTGGGCCACAACAAGTTTCCGCGTCTCCATTGCACTGATCATACTCCGAAACGCTCCCCAAACTTGGCAATCACCCATGCAGCCGACTTTTCCGACTTTACACGACGCTCACGCTAGTGACAGCCTCATTTATAGTTCGACGTCGGGCCAAAGCGAATGAGCACATGACTACGGCTTAGGCCGCTCTCCTAGTGTGGCTGCTCTGTGTCTGCAGGCAGCGAGAGGTTGCAAGCTTCCTGTGTTCGCACCTATATCACCTGTGCTTGCTTGTCAGAGACAGACTATCGCCAAACATACAACTCACGCCATGAATTGATTGCTACGGCATCTGTTATCAGCAGTCACAACTAGCTACACCAGTAGCAGCTGACTGCACGCAAAGAATAGGAATGTGCAGTGGGATTTACGTGAACTCGGCGCAAGGCAGATCTTCCCGACATAGGCTTGAGAATCTTACGGGAACACTTGTACTGTTTCTAAATTAAGTGTAGTCGTGGGAGGAGGGTGCTTCCTGCGCACTAATAACAGCACGCTTGTCAATTGTGGATGCTAATCGTTCGCTTGTATCTGCCTAGACACCTCTGCTAGTAGTGAGTTATTCCAGTTGCATGGCAAGGTGCTCATGTAGGTGTGTTAAAAATTCTGGAGGCGCTGAGTATTGATCCCAGTACCTCTCGCACGCCAACCGAGCGCTCAACCATCTGAGCTACGCCCACCGCCATCACCGGAGCTTAACAGTGCTACATACAGCGATATCAACGTCACAGACCCTTGCACTCCCATTATTCCGCAGACAAATCCTACTCTCTATGTATCAGAGAGGGTGTCTTTCAGGTTTCGTGCATTCTGTATCGAATCGTAGTTGGCCACAATGAAAGTGGCACGCATAACGTCGAAAATAGAGTTCGGACATCGCTCTGAGTATGAGGAACGTGTTGTCCACTCTCTAGACTTCAATGACGTTAAGCCTTGATACCTTAGACAGATCTGCACTCGATGACACCACGATAACAGCCGGTACCCACACTTACATCTTGCTCTCCTTATCTCAGTACACATCATATCAGTCTGTGACGCTGGTTTTGCAACTTCTTACGTGCCTTTAGGTTCGCCGCGACCAACACTTACCATGCACTGACCACAAAACATGGAGGCGCCGGGGCTTGGACCCGAGAACTTTCACACACTAAGCGAACGATCTGCCAACAGAGCTACGGCTGCACACACGACCAAGCCTGCCTATTCTGCATTCTTTGCGACTCTGATGTGCACGGACACGATGGTTGGTTGGTTTGTAGCGCCGAAGGTACCAGAGTACAAAGGCGCGGACACGTTCATATACACAAGCGTTCCAAGTAGTTTCGATGCTCTGGTATTACGAATGCAAATTCCGTCTGTTTTTAACGTCTTAAATTGAAAGGGCGGTCACAAATTGGTCCGTTTCACTCCTTGTCGACAATCACACAGCACCTGAGATAACAAGCACATCTCGAGCCCCATTGTGCACTCCATTGTTCATGCCAACTCAGTGCCTCGCTCTTTGCTACTGTGTACCACTCTTGTCGTCCAACTGCAAAACACTGGGCCACAACAAGTTTCCGCGTCTCCATTGCACTGATCATACTCCGAAACGCTCCCCAAACTTGGCAATCACCCATGCAGCCGACGTTTCCGACTTTACACGACGCTCACGCTAGTGACATCCTTATTTATAGTTCGACGTCGCGCCAAAGCGAATGAGCACATTTCGCCTACGGCTTAGGCCGCTCTCCTAGTGTGGCTGCTCTGTGTCTGCAGGCAGCGAGGGGCTGCAAGCTTCCTGTGTTCGCACCTATATCACCTGTGCTTGCTTGTCAGAGACAGACTATACCAAAACATACAACTCACTCCATGAATTGATTGCTACGGCATCTGTTATCAGCAGTCACAACCAGCAACACCAGTAGCAGCCGACTGCACGCAAAGAATGGGAACGTGCAGTGGGATTTACGTGAACTCGGCAAAAGGCATATCTTTCCGACGTAGGCTTGAGAATATTATGGGAACACTTGTACTGTTTCTAAATTAAGTGTAGGTGTGGGAGGGTGCTTCCTGCGCACGAATAAAAGCACGCTTGCCAATTGTGGATGCTAATCGTTCGCCTGTATCTGCCTAGACACCTCTGCTAGTTGTGAATTATTCCACTTGCTTGACAAGGTGCGCATGTAGGTGTGTTAAAAATTCTGGAGGCGCTGGGTATTGATCCCAGTACCTCTCGCATGCCAACCGAGCGCTCTACCATCTTAGCTACGCCTCCCCCCCCTCCGGTGACTCATAGTGCTACATACAGCCATATCAACGTCACAGACCCTTGCACTCCCATTATTCCGCAGACAAATCCTACTCTCTATGTATCAGTGAGGGTGTCTTTCAGGTTTCGTGCATTCTGTATCGAATCGTAGTTGGCCACAATGAAAGTGGCACGCATAACGTCGAAAGTAGAGTTCGGACATCGCTCTGAGTATGACGAACGTGTTGTCCACTCTCTAGACTTCAATGACGTTAAGCCTTGATACCTTAGACAGATCTGCGCTCGATGACACCTCGATAACAACCGGTCCCTACACTTACATCTTGCTCTCCTTATGTCAGTACACATCATATCAGTTTGTGACGCTCGTTTTGCAACTTCTTGCGTGCCTTTAGGTTCGCCGCGACCAACACTTACCATGCACTGACCACAAAACATGGAGGCGCCGGGGCTTGAACCCGAGACCTTTCACACACTAAGCGAACGATCTGCCAACTTTTTTTTTTTTTTTTTTTGGGCCTCCCACACCCCTTTTAGCCCATCCTTGCGCTCTCCATAATTCGCCTTCATCGGCGTCGGCTTCTCACGCCATGGACATAACCATAAACTGATGAGACAAAGTTAATCCCTTTATCGTGGAGAAACTGATGTACCCCTTCTTTGGGCTTATTGATAATATGAAAAAAGAATGAAGTCTGCAGTAGATAGAAAGAGAAGTTATGTTCAGTTTGTTTCCTTCTTCATCGCTGTTTTTTGTTGTCACACTTAAAGCAAATAGGCTTCCTTGACAAAGAAACGTCAGAGGGCATTCCGAAACTGCCTCTCCTCTCTTAAAATGCTTAAAAAACAAACCAAATTCGGTGAGAAGCAACTATTTATAATGGCTTCTTGATAAATAAATTAATGAACGTTGAACTCAAAGAACGGCAATTCCGGTAAAAACTAAAATATTTTTTTTTTCCACGATTGTAAAGTAAGTTAGTAGTGGTGAACACTCTCTTACGTTTGTCTTCTGTGTCCGCAGATATTTCTTGTTAATTCTTTTACATCAATTTCTTGATTAAAAAATTTGCGTATGTTTCTTTATATTTACTAGTCTTCAGTAACATGCGATGCTCAGTTAGCAGATAGATCCAAAAATCCTCTTGGCTTTTCTCTTCCTTCGTGAAGAGGTAATGTACCGTTGCCGCTTTCAGCCAACTGACTGCGTTACGTTTCGTGTTAGGAAAGGGTACATCATCCGGTGTCAAAAAGTCCGCAGGCGTTATAGCGTTAGGTGACGTTCGAAGGATGAGTGCCAGCTTTCGTCGGACATGCAGCCATATATCTTTAACCTTGTCACACACGAAACGATGTTCTTCGTTATCAATTAAACTACACGTTGCACACAAAGGCGAATCCGCTAAGTGGATCGTATGAAGTTTCGAGTTTGTTGCAACTTTCCTATTTACAACAAAGTACCATGTTGCTTTCAGATGAGTAGCTAAGTTACGGTTATGAATATTTGCCCATATCACTTTCCAGTTAGAACATGGATAGTTTTGTTCTATTTTGTTGTTCTTCTTTTCTCCCATCAATTTGTCATATATTTCTTTTACGTTTTTCATGTCTTTTTCCGGAATTTTTGAATGTAGGTAGCTATATTCTATTAAAAACCATCGTAAATGGTAAAGTCCGCTCGGTATGTGCTGCACATTAATGGGTGGAGAGAGGTCATCTGGAGCTATTTCAGATAGCAAGTGCGCGGCGATACAGCTGCCGGATTGTCTCCATTGTTGAAACTTATAGGAGATGTACAGAGCCTGCGACTTTTTAGTAACATTCGTTAAGTTTAAGCCGCCATTATTAGTGGCGAGCGTCAGAGTGTCATACTGGATTTTAAATATGTGGCCACGGCTCACAAAATAGCCTATTGCTGACATAATTTGTTTGGCGATGCCGGCGGGTATTGGCAGTATCTGGGCGACATAATTGACTTTGGAAGTAATAGAGACGTTCGCTAAAGACACTCTCTGAATTTCATTTAATTGTCGAATACTATGTGTCCGTACACTAGCTCGTATGGTAGTTAGTACTTGTCTATAGTTGGCCGCAATAGTTTGACGTATATTTTTTCGGAAATCAATGCCGAGACACTTCAAGGCTGTTAGCTCACGTAACTGACCGTGTGTGCGCATGCCAATGCCACGTCCGATATTGAATATGCCGGACTTGGTTTTGTTTAACCTCGCGGCTGACGCTCGTTCGTAGTTTTCTATTATGTGCATTGCCGTCTCGACTTCCGCTACATTCATAACGAGAAACCCAACATCGTCCGCATAAGCTTTACATATTATTTTGTTTCCTCGTATTTGCAATCCTTGTAACCGCTGAGTCAAGGTAGCGAGCAAAGGTTCGATGGCCATGGCAAAAAGTGCCATGGACAACGGACAACCTTGCCTGACAGAACATGCGATCTCGACTGGCCGGCTAGGCTGTCCATTTATGATGATTCTGGAGGAGTTATTCGTTACCAAACGTCGTATGAGGTCAACGAATCTCGGCGGAAAACCCATTGCGCCTATCGTTTTCAGGAGGTAGGAGTGGCTGATCCTGTCGAAGGCTTTATCGAAATCTAACGACATGATGGCACATTTTAGTCGACGTACTTCTGCTATTGAAATTATGTCGCGGTAGTCGGACAGCGTCTGCTGAATTTTCCTACCCTTGCCCACGCTAGACTGATATGAGCCGGTGACGCTGGCCATTACATTTTTAAGTCTGTGGACTAAGAGCCGCGAAAAAATTTTATAGTCACTGTTCAGCAGGGTGATTGGTCTCAAATTTCCAATTTTCTTGCCAGCCGATTTTTTTGCGATTAACACTATCATACCTTCGCGAAAATCTTTCGGTATCTCCTTATTGAGGTTCAGAAGTTCATTACAGATGCATGTAATTCTATGTTTTATATGTTCCCAGTAGACTTGATAAAATTCCGCTGGTATGCCGTCAGCTCCAGGGGATTTATTTTTTGCACTTTGATATACAGCATAGTGTACATCGTCTTCGGTCGCCTCCGCTATTAGAGCTTCCGCGTACGCGTTACCAACGCGTCCTTGCAGGTGGGTCAGTAAATCGTCCTGTGCTTTTTCGTCTACCTCTTTATGTGAAAACAAGTTGTCGAAATGAGTTAGTATTTCTGCTTTTATGTCGTTGTGCATTGTCAAGGTGGTTCCATTATCAGTTTTAAGCTCCGTCAGTATTTTGCGGAATCCTCGTTTAGTTTCACGAATCACATGATATACTGAAGTGGCTTCTTTTTGCGCCACAGTCTCTGCTCTTGACCTTATTTGGTATCCTTCAAGCTGTTGTCGCCTTAATGTCAGTATTTTTGCCTGGATTTTTTTAATTCTCCCATGGTTCCCAATAGCTGTAGCACCTTGCAGGTAGAGTTCTCGGAGACAATGAAAGTAAAATTCTATCGTTCTTTTCCGCCAAAAGCTCTTCTCCCGGGAGTAGTTGATGAAACATCTTCGGATCTGAGGTTTGGCGCATTTGAGCCACCAATCCAAAGTCGAGTGGTAAGAGATGAGTTTGGTCTCGCAGGCTCTCCAAGTGGTGAGAAAGGCTTCTCGAAAGGCAGGATCTTTTAAGTGTGAAACATTAAGTTTCCATGGCCCTTTATATCGACAGGTTCCTTGTCGTTCCTAATTTAATGTGCATATATATGCAGCGTGGTCCGAAAAAACGGTTGGCCAAACTTCAGACTGCAGGTTGCGGTGTTTCAGATTGGGCGAGACATATATTCGATCCAACCGGCTCGCTGAATGATTAGTGAGGTGGGTAAAGCCGGGTGCCGCGCCGTGCTTTTGCTCCCACGAATCAGTTAAACGGAGGTTGGTGACGATACGTTCCAGGTCCGGCGATTTGTTGTAGTTCGGAGTTTGGTCTTTGGCATGTATGACACTGTTAAAGTCGCCTCCAAGGATGGTATGGGTGCAGTGTACACCAAACAAAGGAACAATTCCCTCCTTAAAAAACTGTGCTCGTTGGCACCGGTTGGTAGAACCAGATGGGGCATAGACATTAATAATCCTGGTGTTATAAAGCGTGCCGGCAATGCCTCTGCCGTTAGGCAGTTTTGTTACGTCTGTAATGACGACGCCCTCTTTGAAAAGAAATGCGGTACCCAAATCACATCCAATTCCAGGATTGACTATAGCATTATACCCCTGTATGAAGTCAAGTTTGATGTTTGTTACTTCTTGTAAAAACAAAATGTCCACATCAGCTGCATACAGGAAATCTTTTAAATTTTGTAAATTAAATGGGCTACAAATTTTATTGATGTTCAGCGTAGCGATCTTATAGGCCTGCAACGGAACTAGGTTAGCCAAGACGGGAGTGTAATTAGGAAAAACTCTGGCAACATATCATTTCGAAAAAACATTAAGAAATCTCACCCGAGAGACATGTGGACACAAGTCAGTAAAACCGTTCAGACTAGAAATATTCATGACTTGGGAAGGGATCAGTCGGCTTCTCCGTGTCTGGGACAGTATCCGTCGCGGCGATAACATTCAAGACGACGTCATCTCGTGGTGTGGCCATCGTGGTGACTGTAACGGTTCCTGTGGTGTCCATAATTGCGTCCTCCTTTGTAGTGTCATCGACATCGTCTGCCCACGGATTCGACAGCCCTGTCATCGGTTGGTCATTAAGTGGTGCACTATATTCAGGTGTTTGCTGGTGATTTTTATCTTCGGTTCGGGTAATTGCTACGTCATCGGAGGGCAAACTGGCAGAACCTGAGGTACTATCCAAGGACACAGGGTCTTCGTTAGATGACTGCTGATTGCACTGCAAGTTCTCAGATGCAGATTGACGTATTTTGCCCCCTATTTACTTCGCCTGTTCACGCAGTTGTGGTGCAGTCTGCTCTGCACCTTGACGCGCGATCCTCCGTTTTTTAGATTTCTTGGGAGATGCGTCTCGTGGTGGACTTTGGACGGTACCTGAAGAAGCCTCAGGTTGCAAAGTAGCACTACCCGAAATGACTGACGCCAGGTCTGATTTCATTGCACTTGACGGGCTGTGGTCAGTGCCTAAGGCAGCTGCAGGATTCGGAGGAGCACCAGTAGAAACGGCTGGTTGCGAGTCCGTTTTCTGTGCACCTGATACGCTTTTGATACCTCCTAAAGAAGCTCCAGGATGCAGAGGAGCACTACCCGAAGCGACTGAGGTCGCGTCCGTATCCATTGCCGCATTGGGCGATTCCACGGCGACAAGGGCAGGAGCAGATATGTCTTCGCAGGAGGGTTGAGTGTCTACAGATGCTACACCTGAGTCGGTCGGTTGGTCGGTCGCTTGTGGGTCGGTATTCGTAGTAACTTCGGGGGGCGCAGTGGCACTTGCAAAACCGCGCGCTACGGCGACATATGTCACGGGCAGCGTTGACATAGCAGGGGGCCTGACGGCATCGACGGCAGGCAGTTGCGCCATTCGCCTTTGAACACATTCTGCACGAACGTGGCCTGGTAAATTGCAGACAGCACACGTTTTCGGTTGGTCATCATACATCACAACAGCTCTATATCCGCAGACGTTTATAAACGACGGAATGTGCTTCTGCAATTCGACTTTTAATTGGCGCACACCATTCAAAACAGGGAATTTGTGTGCAGCAGACCACCGTTCGGCAATATTAATCATAACTTTCCCGTATGGAGCAATAACAGCATTTATCTGGTCACTTGTAATTTCAAAGGGAAGTTCAAAGACTCGCACGGTCCGAATACCTAGACCAGCATCGGCAACGGTAACCTCCCCAACATTTCCGTCAGCATGTTTAAATTTCAGAATGCCACCACAAGATCGAACTATCCTTTCACACAATTCTGGACTGGCAAGTTTCACGAAAACCACACAGTTCATAATCTAGAAATGTATGCCGATAATAACATCAAGTCCTATTTTAATATCATCCTCTAACCACTGTTCAACATCAAATGACCTCGGTCGGACAAAGTTGCGATCAAACGTGACTTTCAAAGTATCTTTTCGTTGCGGTTGCGACATCTCTTAATTCTTTTTCATGTCTACACAAATACTATAGACAGCGACGCGTTGCAGCAAGAGCAGAGACTTACCACGCGGAGCTAACGCAGCACAGCACACAGCACGGCACTTCCGATCTCCAGCGCAGCCGCTGGCTGTCCACGCCAACTGAGCTACGGCTGCACACACGACCAAGCCTGCCTATTCTCCACTCTTTGCGACTCTGATGTGCACGGACACGATGGTTGGTTGGTTTGTAGCGGCGAAGGTACCAGAGTACAAAGGCGCGGACACGTTCACATACAGAAGAGTTCCAAGTAGTTTCGATGCTGTGGTATTACGAATGCAAATTCCGTCTGTTTTTAACGTCTTAAATTGAAAGGGCGGTCACAAATTGGGCCGTTTCACTCCTTGTCGACAATCACACAGCACCTGAGATAACAAGCACATCTAGAGCCCCATTGTGCACTCCATTGTTCATGCCAACTCAGTGCATCGCTCTTTGCTACTGTGTACCACTCTTGTCGTCCAACTGCAAAACGCTGGACGACAACAAGTTTCCGCGTCTCCATTGCACTGATCATACCCCGAAACGCTCCCCAAACTTGGCAATCATCCATGCAGCCGACTTTTCCGACTTTACACGACGCTCACGCTAGTGACAGCCTTATGTATAGTTCGACGTCGCGCCAATGGGAATGAGCACATTTCGCCTATGGCTTAGGCCACTCTCCTAGTGTGGCTGCTCTGTGTCTGCAGGCAGCGAGGGGGTTCAAGCTTCCTGTGTTCGCACCTATATCACCTGTGCTTGCTTGTCAGAGACAGACTATCCCAAAACATACAACTCACTCCATGAATTGATTGCTACGGCATCTGTTATCAGCAGTCACAACCAGCAACACCAGTAGCAGCCGACTGCACGCAAAGAATGGGAATGTGCAGTGGGATTTACGTGAACTCGGCAAAAGGCATATCTTTCCGACGTAGGCTTGAGAATATTATGGGAACACTTGTACTGTTTCAAAATTAAGTGTAGGTGTGGGAGGAGGGTGCTTCCTGCGCACGAATAAAAGCACGCTTGCCAATTGTGGATGCTAATCGTTCGCTTGTATCTGCCTAGACACCTCTGCTAGTTGTGAATTATTCCACTTGCATGGCAATCTACCATCTGAGCTACGCCCACATCCCGATGACTAATAGTACTACATACAGCCATATCAACGTCACAGACCCTTGCACTCCCATTATTCCGCAGACAAATCTTACTCTCTATGTATCAGTGAGGGTGTCTTTCAGGTTTCGTGCATTCTGTATCGAATCGTAGTTGGCCACAATGAAAGTGGCACGCATAACGTCGAAAATAGAGTTCGGACATCGCTCTGAGTATGACGCACGTGTTGCCCACTCTCTAGACTTCAATGACGTTAAGCCTCAATACCTTAGACAGATCTGCACTCGATGACACCTCGATAACAGACGGTCCCCACACTTACATCTTGCTCTCCTTATGTCAGTACACATCATATCAGTCTGTGACGCTGGTTTTGCAACTTCTTGCGTGCCTTTAGGTTCGCCGCGACCAACACTTACCATGAACTGACCACAAAACATGGAAGCGCCGGGGCTTGAACCCGAGATCTTTCACACACTAAGCGAACGATCTGCCAACTGAGCTACGGCTGCACACACGACCAAGCCTCCCTATTCTCCTTTCTTTGGACTCTGATGTGCACGGACACGATGGTTGGTTGGTTTGTAGCGGCGAAGGTACCAGAGTACAAAGGCGCGGACACGTTCATATACACAAGAGTTCCAAGTAGTTTCGATGCTCTGGTATTACGAATGCAAATTCCGTCTGTTTTTAACGTCTTAAATTGAAAGGGCGGTCACAAATTGGTCCGTTTCACTCCTTGTCGACAATCACACAGCACCTGAGATAACAAGCACATCTCGAGCCCCATTGTGCACTCCATTGTTCATGCCAACTCAGTGCCTCGCTCTTTACTACTGTGTACCACTCTTGTCGTCCAACTGCAAAACACTGGGCCACAACAAGTTTCCGCGTCTCCATTGCACTGAACATACTCCGAAACGCTCCCCAAACTTGGCAATCACCCATGCAGCCGATTTTTCCGACTCTACACGACGCTCACGCTAGTGACAGCCTTATTTATAGTTCGACGTCGCGCCAAAGCGAATGAGCACATTTCGCCTACGGCTTAGGCCGCTCTCCTAGTGTGGCTGCTCTGTGTCTGCAGGCAGCAAGGGACTGCAAGCTTCCTGTGTTCGCACCTATATCACCTGTGCTTGCTTGTCAGAGACAGACTATCCCAAAACATACAACTCACTCCATGAATTGATTGCTACGGCATCTGTTATCAGCAGTCACAACCAGCAACACCAGTAGCAGCCGACTGCACGCAAAGAAAGGGAATGTGCAGTGGGATTTACGTGAACTCGGCAAAAGGCATATCTTTCCGACGTAGGCTTGCGAATATTTTGGGAACACTTGTACTGTTTCAAAATTAAGTGTAGGTGTGGGAGGAGGGTGCTTCCTGCGCACGAATAAAAGCACGCTTGCCAATTGTGGATGCTAATCGTTCGCTTGTATCTGCCTAGACACCTCAGCTAGTTGTGAATTATTCCACTTGCATGGCAAGGTGCGCATGTAGGTGTGTAAAAATTCTGGAGGCGCTGGGTATCGATCCCAGTACCTATCGCACGCCAACCGAGCGCTCTACCATCTGAGCTACGCCCACCCCCTGCTGACTAAGAGTGCTACATACAGCCATATCAGCGTCACAGACCCTTGCACTCCCATTATTCCGCAGACAAATCCTACTCTCTATGTATCAGTGAGGGCGTCTTTCAGGTTTCGTGCATTCTGTATCGAATCGTAGTTGGCCACAATGAAAGTGGCACGCATAACGTCGAAAACAGAGTTCGGAAATCGCTCTGAGTATGACGCACGTGTTGCCCACTCTCTAGATTTCAATGACCTTAAGCCTTAATACCTTAGACAGATCTGCACTCGATGACACCTCGATAACAGCCGGTCCCCACACTTACATCTTGCTCTCCTCAAGTCAGTACACATCATATCAGTCTGTGACGCTGGTTTTGCAACTTCTTGCGTGCCTTTAGGTTCGCCGCGACCAACACTTACCATGCACTAAACACAAAACATGGAGGCGCCGGGGCTTGAACCCGAGATCTTTCACACACTAAGCCAACGATCTGCCTACTGAGCTAAGGCTGCACACACGACCAAGCCTGCCTATTCTACATTCTTTGGACTCTAATGTGCACGGACACGATGGTTGGTTGGTTTGTAGCGGCGAAGGAACCAGAGTACAAAGGCGCGGACACGTTCATATACACAAGAGTTCCAAGTAGTTTCGATGCTCTGGTATTACGAATGCAAATTCCGTCTGGTTTTAACGTCTTAAATTGAAAGGGCGGTCACAAATTGGTCCGTTTCACTCCTTGTCGACAATCTCACAGCACCTGAGATAACAAGCACATCTCGAGCCCCACTGTGCACTCCATTGTTCATGCCAACTCAGTGCCTCGCTCTTTGCTGCTGAGTGCCTCGCTCTTTGCTACTGTGTACCACTCTTGTCGTCCATCCGATGCACATCTAGAGGCATTCTGTAATCTGCAGACCTTCAAAGTGTTGATGAAACACAGAAATTGCATCGGGATTGAATACAACAGTCACCATGCGCACTCTCCTCCATTGGAGTAATGTCTCAAACAGTCTACGCTTTGATCGATCCCTGGAAGAACAGTAGTAGTTTCAGATGCACATCTGGAGGCAATTTATAAACTGTGGGCTATCAGAGTGTTGATGAAACACAGAAATTGCATCGGGATTGAATACAACAGTCACCATGCGCACATTCATCCATGGGAGTAATGTCTCAAACAGTCTACGCTTTGATCGTTCCCTGAAGACCAGTAGTAGTTTCAGGTTCACATCTGGAGGCATCCTGTAATCAGTGGACTTACAGAGTGTTGATGAAACACAGAAATTGCATCGGGATTGAATACAACAGTCACCATGCACACTTTCATCCATGAGAGTAATGTCTCAAACAGTCTACGCTTTGATCGTTCCCTGGAAAACCAGTAGTAGTTTCCCATGCACATCTCTAGGCATTGTGTAATCTGTGGACTATCCGATTGTTAATGTAACACAGAAATTGCATCGGGATTGAATACAACAGTCACCATGCGCACTTTCCTCCATGGGAGTAATGTCTCAAACAGTCTACGCTTTGATCGTTCCCTGGAAAACCAGTAGTAGTTTCCAAAGCATATCTGGAGGCATTCTGTAATCTGTGGACTATCAGAGTGTTGATGTAACACGGAAATTGGATCGGGATTGAATTCAACGGTCACCATGCGCACTTTCCTCCATGGGAGTAATGTCTCAAACAGTCTACGCTTTGATCGTTCACTGGAAGACCAGTAGTGGTTTCCGAGGCACATCTGGAGGCATTCTGTAATCAGTGGACTATCAGAGTGTAGATGAAACACAGAAATTGCATCGGGATTGAATACAACAGTCACCATGTGCATTTTCATCCATGGGAGTAATGTCTCAAACAGTCTACGCTTTGATTCGTCCCTGGAAAACCAGTAGTAGTTTCCGATGCACATCTGGAGGCATTCTGTAATCTGTGGACTATCAGAGTGTTGTTGAAACACAGATATTACATCGGAATTGAATACAACAATCACCATGCGCACTTTCCTCCATGGGAGTAATGTCTCAAACTGTCATCGCTTTGATCGTTCCCTGAAGACCAGTAGTAGTTTCAGGTTCACATCTGGAGGCATTCTGTAATCAGTGGACTTACAGAGTGTTGATGAAACACAGAAATTGTATCTGGATTGAATACAACATTCACCATGCGCACTTTCATCCATGGGAGTAATGTCTCAAACAGCCTACGATTTGATCGTTCCCTAGAAAACCCGTAGTAGTTTCCGATGCACATCTCTAGGCATTGTGTAATCTGTGGACTATCAGATTGTTAATGTAACACAGAAATTGCATCGGGATTGAATACAACAGTCACCATGCGCACTTTCCTCCATGGGAGTAATGTCTCAAACAGTCTACGCTTTGATCGTTCCCTGGAAAACCAGTAGTAGTTTCCAAAGCACATCTGGAGGCATTCTGTAATCTGTGGACTATCAGAGTGTTGATGTAACACGGAAATTGGATCGGGATTGAATTCAACAGCCACCATACGCAATTTCCTCCATGGGAGTAATGTCTCAAACAGTCTACGCTTTAATCGTTCACTGGAAGACCAGTAGTAGTTTCCGAGGCACATCTGGAGGCATTCTGTAATCAGTGGACTATCAGAGTGTAGATGAAACACAGAAATTGCATCGGGATTGAATACAACAGTCACCATGTGCATTTCCATCCATGGGAGTAATGTCTCAAACAGTCTACGCTTTGATTCGTCCCTGGAAAACCAGTAGTAGTTTCCGATGCACATCTGGAGGCATTCTGTAATCTGTGAAGTATCAGAGTGTTGTTGAAACACAGAATTTGCATCGGGATTGATTACAACAGTCACCATTCGCTTTATCCTCCATGGGAGTAATGTCTCAAACAGTCAACGCTTTGACCATTCCCTGAAAGACCAGTAGTAGATTCCGATGCACATCTGGAGGCATTCTGTAATCTGTGGACTATCAGAGTGTTGATGTAACACAGAAATTGCATAGGGATTGAATACAACAGTCACCATGCGCACTTTCCTCCATGGGAGTAATGTCTCAAAGAGTCTACGCTTTTTTCGTTCCCTGGAAGACCAGTAGTAGAGTCCGATGCACATCTGGAGGCATTCTGTAATCTGTGGACTATCAGAGTGTTGTTGAAACACAGATATTGCATCGGGATTGAATACAACAGTCACCATTCGCACTTTCCTGAATGGGAATAATGTCGCAAACTGTCATCGCTTTGATCGTTCCCTGAAGACCAGTAGTAGTTTCCTAGGCAGATCTGGAGGCATTCTGTAATCAGTGGACTATCAGAGTGTTGATGAAACACAGAAATTGCATCGGGATTGATTACAACAGTCACCATGCACACTTTCCTCCATTGGAGTAATGTCTCAAACTGTCTACGCTTTGACCGTTCCCTGGAAGACCAGTAGTAGAGTCCGATGCACATCTGGTGGCATTCTGTAATCTGTGGACTATCAGAGTGTTGTTGAAACACAGATATTGCATCGGGATTGAATACAACAGTCACCATTCGCACTTTCCTGAATGGGAATAATGTCGCAAACTGTCATCGCTTTGATCGTTCCCTGAAGACCAGTAGTAGTTTCCTAGGCAGATCTGGAGGCATTATGTAATCTGCGGACTATCAGAGTGTTGATGTAACACAGAAATTGCATCGGGATTGAATACAACAGTCACCATGCGCACTTTCCTCCATGGGAGTATTGTCTCAAACAGTCTACACTTTGATCGTTCCCTGGAAGACCAGTAGTAGTTTCTGATGCACATCTGGTGGCAATCTGGAAACTGTGGGCTATCAGAGTGTTGATGAAACACAGAAATTGCATCGGGATTGAATACAACAGTCACCATGCGCACTTTCATCCATGGGAGTAATGTCTCAAACAGTCCACGCTTTGATCGTTCCCTGGAAAACCAGTAGTAGTTACCGATGCACATCTGGATGCATTCTGTAATCAGTGGACTATCAGAGTGTTGATGAAACACAGAAATTGCATCGGGATTCAATACAACAGTCACCATGCGCACTTTCATCCATGGGTGTAACGTCTCAAACAGTCTACGCTTTGATCGTTCCCTAAAAACCAGTAGTAGTTTCCGATGCACATCTGGAGGCATTCTGTAATCTGTGAACTATCAGAGTGTTGTTGATACACAGAAATTGCATCGGGATTGATTACAACAGTCACCAGGCGCACTTTCCTCCATGGGAATAATGTCTCAAACTGTCATCGCTTTGATCGTTCCTTGAAGACCAGTAGTAGTTTCCGAGGCACATCTGGAGGCATTCTGTATTCAGTGGACAATCAGAGTGTTGATGAAATACAGAAATTGCATCGGGATTGAATACAACAGTCACCATGCTCACTTTCATTTATGGGAGTAATGTCTCAAACCGTCTACGCTTTGATCGTTCCCTGGAAGACCAGTAGTAGTTTCCGAGGCACATCTGGAGGCATTCTGTAATCAGTGGACTATCAGAGTGTTGATGTAACTCAAAAATTGCATCGGGATTGAATACAACAGTCACCATGCGCACTTTCCTCCATTGGAGTAATTCTCAAACATTCTACGTTTTGATCGTTCCCGGGAAGACCAGTAGTAGCTTCCGATGCACATCTGGAGGCATTCTGTAATCTGTGGACTATCAGAGTGTTGATGAAACACAGAAATTGCATCGGGATTGAATTCAACAGTCACCATGCGCACTTTCCTCCATGGGAGTAATGACTCAAACAGTCTACGCTTTGATCGTTCCCTGGAAGACCAGCAGTAGTTTCCGATGCACATCTGGAGGCATTATGTAATCTGCGGACTATCAGAGTGTTGATGTAACACAGAAATTGCATCCGGATTGAATACAAAAGTCACCATGCGCACTTTCCTCCATGGGAGTAATGTCTCAAACAGCCTACGCTTTGATCGTTCCATGGAAAACCAGTAGTAGTTTCCGATGCACATCTGGAGGCACTCTGTAATCTGTGGACTATCAGAGTGTTGATGTAACACAGAAATCCCATCGGGATTGAGTACAACAGTCACCATGCGCACTTTCCTCCATGGGAGTAATGTCTGAAACAGTCTACGCTTTGATCGTTCACTGGAAGACCATTAGCAGCTTCGAAGGCAAATCTTTTGGCATTCTGTAATCAGTGGACTATCAGAGTGTTGATGAAACACAGAAATTGCATCGGGATTGATTACAACAGTCACCATTCGCACTTTCCTCCATGGGAGTAATGTCTCAAACAGTCTACGATTTGACCGTTCCCTGGAAGACCAGTAGTAGATTCCGTTTCACATCTGGTGGCATTCTGTAATCTGTGGACTATCAGAGTGTTGATGTAACACAGAAATTGCATCGGGATTGATTACAACAGTAACCATGCGCACTTTCCTCCATGGGAGTAATGTCTCAAAGTGTCTACGCTTTTTTCGTTCCCTGGAATACAAGTAGTAGAGTCCGATGCACATCTGGAGGCATTCTGAAATCTGTGGACTATGAGAGTGTGGTTCTAACACAGATATTGCATCGGGATTGAATACAACAGTCACCATGCGCACTTTCCTCCATGGGAATAATGTCTCAAACTGTCATCGCTTTGATCGTTCCCTGAAGATCAGTAGTAGTTTCCGAGGCACTTCTGGAGGCATTCTGTAACCAGTGGACTATCAGAGTGTTGATGAAATACAGAAATTGCATCGGGATTGAATACAACAGTCACCATACGCACTTTCCTCCAAGGGAGTAATGTAAGAAACAGTCTACGCTTTGATCGTTCACTGGAAGACCATTAGCAGCTTCCGAGGCACATCTTTTGGCATTCTGTAATCTGTGGACTATCAGAGTGTTGATGAAACACAGAAATTGCATCGGGATTGAATTCACCAGTCACCATGCGCACTTTCCTCCATGGGAGTAATCTCTCAAACAGTCTACGTTTTGATCGTTCCCGGGAAGACCAGTAGTAGCTTCCGATGCACATCTGGAAGCATTCTGAAATCTGTGGACTATGAGAGTGTGGTTCAAACACAGATATTGCATCGGGATTGAATACAACAGTCACCATGCGCACTTTTCTCCATGGGAGTAATTCTCAAACAGTCTACGTTTTGATCGTTCCCGGGAAGACCAGTAGTAGCTTCCGATGCACATCTGGAGGCATTCTGTAATCTGTGGACTATCAGAGTGTTGATGAAACACAGAAATTGCATCGGGATTGAATTCAACAGTCACCATGCGCACTTTACTCCATGGGAGTAATCTCTCGAAAAGTCTACGATTTGACCGTTCCCTGGAAGAACAGTAGTAGATTCCGTTGCTCATCTGGAGGCATTGTGTAATCTGTGGACTATCAGAGTGTTGATGTAACACAGAAATTGCATCGGGATTGAATACAACAGTCACCATGCGCACTTTCCTCCATGGGAATAATGTCCCAAACAGTCTACGCTTTAATCGTTCCCTGAAGACCAGTAGTAGTTTGCGAGGCAGATCTGGAGGCATTCTGTATTCAGTGGACTATCAGAGTGTTGATGAAACACAGAAATTGCATCGGGATTGAATACAACAGTCACCATGCACACTTTCGTTCATGGGAGTAATGTCTCAATCAGTCTACGCTTTGATCGTTCCCTGGAAGACCAGTAGTAGTTTCCGATGCACATCTGGAGGCGTTCTGTAATCTGTGGACTAACAGAGTGTTGATGAAACACAGAAATTTCATCGGGATTGAATACAACAGTCACCATGCGCACTTTCCTCCATGGGAGTAATGTCTCAAACAGTCTACGCTTTGATAGTTCCCTGGAAGACCAGTAGTAGTTTCCGTTGCACATCTGGAGGCATTCTGTATTCTGTGGACCTTCAAAATATTAACGTAACTCAGAAATTGCATCGGGATTGAATACAACTGTCACCATGTGCACTTTCCTCCATGGGAGTAATTCTCAAACAGTCTACGTTTTGATCGTTCCTGGGAAGACCAGTAGTAGCTTCCGATGCACATCTGGAGGCATTCTGTAATCTGTGGACTATCAGAGTGTAGATGAAACACAGAAATTGCATGGGGATTGAATTCAACAGTCACAATGCGCACTTTCCTCCATGGGAGTAATCTCTCAAACAGTCTACGCTTTGATCGTTCCCTGGAAGACCAGTAGTAGTTTCCGATGCATATCTGGAGGTTCTGTAATCTGTGGACTATCAGAGTGTTGTTGTAACACAGAAATTGCATCGGGATTGAATACATCAGTCACCATGCGCACTTTCTTCCATGGGAGTAATGTCTCAAAGAGTCTACGCTTTTTTCGTTCCCTGGAAGACCAGTAGTAGATTCCGATGCACATCTGGAGACCTTCTGTAATCTGTGGACTGTCAGAGTGTTTGTTGAAACACAGAAATTGCATTGGTATCGGATACAACAGTCACCGTTCGCCCTTTCCTCCATGGGAGTAATGTCTCTAACAGTCTACGCTTTGATCGTTTCCTGAAAGACCAGTAGTAGCTTCCGATGCACATCTGGAGGAATTCTGTAATCTGTGGACTATCAGAGTGTTGATGAAACACAGAAATTGCATCGGGATTGAATTCCACAGTCACCATGCGCACTTTCCTCCATGGGAGTAATCTCTCAAACAGTCTACGCTTTGATCGTTCCGTGCAAGACCAGTAGTAGATTCCGATGCACATCTGGAGGCATTCTGTAATCTGTGGACCATCAGAGTGTTGTTGAAACACAGAAATTGCATAGAGATTCAATACAACAGTTACCACGCGCACTTTCCTCCATGGGAGTTATGTCTCAAACAGTCTACGCTTTGATCGTTAACTGGAAGACCAGTAGTAGTTTCCGTTGCGCATTGGAGACATTCTGTAATCTGTGGATCTTCAAAGTGTTGATGAAACACAGAAATTGCCTCGGGATTGAATACAACAGTCACCATGCGCACTTTCCTCCATGGGAGTAATGTCTCAACTAGTCTACGCTTTGTTAGTCCCCTGGGAGACCAGTAGTAGTATCCCATGCACATCAGGAGGCATTTTGTAATCTGTGGACTATCAGAGTGTCGTTGAAACACAGAAATTGCATCGGGATTGAATACAACAGTTACCATGCGCACTTTCCTCCATGGGAGTAATGTCTCAAGTAGTCTACGCTTTGATCGTTCCCTGAAGACCAGTAGTAGTTTCCGATGCACATCTAGAGGACTTCTGCAATCAGTGGACTATCTGAGTGTTGATGAAACACAGCAATTGCATCGTTATTAAATATAACAGTCACCAAGCGCACTTCCCTCCATGGCAGTAAAGTCTCAAACAGTCTACGCTTTGATCGTTCCCTGGAAGACCAGTAGTAGTTTCCGATGCACATCTGGAGGCATTCTGTAATCTGTTTACTATCAGAGTGTTGTTGAAACACAGATATTACATCGGGATTGAATACAACAATCACCATGCGCACTTTCCTCCATGGGAGTAATGTCTCAAACTGTCATCGCTTTGATCGTTCTCTGAAGACCAGTAGTAGTTTCAGGTTCACATCTGGAGGCATTCTGTAATCAGTGGACTTACAGAGTGTTGATGAAACACAGAAATTGCATCGGGATAGAATACAACAGTCACCATGCGCACTTTCATCCATGGGAGTTATGTCTCAAACAGTCTACGCTTTGATCGTTCCCAGGAAAACCAGTAGTAGTTTCCGATGCACATCTCTAGGCATTGTGTAATCTGTGGACTATCAGAGTGTTAATGTAACACAGAAATTGCATCGGGATTGAATACAACAGTCACCATGCGCACTTTCCTCCATGGGAGTAATGTCTCAAACAGTCTACGCTTTGATCGTTCCCTGGAAAACCAGTAGTAGTTTCCAAAGCACATCTGGAGGCATTCTGTAATCTGTGGACTATCATTGTGTTGATGTAACACGGAAATTGGATCGGGATTGAATTCAACAGTCACCATGCGCACTTTCCTCCATGGTAGTAATGTCTCAAACAGTCTACGCTTTGATCGTTCACTGGAAGACCAGTAGTAGTGTCCGAGACACATCTGGAGGCATTCTGTAATCAGTCGACTATCAGAGTGAAGATGAAAAACAGATATTGCATCGGGATTGAATACAACAGTCACCATGTGCATTTTCATCCATGGGAGTAATGTCTCAAACAGTTTACGCTTTGATTCGTCCCTGGAAAACCAGTAGTAGTTTCCGATGCACATCTGGAGGCATTCTGTAATCTGTGAACTATCAGAGTGTTGTTGAAACACAGAAATTGCATCGGGATTGATTACAACAGTCACCATTCGCACTATCCTCCATGGGAGTAATGTCTCAAACAGTCAACGCTTTGACCATTCCCAGGAAGACCAGTAGTAGATTCCGATGCACATCTGGAGGCATTCTGTAATCTGTGGACTATCAGAGTGTTGATGTAACACAGAAATTGCTTCGGGATTGAATACAACAGTCACCATGCGCACTTTCCTCCATGGGAGTAATGTCTCAAAGAGTATACCCTTTTTCGTTCCCTGGAAGACCAGTAGTAGAGTCCGATGCACATCTGGAGGCATTCTGTTATCTGTGGACTATCAGAGTGTTGTTGAAACACAGATATTCCATCGGGATTGAATACAACAGTCACCATGCGCACTTTCCTCCATGGGAATAAGGTCGCAAACTGTCATCGCTTTGATCGTTCCCTGAAGACCAGTAAGAGTTTCCGAGGCAGATCTGGAGGCATTCTGTAAACAGTGGACTATCAGAGTGTTGATGAAACACAGAAATTGCATCGGGATTGATTACAACAGTCACCATGCACACTTACCTCCATGGGAGTAATGTCTCAAACAGTCTACGCTTTGACCGTTCCCCGGAAGACCAGTAGTAGATTCCGATGCACATCTGGAGGCATTCTGTAATCTGTGGACTATCAGAGTGTTGTTGAAACACAGAAATTGCATTGGTATTGGATACAACAGTAACCATTCGCACTTTCCTCAATGGGAGTAATGTCTCAAACTGTCACCGCTTTGATCGTTCCCTGGAAGACCAGTAGTAGTTTCAGATGCACATCTGGTGGCATTCTGTAATCAGTGGACTATCAGAGTGTTGATGAAACACAGAAATTGCATCGGGATTGAATACAACAGTCACCATGAACACATTCTTCCATGGGAGTAATGTCTCAAACAGTCTACGCTTTGGTCGTTTACTGGAAGACCAGTAGTAATTTCCGACGCACATCTGGAGGCATTCTGTAATCTGTGGACTATCAGAGTGTTGATGAAACAAAGAAATTGCATCGGGATTGAATACAACAGTCACAATGCACACATTATTCCATGGGAGTAATGTCTCAAACAGTCTACGCTTTGATCGTTCCCTGGAAGACCAGTAGTAGTTTCCGATGCACATCTGGAGGCATTTTGTAATCTGTGGACTATCAGAGTGTCGTTGAAACACAGAAATTGCATCGGGATTGAATACAACAGTTACCATGCGCACTTTCCTCCATGGGAGTAATGTCTCAAGTAGTCTACGCTTTGATCGTTCCCTGAAGACCAGTAGTAGTTTCCGATGCACATCTAGAGGACTTCTGCAATCAGTGGACTATCTGAGTGTTGATGAAACACAGCAATTGCATCGGGATTAAATATAACAGTCACCAAGCGCTCTTCCCTCCATGGGAGTAATGTCTCAAACAGTCTACGCTTTGATCGTTCCCTGGAAGACCTGTAGTAGTTTCCGATGCACATCTGGAGGCATCCTGTAATCTGTGAACTATCAGAGTGTTATATCGGGATTGATTACAACAGTCACCATGCGCACTTTCTTCCATGGGAGTAATGTCTCAAACAGAGTACGCTTTGACCGTTCCCTGGAAGACCAGTTGTAGATTCCGATGCACATCTGGAGGCATTCTGTAACCTGTGGACTATCAGAGTGTTGATGTAACACAGAAATTGCATCGGGATTGAATACAACAGTCACCATGCGCACATGCATCCATGGGAGTAACGTCTCAAACAGTCTACGCTTTGATCGTTCCCTGGAAAACCAGTAGTAGTTTCCGATGCACATCTGGAGGCTTTCTGTAATCTGTGGACTATCAGAGCGTTGTTGAAACACAGATATTACATCGGAAGTGAATACAACAATCACCATGCGCACATTCCTCCATGGGAGTAATGTCTCAAACTGTCATCGCTTTGATCGTTCCCTGAAGACCAGTAGAATTTTCAGGTTCACATCTGGAGGCATTCTGTAATCAGTGGACTTACAGCGTGTTGATGAAACACAGAAATTGCATCGGGATTGAATACAACAGTCACCATGCGCACTTTCATCCATGGGAGTAAAGTCTCAAACAGTCTACGATTTGATCGTTCCCTAGAAAACCAGTAGTAGTTTCCGATGCACATCTCTAGGCATTGTGTAATCTGTGGACTATCAGAGTGTGAATGTAACACAGAAATTGTATCGGGATTGAATACAACAGTCACCATGCGCACTTTCCTCCATGGGAGTAATGTCTCAAACAGTCTACGCTTTGATCGTTCCCTGGAAAACCAGTAGTAGTTTCCAAATCACAGCTGGGGGCATTCTGTAATCTGTGGACTATCAGAGTGTTGATGTAACACGGAAATTGGATCGGGATTGAATTCAACAGTCACCATGCGCACTTTCCTCCATGGGAGTATGTCTCAAACAGTCTACGCTTTGATCGTTCACTGGAAGACCAGTAGTAGTTTCCGAGGCACATCTGGAGGCATTCTGTAATCAGTGGACTATCAGAGTGTAGATGAAACACAGAAATTGCATCGGGATTGAATACAACAGTCACCATGTGCATTTTCATCCATGGGAGTAATGTCTCAAACAGTCTACGCTTTGATTCGTCCCTGGAAGACCAGTAGTAGTTTCCGAGGCACATCTGGAGGCATTCTGTAATCTGTGGACTATCAGAGTGTTGTTGAAACACATATATTACATCGGAAGTGAATACTACAATCACCGTGCGCACTTTCCTCCATGGGAGTAATGTCTCAAACTGTCATCGCTTTGATCGTTCCCTGAAGACCAGTAGTAGTTTCAGGTTCACATCTGGAGGCATTCTGTAATCAGTGGACTATCAGAGTGTTGATGAAACACAGAAATTGCATCGGGATTGAATACAACAGTCACCATGCGCACTTTCATCCATGGGAGTAATGTCTCAAACAGTCTACGATTTGATCGTTCCCTAGAAATCCAGTAGTAGTTTCCGATGCACATCTCTAGGCATTGTGTAATCTGTGGACTATCAGAGTGTTAATGTAACACAGAAATTGCATCGGGATTGAATACAACAGTCACCATGCGCACTTTCCTCCATGGGAGTATTGTCTCAAACAGTCTACGCTTTGATCGTTCCCTGGAAGACCAGTAGTAGTTTCAGATGCACATCTGGAGGCAATTTATAAACTGTGGGCTATCAGAGTGTTGATGAAACACAGAAATTGCATCGGGATTGAATACAACAGTCACCATGCGCACATGCATCCATGGGAGTAACGTCTCAAACAGTCTACGCTTTGATCGTTCCCTGGAAAACCAGTAGTAGTTTCCGATGCACATCTGGAGGCATTCTGTAATCTGTGGACTATCAGAGTGTTGTTGAAACACAGATATTACATCGGAAGTGAATACAACAATCACCATGCGCACTTTCCTCCATGTGAGTTATGTCTCAAACTGTCATCGCTTTGATCGTTCCCTGAAGACCAGTAGTAGTTTCAGGTTCACATCTGGAGGCATTCTGTAATCAGTGGACTTACAGAGTGTTGATGAAACACAGAAATTGCATCGGGATTGAATACAACAGTCACAATGCGCACTTTCATCCATGGGAGTAATGTCTCAAACAGTCTACGATTTGATCGTTCCCTAGAAAACCAGTAGTAGTTTCCGATGCACATCTCTAGGCATTGTGTAATCTGTGGACTATCAGAGTGTTAATGTAACACAGAAATTGCATCGGGATTGAATACAACAGTCACCATGCGCACTTTCCTCCATGGGAGTAATGTCTCAAACAGTCTACGCTTTGATCGTTCCCGGGAAAACCAGTAGTAGTTTCCAAAGCACAACTGGAGGCATTCTGTAATCTGTGGACTATCAGAGTGTTGATGTAACACGGAAATTGGATCGGGATTGAATTCAACAGTCACCATGCGCACTTTCCTCCATGGGAGTAATGTCTCAAACAGAATACGCTTTGATCGTTCACTGGAAGACCAGTAGTAGTTTCCGACGCACATCTGGAGGCATTCTGTAATCAGTGGACTATCAGAGTGTAGATGAAACACAGAAATTGCATCGGTATTGAATACACCAGTCACCATGTGCATTTTCATCCATGGGAGTAATGTCTGAAACAGTCTACGCTTTGATTCGTCCCTGGAAGACCAGTAGTAGATTCCGATGCACATCTGGAGGCATTCTGTAATCTGTGGACTATCAGAGTGTTGATGTAACACAGAAATTGCATCGGGATTGAATACAACAGTCACCATGCGCACTTTCCTCCATGGGAGTAATGTCTCAAAGAGTCTACGCTTTTTTCGTTCCCTGGAAGACCAGTAGTAGAGTGCGATGCACATCTGGAGGCATTCTGTAATCTGTGGACTATCAGAGTGCTGTTGAAACACAGAAATTGCATTGGTATTGGATACAACAGTTACCATACGCACTTTCCTCCATGGGAGTATTGTCTCAAACAGTCTACGCTTTGATCGTTCCCTGGAAGACCAGTAGTAGTTTCAGATGCACATCTGGAGGCAATTTATAAACTGTGGGCTATCAGAGTGTTAATGAAACACAGAAATTGCATCGGGATTGAATACAACAGTCACCATGCGCACATGCATCCATGGGAGTAACGTGTCAAACAGTCTACGCTTTGATCGTTCCCTGGAAAACTAGTAGTAGTTTCCGATGCACATCTGGAGGCATTCTGTAATCTGTGGACTATCAGAGTGTTGTTGAAACACAGATATTACATCGGAAGTGAATACAACAATCACCATGCGCACTTTCCTCCATGGGAGTAATGTCTCAAACTGTCATCGCTTTCATCGTTCCCTGAAGACCAGTAGTAGTTTCAGGTTCACATCTGGAGGCATTCTGTAATCAGTGGACTTACAGAGTGTTGATGAAACACAGAAATTGCATCGGGATTGAATACAACAGTCACCATGCGCACTTTCATCCATGGGAGTAATGTCTCAAACAGTCTACGATTTGATCGTTCCCTAGAAAACCAGTAGTAGTTTCCGATGCACATCTCTAGGCATTGTGTAATCTGTGGACTATCAGAGTGTTAATGTAACACAGAAATTGCATCGGGATTGAATACAACAGTCACCATGCGCACTTTCCTCCATGGGAGTAATGTCTCAAACAGTCTACGCTTTGATCGTTCCCTGGAAAACCAGTAGTAGTTTCCAAAGCACATCTGGAGGCATTCTGTAATCTGTGGACTATCAGAGCGTTGATGTCACACGGAAATTAGATCGGGATTGAATTCAACAATCACCATGCGCACTTTCCTCCATGGGAGTAATGTCTCAAACAGTCTACGCTTTGATCGTTGACTGGAAGACCAGTAGTAGTTTCCGAGGCACATCTGGAGGCATTCTGTAATCAGTGGACTATCAGAGTGTAGATGAAACACAGAAATTGCATCGGAATTGAATACAACAGTCACCATGTGCATTTTCCTCCATGGGAGTAATGTCTCAAAGAGTCTACGCTTTTTTCGTTCCCTGGAAGACCAGTAGTAGAGTCCGATGCACATCTGGAGGCATTCTGTAATCTGTGAACTATCAGAGTGTTGATGAAACACAGAAATTGCATCGGGATTGAATTCAACAGTCACCATGCGCACTTTCCTCCATGGGAGTAATGACTCAAACAGTCTATGCTTTGATCGTTCCCTGGAAAACCAGCAGTAGTTTCCGATGCACATCTGGAGGCATTGTGTAATCTGTGGACTATTAGAGTGTTGATGTAACACAGAAATTGCATCGGGATTGAGTACAACAGTCACCATGCGCACTTTCCTCCATGGGAGTAATGTCTGAAACAGTCTACGCTTTGATCGTTCACTGGAAGTCCATTAGTAGCTTCCGAGGCACATCTTTCGGCATTCTGTAATCAGTGGACTATCAGAGTGTTGATGAAACACAGAAATTGCATCGGGATTGAATACAACAGTCACCATGCGCATTTTCATCCATGGGAGTAATGTCTCAAACAGTTTACGCTTCGATCGTTCCCTGGAAAGCCAGTAGTAGTTTCCGATGCACATCTGGAGGCATTCTGTAATCTGTGAACTATCAGAGTGTTGTTGAAACACACAAATTGCATCGGGATTGATTACAACAGTCACCATTCGCACTTTCCTCCATGGGAGTAATGTCTCAAACAGTCTACGATTTGACCGTTCCCTGGAAGACCAGTAGTAGATTCCGTTGCACATCTGGAGGCATTCTGTAATCTGTGGACTATCATAGTGTTGATGTAACACAGAAATTGCATCGGGATTGATTACAACAGTCACCATGCGCACTTTCCTCCATGGGAGTAATGTCTCAAAGTGTCTACGCTTTTTTCGTTCCCTGGAAGACCAGTAGTAGGGTCCGATGCACATCTGGAGGCATTCTGTAATCTGTGGACTATGAGAGTGTTGTTCAAACACAGATATTGCATCGGGATTGAATACAACAGTCACCATGCGCACTTTCCTCCATGGGAATAATGTCTGAAACTGTCATCGCTTTGATCGTTCCCTGAAGACCAGTAGTAGTTTCCGAGGCACATCTGCAGGCATTCTGTAATCAGTGGACCTTCAAAGTATTGATGTAACTCAGAAATTGCATCGGGATTGAATACAACTGTCACCATGCGCACTTTCCTCCATGGGAGTAATGTCTCAAACAATCTACGCTTTGATCGTTTCTTGGAAGTCCAGTAGTAGTTTCCGATGCATATCTGGGGGCATTCTGTAATCCGTGGACTATCAGAGTGTTGATGAAACACAGAAATTGCATCGGGATTGAATACAACAGTCACCATGCGCACGTTCCTCCATGGGAGTAATGTCTCAAACAGTCTACGCTTTGATCGTCCCTGGAAGTCCAGTAGTAGTATCCGATGCACATCTGGAGGCATTCTGTAATCTGTGGACCTTCAAAATGTTGATGAAACACAGAAATTGCATCGGGATTGAATACAACAGTCCCCATGCCCACTTTCCTCCAAGGGAGTAATGTCTCAAACAGTCTACGCTTTGATCGTTTCCTGGAAGACCAGTAGTAGTTTCCGCTGCACATCTGGAGGCATTCTGTAATCTGTGGACTATCAGAGTGTTCTTGAAACACAGAAATTACATTGGTATTGGATACAACAGTCACCATGCGCACATTCCTCCATGGGAGTAATGTCTGAAACAGTCTACGCTTTGATCGTTTCCTAAAAGACCAGCAGTAGTTTCCGATGCACATCTGGAGGCATTCTGTAATCTGTGGACTATCAGAGTGTTGATGAAACACAGAAATAGCATCGGCATTGAATACAACAGTCACCATGCGCACTTTCCTCCATGGGAGTAATGTGTCAAACAGTCTACGCTTTGATCGTTTCCTGGAAGTCCAGTAGTAGTTTCCGATGCATATCTGGAGGCATTCTGTAATCTGTGGACTATCAGAGTGTTGATAAAACACAGAAATTGCATCGGGATTGATTACAACAGTCACCATGCGCACGTTCCTCCATGGGAGTAATGTCTCAAACAGTCTACGCTTTGATCGTTCCCTGGAAGACCAGTAGTAGTATCCGATGCACATCAGGAGGCATTCTGTAATCTGTGGACCTTCAAAATGTTGATGAAACACAGAAATTGCATCGGGATTGAATACAACAGTCACCATGATCATTTTCCTCCAAGTGAGTAATGTCTCAAACAGTCTACGTTTTGATCGTTTCCTGGAAGACCAGCAGTAGTTTCCGATGCACATCTGGAGGCATTCTGTAATCTGTGGACAATCAGAGTGTTGATGAAACACTGAAATTGCATCGGGATTGAATACAACAGTCACCATGCGCACTTTCCTCCATGGGAGTAATGTCTCAAACAGTTTACGCCTTGATCGTTCCCTGGAAGACCAGTAGTAGTTTCCGATGCACATCTGGAGGCATTCTGTAATCTGTGAACTATCAGAGTGTTGATGAAACACAGAAATTGCATCGGGATTGAATTCAACAGTCACCATGCGCACTTTCCTCCATGGGAGTAATGACTCAAACAGTCTATGCTTTGATCGTTCCCTGGAAAACCAGCAGTAGTTTCCGATGCACATCTGGAGGCATTGTGTAATCTGTGGACTAGCAGAGTGTTGATGTAACACAGAAATTGCATCGGGATTGAGTACAACAGTCACCATGCGCACTTTCCGCCATGGGAGTAATGTCTGAAACAGTCTACGCTTTGATCGTTCACTGGAAGTCCATTAGTAGCTTCCGAGGCACATCTTTTGGCATTCTGTAATCAGTGGACTATCAGAGTGTTGATGAAACACAAAAATTGCATCGGGATTGAATACAACAGTCACCATGCGCATTTTCATCCAAGGGAGTAATGTCTCAAACAGTCTACGTTTCGATCGTTCCCTGGAAAACCAGTAGTAGTTTCCGATGCACATCTGGAGGCATTCTGTAATCTGTGAACTATCAGAGTGTTGTTGAAACACAAAAATTGCATCGGGATTGATTACAACAGTCACCATTCGCACTTTCCTCCATGGGAGTAATGTCTCAAACAGTCTACGATTTGACCGTTCCCTGGAAGACCAGTAGTAGGTTCCGTTGCACATCTGGAGGCATTCTGTAATCTGTGGACTATCAGAGTGTTGATGTAACACAGAAATTGCATCGGAATTGATTACAACAGTCACCATGCGCACTTTCCTCCATGGGAGTAATGTCTCAAAGTGTCTACGCTTTTTTCGTTCCCTGGAAGACCAGTAGTAGAGTCCGATGCACATCTGGAGGCATTCTGTAATCTGTGGACTGTGAGAGTGTTGTTCAAACACAGATATTGCATCGGGATTGAATACAACAGTCACCATGCGCACTTTCCTCCATGGGAATAATGTCTGAAACTGTCATCGCTTTGATCGTTCCCTGAAGACCAGTAGTAGTTTCCGAGGCACATCTGCAGGCATTCTGTAATCAGTGGACTATCAGAGTGTTGATGATATACAGAAATTGCATCGGGATTGAATACAACAGTCACCATGCTCACTTTCATTCTTGGGAGTAATGTCTCAAACAGTGTACGCTTTGATAGTTCCCTGGAAGACCAGTAGTAGTTTCCGTTGCACATCTGGAGGCATTCTGTAATCTGTGGACCTTCAAAGTATTGATGTAACTCAGAAATTGCATCGGGATTGAATACAACTGTCACCATGCGCACTTTCCTCCAAGGGAGTAATTCTCAAACAGTCTACGTATTGATCGTTCCCGGGAAGACCAGTAGTAGCTTCCGATGCACATCTGGAGGCATTCTGTAATCTGCGGACTATCAGAGTGTTGATGTAACACTGAAATTGCATCGGGATTGAATACAACAGTCACCATGCGCACTTTCCTCCGTGGGAATAATGTCTCAAACAGTCTACGCTTTGATCGTTCCCTGAAGACCAGTAGTTGTTTCCGAGGCAGATCTGGAGGCATTCTGTAATCAGTGGACTATCAGAGTGTTGATTAAACACAGATATTGCATCGGGATTGAATACAACAGTCACCATGCACACTTTCATTCATGGGAGTAATGTCTCAAACAGTCTACGCTTTGATCGTTCCCTTGAAGACCAGTAGTAGTTCCCGATGGACATCTGGGGGCATTCTGTAATCTGTGGTCTATCAGAATGTTGGTGAACCACAGATATTGCATCGGGATTGAATACAAGGGTATACATGCGACTTTCCTCCATAGGAGTAATGTCTCAAAGGGTCTACGCTTTGATCGTTCCCTGGAATACCAGTAGTAGTATCCGATGCACAACTGGAGGCATTCTGTAATCTGTGGACTTTCTAAATGTTATTGAAACACAGAATTTGCCTCGGGATTGAATACAACAGTCACCATGCGCACTTTCCTCCATGGGAGTAATGTCTCAAACAGTCTACGCTTTGACCGTTCCCTGGAAGACCAGTAGTAGATTCCGATGCACATCTGGAGACCTTCTGTAATCTGTGGACTATCAGAGTGTTTGTTGAAACACAGAAATGGCATTGGTATCGCATACAACAGTCACCGTTCGCCCTTTCCTCCATGGGAGTAATGTCTCAAACAGTCTACGCTTTGATCGTTCCCTGGAGGTCCAGTAGTAGTATCCGATGCACATCTGGAGGCATTCTGTAATCTGTGGACCTTCAAAATGTTGATGAAACACAAAATTGCATCGGGATTGAATACAACAGTCCCCATGCCCACTTTCCTCCAAGGGAGTAATGTCTCAAACAGTCTACGCTTTGATCGTTTCCTGGAAGACCAGTAGTAGCTTCCGCTGCACATCTGGAGGCATTCTGTAATCTGTGGACTATCAGAGTGTTCTTGCAACACAGAAATTACACTGGTATTGGATACAACAGTCACCATGCGCACTTTCCTCCATGGGAGTAATGTCTGAAACAGTCTACGCTTTGATCGTTTCCTGGAAGACCAGCAGTAGTTTCCGATGCACATCTGGAGGCATTCTGTAATCTGTGGACTATCAGAGTGTTGATGAAACACAGAAATAGCATCGGCATTGAATACAACAGTCACCATGCGCACTTTCCTCCATGGGAGTAATGTGTCAAACAGTCTACGCTTTGATCGTTTCCTGGAAGTCCAGTAGAAGTTTCCGATGCATATCTGGAGGCATTCTGTAATCTGTGGACTATCAGAGTGTTGATAAAACACTGAAATTGCATCGGGATTGATTACAACAGTCACCATGCGCACGTTCCTCCATGGGAGTAATGTCTCAAACAGTCTACGCTTTGATCGTTCCCTGGAAGACCAGTAGTAGTATCCGATGCACATCAGGAGGCATTCTGTAATCTGTGGACCTTCAAAATGTTGATGAAACACAGAAAGTGCATCGGGATTGAATACAACAGTCACCATGATCATTTTCCTCCAAGTGAGTAATGTCTCAAACAGTCTACGCTTTGATCGTTTCCTGGAAGACCAGCAGTAGTTTCCGATGCACATCTGGAGGCATTCTGTAATCTGTGGACTATCAGAGTGTAGATGAAACACTGAAATTGCATCGGGATTGAATACAACAGTCACGATGCGCACTTTCCTCCATGGGAGTAATGTCTCAAACAGTTTACGTCTTTATCGTTCCCTGGAAGACCAGTAGTAGTTTCAGATGCACATCTGGAGGCATTCTGTAATCTGTGGACTATCAGGGTGTTGATGAAACACGGAAATTGCATCGGGATTGAATACAACAGTCACCATGCGCACCTTCCTCATTGTGAGTAATGTCTCAAACAGTCTACGCTTCGATCGTTACCTGGAAGACCAGTAGTAGTTTCCGATGCACATCTGGAGGCATTCTGTAATCTGTGGACCTTCGAAGTGTTGATGTAACACAGAAATTGCCTCGGGATTGAATACAACAATCACCATGAACACATTCTTCCATGGGAGTAATGTCTCAAACAGTCTACGCTTTGGTCGTTCACTGGAAGACCAGTAGTAATTTCCGACGCACATCTGGAGGCATTCTGTAATCTGTGGACTATCAGAGTGTTGATGAAACAGAGAAATTGCATCGGGATTGAATACAACAGTCACCATGCACACTTTATTCCATGGGAGTAATGTCTCAAACAGTCTACGCTTTGATCGTTTACTGGAAGACCAGTAGTAGTTTCCGATGCACATCTGGAGGCATTCTGTAATCTGTGGACAATCAGAGTGTTGTTGAAACACAGAAATTGCATAGAGATTCAATACAACAGTTACCACGATCACTCTCCTCCATGGGAGTTATGTCTCAAACAGTCTACGCTTTGATCGTTCCCTGGAAGACCAGTAGTAGTTTCCGTTGCGCATTGGAGACATTCTGTAATCTGTGGATCTTCAAAGTCTTGATGAAACACAGAAATTGCCTCGGGATTGAATACAACAGTCACCATGCGCACTTTCCTCCATGGGAGTAATGTCTCAACTAGTCTACGCTTTGTTAGTTCCCTGGAAGACCAGTAGTAGTTTCCCATGCACATCTGGAGGCATTTTGTAATCTGTGGACTATCAGAGTGTCGTTGAAACACAGAAATTGCATCGGGATTGAATACAACAGTTACCATGCGCACTTTCCTCCATGGGAGTAATGTCTCAAGTAGTCTACGCTTTGATCGTTCCCTGAAGACCAGTAGTAGTTTCCGATGCACATCTAGAGGACTTCTGCAATCAGTGGACTATCTGAGTGTTGATGAAACACAGCAATTGCATCGGGATTAAATACAACAGTCACCATGCGCACTTCCCTCCATGGGAGTAATGGCTCAAACAGTCTACGTTTTGATCGTTCCCTGGAAGACCTGTAGTAGTTTCCGATGCACATCTGGAGGCATTCTGTAGTCTGTTGACCTTCAGAGTGTTGATAAAACACAGAAATTGCATCGGGATTCTATTCAGCAGACACCATGTGCACTTTTCTCCATGGGAGTAATGTCTCAAACAGTATACGCTTTGATCGTTCCCTGGAAGACCAGTAGTAGTTTCCGATGCACATCTGGAGGCATTCTGTAATCTGTGGACCTTCAAAGTGTTGATGAAACACAGAAATTGCATCGGGATTGAATACAACAGTCACCATGCGCACATTCCTCCATGGGAGTAATGTCTCAAACTGTCATCGCTTTGATCGTTCCCTGAAGACCAGTAGTAGTTTCCGAGGCACATCTGGAGGTATTCTGTAATCAGTGGACTATCAGAGTGTTGATGAAACACAGAAATTGCCTCAAGGTAGAATACAACAGTCACCATGCCACTTTCCTCCATGGGAGTAATGTCTCAAGTAGTCTACGCTTTGATCGTTCTTTGGAAGACCAGTAGTAGTTTCCGATGCACATCTGGAGGACTTTTGTAATCACTGGATTATCTGAGTGTTGATGAAACACAGAAATAGCATCGGAATTGAATACAACAGTCACCATACGCACTTTCCACAATGGGAGTAATGTCTCAAACAGTCTACGCTTTGATCGTCCTCTGAAAGAAGAGTAATAGTTTCCGATGCACATCTGGAGGCATTCTGTAGTCTGTGGACCTTCAAACTGTTGATAAAACACAGAAATTGCATCGGGATTCAATTCAACAGGCACCTTGCGGACTTTTCTCCATGGGAGTAATGTCTCAAACTGTCTACGTTTTGATCGTTCCCTGGAAGACCAGTAGTAGTTTCCGAAGCACATCTGGAGGCATTCTGGAAACTGTGGACCTACAGGATGTTGATGAAACACAAAAATTGCATCGGCATTGAATACAATAAGTTCCATGCGGACTTTTCTCCACGGGAGTAAAGTCTCAAACTGTCTACGATTCGATCGCTCCCTGGAAGACCAGTAGTAGTTTCCGAAGCACATCTGCAGGCATTCTGTGATCTGTGGACCTACAGAGAGTTGATGAAACACAAAAACTGCATCGGCATTGAATACAATAAGTACAATGCGGACTTTTCTCCATGGGAGTAATGTCTTAAACTGTCTACGCTTTAATCGTTCCATGAAAGACCAGTAGTAGTTTCCGAACCACTTCTGGAGGCATTGTGTAATATATGGAGCTTCAGAGTGGTGATGAAACGCAATTATAGCAGCGGCATTTTATACAATAACTACCATGCGGACTTTTCTCCATGCGAGTAATGTCTCAAACTGTCTACGCTTTGATCGTTCCCTTTAACACCAGTAGTAGTTTCCGAAGCACATCGGGAGCCATTTTGTAATCTGTGGACCTACAGAGTGTTGATGAAGCACAAAAATTGCATCGGCATTGAATACAATAAGTACCATGCGGACTTTTCTCCATGGGGTTAATGTCTCACACTGTCTACGATTTGATCGTTCCCTGGGAGACCAGTAGTAGTTTCCGAAGCACATCTGGAGGCATTCTGTAATCTCTGGACCTACAGAGTGTTGATAAACACAAAAATTGCATCCTCATTGAATACAATAATTACCATGCGGAGTTTTCTCCATGGGAGTAATGTATCAAATTGTCTACGCTTTGATCGCTTCCTGGAAAACCAGTAGTAGTTTCCGAAGCACATCTATAGGCATTCTGCAATCTTTGGACATACAGAGAGTTGATGAAACACAAGAATAGCATCGGCATTGAATACAATAAGTACCATGCGGACTTTTCTCGATGGGAGTAATGTCTTAAACTGTCTACGATTAGATCGTTCCCTGGAACACCAGTAGTAGATTCCGAAGCACATCTGGAAGCATTCTGTAATCTATGGAGCTTCAGAGTGGTGATGAAATACAATAATTGCATCGGCATTGAATAGAATAAGTTCCATGAGGACTTTTCTCGACGGGAGTAATGTTTCAAACTGTCTACAATTTGATCAATCCATGGAAGACCAGTTGTAGTTTCCGAAGCACATCTGGAGGCATTCTGTGATCTGTGGTCCTACAGAGAGTTGACGAAACACAAAAACTGCATCGGCATTGAATACAATTAGTACCATGCAGACTTTTCTCCATGGGAGTAATGTCTTAAACTGTCTACGCTTTGATCGTACCATGGAAGACCAGTAGTAGTTTCCGAAGCACATCTGGATGCATTCCGTAATATATGGAGCTTCAGAGTGGTGATTAAACACAATAATAGCAACGGAATTGTATACAATAAGTACCATGCGGACTTTTCTCCATGGGAGTAATGTCTCAAACTGTCTACGCTTTGATCGTTCCCTGGAAGACCAGTAGTAGTTTCTGAAGCACTTCTGGAGGCATTCTGTAATCTGTGGACCTACAGAGTGTTGATGAAACACAAAAATTGCATCAGCATTCAAAACAATAATACCATGGGGACTTTTCTCCATGGGAGTAATGTCTCAAACTGACTACGCTTTGATCGTTCCCTGGAAGACCAGTAGTAGTTTCCGAAGCACATCTGGAGGCATTCTGTAATCTATGGAGCTTATGAGTGGTGATGGAACACAAAAATTGAATCGGCATTGATTACGACAAGTACCATGCGGACTTTTCTCCATGGGAGTAATGTCTCAAACTGTCTACGTTTTGATCGCTCCCTAGAAGACTAGTAGTAGTTTCCCAACCACATCTGGAGGCATTTTGTAATTTGTGGACCTACAGAGTGTTGATGAAAGACAAAAATTGCATCGTAATTGAATACCATAAGTACCATGCGGACTTTTCTCCATTGGAGTAATGTCTCAAACAGTCTACGTTTTGATCGTTCCATGGAAGACCAGTAGTAGTTTCCGATGCACATCTGGAGGCATTCTATAATATATGGACCTACAGAGTGTTGATGAAGCACAAAAATTGCATCGGCATTGTATAAAATAAGTACCAGGCGGACTTTTCTTCATGGGAGTAATGTCTCAAACTGTTTACGATTTGATCGTTCCCTGGAAGATTAGTAGTAGATTCCGAAGCAAATCTGGAGGCATTCTGTAATCTGTGGACCTACAGAGTGTTGATGAAACACAAAAATTGCATCGGAATTGAATACAATAAGTACCATGCAAACTTTTCTCCATGGGAGTAATGTCTCAAACTGTCTGCGTTTCGATCGTTCCATGGAAGACCAGTAGTAGTTTCCAAAGCACATCTGGGGGCATTCAGGAATCTGTGTACCTACAGGATGTTGATGAAACACAAAAATTGCATCGACATTGAATACAATAAGTTCCGTGCGGACTTTTCTCCACGGGAGTAATGTCTCAAGCTGTCTACGATTTGATTGCTCCCTGGAAGGCCAGTAGTTGTTTCCGAAGCACATCTGGAGGCATTCTGTGATCTGTGGACCTACAGAGAGTTGATGAAACACAAAAATTGCATCGGCATTGAATACAATAAATACCATGCGGACTTTTCTAAATGGGAGTAATATCTTAAACTGTAACTACGCTTTGATCGTTCCCAGGAAGACCAGTAGTAGTTTCGGAAGCAAATCTGGAGGCATTCTGTAATCTGTGGACCTACAGAGTGTTGATGAAACACAAAAATTGCATCGGCATTGAATACAATAAGTACCATGCGGACTTTTCTCCATTGGAGTAATGTCTCAAACAGTCTACGTTTTGATCGTTCCCTGGAAGACTAGTAGTAGTTTCCGAAGCACATCTCGAGGCATTCTGGAATCAGTGGACTTACAGGATGTTGATGAAACACAAAAATTGCATCGGCAATGAATACAATAAGCACCATGCGGACTTTTCTACAGGGGAGTAGTGTCTCATACTCTCTGCGATTTGATCGCTCCCTGGAAGACCAGTAGTAGTTTCCGAAGCACATCTGGAGGCATTCTGAGATCTGTGGACCTACAGAGAGTTGATGAAACACAAAAATTGCATCGGAATTGAATACAATAAGTACCATGCAAACTTTTCTCCATGGGAGTAATGTCTCAAACTGTCTACGTTTCGATCGTTCCATGGAAGATCAGTAGTAGTTTCCAAAGCACATCTGGGGGCATTCAGGAATCTGTGTACCTACAGGATGTTGATGAAACACAAAAATTGCATCGGCATTGAATACAATAAGTACCATGCCGACTTTTCTCCATGGGAGTAATGTCTTAAACTGTCTACGCTTTGATCGTTCCATGGAAGACCAGTAGTAGTTTCCGATGCACATCTGGAGGCACTCTATAATATATGGACCTACAGAGTGTTGATGAAGCACAAAAATTGCATCGGCATTGTATACAATAAGTACCAGGCGGACTTTTCTTCATGGGAGTAATGTCTCAAACTGTCTACGATTTGATCGTTCCCTGGAAGATTAGTAGTAGTTTCCGAAGCAAATCTGGAGGCATTCTGTAATCTGTGGACCTACAGAGTGTTGATGAAACACAAAAATTGCATCGGCATTGAATACAATAAATACCATGCGGACCTTTCTAATTGGGAGTAATATCTTAAACTGTCTACGCTTTGATCGTTCCCTGGAAGACCAGTAGTAGTTTCGGAAGCAAATATGGAGGCATTCTGTAATATATGGATCTTCAGAGTGGTGATGAAACACAAATATAGAATCATCATTGTATACAATAATTACCATGCGGACTTTTCTCCATGGGAGTAATGCCTCAAACTGTTTACGCTTTGATCGTTCGCTGGAAGACCAGTAGTAGTCTCCGAAGCACATCTGGAGGCATTCTGTAATCTGTGGAGCTACAGAGTGTTGATGAAGCACAAAAATTGCATCGGCATTGAATACAATGAGTACCATGCGGACTTTTCTCCATGGGAGAATTGTCTCAAACTGTCTACGCTTTGATCGATTGCAGGAAGACCAGTAGTAGTTTCCGAAGCACATCTGGAGGCATGCTGTAATCTGTGGACCTACAGAGTGTTGATGAAACACAAAAATTGCATCGGCATTGAATACAATAATTACCATGGGGACTTTTCTCCATGGGAGTAATGTCTCATACTGTCTACGCTTTGATCGTTCCCTGGAAGACCAGTAGTAGTTTCCGAAGCACATCTGGAGGCATTCTGTAATCTATGGAGCTTATGAGTGGTGATGGAACACAAAAATTGCATCGGCGTTGATTACGATAAGTACCATGCCGACTTTTCTCCATGGGAGTAATGTCTCAAACTGTCTACATTTTGATCGCTCCCTAGAAGACCAGTAGTAGTTTCCCAACCACATCTGGAGGCATTTTGTAATTTATGGACCTACAGAGTGTTGATGAAACACAAAAATTGCATCGGAATTGAATACCATAAGTACCATGCGGACTTTTCTCTATGGGAGTAATGTCTCAAACTGACTACGCTTTGATCGATTCCAGAGAAACCTTTAGTAGTTTCCGAAGCACATCTGGAGGCATTCTGTGATCTGTGGACCTACAGAGAGTTGATGAAACACAAAATTTGCATCGGCATTGAATACAATAAGTACCATGCAGACTTTTCTCCATGGGAGAAATGTCTTAAACTGTCTATGCTTTGATCGTACCATGGAAGACCAGTAGTAGTTTCCGAAGCACATCTGGTTGCATTCTGTTTTATATGGAGCTTCAGAGTGGTGATGAAACACAATTATAGCAACGGCATTGTATACAATAAGTACCATGCGGACTTTTCTCCATGGGATTAATGTCTCAAACTGTCTACGCTTTCATCGATTCCAGGAAGACCAGTAGTAGTTTCCGAAGCACATCTGGAGGCATGCTGTATCCTGTGGACCTACGTTGTGTTGATGAAACACAAAAATTGCATCGGCATTGAATAGAATAAGTACCACGCGGACTTTTCTCCATGGGAGTAATGTCTCAAACTTTCTACGATTTGATCGTCCCCTGGAAGACCAGTAGTAGTTTCCGAAGCACAACTGGAGGCATTCTGTAATCTATGGAGCTTCAGAGTGGTGATGTAACACAAAAATAGCATCGGCATTGAATACAATAAGTACCATGCGGACTTTTCTCCATGGGAGTAATGTCTCAAACTGTCTACGTTTTGATCGTTTCCTTTAAGACCAGTAGTAGTTTCTGAAGCACATCTGGAAGCATTTTGTAATTTATGGACCTACAGAGTGTTGATGAAACACAAAAATTACATCGGCATTGAATACAATAAGTTCCATGCGGACATTTCTCCAAGGGAGTAATGTCTAAAACTGTCTGCCCTTTGATTGTTAACTGGAAGACCAGTAGTAGTTTCCGAAGCACATCTGGAGGCATTCTGTAATCTATGGATCTTCAGAGTGGTGATGAAACAGAAAAATAGCATCTTCATCGAATACAATAAGTACCATGCGGACTTTTCTCCATGGGAGTAATGTCTCAAACTGTCTACGTTTTGATCGTTCCCTGTAAAACCAGTAATAGTTTCCGAAGCACATCTGGAAGCATTTTGTAATTTGTGGACCTACGGAATGTTGATGAAACACAAAAATTGCATCGGCATTGAATACAATAAGTTCCATGCGGACATTTCTCCATGGGAGTAATGTCTCAAACTGTCTACGCTTTGATCGTTCCCTGGAAGACCAGTAGTAGTTTCCGAAGCACATCTGGAGGCATTCTGCAATCTATGGAGCTTCAGAGTGGTGATGAAACACAAAAATAGCATCTTCATTGTATACAATAAGTACCATGCGGACTTTTCTTCATGGGAGTAATGTCTCCAACTGTCTACGTTTTGATCGTTCCCTGGAAGACCAGTAGTTGTTTCCGAAGCACATCTGGAGGTATTCTGTAATCTGTGGACGTACAGAGTGTTGATGAAACACAAAAATTGCATCGGCATTGAATACAATAAATCCCATGCGGACTTTTCTCCATTGGAGTAATGTCTCAAACAGTCTACGATTTGATCGTTCCCTGGAAGACTAGTAGTAGTTTCCGAAGCACATCTCGAGGCATCTGGGATCTGTGGACTTACAGGATGTTGATGAAACAAAAAAATTGCATCGGCATTGAATACAATATGTTCCATGTGGACTTTTCTCTACGGGAGTAATGTCTCAAACTGTCTACGATTTGATCGCTCCCTGGAAGACCAGTAGTAGTTTTCGAAGCACATCTGGAGGCATTCTGTGATCTGTGGACCTACAGAGAGTTGATGAAACACAAAAATTGCATCGGCATTGAATACAATAAGTACCATGCAGACTTTTCTCCATGGGATTAATGTCTCAAACTGTCTACGCTTTGATCGATTCCAGGAAGACCAGTAGTAGATTCCGAAGCACATGTGGAGGCATTCTGTAATCTGTGGACCAACATTGTGTTGATGAAACACAAAAATTGAATCGGCATTGAATAGAATAAGTACATCGCGGACTTTTCTCCATGGGAGTAATGTCTCAAACTTTCTACGATTTGATCGTCCCCTGGAAGACCAGTAGTAGTTTCCGAAGCACATCTGGAGGCATTCTGTAATCTATGGAGCTTCAGAGTGGTGATGAAACACAAAAATAGCATCGGCATTGAATACAATAGGTACCATGCGGACTTTTCTCCATGGGAGTAATGTCTCAAACTGTCTACGTTTTGATCGTTTCCTGGAAGACCAGTAGTAGTTTCTGAAGCACATCTGGAAGCATTTTGTAATTTATGGACCTACAGAGTGTTGATGAAACACAAAAATTGCATCGGCATTGAATACAATAAGTTCCATGCAGACTTTTCTCCAAGGGAGTAATGTCTAAAACTGTCTGCGCTTTGATTGTTCCCTGGAAGACCAGTAGTAGTTTCCGAAGCACATCTGGAGGCATTCTGTAATCTATGGATCTTCAGAGTGGTGATGAAACAGAAAAATAGCATCTTCATTGAATACAATTAGTGCCATGCGGACTTTTCTCCATGGGAGTAATGTCTCAAACTGTCTGCGTTTTGATCGTTCCCTGTAAAACCAGTAGTAGTTTCCGAAGCACATCTGGAGGCATTCCGTAATCTGTGGACCTACAGAGTGTTGATGAAACACAAAAATTGCATCGGCATTGAATACAATAAGTACCATGCGGACTTTTCTCCATTGGAGTAATGTCTCAAACAGTCTACGTTTTGATCGTCCCCTGGAAGACTAGTAGTAGTTTGCGAAGCGCATCTAGAGGCATTCTGGAATCTGTGGACTTACAGGATGTTGATGAAACACAAAAATTGCATCGGCAATGAATACAATAAGCACCATGCGGACTTTTCTCCACGGGAGTAGTGTCTCAAACTCTCTGCGATTTGATCGCTCCCTGGAAGACCAGTAGTAGTTTCCGAAGCACATCTGGAGGCATTCTGAGATCTGTGGACCTACAGAGAGTTGATGAAACAGAAAAATTGCATCGGCATTGAATACAATAAGTTCCATGAGGACTTTTCTCCACGGGAGTAATGTCTCAAGATGTCTACGATTTGATTGCTCCCTGGAAGGCCAGTAGTTGTTTCCGAAGCACATCTGGAGGCATTCTGTGATCTGTGGACCTACAGAGAGTTGATGAAACACAAAAATTGCATCGGCATTGAATACAATAAATACCATGCGGACTCTTCTCCATGGGAGTAATGTCTCAAACTGTCTTCGCTTTGATCGCTCCCTAGAAGACCAGTAGAAGTTTCCCAACCACATCTGGAGGCATTTTGTAATTTGTGGACCTACAGAGTGTTGATGAAACACAAAAATTGCATCGGAATTGAATACCATAATTACCATGCGGACTTTTCTCTATGGGAGTAATGTCTCAAACTGACTACGCTTTGATCGATTCCAGAAAAACCTGTAGTAGTTTCCGAAGCACATCTGGGGGCATGCTGTAAAATGTGGAACTACAGAGTGTTGATGAAAGACAAATATTGCAACGGCATTAAATACAATTAGTGCCATGCGGACTTTTCTCCAATGGAGTAATGTCTCAAACTGTCTACGCTTTGATCGTCCCTGGAAGACCAGTAGTAGTTTCCGAAGCACATCTGGAGGCATTCTGTAATATTTGGACCTACAGAGTGTTGATGAAACACAAAAATTGCATCGGCATTGAATACAATAAGTACCATGCGGACTTTTCTCGATGGGAGTAATGTCTTAAACTGTCTACGATTTGATCGTTCCCTGGAACACCAGTAGTAGATTCCGAAGCACATCTGGATTCATTCTGTAATCTACGGAGCTTCAGAGTGGTGATGAAACACAATAATTGCATCGGCATTGAATACGATAAGTACCATGCGGACTTTTCTCCATGGGAGTAATGTCTCGAACTGTCTACGCTTTGATCGATTTTAGGAAGACCAGTAGTAGTTTCCGAAGCACATCTGGAGGCATGCTGTAAAATGTGGAACTACAGAGTGTTGATGAAACACAAATATTGCACCGGCATTACATATAATTAGTAGCATGCGGACTTTTCTCCATGGGAGTAATGTCTCAAACTGTCTACGCTTTGATCGTCCCTGGACGACGAGTAGTAGTTTCCGAAGCACATCTGGAGGCATTCTGTAATATGTGGACCTACACAGTGTTGATGAAACACAATAATTGCATCGGCATTGAATACAATAAGTACCATGCGGACTTTTCTCCATGGGAGAATTGTCTCAAACTGTCTACGCTTTGATCGATTGCAGAAAGACCATTACTAGTTTCCGAAGCACATCTGGAGGCATGCTGTAATCTGTGGACCTACATTGTGTTGATGAAACACAAAAATTGCATCGGCATTGAATAGAATAAGTTCCATGCGGACTTTTCTCCATGGGAGTAATGTCTCAAACTGTCTTCGATTTGATCGTTCCCTGGAAGACCAGTAGTAGTTTCCGACGCACATCTGGAGGCATTCTGTAAACTATGGAGCTTCAGAGTGGTGCTGAAACACAAAAATAGCATCTTCATTGAATACAATAAGTACCATGGGGACTTTTCTCCATGGGAGTAATGTCTCAAACTGTCTACGTTTTGATCGTTCCCTGGAAGACTAGTAGTAGTTTCCGAAGCACATCTCGAGGCATTCTGGGATCTGTGGACTTACAGGATGTTGATGAAACAAAAAAATTGCATCGGCATTGAATACAATATGTTCCATGTGGACTTTTCTCTACGGGAGTAATGTCTCAAACTGTCTACGATTTGATCGCTCCCTGGAAGACCAGTAGTAGTTTTCGAAGCACATCTGGAGGCATTCTTTGATCTGTGGACCTACAGAGAGTTGATGAAACACAAAAATTGCATCGGCATTGAATACAATAAGTACCATGCAGACTTTTCTCCATGGGATTAATGTCTCAAACTGTCTACGCTTTGATCGATTCCAGGAAGACCAGTAGTAGATTCCGAAGCACATGTGGCGGCATTCTGTAATCTGTGGACCTACATTGTGTTGATGAAACACAAAAATTGAATCGGCATTGAATAGAATAAGTACATCGCGGACTTTTCTCCATGGGAGTAATGTCTCAAACTTTCTACGATTTGATCGTCCCCTGGAAGACCAGTAGTAGTTTCCGAAGCACATCTGGAGGCATTCTGTAATCTATGGAGCTTCAGAGTGGTGATGAAACACAAAAATAGCATCGGCATTGAATACAATAGGTACCATGCGGACTTTTCTCCATGGGAGTAATGTCTCAAACTGTCTACGTTTTGATTGTTTCCTGGAAGACCAGTAGTAGTTTCTGAAGCACATCTGGAAGCATTTTGTAATTTATGGACCTACAGAGTGTTGATGAAACACAAAAATTGCATCGGCATTGAATACAATAAGTTCCATGCAGACTTTTCTCCAAGGGAGTAATGTCTAAAACTGTCTGCGCTTTGATTGTTCCCTGGAAGACCAGTAGTAGTTTCCGAAGCACATCTGGAGGCATTCTGTAATCTATGGATCTTCAGAGTGGTGATGAAACAGAAAAATGCATCTTCATTGAATACAATTAGTGCCATGCGGACTTTTCTCCATGGGAGTAATGTCTCAAACTGTCTGCGTTTTGATCGTTCCCTGTAAAACCAGTAGTAGTTTCCGAAGCACATCTGGAGGCATTCTGTAATCTGTGGACCTACAGAGTGTTGATGAAACACAAAAATTGCATCGGCATTGATTACAATAAGTACCATGCGGACTTTTCTCCATTGGAGTAATGTCCCAAACAGTCTACATTTTGATCGTCCCCTGGAAGACTAGTAGTAGTTTGCGAAGCGCATCTAGAGGCATTCTGGAATCTGTGGACTTACAGGATGTTGATGAAACACAAAAATTGCATCGGCAATGAATACAATAAGCACCATTCGTACTTTTCTCCACGGGAGTAGTGTCTCAAACTCTCTGCGATTTGATCGCTCCCTGGAAGACCAGTAGTAGTTTCCGAAGCACATCTGGAGGCATTCTGAGATCTGTGGACCTACAGAGAGTTGATGAAACAGAAAAATTGCATCGGCATTGAATACAATAAGTTCCATGAGGACTTTTCTCCACGGGAGTAATGTCTCAAGATGTCTACGATTTGATTGCTCCCTGGAAGGCCAGTAGTTGTTTCCGAAGCACATCTGGAGGCATTCTGTGATCTGTGGACCTACAGAGAGTTGATGAAACACAAAAATTGCATCGGCATTGAATACAATAAATACCATGTGGACTTTTCTCCATGGGAGTAATGTCTCAAACTGTCTTCGTTTTGATCGCTCCCTAGAAGACCAGTAGAAGTTTCCCAACCACACCTGGAGGCATTTTGTAATTTGTGGACATACAGAGTGTTGATGAAACACAAAAATTGCATCGGAATTGAATACCATAATTACCATGCGGACTTTTCTCTATGGGAGTAATGTCTCAAACTGACTACGCTTTGATCGATTCCAGAAAAACCTGTAGTAGTTTCCGAAGCACATCTGGGGGCATGCTGTAAAATGTGGAACTACAGAGTGTTGATGAAAGACAAATATTGCAACGGCATTAAATACAATTAGTGCCATGCGGACTTTTCTCCAATGGAGTAATGTCTCAAACTGTCTACGCTTTGATCGTCCCTGGAAGACCAGTAGTAGTTTCCGAAGCACAACTGGAGGCATTCTGTAATATTTGGACCAACAGAGTGTTGATGAAACACAAAAATTGCATCTGCATTGAATACAATAAGTACCATGCGGACTTTTCTCCATGGGAGTAATGCCTCAAACTGTCTACGATTTGATCGTTCCCTGGAACACCAGTAGTAGATTCCGAAGCACATCTGGATTCATTCTGTAATCTACGGAGCTTCAGAGTGGTGATGAAACACAATAATTGCATCGGCATTGAATACGATAAGTACCATGCGGACTTTTCTCCATGGGAGTAATGTCTCGAACTGTCTACGCTTTGATCGATTTTAGGAAGACCAGTAGTAGTTTCCGAAGCACATCTGGAGGCATGCTGTAAAATGTGGAACTACAGAGTGTTAATGAAACACAAATATTGCACCGGCATTACATACAATTAGTAGCATGCGGACTTTTCTCCATGGGAGTAATGTCTCAAACTGTCTACGCTTTGATCGTCCCTGGACAACGAGTAGTTGTTTCCGAAGCACATCTGGAGGCATTCTGTAATATGTGGACCTACACAGTGTTGATGAAACACAATAATTGCATCGGCATTGAATACAATAAGTACCATGCGGACTTTTCTCCATGGGAGAATTGTCTCAAACTGTCTACGCTTTGATCGATTGCAGAAAGACCATTACTAGTTTCCGAAGCACATCTGGAGGCATGCTGTAATCTGTGGACCTACAGAGTGTTGATGAAACACAATAATAGCAACGGCATGGTATACAATAATTACCATGCGGACTTTTCTCCATGGGAGTAATGTCTCAAACTGTCTACGTTTTGATCGTTGGCTGGAAAACCAGTAGTAGTTTCCGAAGCACTTCTGGAGGCATTTTGTAATCTGTGGACCTACAAAGTGTTGATGAAGCACAAAAATTGCACCGGCATTGAATACAATAAGTACTATGCGGACTTTTCTCCATGGGAGTAATGTCTCAAACTGTCTACGCTTTGATCGATTCCAGGAAGACCAGTAGTAGTTTCCGAAGCACATCTGGAGGCATGCTGTAATCTGTGGACCTACATTGTGTTGATGAAACACAAAAATTGCATCGGCATTGAATACAATAAGTTCCATGCAGACTTTTCTCCAAGGGAGTAATGTCTAAAACTGTCTGCGGTTTGATTGTTCCCTGGAAGACCAGTAGTAGTTTCTGAAGCACATCTGGAAGCATTTTGTAATTTATGGACCTACAGAGTGTTGATGAAACACAAAAATTGCATCGGCATTGAATACAATAAGTTCCATGCAGACTTTTCCCCAAGGGAGTAATGTCTAAAACTGTCTGCGTTTTGATCGTTCCCTGTAAAACCAGTAGTAGTTTCCGAAGCACATCTGGAGGCATTCTGTAATCTGTGGACCTACAGAGTGTTGATGAAACACAAAAATTGCATCGGCATTGAATACAATAAGTACCATGCGGACTTTTCTCCATTGGAGTAATGTCTCAAACAGTCTACGTTTTGATCGTCCCCTGGAAGACTAGTAGTAGTTTGCGAAGCGCATCTAGAGGCATTCTGGAATCTGTGGACTTACAGGATGTTGATGAAACACAAAAATTGCATCGGCAATGAATACAATAAGCACCATGCGGACTTTTCTCCACGGGAGTAGTGTCTCAAACTCTCTGCGATTTGATCGCTCCCTGGAAGACCAGTAGTAGTTTCCGAAGCACATCTGGAGGCATTCTGAGATCTGTGAACCTACAGAGAGTTGATGAAACAGAAAAATTGCATCGACATTGAATACAATAAGTTCCATGAGGACTTTTCCCCACGGGAGTAATGTCTCAAGATGTCTACGATTTGATTGCTCCCTGGAAGGCCAGTAGTTGTTTCCGAAGCACATCTGGAGGCATTCTGTGATCTGTGGACCTACAGAGAGTTGATGAAACACAAAAATTGCATCGGCATTGAATACAATAAATACCATGCGGACTTTTCTCCATGGGAGTAATGTCTCAAACTGTCTTCGTTTTGATCGCTCCCTAGAAGACCAGTAGAAGTTTCCCAACCACATCTGGAGGCATTTTGTAATTTGTGGACCTACAGAGTGTTGATGAAACACAAAAATTGCATCGGAATTGAATACCATAATTACCATGCGGACTTTTCTCTATGGGAGTAATGTCTCAAACTGACTACGCTTTGATCGATTCCAGAAAAACCTGTAGTAGTTTCCAAAGCACATCTGGGGGCATGCTGTAAAATGTGGAACTACAGAGTGTTGATGAAAGACAAATATTGCAACGACATTAAATACAATTAGTGCCATGCGGACTTTTCTCCAATGGAGTAATGTCTCAAACTGTCTACGCTTTGATCGTCCCTGGAAGACCAGTAGTAGTTTCCGAAGCACATCTGGAGGCATTCTGTAATATTTGGACCTACAGAGTGTTGATGAAACACAAAAATTGCATCGGCATTGAATACAATAAGTACCATGCGGACTTTTCTAGATGGGAGTAATGTCTTAAACTGTCTACGATTTGATCGTTCCCTGGAACACCAGTAGTAGATTCCGAAGCACATCTGGATTCATTCTGTAATCTACGGAGCTTCAGAGTGGTGATGAAACACAATAATTGCATCGGCATTGAATACGATAAGTACCATGCGGACTTTTCTCCATGGGAGTAATGTCTCGAACTGTCTACGCTTTGATCGATTTTAGGAAGACCAGTAGTAGTTTCCGAAGCACATCTGGAGGCATGCTGTAAAATGTGGAACTACAGAGTGTTGATGAAACACAAATATTGCACCGGCATTACATACAATTAGTAGCATGCGGACTTTTCTCCATGGGAGTAATGTCTCAAACTGTCTACGCTTTGATCGTCCCTGGACGACGAGTAGTAGTTTCCGAAGCACATCTGGAGGCATTCTGTAATATGTGGACCTACACAGTGTTGATGAAACACAATAATTGCATCGGCATTGAATACAATAAGTACCATGCGGACTTTTCTCCATGGGAGAATTGTCTCAAACTGTCTACGCTTTGATCGATTGCAGAAAGACCAATACTAGTTTCCGAAGCACATCTGGAGGCATGCTGTAATCTGTGGACCTACAGAGTGTTGATGAAACACAATAATAGCAACGGCATGGTATACAATAATTACCATGCGGACTTTTCTCCATGGGAGTAATGTCTCAAACTGTCTACGTTTTGATCGTTGGCTGGAAAACCAGTAGTAGTTTCCGAAGCACTTCTGGAGGCATTTTGTAATCTGTGGACCTACAAAGTGTTGATGAAGCACAAAAATTGCACCGGCATTGAATACAATAAGTACTATGCGGACTTTTCTCCATGGGAGTAATGTCTCAAACTGTCTACGCTTTGATCGATTCCAGGAAGACCAGTAGTAGTTTCCGAAGCACATCTGGAGGCATGCTGTAATCTGTGGACCTACATTGTGTTGATGAAACACAAAAATTGCATCGGCATTGAATAGAATAAGTTCCATGCGGACTTTTCTTCATGGGAGTAATGTCTCAAACTGTCTACGATTTGATCGTTCCCTGGAAGACCAGTAGTAGTTTCCGACGCACATCTGGAGGCATTCTGTAATCTATGGAGCTTCAGAGTGGTGATGAAACACAGAAATAGCATCGGCATTAAATACAATGGTACCATGCGGACTTTTCTCCATGGGAGTAATGTCTCAAACTGTCTACGTTTTGATCGTTTCCTGGAAGACCAGTAATAGTTTCCGAAGCACATCTGGAAGCATTTTGTAATTTGTGGACCTACAGAGTGTTGATGAAACACAAAATTTGCATCGGCATTGAATACAATAAGTACCATGCGGACTTTTCTCCATGGGAGAATTGTCTCAAACTTTCTACGCTTTGGTCGATTCCAGGAAGACCAGTAGTAGTTTTCGAAGCACATCTGGAGGCATGCTGTAATCTGTGGACCTACAGAGTGTTGATGAAACACCAAAATTGCATCGGCATTGAATACAATAAGTTCCATGCGGACATTTCTCCAAGGGAGTAATGTCTCAAACTGTCTACGCTTTGATCGTTCAATGGAAGACCAGTAGTAGTTTCCGAAGCACATCTGGAGGCATTCTGTAAACTATGGAGCTTCAGAGTGGTGATGAAACACAAAAATAGCATCTTCATTGAATACAATAAGTACCATGGGGACTTTTCTCCATGGGAGTAATGTCTCAAACTGTCTACGTTTTGATCGTTCCCTGGAAGACTAGTAGTAGTTTCCGAAGCACATCTCGAGGCATTCTGGGATCTGTGGACTTACAGGATGTTGATGAAACAAAAAAATTGCATCGGCATTGAATACAATATGTTCCATGTGGACTTTTCTCTACGGGAGTAATGTCTCAAACTGTCTACGATTTGATCGCTCCCTGGAAGACCAGTAGTAGTTTTCGAAGCACATCTGGAGGCGTTCTGTGATCTGTGGACCTACAGAGAGTTGATGAAACACAAAAATTGCATCGGCATTGAATACAATAAGTACCATGCAGACTTTTCTCCATGGGATTAATGTCTCAAACTGTCTACGCTTTGATCGATTCCAGGAAGACCAGTAGTAGATTCCGAAGCACATGTGGAGGCATTCTGTAATCTGTGGACCTACATTGTGTTGATGAAACACAAAAATTGAATCGGCATTAAATAGAATAAGTACATCGCGGACTTTTCTCCATGGGAGTAATGTCTCAAACTTTCTACGATTTGATCGTCCCCTGGAAGACCAGTAGTAGTTTCCGAAGCACATCTGGAGGCATTCTGTAATCTATGGAACTTCAGAGTGGTGATGAAACACAAAAATAGCATCGGCATTGAATACAATAGGTACCATGCGGACTTTTCTCCATGGGAGTAATGTCTCAAACTGTCTACGTTTTGATCGTTTCCTGGAAGACCAGTAGTAGTTTCTGAAGCACATCTGGAAGCATTTTGTAATTTATGGACCTACAGAGTGTTGATGAAACACAAAAATTGCATCGGCATTCAATACAATAAGTTCCATGCAGACTTTTCTCCAAGGGAGTAATGTCTAAAACTGTCTGCGCTTTGATTGTTCCCTGGAAGACCAGTAGTAGTTTCCGAAGCACATCTGGAGGCATTCTGTAATCTATGGATCTTCAGAGTGGTGATGAAACAGAAAAATAGCATCTTCATTGAATACAATTAGTGCCATGCGGACTTTTCTCCATGGGAGTAATGTCTCAAACTGTCTGCGTTTTGATCGTTCCCTGTAAAACCAGTAGTAGTTTCCGAAGCACATCTGGAGGCATTCTGTAATCTGTGGACCTACAGAGTGTTGATGAAACACAAAAATTGCATCGGCATTGAATACAATAAGTACCATGCGGACTTTTCTCCATTGGAGTAATGTCTCAAACAGTCTACGTTTTGATCGTCCCCTGGAAGACAAGTAGTAGTTTGCGAAGCGCATCTAGAGGCATTCTGGAATCTGTGGACTTACAGGATGTTAAAGAAACACAAAAATTGCATCGGCAATGAATACAATAAGCACCATGCGGACTTTTCTCCACGGGAGTAGTGTCTCAAACTCTCTGCGATTTGATCGCTCCCTGGAAGACCAGTAGTAGTTTCCGAAGCACATCTGGAGGCATTCTGAGATCTGTGGACCTACAGAGAGTTGATGAAACAGAAAAATTGCATCGGCATTGAATACAATAAGTTCCATGAGGACTTTTCTCCACGGGAGTAATGTCTCAAGATGTCTACGATTTGATTGCTCCCTGGAAGGCCAGTAGTTGTTTCCGAAGCACATCTGGAGGCATTCTGTGATCTGTGGACCTACAGAGAGTTGATGAAACACAAAAATTGCATCGGCATTGAATACAATAAATACCATGCGGACTTTTCTCCATGGGAGTAATGTCTCAAACTGTCTTCGTTTTGATCGCTCCCTAGAAGACCAGTAGAAGTTTCCCAACCACACCTGGAGGCATTTTGTAATTTGTGGACCTACAGAGTGTTGATGAAACACAAAAATTGCATCGGAATTGAATACCATAATTACCATGCGGACTTTTCTCGATGGGAGTAATGTCTTAAACTGTCTACGATTTGATCGTTCCCTGGAACACCAGTAGTAGATTCCGAAGCACATCTGGATTCATTCTGTAATCTACGGAGCTTCAGAGTGGTGATGAAACACAATAATTGCATCGGCATTGAATACGATAAGTACCATGCGGACTTTTCTCCATGGGAGTAATGTCTCGAACTGTCTACGCTTTGATCGATTTTAGGAAGACCAGTAGTAGTTTCCGAAGCACATCTGGAGGCATGCTGTAATCTGTGGACCTACAGAGTGTTGATGAAACACAATAATAGCAACGGCATGGTATACAATAATTACCATGCGGACTTTTCTCCATGGGAGTAATGTCTCAAACTGTCTACGTTTTGATCGTTGGCTGGAAAACCAGTAGTAGTTTCCGAAGCACTTCTGGAGGCATTTTGTAATCTGTGGACCTACAAAGTGTTGATGAAGCACAAAAATTGCACCGGCATTGAATACAATAAGTACTATGCGGACTTTTCTCCATGGGAGTAATGTCTCAAACTGTCTACGATTTGATCGTTCCCTGGAAGACCAGTAGTAGTTTCCGACGCACGTCTGGAGGCATTCTGTAATCTATGGAGCTTCAGAGTGTTGATGAAACACAAAAATAGCATCGGCATTAAATACAATGGTACCATGCGGACTTTTCTCCATGGGAGTAATGTCTCAAACTGTCTACGTTTTGATTCGTTCCTGGAAGACCAGTAATAGTTTCCGAAGCACATCTGGAAGCATTTTGTAATTTGTGGACCTACAGAGTGTTGATGAAACACAAAATTTGCATCGGCATTGAATACAATAAGTACCATGCGGACTTTTCTCCATGGGAGAATTGTCTCAAACTTTCTACGCTTTGGTCGATTCCAGGAAGACCAGTAGTAGTTTTCGAAGCACATCTGGAGGCATGCTGTAATCTGTGGACCTACAGAGTGTTGATGAAACACCAAAATTGCATCGGCATTGAATACAATAAGTTCCATGCGGACATTTCTCCAAGGGAGTAATGTCTCAAACTGTCTACGCTTTGATCGTTCAATGGAAGACCAGTAGTAGTTTCCGAAGCACATCTGGAGGCATTCTGTAAACTATGGAGCTTCAGAGTGGTGATGAAACACAAAAATAGCATCTTCATTGAATACAATAAGTACCATGGGGACTTTTCTCCATGGGAGTAATGTCTCAAACTGTCTACGTTTTGATCGTTCCCTGGAAGACCAGTAGTAGTTTCCGAAGCACATCTGGAGGCATTCTGTAATCTGTGGACCTACAGAGAGTTGATGAAACACAATAATTGCATCGGCATTGAATACAATAAATACCATGCGGACTTTACTCCATTGGAGTAATGTCACAAACAGTCTACGTTTTGATCGTTCCCTGGAAGACTAGTAGTAGTTTCCGAAGCACATCTCGAGGCATTCTGGGAACTGTTGACTTACAGGATGTTGATGAAACACAAAAATTGCATCGGCATTGAATACAATAAGTTTCATGCGGACTTTACTCATCGGGAGTAATGTCTAAACTGTCTACGATTTGATCGCTCCCTGGAAGACCAGTAGTAGTTTCCGAAGCACATCTGGATGCATTCTGTAATATATGGAGCTTCAGAGTGGTGACGAAACACAATAATAGCAACGGCATCGTAGACAATAAGTACCATGCGGACTTTTCTCCATGGGAGTAATGTCTCAAACTGTCTACGCTCTGATCGATCCCTGGAAGACCAGTAGTAGTTTCCGAAGCACTTCTGGAGGCATTCTGTGATCTGTGGACCTACAGAGAGTTGATGAGACACAAAAATTGCATCGGCATTGAATACAATGAGTACCATGCTGACTTTTCTCCATGCAAGTAATGTCTCAAAATGTCTACGTTGCGATCGTTACCTGGAAGACCAGTAGTTGTTTCCAAAGAACATCTGGTGGCATTCTGGAATCTATGGACCTACAGGATGTCGATGAAACACAAAAATTGCATCGTCATTGAATATAATAAGTTCCATGCGGACTTTTCTCATCGGGAGTAATGTGTCAAACTGTCTACGATTTGATCGCTCCCTGGAAGACCAGTAGTATTTTCCGAAGCACATCTGGAGGCATTCTGTGATCTGTGGAACTACATTGTGTTGATGAAACACAAATATTGCATCGGCATTGAATAGAATAAGTACCATGCGGACTTTTCTCCATGGGAGTAATGTCTCAAACTGTCTACGATTTGATCGTTCCCTGGAAGACCAGTAGTAGTTTCCGAAGCACATCTGGAGGCATTCTGTAATCTATGGAGCTTTAGAGGGGTGATGAAACACAAAAATAGCTTCGGCATTGAATACAATAAGTATCATGCGGACTTTTCTCCATGGGAGTAATGTCTCAAACTGTCTACGTTTTGATCGTTTCCTGGAAGACCAGTAATAGTTTCCGAAGCACATCTGGAAGCATTTTGTAATTTGTGGACCTACAGAGTGTTGTTGAAACACAAATGTTGCATCGGCATTGAATACAATAAGTACCATGCGGACTTTTCTCCATGGGAGAATTGTCTCAAACTGTCTACGCTTTGATCGATTCCAGGAAGACCAGCAGTAGTTTTCGAAGCACATCTGGAGGCATGCTGTAGTCTGTGGACCTACAGAGTGTTGATGAAACACAAAAATCGCATCGGCATTGAATACAATAAGTTCCATGCGGACATTTTTCCAAGGGAGTAATGTCTCAAACTGTCTACGTTTTGATCGTTCCCTGGAAGACTAGTAGTAGTTTCCGAAGCACATCTCGAGGCATTCTGGGATCTGTGGACTTACAGGATGTTGATGAAACACAAAAATTGCATCGGCATTGAATACAATAAGTTCCATGCGGACTTTTCTCCATGGGAGAATTGTCTCAAACTGTCTACACTTTGATCGTTCCCTGGAAGACCAGCAGTAGTTTTGGAAGCAAATCTGGAGGCTTTCTGTAATATATGGATCTTCAGAGTGGTGATGAAACACAAATATAGGATCATCATTGTATACAATACGTACCATGCGGACTTTTCTCCATGGGAGTAATGTCTCAAACTGTCTACGCTTTGATCGTTCCCTGGAAGACCAGTAGTAGTTTCCGAAGCACATCTGGAGGCATTCTGTAATATATGGAGCTTCAGAGTGGGGATGAAACACAATTATAGCATCGGCATTGTATACAATAAGTACGATGCGGACTTTTCTCCATGGGAGTAATGCCTCAAACTGTCTACGCTTTCATCGTTCCCTGGAAGACCAGTAGTAGTTTACGAGGCACATCTGGAGGCATTCTGTAATCTATGGAGCTTATGAATGGTGATGGAACACAAAAATTGCATCGGCATTGAATACGATAAGTACCATGCGGACTTTTCTCCATGGGAGTAATGTCTCAAACTGTCTACGATTTGATCGATTGCACGAAGACCATTAGTAGTTTCCGAAGGAAACCTGGAGGCATGCTGTAATCTGTGGACCTACTGAGTGTTGATGAAACACAAAAATTGCATAGGCATTGAATACCATAAGTACCATTCGGAATTTTCTGTATGGGAGTAATGTCTCAAACTGACTACGCTTTGATCGATTCCAGAAAAACCTGTAGTAGTTTCTGATGCACATCTGGAGGCATGCTGTAAAATGTGAAACTACAGAGTGTTGATGAAACACAAAAATTGCATCGGCATTGAAGACAATAAGTACCATGTGAACTTTTCTCCATGGGAGAATTGTCTCAAACTGTCTACGCTTTGATCGATTGCACGAAGACCATTAGTAGTTTCCGAAGCACATCTGGAGGCATTCTGTGATCTGTGGACCTACAGAGAGTTGATGAAACGCAAAAATTGCATCGGCATTGAATACAATGAATACCATGCGTACTTATCTCCATGGGATTAATATCTTAAACTGTCTACGCTTTGATCGTTCCCTGGAAGACCAGTAGTAGTTTCCGAAGCACATCTGGAGGCATTCTGTAATATATGGAGCTTCAGAGTGGGGATGAAACACAATTATAGCATCAGCATTGTATACAATAAGTACGATGCGGACTTTTCTCCATGGGAGTAATGCCTCAAACTGTCTACGCTTTCATCGTTCCCTGGAAGACCAGTAGTAGTTTCCGAAGCACATCTGGATTCATTCTGTAATCTGTGGACCTACAGAGTGTTGATGAAGCACAAAAATTGCATCGGCATTGAATTCAATAAGTACAATGCGGAATTTTCTTCATGGGAGTAATGTCTCAAACTGTCTACGATTTGATCGTTCCCTGGAAGATTAGTAGTAGTTTCCGAAGCACATCTGGAGGCATTCTGTAATCTGTGGACCTACAGAGTGGTATTGAAACACAAATATAGCATCGGAATTGTATACAATAAGTACCATGCGGACTTTTCTCCATGTTAGAATTGTCTCAAACTGTCTACGCTTTGATCGATTCCAGAAAGACCAGTAGTAGTTTCCGAAACACATCTGAAGGAATGCTGTAATCTGTGGACCTACAGAGTGTTGATGAAGCAAAAAAATTGCATCGGCATTGAATACAATACGTATCTTGCGGACTTTTCTCCATGGGAGAATTGTCTCAAACTGTCTACGCTTTGATCGATTCCAGGAAGACCAATAGTAGTTTCCGAAGCGCATCTGGAGGCATTCTGTAATCTGTGGACCTACAGAGTGTTGATGAAGCACAAAAATTGCATCGGCATTGAATACAATAAGTACCATGAGGACTTTTCTTCATGGGAGTAATGTCTCAAACTGTCTACGATTTGATCGTTCCCTGGAAGATTAGTAGTAGTTTCCGAAGCACATCTGGAAGCATTCTGTAATCTGTGGACCTACAGAGTGTTGATGAAACACAAAAATTGCATCGGCATTGAATACAATTGGTACCATGCGAACTTTTCTCCATGGGAGTAATGTCTCAAATTGTCTACGTTTTGATCGTGCCATTAGAGACCAGTAGTAGTTTTCGAAGCGCATCTGGAGGCATTCTGTAATCTGTGGACCTACAGAGTGATGATGAAACACAAAAATTGCATCGTCATTGAATACAATAAGTACCATGCGGACTTTTCTCCATGGGAGTAATGTCTCAAATTGTCTACGTTTTGATCGTGCCATTAAAGACCAGTAGTAGTTTCCGAAGCGCATCTGGAGGCATTCTGTAAGCTGTGGACCTACAGAGTCTTGATGAAACACAAAAATTGCATCGGCATTGAATACAATAAGTACCATGCAAACTTTTCTCCATGGGAGTAATGTCTCAAATTGTCTACGTTTTGATCGTGCCATTAAAGACCAGTAGTAGTTTCCGAAGCGCATCTGGAGGCATTCTGTAATCTGTGGACCTACAGAGTGTTGATGAAACACAAAAATTGCATCGGCATTGAATACAATAAGTACCAAGCAAACTTTTCTCCATGGGAGTAATGTCTCAAACTGTCTATGTTTCGATCGTTCCCTGGAAGACCAGTAGTCGTTTCGAAAGCACATCTGGGTTCATTCACGAATCTGTGGACATACAGGATGTTGATGAAACACAAAAATTGCATCGACATTTAATACAATAAGTTCCATGCGTACTTTTCTCCACGGGAGTAATGTCTCAAACTGTCTACGATTTGATTGCTCCCTGGAAGACCAGTAGTTGTTTCCGAAGCACATCTGGAGTCATTCTGTGATCTGTGGACCTACAGAGAGTTGATGAAACACAAAGTTGCATCGGCATTGAATACAATGAATACCATGCGGACTTATCTCCATGGGAGTAATATCTTAAACTGTCTACTCTTTGATCGTTCCCTGGAAGACCAGTAGTAGTTTCCGAAGCACATCTGGAGGCAATCTGTAATATATGAAGCATCAGAGTGGTGATGAAACACAAATACGGCATCGGCATTGTATACAATAAGAACCATGCGGACTTTTCTAAATGGGAGTAATGCCTCAAACTGACTACGCTTTGATCGTTCCCTGGAAGACCAGTAGTAGTTTCCGAAGCACATCTGGAGGAATTCTGTAATCTGTGGACCTACAGAGTGTTGATGAAGCACAAAAATTGCATCGGCATTGAATACAATAAGTACCATGCGGACTTTCCTCCATGGGAGAATTGTCTCAAACTGTCTACGCTTTGATCGATTCCAGGAAGACCAGTAGTAGTTTCCGAAGCACATCTGGATTCAATCTGTAATATATGGAGCTTCAGAGTGGTGATGAAACACAAATATGGCATCGGCATTGTATACAATAATTACCATGCGGACTTTTCTAAATGGGAGTAATGCCTCAAACTGACTACGCTTTGATCGTTCCCTGGAAGACCAGTAGTAGCTTCCGAAGCACATCTGGAGGCATTCTGTAATATATGGAGCTTCAGAGTGGGGATGAAACACAAATATAGCATCGGCATTGTATACAATAAGTACGATGCGGACTTTTCTCCATGGGAGTAATGCCTCAAACTGTCTACGCTTTCATCGTTCCCTGGAAGACCAGTAGTAGTTTCCGAAGCACATCTGGATTCATTCTGTAATCTGTGGACCTTCAGAGTGTTGATGAAGCACAAAAATTGCATCGGCATTGAATTCAATAAGTACCATGCGGACTTTTCTTCATGGGAGTAATGTCTCAAACTGTCTACGATTTGATCGTTCCCTGGAAGATTAGTAGTAGTTTCCGAAGCACATCTGGAGGCATTCTGTTATCTGTGGACCTACAGAGTGGTGATGAAACACAAATATAGCATCGGAATTGTATACAATAAGTACCATGCGGACTTTTCTCCATGTTAGAATTGTCTCAAACTGTCTACGCTTTGATCGATTCCAGAAAGACCAGTAGTAGTTTCCGAAGCACATCTGAAGGAACGCTGTAATCTGTGGACCTACAGAGTGTTGATGAAGCAAAAAAATTGCATCGGCATTGAATACAATAAGTACCATGCGGACTTTTCTCCATGGGAGAATTGTCTCAAACTGTCTACGCTTTGATCGATTCCAGGAAGACCAATAGTAGTTTCCGAAGCGCATCTGGAGGCATTCTGTAATCTGTGGACCTACAGAGTGTTGATGAAGCACAAAAATTGCATCGGCATTGAATACAATAAGTACCATGAGGACTTTTCTTCATGGGAGTAATGTCTCAAACTGTCTACGATTTGATCGTTCCCTGGAAGATTAGTAGTAGTTTCCGAAGCACATCTGGAAGCATTCTGTAATCTGTGGACCTACTGAGTGTTGATGAAACACAAAAATTGCATCGGCATTGAATACAATAAGTACCAAGCAAACTTTTCTCCATGGGAGTAATGTCTCAAACTGTCTAGGTTTCGATCGTTCCCTGGAAGACCAGTAGTAGTTTCCCAAGCACATCTGGGGGCATTCAGGAATGTGTGGACCTACAGGATGTTGAGGAAACACAAAAATTGCATCTACATTGAATACAATAAGTTCCATGCGGACTTTTCTCCACGGGAGTAATGTCTCAAACTGTCTACGATTTGATCGCTCCGTGGAAGACCAGTAGTTGTTTCTGAAGCACATATGGAGGCATTCTGTGATCTGTGGACCTACAGAGAGTTGATGAAACACAAAAATTGCATCTTCATTGAATTCAATAAATACCATGCGGACTTTTCTCCATGGGAGTAATATCTTAAACTGTCTACGCTTTGATCGTTTCCTGGAAGACCAGTAATAGTTTCCGAAGCACATCTGGAGGCATTCTGTAATCTGTGGACCTACAGAGTGTTGATGAAACACAAAAATTGCATCGTCATTGAATACAATAAGTAACATGCAAAATTTTCTCCATGAGAGTAATGTCTCAAATTGTCTACGTTTTGATCGTGCCATTAAAGTCCAGTAGTAGTTTCCGAAGCACATCTGGAGGCATTCTGTAATCTGTGGACCTACAGAGTGATGATGAAACACAAAAAGTGCATCGTCATTGAATACAATAAGTACCATGCGGACTTTTCTCCATGGGAGTAATGTCTCAATTTGTCTACGTTTTGATCGTGCCATTAAAGACCAGTAGTTTTTTCCGAAGCGCATCTGCATTCATTCTGTAATCTGTGGACCTACAGAGTATTGATGAAACACAAAAATTGCATCGTCATTGAATACAATAAGTACCATGCAAACTTTTCTCCATGGGAGTAATGTCTCAAATTGTCTACGTTTTGATTGTGCCATTAAAGACCAGTAGTAGTTTCCGAAGCGCATCTGGAGGCATTCTGTAATCTGTGGACCTACAGAGTGTTGATGAAACACAAAAATTGCATCGGAATTGAATACAATAAGTACCAAGCAAACTTTTCTCCATGGGAGTAATGTCTCAAACTGTCTACGTTTCGATCGTTCCCTGGAAGACCAGTAGTAGTTTCGAAAGCACATCTGGGTTCATTCACGAATCTGTGGACATACAGGATGTTGATGAAACACAAAAATTGCATCGACATTGAATACAATAAGTTCCATGCGTACTTTTCTCCACGGGAGTAATGTCTCAAACTGTCTACGATTTGATTGCTCCCTGGAAGACCAGTAGTTGTTTCCGAAGCACATCTGGAGTCATTCTGTGATCTGTGGACCTACAGAGAGTTGATGAAACACAAAGTTGCATCGGCATTGAATACAATAAATACCATGCGGACTTATCTCCATGGGAGTAATATCTTAAACTGTCTACTTTTTGATCGTTCCCTGGAAGACCAGTAGTAGTTCCCAAAGCACATCTCGAGGCATTCTGGAATCTATGGAGCTTCATGGTGGTGATGAAACACAAAAATAGCATCGGCATTGAATACAATAAGTACCATGCGAACTTTTCACCATGGGAGTAATGTCTCAAACTGTCTACGCTTTGATCGTTTCCTGGAAGACCAGTAGTAGTTCCCGAAGCACATCTCGAGGCATTCTGGAATCTGTGGACTTACAGGATGTTGATGAAACACAAAAATTGCATCGGCATTGATTACAATAAGTACCATGCAGACTTTTCTCCATGGGAGTAATGTCTTAAAGTGTCTACGCCTTGATCGGTCACTGGAAGACCAGTAGTAGTTTGCAAAGCACATCTGGGGGCATTGAGGAATCTGTGGACCTACAGGATGTTGATGAAACACAAAAATTGCATCGACATTGAATACAATAATTACCATGCGGACTTTTCTCCACGGGAGTAATGTCTCAAGCTGTCTACGATTTAATTGCTCCCTGGAAATCCAGTAGTTGTTTCCGAAGCACATCTGGAGGCATTCTGTGATCTGTGGACCTACGGAGAGTTGATGAAACACAAAGATTGCATCGGCATTGAATACAATAAATACCATGCGGACTTTTCTCCATGGGAGTAATATCTTAAACTGTATACACTTTGATCGTTCCCTGGAAGACCAGCAGTAGTTTTGGAAGCAAATCTGGAGGCTTTCTGTAATATATGGATCTTCAGAGTGGTGATGAAACACAAATATAGGATCATCATTGTATACAATAAGTACCATGCGGACTTTTCTCCATGGGAGTAATGTCTCAAACAGTCTACGCTTTGATCGTTCCCTGGAAGACCAGTAGTAGTTTACGAAGCACATCTGGAGGCATTCTGTAATCTATGGAGCTTATGAATGGTGATGGAACACAAAAATTGCATCGGCATTGAATACGATAAGTACCATGCGGACTTTTCTCCATGGGAGTAATGTCTCAAACTGTCTACGATTTGATCGATTGCACGAAGACCATTAGTAGTTTCCGAAGGAAACCTGGAGGCATGCTGTAATCTGTGGACCTACTGAGTGTTGATGAAACACAAAAATTGCATAGGCATTGAATACCATAAGTACCATTCGGAATTTTCTGTATGGGAGTAATGTCTCAAACTGACTACGCTTTGATCGATTCCAGAAAAACCTGTAGTAGTTTCTGATGCACATCTGGAGGCATGCTGTAAAATGTGAAACTACAGAGTGTTGATGAAACACAAAAATTGCATCGGCATTGAAGACAATAACTACCATGTGAACTTTTCTCCATGGGAGAATTGTCTCAAACTGTCTACGCTTTGATCGATTGCACGAAGACCATTAGTAGTTTCCGAAGCACATCTGGAGGCATGCTGTAATCTGTGGACTACAGAGTGTTGATGAAACACAAAAATTGCATCGGCATTGAATACAATAAGTACCGTGTGGACTTTTCTCCATGGGAGTAATGTCTCAAACTGTCTACGTTTCGATCGTTCCCTGGAAGACCAGTAGTAGTTTCCCAAGCACATCTGGGGGCATTCAGGAATCTGTGGACGTACAGGATGTTGAGGAAACACAAAAATTGCATCTACATTGAATACAATAAGTTCCATGCGGACTTTTCTCCACGGGAGTAATGTCTCAAACTGTCTACGATTTGATCGCTCCCTGGAAGACCAGTAGTTGTTTCCGAAGCACATATGGAGGCATTCTGTGATCTGTGGACCTACAGAGAGTTGCTGAAACACAAAAATTGCATCGGCATTGAATACAATAAATACCAAGCGGACTTTTCTCCATGGGAGTAATATCTTAAACTGTCTACGCTTTGATCGTTTCCTGGAAGACCAGTAATAGTTTCCGAAGCACATCTGGAGGCATTCTGTAATATATGGAGCTTCAGAGTGGTGATGAATCACAAATATAGCATCGGCATTGTATACAATAAGTACGATGCGGACTTTTCTCCACTGGAGTAATGCCTCAAACTGTCTACGCTTGTATCGTTCCCTGGAAGACCAGTAGTAGTTTCTGAAGCACATCTGGAGGCATTCTGTAATCTGTGGATCTACAGAGTGTTAATGAAGCACAAAAATTGCATCGGCATTGAATACAATAAGTACTATGCGGACTTTTCTTCATGGGAGTAATGTCTCAAACTGTCTACGATTTGATCGTTCCCTGGAAGATTAGTAGTAGTTTCCGAAGCACATCTGGAGGCATTCTGTATTCTGTGGACCTACAGAGTGTTGATGAAACACAAAAATTGCATCGGCATTGAATACAATAAGTACCATGCGGACTTTTCTCCATGGGAGTAATGTCTCAAATTGTCTACGTTTTGATCATTCAATTAAAGACCAGTAGTAGTTTCCGAAGCGCAACCGGTTGCACTCTGTAATCTGTGGACCTACAGAGTGTTAATGAAACAAAAAAATTGCATCAACACTGATTACAATAAGTTCCATGCGGACTTTTCTCCACGGGAGTAATGTCTCAAACTGTCTACGATTTGATTGCTCCCTGGAAGACCAGTAGTTGTTTCCGAAGCACATCTGGAGGCATTCTGTGATCTGTGGACCTACAGAGAGTTGATGAAACGCAAAAATTGCATCGGCATTGAATACAATGAATACCATGTGGACTTATCTCCATGGGATTAATATCTTAAACTGTCTACGCTTTGATCGTTCCCTGGAAGACCAGTAGTAGTTTCCGAAGCACATCTGGAGGCATTCTGTAATATATGGAGCTTCAGAGTGGGGATGAAACACAATTATAGCATCGGCATTGTATACAATAAGTACGATGCGGACTTTTCTCCATGGGAGTAATGCCTCAAACTGTCTACGCTTTCATCGTTCCCTGGAAGACCAGTAGTAGTTTCCGAAGCACATCTGGATTCATTCTGTAATCTGTGGACCTACAGAGTGTTGATGAAGCACAAAAATTGCATCGGCATTGAATTCAATAAGTACCATGCGGACTTTTCTTCATGGGAGTAATGTCTCAAACTGTCTACGATTTGATCGTTCCCTGGAAGATTAGTAGTAGTTTCCGAAGCACATCTGGAGGCATTCTGTAATCTGTGGACCTACAGAGTGGTATTGAAACACAAATATAGCATCGGAATTGTATACAATAAGTACCATGCGGACTTTTCTCCATGTTAGAATTGTCTCAAACTGTCTACGCTTTGATCGATTCCAGAAAGACCAGTAGTAGTTTCCGAAACACATCTGAAGGAATGCTGTAATCTGTGGACCTACAGAGTGTTGATGAAGCAAAAAAATTGCATCGGCATTGAATACAATACATATCTTGCGGTCTTTTCTCCATGGGAGAATTGTCTCAAACTGTCTACGCTTTGATCGATTCCAGGAAGACCAATAGTAGTTTCCGAAGCGCATCTGGAGGCATTCTGTAATCTGTGGACCTACAGAGTGTTGATGAAGCACAAAAATTGCATCGGCATTGAATACAATAAGGACCATGAGGACTTTTCTTCATGGGAGTAATGTCTCAAACTGTCTACGATTTGATCGTTCCCTGGAAGATTAGTAGTAGTTTCCGAAGCACATCTGGAAGCATTCCGTAATCTGTGGACCTACAGAGTGTTGATGAAACACAAAAATTGCATCGGCATTGAATACAATTGGTACCATGTGAACTTTTCTCCATGGGAGTAATGTCTCAAATTGTCTACGTTTTGATCGTGCCATTAGAGACCAGTAGTAGTTTTCGAAGCGCATCTGGAGGCATTCTGTAATCTGTGGACCTACAGAGTGTTGATGAAACACAAAAATTGCATCGTCATTGAATACAATAAGTACCATGCAAACTTTTCTCCATGGGAGTAATGTCTCAAACTGTCTACGTTTCGATCGTTCCCTGGAAGACCAGTAGTAGTTTCGAAAGCACATCTGGGTTCATTCACGAATCTGTGGACCTACAGAGTGTTGATGAAACACAAAAATTGCATCGGCATTGAAGACAATAAGTACCATGTGGACTCTTCTCCATGGGAGAATTGTCTCAAACTGTCTACGATTTGATCGATTGCACGAAGACCATTAGTAGTTTCCGAAGGAAACCTGGAGGCATGCTGTAATCTGTGGACCTACTGAGTGTTGATGAAACACAAAAATTGCATCGGCATTGAATACAATAAGTACCGTGGGGACTTTTCTCCATGGGAGTTATGTCTCAAACTGTCTAGGTTTCGATCGTTCCCTGGAAGACCAGTAGTAGTTTCCCAAGCACATCTGGGGGCATTTAGGAATGTGTGGACCTACAGGATGTTGAGGAAACACAAAAATTGCATCTACATTGAATACAATAAGTTCCATGCGGACTTTTCTCCACGGGAGTAATGTCTCAAACTGTCTACGACTTGATCGCTCCGTGGAAGACCAGTAGTTGTTTCCGAAGCACATATGGAGGCATTCTGTGATCTGTGGACCTACAGAGAGTTGATGAAACACAAAAATTGCATCTTCATTGAATTCAATAAATACCATGCGGACTTTTCTCCATGGGAGTAATATCTTAAACTGCCTACGCTTTGATCGTTCCCTGGAAGACCAGTAATAGTTTCCGAAGCACCTCTGGAGGCATTCTGTAATCTGTGGACCTACAGAGTGTTGATGAAACACAAAAATTGCATCGTCATTGAATACAATAAGTACCATGCAAACTTTTCTCCATGGGAGTAATGTCTCAAATTGTCTACGTTTTGATCGTGCCATTAAAGACCAGCAGTAGTTTCCGAAGCGCATCTGGAGGCATTCTGTAATCTGTGGACCTACAGAGTGATGATGAAACACAAAAATTGCATCGTCATTGAATACAATAAGTACCATGCGGACTTTTCTCCATGGGAGTAATGTCTCAAATTGTCTACGTTTTGATCGTGCCATTAAAGACCAGTAGTAGTTTCCGAAGCGCATCTGGAGGCATTCTGTAATCTGTGGACCTACAGAGTCTTGATGAAACACAAAAATTGCATCGGCATTGAATACAATAAGTACCATGCAAACTTTTCTCCATGGGAGTAATGTCTCAAATTGTCTACGTTTTGATCGTGCCATTAAAGACCAGTAGTAGTTTCCGAAGCGCATCTGGAGGCATTCTGTAATCTGTGGACCTACAGAGTGTTGATGAAACACAAAAATTGCATCGGCATTGAATACAATAAGTACCAAGCAAACTTTACTCCATGGGAGTAATGTCTCAAACTGTCTATGTTTCGATCGTTCCCTGGAAGACCAGTAGTCGTTTCGAAAGCACATCTGGGTTCATTCACGAATCTGTGGACATACAGGATGTTGATGAAACACAAAAATTGCATCGACATTTAATACAATAAGTTCCATGCGTACTTTTCTCCACGGGAGTAATGTCTCAAACTGTCTACGATTTGATTGCTCCCTGGAAGACCAGTAGTTGTTTCCGAAGCACATCTGGAGTCATTCTGTGATCTGTGGACCTACAGAGAGTTGATGAAACACAAAGTTGCATCGGCATTGAATACAATGAATACCATGCGGACTTATCTCCATGGGAGTAATATCTTAAACTGTCTACTCTTTGATCGTTCCCTGGAAGACCAGTAGTAGTTTCCGAAGCACATCTGGAGGCAATCTGTAATATATGAAGCATCAGAGTGGTGATGAAACACAAATATGGCATCGGCATTGTATACAATAAGAACCATGCGGACTTTTCTAAATGGGAGTAATGCCTCAAACTGACTACGCTTTGATCGTTCCCTGGAAGACCAGTAGTAGTTTCCGAAGCACATCTGGAGGAATTCTGTAATCTGTGGACCTACAGAGTGTTGATGAAGCACAAAAATTGCATCGGCATTGAATACAATAAGTACCATGCGGACTTTTCTCCATGGGAGAATTGTCTCAAACTGTCTACGCTTTGATCGATTCCAGGAAGACCAGTAGTAGTTTCCGAAGCACATCTGGATTCAGTCTGTAATATATGGAGCTTCAGAGTGGTGATGAAACACAAATATGGCATCGGCATTGTATACAATAAGTACCATGCGGACTTTTCTAAATGGGAGTAATGCCTCAAACTGACTACGCTTTGATCGTTCCCTGGAAGACCAGTAGTAGCTTCCGAAGCACATCTGGAGGCATTCTGTAATATATGGAGCTTCAGAGTGGGGATGAAACACAAATATAGCATCGGCATTGTATACAATAAGTACGATGCGGACTTTTCTCCATGGGAGTAATGCCTCAAACTGTCTACGCTTTCATCGTTCCCTGGAAGACCAGTAGTAGTTTCCGAAGCACATCTGGATTCATTCTGTAATCTGTGGACCTACAGAGTGTTGATGAAGCACAAAAATTGCATCGGCATTGAATTCAATAAGTACCATGCGGACTTTTCTTCATGGGAGTAATGTCTCAAACTGTCTACGCTTTGATCGTTCCCTGGAAGATTAGTAGTAGTTTCCGAAGCACATCTGGAGGCATTCTGTAATCTGTGGACCTACAGAGTGGTGATGAAACACAAATATAGCATCGGAATTGTATACAATAAGTACCATGCGGACTTTTCTCCATGTTAGAATTGTCTCAAACTGTCTACGCTTTGATCGATTCCAGAAAGACCAGTAGTAGTTTCCGAAGCACATCTGAAGGAATGCTGTAATCTGTGGACCTACAGAGTGTTGATGAAGCAAAAAAATTGAATCGGCATTGAATACAATAAGTACGATGCGGACTTTTCTCCATGGGAGAATTGTCTCAAACTGTCTACGCTTTGATCGATTCCAGGAAGACCAATAGTAGTTTCCGAAGCGCATCTGGAGGCATTCTGTAATCTGTGGACCTACAGAGTGTTGATGAAGCACAAAAATTGCATCGGCATTGAATACAATAAGTACCATGAGGACTTTTCTTCATGGGAGTAATGTCTCAAACTGTCTACGATTTGATCGTTCCCTGGAAGATTAGTAGTAGTTTCCGAAGCACATCTGGAAGCATTCTGTAATCTGTGGACCTACAGAGTGTTGATGAAACACAAAAATTGCATCGGCATTGAATACAATAGGTACCATGCGAACTTTTCTCCATGGGAGTAATGTCTCAAATTGTCTACGTTTTGATCGTGCCATTAAAGACCAGCAGTAGTTTTCGAAGCGCATCTGGAGGCATTCTGTAATCTGTGGACCTACAGAGTGTTGATGAAACACAAAAATTGCATCGTCATTGAATACAATAAGTACCATGCAAACTTTTCTCCATGGGAGTAATGTCTCAAACTGTCTACGTTTCGATCGTTCCCTGGATGACCAGTAGTAGTTTCGAAAGCACATCTGGGTTCATTCACGAATCTGTGGACCTACAGAGTGTTGATGAAACACAAAAATTGCATCGGCATTGAAGACAATAAGTACCATGTGGACTCTTCTCCATGGGAGAATTGTCTCAAACTGTCTACGATTTGATCGATTGCACGAAGACCATTAGTAGTTTCCGAAGGAAACCTGGAGGCATGCTGTAATCTGTGGACCTACTGAGTGTTGATGAAACACAAAAATTGCATCGGCATTGAATACAATAAGTACCGTGGGGACTTTTCTCCATGGGAGTTATGTCTCAAACTGTCTAGGTTTCGATCGTTCCCTGGAAGACCAGTAGTAGTTTCCCAAGCACATCTGGGGGCATTCAGGAATGTGTGGACCTACAGGATGTTGAGGAAACACAAAAATTGCATCTACATTGAATACAATAAGTTCCATGCGGACTTTTCTCCACGGGAGTAATGTCTCAAACTGTCTACGATTTGATCGCTCCGTGGAAGACCAGTAGTTGTTTCTGAAGCACATATGGAGGCATTCTGTGATCTGTGGACCTACAGAGAGTTGATGAAAGACAAAAATTGCATCTTCATTGAATTCAATAAATACCATGCGGACTTTTCTCCATGGGAGTAATATCTTAAACTGTCTACGCTTTGATCGTTTCCTGGAAGACCAGTAATAGTTTCCGAAGCACATCTGGAGGCATTCAGTAATCTGTGGACCTACAGAGTGTTGATGAAACACAAAAATTGCATCGTCATTGAATACAACAAGTAACATGCAAAATTTTCTCCATGAGAGTAATGTCTCAAATTGTCTACGTTTTGATCGTGCCATTAAAGTCCAGTAGTAGTTTCCGAAGCGCATCTGGAGGCATTCTGTAATCTGTGGACCTACAGAGTGATGATGAAACACAAAAAGTGCATCGTCATTGAATACAATAAGTACCATGCGGACTTTTCTCCATGGGAGTAATGTCTCAATTTGTCTACGTTTTGATCGTGCCATTAAAGACCAGTAGTAGTTTCCGAAGCGCATCTGCATTCATTCTGTAATCTGTGGACCTACAGAGTATTGATGAAACACAAAAATTGCATCGTCATTGAATACAATAAGTACCATGCAAACTTTTCTCCATGGGAGTAATGTCTCAAATTGTCTACGTTTTGATTGTGCCATTAAAGACCAGTAGTAGTTTCCGAAGCGCATCTGGAGGCATTCTGTAATCTGTGGACCTACAGAGTGTTGATGAAACACAAAAATTGCATCGGAATTGAATACAATAAGTACCAAGCAAACTTTTCTCCATGGGAGTAATGTCTCAAACTGTCTACGTTTCGATCGTTCCCTGGAAGACCAGTAGTAGTTTCGAAAGCACATCTGGGTTCATTCACGAATCTGTGGACATACAGGATGTTGATGAAACACAAAAATTGCATCGACATTGAATACAATAAGTTCCATGCGTACTTTTCTCCACGGGAGTAATGTCTCAAACTGTCTACGATTTGATTGCTCCCTGGAAGACCAGTAGTTGTTTCCGAAGCACACTGGAGTCATTCTGTGATCTGTGGACCTACAGAGAGTTGATGAAACACAAAGTTGCATCGGCATTGAATACAATGAATACCATGCGGACTTATCTCCATGGGAGTAATATCTTAAACTGTGTACTCTTTGATCGTTCCCTGGAAGACCAGTAGTAGTTTCCGAAGCACATCTGGAGGCAATCTGTAATATATGAAGCATCAGAGTGGTGATGAAACACAAATATGGCATCGGCACTGTATACAATAAGTACCATGCGGACTTTTCTAAATGGGAGTAATGCCTCAAACTGACTACGCTTTGATCGTTCCCTGGAAGACCAGTAGTAGTTTCCGAAGCACATCTGGAGGAATTCTGTAATCTGTGGACCTACAGAGTGTTGATGAAGCACAAAAATTGCATCGGCATTGAATACAATAAGTACCATGCGGACTTTACTTAATGGGAGTAATGTCTCAAACTGTCTACGATTTGATCGTTCCCTGGAAGATTAGTAGTAGTTTCCGAAGCACATCTGGAGGCATTCTGTAATCAGTGGACCTACAGAGTGGTGATGAAACACAAATATAGCATCGGAATTGTATACAATAAGTACCATGCGGACTTTTCTCCATGGAAGAATTGTCTCAAACTGTCTACGCTTTGATCGATTCCAGGAAGACCAGTAGTAGTTTCCGAAGCACATCTGGAGGAATGCTGTAATCTGTGGACCTACAGAGTGTTGATGAAGCACAAAAATTGCATCGGCATTGAATACAATACGGACCTTGCGGACTTATCTCCATGGGAGAATTGTCTCAAACTGTCTACGCTTTGATCGATTCCATGAAGACCAGTAGTAGTTTCCGAAGCTCATCTGGAGGCATTCTGTAATCTTTTGACCTACAGGGTGTTGATGAAACACAAAAATTGCATCGGCATTGAATACAATAAATACCATGCGGACTTTTCTTCATGGCAGTAATGTCTCAAACTGTCTACGATTTGATCGTTCCCTGGAAGATTAGTAGTAGTTTCCGAAGCGCATCTGGAGGCATTCTGTAATCTGTGGACCTAGAGAGAGTTGATGAAACACAAAAATTGCATCGGCATTGAATACAATGAATACCATGCGGACTTATCTCCATGGGATTAATATCTTAAACTGTCTACGCTTTGATCGTTCCCTGGAAGACCAGTATTAGTTTCCGAAGCACATCTGGAGGCAATCTGTAATATAAGGAGCTTCAGAGTGGTGATGAAACACAAATATGGCATCGGCATTGTATACAATAAGTGCCATGCGGACTTTTCTAAATGGGAGTAATGCCTCAAACTGACTACGCTTTGATCGTTCCCTGGAAGACCAGTAGTACTTTCCGAAGCACATCTGGAGGCATTCTGTAATATATGGAGCTTCAGAGTGGGGATGAAACACAAATATAGCATCGGCATTGTATACAATAAGTACCATGCGGACTTTTCTCCATGGGAGTAATGCCTCAAACTGTCTACGATTTGATCGTTCCCTGGAAGATTAGTAGTAGTTTCCGAAGCACATCTGGAGGCATTCTGTAATCTGTAGACCTACAGAGTGTTGATGAAACACAAAAATTGCATCGGCATTGTATACAATAAGTACCATGCGGACTTTTCTCCATGGGAGTAATGTCTCAAATTGTCTACGTTTTGATCGTGCCATTAAAGACCAGTATTAGTTTCCGAAGCACATCTGCATTCATTCTGTAATCTGTGGACCTACAGAGTATTGATGAAACACAAAAATTGCATCGACATTGAATACAATGAATACCATGCGGACTTATATCCATGGGAGTAATATCTTAAACTGTCTACTCTTTGATCGTTCCCTGGAAGGCCAGTAGTAGTTTCCGAAGCACATCAGGAGGCAATCTGTAATATATGGAGCTTCAGAGGGGTGATGAAACACAAATATGGCATCGGCATTGTATACAATAAGTACTGTGGGGACTTTTCTCCATGGGAGTAATGTCTCAAACTGTCTACGTTTCGATCGTTCCCTGGAAGACCAGTAGTAGTTTCCCAAGCACATCTGGGGGCATTCAGGAATCTGTGGACCTACAGGATGTTGAGGAAACACAAAAATTGCATCTACATTGAATACAATAAGTTCCATGCGGACTTTTCTACACGGGAGTAATGTCTCAAACTGTCTACGATTTGATCGTTCCCTGGAAGATTAGTAGTAGTTTCCGAAGCACATCTGGAGGCATTCTGTAATCAGTGGACCTACAGAGTGGTGATGAAACACAAATATAGCATCTGAATTGTATACAATAAGTACCATGGGGACTTTTCTCCATGGGAGAATTGTCTCAAACTGTCTACGCTTTGATCGATTCCAGGAAGACCAGTAGTAGTTTCCGAAGCACATCTGGATTCAATCTGTAATATATGGAGCTTCAGAGTGGTGATGAAACACAAATATGGCATCGGCATTGTATACAATAAGAACCATGCGGACTTTTCTAAATGGGAGTAATGCCTCAAACTGACTACGCTTTGATCGTTCCCTGGAAGACCAGTAGTAGTTTCCGAAGCACATCTGGAGGCATTCTGTAATATATGGAGCTTCAGAGTGGGGATGAAACACAAATATAGCATCGGCATTGTATACAATAAGTACGATGCGGACTTTTCTCCATGGGAGTAATGCCTCAAACTGTCTACGCTTTCATCGTTCCCTGGAAGACCAGTAGTAGTTTCCGAAGCACATCTGGATTCATTCTGTAATCTGTGGACCTACAGAGTGTTGATGAAGCACAAAAATTGCATCGGCATTGAATTCAATAAGTACCATGCGGACTTTTCTTCATGGGAGTAATGTCTCAAACTGTCTACGATTTGATCGTTCCCTGGAAGATTAGTAGTAGTTTCCGAAGCACATCTGGAGGCATTCTGCAATCTGTGGACCTACAGAGTGGTGATGAAACACAAATATAGCATCGGAATTGTATACAATAAGTACCATGCGGACTTTTCTCCATGTTAGAATTGTCTCAAACTGTCTACGCTTTGATCGATTCCAGAAAGACCAGTAGTAGTTTCCGAAGCACATCTGAAGGAATGCTGTAATCTGTGGACCTACAGAGTGTTGATGAAGCAAAAAAATTGCATCGGCATTGAATACAATAAGTACCATGCGGACTTTTCTCCATGGGAGAATTGTCTCAAACTGTCTACGCTTTGATCGATTCCAGGAAGACCAATAGTAGTTTCCGAAGCGCATATGGAGGCATTCTGTAATCTGTGGACCTACAGAGTGTTGATGAAGCACAAAAATTGCATCGGCATTGAATACAATAAGTACCATGAGGACTTTTCTTCATGGGAGTAATGTCTCAAACTGTCTACGATTTGATCGTTCCCTGGAAGATTAGTAGTAGTTTCCGAAGCACATCTGGAAGCATTCTGTAATCTGTGGACCTACAGAGTGTTGATGAAACACAAAAATTGCATCGGCATTGAATACAATAGGTACCATGCGAACTTTTCCCCATGGGAGTAATGTCTCAAATTGTCTACGTTTTGATCGTGCCATTAAAGACCAGCAGTAGTTTTCGAAGCGCATCTGGAGGCATTCTGTAATCTGTGGACCTACAGAGTGTTGATGAAACACAAAAATTGCATCGTCATTGAATACAATAAGTACCATGCAAACTTTTCTCCATGGGAGTAATGTCTCATACTGTCTACGTTTCGATCGTTCCCTGGATGACCAGTAGTAGTTTCGAAAGCACATCTGGGTTCATTCACGAATCTGTTGACCTACAGAGTGTTGATGAAACACAAAAATTGCATCGGCATTGAAGACAATAAGTACCATGTGGACTCTTCTCCATGGGAGAATTGTCTCAAACTGTCTACGATTTGATCGATTGCACGAAGACCATTAGTAGTTTCCGAAGGAAACCTGGAGGCATGCTGTAATCTGTGGACCTACTGAGTGTTGATGAAACACAAAAATTGCATCGGCATTGAATACAATAAGTACCGTGGGGACTTTTCTCCATGGGAGTTATGTCTCAAACTGTCTAGGTTTCGATCGTTCCCTGGAAGACCAGTAGTAGTTTCCCAAGCACATCTGGGGGCATTCAGGAATGTGTGGACCTACAGGATGTTGAGGAAACACAAAAATTGCATCTACATTGAATACAATAAGCTCCATGCGGACTTTTCTCCACGGGAGTAATGTCTCAAACTGTCTACGATTTGATCGCTCCGTGGAAGACCAGTAGTTGTTTCTGAAGCACATATGGAGGCATTCAGTGATCTGTGGACCTACAGAGAGTTGATGAAACACAAAAATTGCATCTTCATTGAATTCAATAAATACCATGCGGACTTTTCTCCATGGGAGTAATATCTTAAACTGTCTACGCTTTGATCGTTTCCTGGAAGACCAGTAATAGTTTCCGAAGCACATCTGGAGGCATTCTGTAATCTGTGGACCTACAGAGTGTTGATGAAACACAAAAATTGCATCGACATTGAATACAATAAGTAACATGCAAAATTTTCTCCATGAGAGTAATGTCTCAAATTGTCTACGTTTTGATCGTGCCATTAAAGTCCAGTAGTAGTTTCCGAAGCGCATCTGGAGGCATTCTGTAATCTGTGGACCTACAGAGTGATGATGAAACACAAAAATTGCATCGTCATTGAATACAATAAGTACCATGCGGACTTTTCTCCATGGGAGTAATGTCTCAAATTGTCTACGTTTTGATCGTGCCATTAAAGACCAGTAGTAGTTTCCGAAGCGCATCTGCATTCATTCTGTAATCTGTGGACCTACAGAGTATTGATGAAACACAAAAATTGCATCGTCATTGAATACAATAAGTACCATGCAAACTTTTCTCCATGGGTGTAATGTCTCAAATTGTCTACGTTTTGATTGTGCCATTAAAGACCAGTAGTAGTTTCCGAAGCGCATCTGGAGGCATTCTGTAATCTGTGGACCTACAGAGTGTTGATGAAACACAAAAATTGCATCGGAATTGAATACAATAAGTACCAAGCAAACTTTTCTCCATGGGAGTAATGTCTCAAACTGTCTACGTTTCGATCGTTCCCTGGAAGACCAGTAGTAGTTTCGAAAGCACATCTGGGTTCATTCACGAATCTGTGGACATACAGGATGTTGATGAAACACAAAAATTGCATCGACATTGAATACAATAAGTTCCATGCGTACTTTTCTCCACGGGAGTAATGTCTCAAACTGTCTACGATTTGATTGCTCCCTGGAAGACCAGTAGTTGTTTCCGAAGCACATCTGGAGTCATTCTGTGATCTGTGGACCTACAGAGAGTTGATGAAACACAAAGTTGCATCGGCATTGAATACAATGAATACCATGCGGACTTATCTCCATGGGAGTAATATCTTAAACTGTCTACTCTTTGATCGTTCCCTGGAAGACCAGTAGTAGTTTCCGAAGCACATCTGGAGGCAATCTGTAATATATGAAGCATCAGAGTGGTGATGAAACACAAATATGGCATCCTCATTGTATACAATAAGTACCATGCGGACTTTTCTAAATGGGAGTAATGCCTCAAACTGACTACGCTTTGATCGTTCCCTGGAAGACCAGTAGTAGTTTCCGAAGCACATCTGGAGGAATTCTGTAATCTGTGGACCTACAGAGTGTTGATGAAGCACAAAAATTGCATCGGCATTGAATACAATAAGTACCATGCGGACTTTTCTTCATGGGAGTAATGTCTCAAACTGTCTACGATTTGATCGTTCCCTGGAAGATTAGTAGTAGTTTCCGAAGCACATCTGGAGGCATTCTGTAATCAGTGGACCTACAGAGTGGTGATGAAACACAAATATAGCATCGGAATTGTATACAATAAGTACCATGCGGACTTTTCTCCATGGAAGAATTGTCTCAAACTGTCTACGCTTTGATCGATTCCAGGAAGACCAGTAGTAGTTTCCGAAGCACATCTGGAGGAATGCTGTAATCTGTGGACCTACAGAGTGTTGATGAAGCACAAAAATTGCATCGGCATTGAATACAATACGTACCTTGCGGACTTATCTCCATGGGAGAATTGTCTCAAACTGTCTACGCTTTGATCGATTCCATGAAGACCAGTAGTAGTTTCCGAAGCTCATCTGGAGGCATTCTGTAATCTTTTGACCTACAGGGTGTTGATGAAACACAAAAATTGCATCGGCATTGAATACAATAAAGACCATGCGGACTTTTCTTCATGGCAGTAATGTCTCAAACTGTCTACGATTTGATCGTTCCCTGGAAGATTAGTAGTAGTTTCCGAAGCGCATCTGGAGGCATTCTGTAATCTGTGGACCTACAGAGAGTTGAGGAAACACAAAAATTTCATCGGCATTGAATACAATGAATACCATGCGGACTTATCTCCATGGGATTAATATCTTAAACTGTCTACGCTTTGATCGTTCCCTGGAAGACCAGTATTAGTTTCCGAAGCACATCTGGAGGTAATCTGTAATATATGGAGCTTCAGAGTGGTGATGAAACACAAATATGGCATCGGCATTGTATACAATAAGTACCATGCGGACTTTTCTAAATGGGAGTAATGCCTCAAACTGACTACGCTTTGATCGTTCCCTGGAAGACCAGTAGTAGTTTCCGAAGCACATCTGGAGGCATTCTGTAATATATGGAGCTTCAGAGTGGGGATGAAACACAAATATAGCATCGGCATTGTATACAATAAGTACCATGCGGACTTTTCTCCATGGGAGTAATGCCTCAAACTGTCTACGATTTGATCGTTCCCTGGAATACCAGTAGTAGTTTCCGAAGCACATCTGGAGGCATTCTGTAATCTGTGGACCTACAGAGTGTTGATGAAGCACAAAAATTGCATCGGCATTGAATACAATAAGTACCATGCGGACTTTTCTTCATGGGAGTAATGTCTCAAACTGTCTACGATTTGATCGTTCCCTGGAAGATTAGTAGTAGTTTCCGAAGCACATCTGGAGGCATTCTGTAATCTGTAGACCTACAGAGTGTTGATGAAACACAAAAATTGCATCGGCATTGAATACAATAAGTACCATGCGGACTTTTCTCCATGGGAGTAATGTCTCAAATTGTCTACGTTTTGATCGTGCCATTAAAGACCAGTAGTAGTTTCCGAAGCACATCTGCATTCATTCTGTAATCTGTGGACATACAGAGTATTGATGAAACACAAAAATTGCATCGGCATTGAATACAATGAATACCATGCGGACTTATATCCATGGGAGTAATATCTTAAACTGTCTACTCTTTGATCGTTCCCTGGAAGGCCAGTAGTAGTTTCCGAAGCACATCAGGAGGCAATCTGTAATATATGGAGCTTCAGAGTGGTGATGAAACACAAATATGGCATCGGCATTGTATACAATAAGTACCGTGGGGACTTTTCTCCATGGGAGTAATGTCTCAAACTGTCAACGTTTCGATCGTTCCCTGGAAGACCAGTAGTAGTTTCCCAAGCACATCTGGGGGCATTCAGGAATCTGTGGACCTACAGGATGTTGAGGAAACACAAAAATTGCATCTACATTGAATACAATAAGTTCCATGCGGACTTTTCTCCACGGGAGTAATGTCTCAAACTGTCTACGATTTGATCGTTCCCTGGAAGATTAGTAGTAGTTTCCGAAGCACATCTGGAGGCATTCTGTAATCAGTGGACCTACAGAGTGGTGATGAAACACAAATATAGCATCGGAATTGTATACAATAAGTACCATGCGGACTTTTCTCCATGGGAGAATTGTCTCAAACTGTCTACGCTTTGATCGATTCCAGGAAGACCAGTAGTAGTTTCCGAAGCACATCTGGATTCAATCTGTAATATATGGAGCTTCAGAGTGGTGATGAAACACAAATATGGCATCGGCATTGTATACAATAAGTACCATGCGGACTTTTCTAAATGGGAGTAATGCCTCAAACTGACTACGCTTTGATCGTTCCCTGGAAGACCAGTAGTAGTTTCCGAAGCACATCTGGAGGCATTCTGTAATATATGGAGCTTCAGAGTGGGGATGAAACACAAATATAGCATCGGCATTGTATACAATAAGTACGATGCGGACTTTTCTCCATGGGAGTAATGCCTCAAACTGTCTACGCTTTCATCGTTCCCTGGAAGACCAGTAGTAGTTTCCGAAGCACATCTGGATTCATTCTGTAATCTGTGGACCTACAGAGTGTTGATGAAGCACAAAAATTGCATCGGCATTGAATTCAATAAGTACCATGCGGACTTTTCTTCATGGGAGTAATGTCTCAAACTGTCTACGATTTGATCGTTCCCTGGAAGATTAGTAGTAGTTTCCGAAGCACATCTGGAGGCATTCTGCAATCTGTGGACCTACAGAGTGGTGATGAAACACAAATATAGCATCGGAATTGTATACAATAAGTACCATGCGGACTTTTCTCCATGTTAGAATTGTCTCAAACTGTCTACGCTTTGATCGATTCCAGAAAGACCAGTAGTAGTTTCCGAAGCACATCTGAAGGAATGCTGTAATCTGTGGACCTACAGAGTGTTGATGAAGCAAAAAAATTGCATCGGCATTGAATACAATAAGTACCATGAGGACTTTTCTTCATGGGAGTAATGTCTCAAACTGTCTACGATTTGATCGTTCCCTGGAAGATTAGTAGTAGTTTCCGAAGCACATCTGAAAGCATTCTGTAATCTGTGGACCTACAGAGTGTTGATGAAACACAAAAATTGCATCGGCATTGAATACAATAGGTACCATGCGAACTTTTCTCCATGGGAGTAATGTCTCAAATTGTCTACGTTTTGATCGTGCCATTAAAGACCAGCAGTAGTTTTCGAAGCGCATCTGGAGGCATTCTGTAATCTGTGGACCTACAGAGTGTTGATGAAACACAAAAATTGCATCGTCATTGAATACAATAAGTACCATGCAAACTTTTCTCCATGGGAGTAATGTCTCAAACTGTCTACGTTTCGATCGTTCCCTGGATGACCAGTAGTAGTTTCGAAAGCACATCTGGGTTCATTCACGAATCTGTGGACCTACAGAGTGTTGATGAAACACAAAAATTGCATCGGCATTGAAGACAATAAGTACCATGTGGACTCTTCTCCATGGGAGAATTGTCTCAAACTGTCTACGATTTGATCGATTGCACGAAGACCATTAGTAGTTTCCGAAGGAAACCTGGAGGCATGCTGTAATCTGTGGACCTACTGAGTGTTGATGAAACACAAAAATTGCATCGGCATTGAATACAATAAGTACCGTGGGGACTTTTCTCCATGGGAGTTATGTCTCAAACTGTCTAGGTTTCGATCGTTCCCTGGAAGACCAGTAGTAGTTTCCCAAGCACATCTGGGGGCATTCAGGAGTGTGTGGACCTACAGGATGTTGAGGAAACACAAAAATTGCATCTACATTGAATACAATAAGTTCCATGCGGACTTTTCTCCACGGGAGTAATGTCTCAAACTGTCTACGATTTGATCGCTCCGTGGAAGACCAGTATTGTTTCTGAAGCACATATGGAGGCATTTGTGATCTGTGGACCTACAGAGAGTTGATGAAACACAAAAATTGCATCTTCATTGAATTCAATAAATACCATGCGGACTTTTCTCCATGGGAGTAATATCTTAAACTGTCTACGCTTTGATCGTTTCCTGGAAGACCAGTAATAGTTTCCGAAGCACATCTGGAGGCATTCTGTAATCTGTGGACCTACAGAGTGATGATGAAACACAAAAATTGCATCGTCATTGAATGCAATAAGTACCATGCGGACTTTTCTCCATGGGAGTAATGTCTCAAATTGTCTACGTTTTGATCGTGCCATTAAAGACCAGTAGTAGTTTCCGAAGCGCATCTGCATTCATTCTGTAATCTGTGGACCTACAGAGTATTGATGAAACACAAAAATTGCATCGTCATTGAATACAATAAGTACCATGCAAACTTTTCTCCATGGGAGTAATGTCTCAAATTGTGTACGTTTTGATTGTGCCATTAAAGACCAGTAGTAGTTTCCGAAGCGCATCTGGAGGCATTCTGTAATCTGTGGACCTACAGAGTGTTGATGAAACACAAAAATTGCATCGGAATTGAATACAATAAGTACCAAGCAAACTTTTCTCCATGGGAGTAATGTCTCAAACTGTCTACGTTTCGATCGTTCCCTGGAAGACCAGTAGTAGTTTCGAAAGCACATCTGGGTTCATTCACGAATCTGTGGACATACAGGATGTTGATGAAACACAAAAATTGCATCGACATTGAATACAATAAGTTCCATGCGTACTTTTTTCCACGGGAGTAATGTCTCAAACTGTCTACGATTTGATTGCTCCCTGGAAGACCAGTAGTTGTTTCCGAAGCACATCTGGAGTCATTCTGTGTTCTGTGGACCTACAGAGAGTTGATGAAACACAAAGTTGCATCGGCATTGAATACAATGAATACCATGCGGACTTATCTCCATGGGAGTAATATCTTAAACTGTCTACTCTTTGATCGTTCCCTGGAAGACCAGTAGTAGTTTCCGAAGCACATCTGGAGGCAATCTGTAATATATGAAGCATCAGAGTGGTGATGAAACACAAATATGGCATCGGCATTGTATACAATAAGTACCATGCGGACTTTTCTAAATGGGAGTAATGCCTCAAACTGACTACGCTTTGATCGTTCCCTGGAAGACCAGTAGTAGTTTCCGAAGCACATCTGGAGGAATTCTGTAATCTGTGGACCTACAGAGTGTTGATGAAGCACAAAAATTGCATCGGCATTGAATACAATAAGTACCATGCGGACTTTACTTCATGGGAGTAATGTCTCAAACTGTCTACGATTTGATCGTTCCCTGGAAGATTAGTAGTAGTTTCCGAAGTACATCTGGAGGCATTCTGTAATCAGTGGACCTACAGAGTGGTGATGAAACACAAATATAGCATCGGAATTGTATACAATAAGTACCATGCGGACTTTTCTCCATGGAAGAATTGTCTCAAACTGTCTACGCTTTGATCGATTCCAGGAAGACCAGTAGTAGTTTCCGAAGCGCATCTGGAGGAATGCTGTAATCTGTGGACCTACAGAGTGTTGATGAAGCACAAAAATTGCATCGGCATTGAATACAATACGTACCTTGCGGACTTATCTCCATGGGAGAATTGTCTCAAACTGTCTACGCTTTGATCGATTCCATGAAGACCAGTAGTAGTTTCCGAAGCTCATCTGGAGGCATTCTGTAATCTTTTGACCTACAGGGTGTTGATGAAACACAAAAATTGCATCGGCATTGAATACAATAAACACCATGCGGACTTTTCTTCATGGCAGTAATGTCTCAAACTGTCTACGATTTGATCGTTCCCTGGAAGATTAGTAGTAGTTTCCGAAGCGCATCTGGAGGCATTCTGTAATCTGTGGACCTACAGAGAGTTGATGAAACACAAAAATTGCATCGGCATTGAATACAATGAATACCATGCGGACTTATCTCCATGGGATTAATATCTTAAACTGTCTACGCTTTGATCGTTCCCTGGAAGACCAGTATTAGTTTCCGAAGCACATCTGGAGGCATTCTGTAATATATGGAGCTTCAGAGTGGGGATGAAACACAAATATAGCATCGGCATTGTATACAATAAGTACCATGCGGACTTTTCTCCATGGGAGTAATGCCTCAAACTGTCTACGATTTGATCGTTCCCTGGAAGACCAGTAGTAGATTCCGAAGCACATCTGGAGGCATTCTGTAATCTGTGGACCTACAGAGTGTTGATGAAGCACAAAAATTGCATCGGCATTGAATACAATAAGTACCATGCGGACTTTTCTTCATGGGAGTAATGTCTCAAACTGTCTACGATTTGATCGTTCCCTGGAAGATTAGTAGTAGTTTCCGAAGCACATCTGGAGGCATTCTGTAATCTGTAGACCTACAGAGTGTTGATGAAACACAAAAATTGCATCGGCATTGAATACAATAAGTACCATGCGGACTTTTCTCCATGGGAGTAATGTCTCAAATTGTCTACGTTTTGATCGTTCCATTAAAGACCAGTAGTAGTTTCCGAAGCGCAACCGGAGGCACTCTGTAATCTGTGGACCTACAGAGTGTTGATGAAACACAAATATGGCATCGGCATTGTATACAATAAGTACCATGCAAACTTTTCTCCATGGGAGTAATGTCTCAAACTGTCTACGTTTCGATCGTTCCCTGGATGACCAGTAGTAGTTTCGAAAGCACATCTGGGTTCATTCACGAATCTCTGGACCTACAGAGTGTTGATGAAACACAAAAATTGCATCGGCATTGAAGACAATAAGTACCATGTGGACTCTTCTCCATGGGAGAATTGTCTCAAACTGTGTACGATTTGATCGATTGCACGAAGACCATTAGTAGTTTCCGAAGGAAACCTGGAGGCATGCTGTAATCTGTGGACCTACTGAGTGTTGATGAAACACAAAAATTGCATCGGCATTGAATACAATAAGTACCGTGGGGACTTTTCTCCATGGGAGTTATGTCTCAAACTGTCTAGGTTTCGATCGTTCCCTGGAAGACCAGTAGTAGTTTCCCAAGCACATCTGGGGGCATTCAGGAATGTGTGGACCTACAGGATGTTGAGGAAACACAAAAATTGCATCTACATTGAATACAATAAGTTCCATGCGGACTTTTCTCCACGGGAGTAATGTCTCAAACTGTCTACGATTTGATCGCTCCCTGGAAGACCAGTAGTTGTTTCCGAAGCACATATAGAGGCATTCTGTGATCTGTGGACCTACAGAGAGTTGCTGAAACACAAAAATTGCATTGGCATTGAATACAATAAATACCATGCGGACTTTTCTCCATGGGAGTAATATCTTAAACTGTCTACGCTTTGATCCTTCCCTGGAAGACCAGTAATAGTTTCCGAAGCACATCTGGAGGCATTCTGTAATATATGGAGCTTCAGAGTGGTGATGAATCACAAATATAGCATCGGCATTGTATACAATAAGTACCATGCGGACTTTTCTCCATGGGAGTAATGTCTCAAACTGTCTACGATTTGATCGCTCCGTGGAAGACCAGTAGTTGTTTCTGGAGCACATATGGAGGCATTCTGTGATCTGTGGACCTACAGAGAGTTGATGAAACACAAAAATTGCATCTTCATTGAATTCAATAAATACCATGCGGACTTTTCTCCATGGGAGTAATATCTTAAACTGTCTACGCTTTGATCGTTTCCTGGAAGACCAGTAATAGTTTCCGAAGCACATCTGGAGGCATTCTGTAATCTGTGGACCTACAGAGTGTTGATGAAACACAAAAATTGCATCGTCATTGAATACAATAAGTAACATGCAAAATTTTCTCCATGGGAGTAATGTCTCAAATTGTCTACGTTTTGATCGTGCCATTAAAGTCCAGTAGTAGTTTCCGAAGCGCATCTGGAGGCATTCTGTAATCTGTGGACCTACAGAGTGATGATGAAACACAAAAATTGCATCGTCATTGAATACAATAAGTACCATGCGGACTTTTCTCCATGGGAGTAATGTCTCAATTTGTCTACGTTTTGATCGTGCCATTAAAGACCAGTAGTAGTTTCCGAAGCGCATCTGCATTCATTCTGTAATCTGTGGACCTACAGAGTATTGATGAAACACAAAAATTGCATCGTCATTGAATACAATAAGTACCATGCAAACTTTTCTCCATGGGAGTAATGTCTCAAATTGTCTACGTTTTGATTGTGCCATTAAAGACCAGTAGTAGTTTCCGAAGCGCATCTGGAGGCATTCTGTAATCTGTGGACCTACAAAGTGTTGATGAAACACAAAAATTGCATCGGAATTGAATACAATAAGTACCAAGCAAACTTTTCTCCATGGGAGTAATGTCTCAAACTGTCTACGTTTCGATCGTTCCCTGGAAGACCAGTAGTAGTTTCGAAAGCACATCTGGGTTCATTCACGAATCTGTGGACATACAGGATGTTGATGAAACACAAAAATTGCATCGACATTGAATACAATAAGTTCCATGCGGACTTTTCTTCATGGGAGTAATGTCTCAAACTGTCTACGATTTGATCGTTCCCTGGAAGATTAGTAGTAGTTTCCGAAGCACATCTGGAGGCATTCTGTAATCTGTAGACCTACAGAGAATTGATGAAACACAAAAATTGCATCGGCATTGAATACAATAAGTACCATGCGGACTTTTCTCCATGGGAGTAATGCCTCAAACTGTCTACGATTTGATCGTTCCCTGGAAGACCAGTAGTAGTTTCCGAAGCACATCTGGAGGCATTCTGTAATCTGTGGACCTACAGAGTGTTGATGAAGCACAAAAATTGCATCGGCATTGAATACAATAAGTACCATGCGGACTTTTCTAAATGGGAGTAATGCCTCAAACTGACTACGCTTTGATCGTTCCCTGGAAGACCAGTAGTAGTTTCCGAAGCACATCTGGAGGCATTTTGTAATATATGGAGCTTCAGAGTGGGGATGAAACACAAATATAGCATCGGCATTGTATACAATAAGTACCATGCGGACTTTTCTCCATGGGAGTAATGCCTCAAACTGTCTACGATTTGATCGTTCCCTGGAAGACCAGTAGTAGTTTCCGAAGCACATCTGGAGGCATTCTGTAATCTGTGGACCTACAGAGTGTTGATGAAGCACAAAAATTGCATCGGCATTGAATACAATAAGTACCATGCGGACTTTTCTTCATGGGAGTAATGTCTCAAACTGTCTACGATTTGATCGTTCCCTGGAAGATTAGTAGTAGTTTCCGAAGCACATCTGGAGGCATTCTGTAATCTGTAGACCTACAGAGAATTGATGAAACACAAAAATTGCATCGGCATTGAATACAATAAGTACCATGCGGACTTTTATCCATGGCAGTAATGCCTCAAATTGTCTACGTTTTGATCGTGCCATTAAAGACCAGTAGTAGTTTCCGAAGCGCATCTGCATTCATTCTGTAATCTGTGGACCTACAGAGTATTGATGAAACACAAAAATTGCATCGGCATTGAATACAATGAATACCATGCGGACTTATATCCATGGGAGTAATATCTTAAACTGTCTACTCTTTGATCGTTCCCTGGAAGGCCAGTAGTAGTTTCCGAAGCACATCAGGAGGCAATCTGTAATATATGGAGCTTCAGAGTGGTGATGAAACACAAATATGGCATCGGCATTGTATACAATAAGTACCGTGGGGACTTTTCTCCATGGGAGTAATGTCTCAAACTGTCTACGTTTCGATCGTTCCCTGGAAGACCAGTAGTAGTTTCCGAAGCACATCTGGGGGCATTCAGGAATCTGTGGACCTACAGGATGTTGAGGAAACACAAAAATTGCATCTACATTGAATACAATAAGTTCCATGCGGACTTTTCTCCACGGGAGTAATGTCTCAAACTGTCTACGATTTGATCGCTCCCTGGAAGACCAGTAGTTGTTTCCGAAGCACATATAGAGGCATTCTGTGATCTGTGGACCTACAGAGAGTTGCTGAAACACAAAAATTGCATTGGCATTGAATACAATAAATACCATGCGGACTTTTCTCCATGGGAGTAATATCTTAAACTGTCTACGCTTTGATCCTTCCCTGGAAGACCAGTAATAGTTTCCGAAGCACATCTGGAGGCATTCTGTAATATATGGAGCTTCAGAGTGGTGATGAATCACAAATATAGCATCGGCATTGTATACAATAAGTACCATGCGGACTTTTCTCCATGGGAGTAATGCCTCAAACTGTCTACGCTTTGATCGTTCCCTGGAAGACCAGTAGTAGTTTCTGAAGCACATCTGGAGGCATTCTGTAATCTGTGGATCTACAGAGTGTTGATGAAGCACAAAAATTGCATCGGCATTGAATACAATATGTACTATGCGGACTTTTATTCATGGGAGTAATGTCTCAAACTGTCTACGATTTGATCGTTCCCTGGAAGATTAGTAGTAGTTTCCGAAGCACATCTGGAGGCATTCTGTATTCTGTGGACCTACAGAGTGTTGATGAAACACAAAAATTGCATCAGCATTGAATACAATAAGTACCATGCGGACTTTTCTCCATGGGAGTAATGTCTTAAATTGTCTACGTTTTGATCGTTCCATTAAAGACCAGTAGTAGTTTCCGAAGCGCATCTGCATTCATTCTGTAATCTGTGGACCTACAGAGTATTGATGAAACACAAAAATTGCATCGGCATTGAATACAATGAATACCATGCGGACTTATATCCATGGGAGTAATATCTTAAACTGTCTACTCTTTGATCGTTCCCTGGAAGGCCAGTAGTAGTTTCCGAAGCACATCAGGAGGCAATCTGTAATATATGGAGCTTCAGAGTGGTGATGAAACACAAATATGGCATCGGCATTGTATACAATAAGTACCGTGGGGACTTTTCTCCATGGGAGTAATGTCTCAAACTGTCTACGTTTCGATCGTTCCCTGGAAGACCAGTAGTAGTTTCCGAAGCACATCTGGGGGCATTCAGGAATCTGTGGACCTACAGGATGTTGAGGAAACACAAAAATTGCATCTACATTGAATACAATAAGTTCCATGCGGACTTTTCTCCACGGGAGTAATGTCTCAAACTGTCTACGATTTGATCGCTCCCTGGAAGACCAGTAGTTGTTTCCGAAGCACATATAGAGGCATTCTGTGATCTGTGGACCTACAGAGAGTTGCTGAAACACAAAAATTGCATTGGCATTGAATACAATAAATACCATGCGGACTTTTCTCCATGGGAGTAATATCTTAAACTGTCTACGCTTTGATCCTTCCCTGGAAGACCAGTAATAGTTTCCGAAGCACATCTGGAGGCATTCTGTAATATATGGAGCTTCAGAGTGGTGATGAATCACAAATATAGCATCGGCATTGTATACAATAAGTACCATGCGGACTTTTCTCCATGGGAGTAATGCCTCAAACTGTCTACGCTTTGATCGTTCCCTGGAAGACCAGTAGTAGTTTCTGAAGCACATCTGGAGGCATTCTGTAATCTGTGGATCTACAGAGTGTTGATGAAGCACAAAAATTGCATCGGCATTGAATACAATATGTACTATGCGGACTTTTATTCATGGGAGTAATGTCTCAAACTGTCTACGATTTGATCGTTCCCTGGAAGATTAGTAGTAGTTTCCGAAGCACATCTGGAGGCATTCTGTATTCTGTGGACCTACAGAGTGTTGATGAAACACAAAAATTGCATCAGCATTGAATACAATAAGTACCATGCGGACTTTTCTCCATGGGAGTAATGTCTCAAATTGTCTACGTTTTGATCGTTCCATTAAAGACCAGTAGTAGTTTCCGAAGCGCAACCGGAGGCACTCTGTAATCTGTGGACCTACAGAGTGTTGATGAAACACAAATATGGCATCGGCATTGTATACAATAAGTACCATGCGGACTTTTCTCCATGGGAGTAATGCCTCAAACTGACTACGCTTTGATCGTTCCCTGGAAGACCAGTAGTAGTTTCCGAAGCACATCTGGAGGCATTCTGTGATCTGTGGACATACAGAGAGTTGATGAAACACAAAAATTGCATCGGCATTGAATACAATGAATACCATGCGGACTTATCTCCATGGGATTGATATCTTAAACTGTCTACGCTTTGATCGTTCCCTGGAAGACCAGTAGTAGTTTCCGAAGCACATCTGGAGGCAATCTGTAATATATGGAGCTTCAGAGTGGTGATGAAACACAAATATGGCATCGGCATTGTATACAATAAGTACCAAGAGGACTTTTCTAAATGGGAGTAATGCCTCAAACTGACTACGCTTTGATCGTGCCTGGAAGACCAGTAGTAGTTTCCGAAGCACATCTGGAGGCATTCTGTAAAATATGGAGCTTCAGAGTGGGGATGAAACACAAATATAGCATCGGCATTGTATACAATAAGTACGATGCGGACTTTTCTCCATGGGAGTAATATCTTAAACTGTCTACCCTTTGATCGTTCCCTGGAAGACCAGTAATAGTTTCCGAAGCACATCTGGAGGCATTCTGTAAAATATGGAGCTTCAGAGTGTTGATGAATCACAAATATAGCATCGGCATTGTATACAATAAGTACCATGCGGACTTTTCTCCATGGGAGTAATGCCTCAAACTGTCTACGATTTGATCGTTCCCTGGAAGACCAGTAGTAGTTTCCGAAGCACATCTGGAGGCATTCTGTAATCTGTGGACCTACAGAGTGTTGATGAAGCACAAAAATTGCATCGGCATTGAATACAATAAGTACCATGCGGACTTTTCTTCATGGGAGTAACGTCTCAATCTGTCTACGATTTGATCGTTCCCTGGAAGATTAGTAGTAGTTTCCGAAGCACATGTGGAGGCATTCTGTAATCTGTGGACCTACAGAGTGTTGATGAAACACAAAAATTGCATCGGCATTGAATACAATAAGTACCATGCGGACTTTTCTCCATGGGAGTAATGTCTCAAATTGTCTACGATTTGATTGCTCCCTGGAAGACCAGTAGTTGTTTCCGAAGCACATCTGGAGGCATTCTGTGATCTGTGGACCTACAGAGAGTTGATGAAACACAAAAATTGCATCGGCATTGAATACAATAAGTACCATGAGGACTTTTCTCCATGGGAGTAATGTCACAAACTGTCTACGTTTCGATCGTTCCCTGGAAGACCAGTAGTAGTTTCGAAAGCACATCTGGGTTCATTCACGAATCTGTGGACCTACAGGATGTTGATGAAACACAAAAATTGCATCGACATTGAATACAATAATTTCCATGCGTACTTTTCTCCACGGGAGTAATGTCTCAAACTGTCTACGATTTGATTGCTCCCTGGAAGACCAGTAGTTGTTTCCGAAGCACATCTGGAGGCATTCTGTGATCTGTGGACCTACAGAGAGTTGATGAAACACAAAAATTGCATCGGCATTGAATACAATGAATACCATGCGGACTTATCTCCATGGGAGTAATATCTTAAACTGCCTACTCTTTGATCGTTCCCTGGAAGACCAGTAGTAGTTTCCGAAGCACATCTGGAGGCAATCTGTAATATATGGAGCTTCAGAGTGGTGATGAAACACAAATATGGCATCGGCATTGTATACAATAAGTACAGTGGGGACTTTTCTCCATGGGAGTAATGTCTCAAACTGTCTACGTTTCGATCGTTCCCTGGAAGACCAGTAGTAGTTTCCCAAGCACATCTGGGGGCATTCAGGAATCTGTGGACCTACAGGATGTTAAGGGAACACAAAAATTGCATCTACATTGAATACAATAAGTTCCATGCGGACTTTTCTCCACGGGAGTAATGTCTCAAACTGTCTACGATTTGATCGCTCCCTGGAAGACCAGTAGTTGTTTCCGAAGCACATATAGAGGCATTCTGTGATCTGTGGACCTACAGAGAGTGGCTGAAACACAAAAATTGCATCGGCATTGAATACAATAAATACCATGCGGACTTTTCTCCATGGGAGTAATATGTTAAACTGTCTACGCTTTGATCGTTCCCTGGAAGACCAGTAATAGTTTCCGAAGCACATCTGGAGGCATTCTGTAATATATGGAGCTTCATAGTGGTGATGAATCACAAATATAGCATCGGCATTGTATACAATAAGTACCATGCGGACTTTTCTCCATGGGAATAATGCCTCAAACTATCTACGCTTTGATCGTTCCCTGGAAGACCAGTAGTAGTTTCTGAAGCACATCTGGAGGCATTCTGTAATCTGTGGATCTACAAAGTGTTGATGAAGCACAAAAATTCCATCGGCATTGAATACAATAAGTACTATGCGGACTTTTCTTCATGGGAGTAATGTCTCAAACTGTCTGCGATTTGATCGTTCCCTGGAAGATTAGTAGTAGTTTCCGTAGCACATCTGGAGGCATTCTGTATTCTGTGGACCTACAGAGTGTTGATGAAACACAAAAATTGCATCGGCATTGAATACAATAAGTACCATGCGGACTTTTCTCCATGGGAGTAATGTCTCAAATTGTCTACGTTTTGATCGTTCCATTAAAGACCAGTAGTAGTTTCCGAAGCGCAACCGGAGGCACTCTGTAATCTGTGGACCTACAGAGTGTTTATGAAACACAAAAATTGCATCGACACTGAATACAATAAGTTCCATGCGGACTTTTCTCCACGGGAGTAATGTCTCAAACTGTCTATGATTTGATTGCTCCCTGGAAGACCAGTAGTTGTTTCCGAAGCACATCTGGAGGCATTCTGTGATCTGTCGACCTACAGAGAGTTGATGAAACACAAAAATTGCATCGGCATTGAATACAATGAATACCATGCGGACTTATCTCCATGGGATTAATATCTTAAACAGTCTACGCTTTGATCGTTCCCTGGAAGACCAGTATTAGTTTCCGAAGCACATCTGGAGGCAATCTGTAATATATGGAGCTTCAGAGTGGTGATGAAACACAAATATGGCGTCGGCATTGTATACAATAAGTACCATGCGGACTTTTCTAAATGGGAGTAATGCCTCAAACTGACTACGCTTTGATCGTTCCCTGGAAGACCAGTAGTAGTTTCCGAAGCACATCTGGAGGCATTCTGTAATATATGGAGCTTCAGAGTGGGGATGAAACACAAATATAGCATCGGCATTGTATACAATAAGTACGATGCGGACTTTTCTCCATGGGGGTAATGCCTCAAACTGTCTACGCTTTCATCGTTCCCTGGAGGACCAGTGGTAGTTTCCGAAGCACATGTGGAGGCATTCTGTAATCTGTGGACCTACAGAGTGTTGATGAAACACAAAAATTGCATCGGCATTGAATACAATAAGTACCAAGCAAACTTTTCTCCATGGGAGTAATGTCTCAATCTGTCAACGTTTCGATCGTTCCCTGGAAGACCAGTAGTAGTTTCCCAAGCACATCTGGGGGCATTCAGGAATCTGTGGACCTACAGGATGTTGAGGAAACACAAAAATTGCATCGACATTGAATACAATAAGTTCCATACGGACTTTTCTCCACGGGAGTAATGTCTCAAACTGTCTACGATTTGATCGCTCCCTGGAAGTCCAGTAGTTGTTTCCGAAGCACATATAGAGGCATTCTGTGATCTGTGGACCTACAGAGAGAGTTGATGAAACACAAAAATTGCATCGGCATTGAATACAATAAATACCATGAGGACTTTTCTCCATGGGAGTAATATCTTAAACTGTCTACGCTTTGATTGTTCCCTGGAAGACCAGTAATAGTTTCCGAAGCACATCTGGAGGCATTCTGTAATATATGGAGCTTCAGAGTGTTGATGAATCACAAATATAGCATCGGCATTGTATACAATAAGTACCATGCGGACTTTTCTCCATGGGAGTAATGCCTCAAACTGTCTACGCTTTGATCGTTCCCTGGGAGACCAGTAGTAGTTTCCGAAGCACATCTGGAGGCATTCTGTAATCTGTGGACCTACAGAGTGTTGATGAAGCACAAAAATTGCATCGGCATTGAATACAATAAGTACCATGCGGACTTTTCTTCATGGGAGCAATGTCTCAAACTGTCTACGATTTGATCGTTCCCTGGAAGATTAGTAGTAGTTTCCGAAGCACATGTGGAGGCATTCTGTAATCTGTGGACCTACAGAGTGTTGATGAAACACATAAATTGCATCGGCATTGAATACAATAAGTACCTTGCGGACTTTTCTCCATGGGAGTAATGTCTCAAATTGTCTACGTTTTGATCGTGCCATTAAAGACCAGTAGTAGTTTTCGAAATGCATCTGGAGGCATTCTGTAATCTGTGGACCTACAGGGTGTTGATGAAACACAAAAATTGCATCGTCATTGAATACAATAAGTACCATGCAAACTTTTCTCCATGGGAGTAATGTCTCAAACTGTCTACGTTTCGATCGTTCCCTGGAAGACCAGTAGTAGTTTCGAAAGCACATCTGGGTTCATTCACGAATCTGTGGACCTACAGAGTGTTGATGAAACACAAAAATTGCATCGGCATTGAAGACAATAAGTACCATGTGGACTTTTCTCCATGGGAGAATTGTCTCAAACTGTCTACGCTTTGATCGATTGCACGAAGACCATTAGTAGTTCCCGAAGCAAATCTGGAGGCATGCTGTAATCTGTGGACCTACAGAGTGTTGATGAAACACAAAAATTGCATCGGCATTGAACACAATAAATACCATGCGGACTTTTCTCCATGGGGGTAATATCTTAAACTGTCTACGCTTTGATCGTTCCCTGGAAGACCAGTAATAGTTTCCGAAGCACATCTGGAGGCATTCTGTAATATATGGAGCTTCAGAGTGTTGATGAATCACAAATATAGCATCGGCATTGTATACAATAAGTACCATGCGGACTTTTCTCCATGGGAGTAATGCCTCCAACTGTCTACGCTTTGATCGTTCCCTGGGAGACCAGTAGTAGTTTCCGAAGCACATCTGGAGGCATTCTGTAATCTGTGGACCTACAGAGTGTTGATGAAGCACAAAAATTGCATCGGCATTGAATACAATAAGTACCATGCGGACTTTTCTTCATGGGAGCAATGTCTCAAACTGTCTACGATTTGATCGTTCCCTGGAAGATTAGTAGTAGTTTCCTAAGCACATGTGGAGGCATTCTGTAATCTGTGGACCTACAGAGTGTTGATGAAACACATAAATTGCATCGGCATTGAATACAATAAGTACCTTGCGGACTTTTCTCCATGGGAGTAATGTCTCAAATTGTCTACGTTTTGATCGTGCCATTAAAGACCAGTAGTAGTTTTCGAAATGCATCTGGAGGCATTCTGTAATCTGTGGACCTACAGGGTGTTGATGAAACACAAAAATTGCATCGTCATTGAATACAATAAGTACCATGCAAACTTTTCTCCATGGGAGTAATGTCTCAAACTGTCTACGTTTCGATCGTTCCCTGGAAGACCAGTAGTAGTTTCGAAAGCACATCTGGGTTCATTCACGAATCTGTGGACCTACAGAGTGTTGATGAAACACAAAAATTGCATCGGCATTGAAGACAATAAGTACCATGTGGACTTTTCTCCATGGGAGAATTGTCTCAAACTGTCTACGCTTTGATCGATTGCACGAAGACCATTAGTAGTTCCCGAAGCAAATCTGGAGGCATGCTGTAATCTGTGGACCTACAGAGTGTTGATGAAACACAAAAATTGCATCGGCATTGAACACAATAAATACCATGCGGACTTTTCTCCATGGGAGTAATATCTTAAACTGTCTACGCTTTGATCGTTCCCTGGAAGACCAGTAATAGTTTCCGAAGCACATCTGGAGGCATTCTGTAATATATGGAGCTTCAGAGTGGTGATGAATCACAAATATAGCATCGGCATTGAATACAATAAGTACAATGCGGACTTTTCTTCATGGGAGTAATGTCTCAAACTGTCTACGATTTGATCGTTCCTTGGAAGATTAGTAGTAGTTTCCGAAGCACATCTGGAGGCATTCTGTAATCTGTGGACCTACAGAGTGTTAATGAAACACAAAAATTGCATCGGCATTGAATACAATAAGTACCATGCGGACTTTTCTCCATGGGAGTAATGTCTCAAATTGTCTACGTTTTGATCGTTCCATTAAAGACCATTAGTAGTTTCCGAAGCAAGTCTGGAGGCATGCAGTAATCTGTGGACCTACAGAGTGTTGATGAAACACAAAAATTGCATCGGCATTGAATACAATAAATACCATGCGGACTTTTCTCCATGGGAGTAATATCTTAAACTGTCTACGCTTTGATCGTTCCCTGGAAGACCAGTAATAGTTTCCGAAGCACATCTGGAGGCATTCTGTAATATATGGAGCTTCCGAGTGGTGATGAAACACAAATATAGCATCGTCATTGTATACAATAAGTACGATGCGGACTTTTCTCCATGGGAGTAATGCCTCAAACTGTCTACGCTTTCATCGTTCCCTGGAAGACCAGTAGTAGTTTCCGAAGCACATCTGGATTCATTCTGTAATCTGTGGACCTACAGAGTGTTGATGAAGCACAAAAATTGCATCGGCATTGAATTCAATAAGTGCCATGCGGACTTTTCTTCATGGGAGTAATGTCTCAAAATGTCTACGATTTGATCGTTCCCTGGAAGATTAGTAGTAGTTTCCGAAGCACTTCTGGAGGCATTCTGTAATCTGTGGACCTACAGAGTGGTGATGAAACACAAATATAGCATCGGAATTGTATACAATAAGTACCATGCGGACTTTTCTCCATGGGAGAATTGTCGCAAATTGTCTACGCTTTGATCGATTCCAGGAAGACCAGTAGTAGTTTCCGAAGCACATCTAAAGGAATGCTGTAATCTGTGGACCTACAGAGTGTTGATTAAGCACAAAATTTGCATCGGCATTGAATAGAATACGTATCTTGCGGACTTTTCTCCATGGGAGAATTGTCTCAAACTGTCTACGCTTTGATCGATTCCAGGAAGACCAGTAGTAGTTTCCGAAGCGCATCTGGAGGCATTCTGTAATCTGTGGACATACAGAGTGTTGATGAAACACAAAAATTGCATCGGCATTGAATACAATAAGTACCAGGCAAACTTTTCTTCATGGGAGTAATGTCTCAAACTGTCTACGTTTCGATCGTTCCCTGGAAGACCAGTAGTAGTTTCCCAAGCACATCTGGGGGCATTCAGGAATCTGTGGACCTACAGGATGTTGAGGAAACACAAAAATTGCATCGACATTGAATACAATAAGTTCCATGCGGACTTTTCTCCACGGGAGTAATGTCTCAAACTGTCTACGATTTGATCGCTCCCTGGAAGACCAGTAGTTGTTTCCGAAGCACATATGGAGGCATTCTGTGATCTGTGGACCTACAGAGAGTTGATGAAACACAAAAATTGCATCGGCATTGAATACAATAAATACCATGTGGACTTTTCTCCATTGGAGTAATATCTTAAACTGTCTACGCTTTGATCGTTCCCTGGAAGACCAGTAATAGTTTCCGAAGCACATTTGGAGGCATTCTGTAATATATGGAGCTTCAGAGTGTTGATGAATCACAAATATAGCATCGGCATTGTATACAATAAGTACCATGCGGACTTTTCTCCATGGGAGTAATGCCTCAAACTGTCTACGCTTTGTCGTTCCCTGGAAGACCAGTAGTAGTTTCCGAAGCACATCTGGAAGCATTCTGTAATCTGTGGACCTACAGAGTGTTGATGAAGCACAAAAATTGCATCGGCATTGAATAGAATAAGTACCATGCGGACTTTTCTTCATGGGAGTAATGTCTCCAACTGTCTACGATTTGATCGTTCCCTGGAAGATTAGTAGTAGTTTCCGAAGCACATCTGGAGTCATTCTGTAATCAGTGGACCTACAGAGTGTTGATGAAACACAAAAATTGCATCGGCATTAAATACAATTAGTACCATGCGGACTTTTCTCCATGGGAGTAATGTCTCAAATTGTCTACGTTTTGATCGTGCCATTAAAGACCAGTAGTAGTTTCCGAAGCGCATCTGGAGGCATTCTGTAATCTGTGGACCTACAGAGTGTTGATGAAGCACAAAAATTGCATCGGCATTGAATTCAATAAGTACCATGCGGACTTTTCTTCATGGGAGTAATGTCTCAAACTGTCTACGATTTGATCGTTCCCTGGAAGATTAGTAGTAGTTTCCGAAGCACATCTGGAGGCATTCTGTAATCTGTGGACCTACAGAGTGGTGATCAAACACAAATATAGCATCGGAATTGTATACAATAAGTACCATGCGGACTTTTCTCCATGGGAGAATTGTCTCAAACTGTCTACGCTTTGATCGATTCCAGGAAGACCAGTAGTAGTTTCCGAAGCACATCTGAAGGAATGCTGTAATCTGTGGACCTACAGAGTGTTGATGAAGCACAAAAATTGCATCGGCATTGAATACAATACGTATCTTGCGGACTTTTCTCCATGGGAGAATTGTCTCAAACTGTCTACTCTTTGATCGATTCCAGGAAGACCAGTAGTAGTTTCCGAAGATTATCTGGAGGCATTCTGTAATCTGTGGACCTACAGAGTGTTGATGAAACACAAAAATTGCATCGGCATTGAATACAATAAGTACCAAGCAAACTTATCTCCATGGGAGTAATGTCTCAAACTGTCTACGTTTCGATCGTTCCCTGGAAGACCAGTTGTAGTTTCCCAAGCACATCTGGGGGCATTCAGGAATCTGTGGACCTACAGGATGTTGAAGAAACACAAAAATTGCTTCTACATTGAATACAATAAGTTCCATGGGGAATTTTCTCCACGGGAGTAATGTCTCAAACTGTCTACGATTTGATCGCTCCCTGGAAGACCAGTAGTTGTTTCCGAAGCACATCTGGTGGCATTCTGTAATATATGGAGCTTCAGAGTGTTGATGAATCACAAATATAGCATCGGCATTGTATACGATAAGTACCATGCGGACTTTTATCCATGGGAGTAATGCCTCAAACTGTCTACGCTTTGTCGTTCCCTGGAAGACCAGTAGTAGTTTCCGAAGCACATCTGGAGGCATTCTGTAATCTGTGGACCTACAGAGTGTTGATGAAGCACAAAAATTGCATCGGCATTGAATACAATAAGTACCATGCGGACTTTTCTTCATGGGAGTAATGTCTCAAACTGTCTACGATTTGATCGTTCCCTGGAAGATTAGTAGTAGTTTCCGAAGCACATCTGGAGGCATTCTGTAATCTGTGGACCTACAGAGTGTTGATGAAATACAAAAATTGCATCGGCATTGAATACAATAAGTACCATGCGGACTTTTCTCCATGGGAGTAATGTCTCAAATTGTCTACGTTTTGATCGTGCCATTAAAGACCAGTAGTAGTTTCCGAAGCGCATCTGGAGGCATTCTGTAATCTGTCGACCTACAGAGTGTTGATGAAACACAAAAATTGCATCGTCATTGAATACAATAAGTACCATGCAAACTTTTCTCCATGGGAGTAATGTCTCAAATTGTCTACGTTTTGATCGTGCCATTAAAGACCAGTAGTAGTTTCCGAAGCGCATCTGGAGGCATTCTGTAATCTGTGGACCTACAGAGTGTTGATGAAACACAAAAATTGCATCGGAATTGAATACAATAAGTACCAAGCAAACTTTTCTCCATAGGAGTAATGTCTCAAACTGTCTACGTTTTTATCGTTCATTGGAAGACCAGTTGTAGTTTCCGAAGCACATCTGGAGGCATTCTGTAATCTGTGGACCTACAGAGTGGTGATGAAACACAAATATAGCATCGGAATTGTATACAATAAGTACCATGCGGACTTTTCTCCATGGGAGAATTGTCTCAAACTGTGTACTCTTTGATCGATTCCAGGAAGACCAGTAGTAGTTTCCGAAGCACATCTGGAGGAATGCTGTAATCTGTGGACCTACAGAGTGTTGATGAAGTACGAAAATTGCATCGGCATTGAATACAATACGTACCTTGCGGACTTATCTCCATGGGAGAATTGTCTCAAACTGTCTGCGCTTTGATCGATTCCAGGAAGACCAGTAGTAGTTTGCGAAGCTCATCTGGAGGCATTCTGTAATCTGTTGACCTACAGGGTGTTGATGAAACACAAAAATTGCATCGGCATTGAATACAATAAGTACCAAGCAAACTTATCTCCATGGGAGTAATGTCTCAAACTGTCTACGGTTCGATCTTTCCATGGAAGACCAGTAGTAGTTTCCAAAGCACAACTGGGAGCATTCATGAATCTGAGGACCTACAGGTTGTTGATGAAACACAAAAATTGCATCGACATTGAATACAATAAGTTCCATGCGCACTTTTCTAGACGGGAGTATGTCTCAAACTGTCTACGATTTGATTGCTCCCTGGAAGACCGGTAGTTGTTTCCGAAGCACATCTGGAGGCATTCTGTGATCTGTGGACCTACAGAGAGTTGATGAAACACAAAAATTGCATCGGTATTGAATACAATAAATACCATGCGGACTTTTCTTCATGGCAGTAATGTCTCAAACTGTCTACTATTTGATCGTACCCTGGAAGATTAGTAGTAGTTTCCGAAGCACATCTGGAGGCATTCTGTAATCTGTGGACCTACAGAGTGGTGATGAAACACAAATATAGCATCGGAATTGTATACAATAAGTAACATGCGGACTTTTCTCCATGGGAAAATTGTCTCAAACTGTCTACGCTTTGATCGATTCCAGGAAGACCAGTAGTAGTTTCCGAAGCACATCTGAAGGAATGCTGTAATCTGTGGACCTACAGAGTGTTGATTAAGCACAAAAATTGCATCGGCATTGAATACAATACGTATCTTGCGGACTTTTCTCCATGGGAGAATTGTCTCAAACTGTCTACGCTTTGATCGATTCCAGGAAGACCAGTAGTAGTTTCCGAAGCGCATCTGGAGGCATTCTGTAATCTGTGGACCTACAGAGTGTTGATGAAACACAAAAATTGCATCGGACTGAATACAATAAGTACCAAGCAAACTTTTCTCCATGGGAGTAATGTCTCAAACTGTCTACGTTTCGATCGTTCCCTGGAAGACCAGTAGTAGTTTCCCAAGCACATCAGGGGGCATTCAGGAATCTGTGGACCTACAGGATGTTGAGGAAACACAAAAATTGCATCTACATTGAATACAATAAGTTCCATGCGGAATTTTCTCCACGGGAGTAATGTCTCAAACTGTCTACGATTTGATCGCTCCCTGGAAGACCAGTAGTTGTTTCCGAAGCACATATGGAGGCATTCTGTGATCCGTGGACCTACAGAGAGTTGATGAAACACAAAAATTGCATCGGCATTGAATACAATAAATACCATGCGGACTTTTCTCCATGGGAGTAATATCTTAAACTGTCTACGCTTTGATCGTTCCCTGGAAGACCAGTAATAGTTTCCGAAGCACATCTGGAGGCATTCTGTAATATATGGAGCTTCAGAGTGTTGATGAATCACAAATATAGCATCGGCATTGTATACGATAAGTACCATGCGGACCTTTCTCCATGGGAGTAATGCCTCAAACTGTCTACGCTTTGTCGTTCCCTGGAAGACCAGTAGTAGTTTCCGAAGCACATCTGGAGGCATTCTGTAATCTGTGGACCTACAGAGTGTTGATGAAACACAAAAATTGCATCGGCATTGAATACAATAAGTACCATGCGGACTTTTCTTCATGGGAGTAATGTCTCAAACTGTCTACGATTTGATCGTTCCCTGGAAGACCAGTAGTAGTTTCCGAAGCACATCTGGAGGCATTCTGTAATCTGTGGACCTACAGAGTGTTGATGAAGCACAAAAATTGCATCGGAATTGAATACAATAAGTACCAAGCAAACTTTTCTCCATGGGAGTAATGCCTCAAACTGACTACGCTTTGATCGTTCCCTGGAAGACCAGTAGTAGTTTGCGAAGCACATCTGGAGGCATTCTGTAATCTGTGGACCTACAGAGTGTTGATGAAGCACAAAAATTGCATCGGCATTGAATACAATAAGTTCCATGCGGACTTTTCTTCATGGGAGTAATGTCTCAAACTGTCTACGATTTGATCGTTCCCTGGAAGATTAGTAGTAGTTTCCGAAGCACATCTGGAGGCATTCTGTAATCTGTGGACCTACAGAGTGGTGATGAAACACAAATATAGCATCGGAATTGTATACAATAAGTACCATGCGGACTTTTCTCCATGCGAGAATTGTCTCAAACTGTCTACGCTTTGATCGATTCCAGGAAGACCAGTAGTAGTTTCCGAAGCACATCTGGAGGGATGCTGTAATCTGTGGACCTACAGAGTGTTGATGAAGCACCAAAATTGCATCGGCATTGAATACAATACGTACCTTGCGGACTTATCTCCATGGGAGAATTGTCTCAAACTGTCTGCGCTTTGATCGATTCCAGGAAGACCAGTAGTAGTTTGCGAAGCTCATCTGGAGGCATTCTGTAATCTGTTGACCTACAGGGTGTTGATGAAACACAAAAATTGCATCGGCATTGAATACAATAAGTACCAAGCAAACTTATCTCCATGGGAGTAATGTCTCAAACTGTCTACGTTTCGATCTTTCCCTGGAAGACCAGTAGTAGTTTCCAAAGCACATCTGGGAGCATTCATGAATCTGAGGACCTACAGGTTGTTGATGAAACACAAAAATTGCATCGACATTGAATACAATAAGTTCCATGCGCACTTTTCTAGACTGGAGTAATGTCTCAAACTGTCTACGATTTGATTGCTCCCTGGAAGACCGGTAGTTGTTTCCGAAGCACATCTGGAGGCATTCTGTGATCTGTGGACCTACAGAGAGTTGATGAAACACAAAAATTGCATCGGCATTGAATACAATAAATACCATGCGGACTTTTCTTCATGGCAGTAATGTCTCAAACTGTCTACTATTTGATCGTACCCTGGAAGATTAGTAGTAGTTTCCGAAGCACATCTGGAGGCATTCTGTAATCTGTGGACCTACAGAGTGGTGATGAAACACAAATATAGCATCGGAATTGTATACAATAAGTACCATGCGGACTTTTCTCCATGGGAGAATTGTCTCAAACTGTCTACGCTTTGATCGATTCCAGGAAGACCAGTAGTAGTTTCCGAAGCACATCTGAAGGAATGCTGTAATCTGTGGACCTACAGAGTGTTGATGAAGCACAAAAATTGCATCGGCATTGAATACAATACGTATCTTGCGGACTTCTCTCCATGGGAGAATTGTCTCAAACTGTCTACGCTTTGATCGATTCCAGGAAGACCAGTAGTAGTTTCCGAAGCGCATCTGGAGGCATTCTGTAATCTGTGGACCTACAGAGTGTTGATGAAACACAAATATGGCATCGGCATTGTGTACAATAAGTACCATGCGGACTTTTCTAAATGGGAGTAATGCCTCAAACTGACTACGCTTTGATCGTTCCCTGGAAGACCAGTAGTAGTTTCCGAAGCACATCTGGAGGCATTCTGTAATCTGTGAACCTACAGAGTTTTGATGAAGCACAAAAATTGCATCGGCATTGAATACAATAAGTTCCATGCGGACTTTTCTTCATGGGAGTAATGTCTCAAACTGTCTAAGATTTGATCGTTCCCTGGAAGATTAGTAGTAGTTTCCGAAGCACATCTGGAGGCATTCTGTAATCTGTGGACCTACAGAGTGGTGATGAAACACAAATATAGCATCGGAATTGTATACAATTAGTACCATGCGGACTTTTCTCCATGCGAGAATTGTCTCAAACTGTCTACGCTTTGATCGATTCCAGGAAGACCAGTAGTAGTTTCCGAAGCACATCTGGAGGGATGCTGTAATCTGTGGACCTACAGAGTGTTGATGAAGCACGAAAATTGCATCGGCATTGAATACAATACGTACCTTGCGGACTTATCTCCATGGGATAATTGTCTCAAACTGTCTGCGCTTTGATCGATTCCAGGAAGACCAGTAGTAGTTTGCGAAGCTCATCTGGAGGCATTCTGTAATCTGTGGACCTACAGGGTGTTGATGAAACACAAAAATTGCATCGGCATTGAATACAATAAGTACCAAGCAAACTTATCTCCATGAGAGTAATGTCTCAAACTGTCCACGTTTCGATCTTTCCCTGGAAGACCAGTAGTAGTTTCCAAAGCACATCTGGGAGCATTCAGGTATCTGAGGTCCTACAGGTTGTTGATGAAACACAAAAATTGCATCGACATTGAATACAATAAGTTCCATGCGCACTTTTTTAGACGGGAGTAATGTCTCAAACTGTCTACGATTTGATTGCTCCCTGGAAGACCGGTAGTTGTTTCCGAAGCACATTTGGAAGCATTCTGTGATCTGTGGACCTACAGAGAGTTGATGAAACACAAAAATTGCATCGGCATTGAATACAATAAATACCATGCGGACTTTTCTTCATGGCAGTAATGTCTCAAACTGTCTACTATTTGATCGTTCCCTGGAAGATTAGTAGTAGTTTCCAAAGCGCATCTGGAGGCATTCTGTAATCTGTGGACCTACAGAGTGTTGATGAAACACAAAAATTGCATCGGCATTGAATACAATAAATACAATGCGGACTTTTCTCCTTGGAGTAATATCTTAAACTGTCTACGGATTGATCGTTCCCTGGAAAACCAGTAATAGTTTCCGAAGCACATCTGGAGGCATTCTGTAATATATGGAGCTTCAGAGTGTTGATGAATCACAAATATAGCATCCTCATTGTATACAATAAGTACCATGCGGACTTTTCTCCATGGGAGTTATGCCTCAAACTGTCTACGATTTGATCGTTCCCTGGAAGACCAGTAGTAGTTTCCGAAGCACATCTGGAGGCATACTGTAATCTCTGGACCTACAGAGTGTTGATGAAGCACAAAAATTGCATCGGCATTGAATACAATAAGTACCATGCGGACTTTTCTTCATGGGAGTAATGTCTCAAACTGTCTACGATTTGATCGTTCCCTGGAAGATTAGTAGTAGTTTCCGAAGCACATCTGGAGGCATTCTGTAATCTGTGGACCTACAGAGTGTTGATGAAACACAAAAATTGCATCGGCATTGAATACAATAAGTACCATTCGGACTTTTCTCCATGGGAGTAATGTCTCAAATTGTCTACGTTTTGATCGTGCCATTAAAGACCAGTAGTAGTTTCCGAAGCGCATCTGGAGGCATTCTGTAATCTGTGGACCTACAGAGTGTTGATGAAACACAAAAATTGCATCGTCATTGAATACAATAAGTACCATGAAAACTTTTCTCCATGGGCGTAATGTCTCAAACTATCTACGTTTCGATCGTTCCCTGGAAGACCAGTAATAGTTTCGAAAGCACATCTGGGTTCATTCACGAATCTGTGGACCTACAGGATGTTGATGAAACACAAAAATTGCATCGACATTGAATACAATAAGTTCCATGCGTACTTTTCTCCACGGGAGTAATGTCTCGAACTGTCTACGATTTGATTGCTCCCTGGAAGACCAGTAGTTGTTTCCGAAGCACATCTGGAGGCATTCTGTGATCTGTGGACCTACAGAGAGTTGATGAAACACAAAAATTGCATCGGCATTGAATACAATGAATACCATGCGGACTTATCTCCATGGGAGTAATATCTTAAACTGTCTACTCTTTGATCGTTCCCTGGAAGACCAGTAGTAGTTTCCGAAGCACATCTGGAGGCAATCTGTAATATATGGAGCTTCAGAGTGGTGATGAAACACAAATAAGGCATCGGCATTGTATTCAATAAGTACCATGCGGAGTTTTCTAAATGGGAGTAATGCCTCAAACTGACTACGCTTTGATCGTTCCCTGGAAGACCAGTTGTAGTTTCCGAAGCACATCTGGAGGCATTCTGTAATCTGTGGACCTACAGAGTGTTGATGAAACACAAAAATTTCATCGGCATTGAATACAATAAGTACCATGCGGACTTTTCTCCATGGGATAATTGTCTCAAACTGTCTACGCTTTGATCGATTCCAGGAAGACCAGTAGTAGTTTCCGAAGCACATCTGGAGGAATGCTGTAATCTGTGGACCTACAGAGTGTTGATGAAGCACGAAAATTGCATCGGCATTGAATACAATACGTACCTTGCGGACTTTTCTCCATGGGAGAATTGTCTCAAACTGTCTACGCTTTGATCGATTCCAGGAAGACCACTAGTAGTTGCCGAAGCACATCTGGAGGCATTCTGTAATATATGGAGCTTCAGAGTGGTGATGAAACACAAATATAGCATCGGAATTGTATACAATAAGTACCATGCGGACTTTTCTCCATGGGAGAATTGTCTCAAACTGTCTACGCTTTGATCGATTCCAGGAAGACCAGTAGTAGTTTCCGAAGCACATCTGGAGGAATGCTGTAATCTGTGGAACTACAGAGTGTTGATGAAGTACGAAAATTGCATCGGCATTGAATACAATACGTACCTTGCGGACTTATCTCCATGGGAGAATTGTCTCAAACTGTCTGCGATTAGATCGATTCCAGGAAGACCAGTAGTAGTTTGCGAAGCTCATCTGGAGGCATTCTGTAATCTGTTGACCTACAGGGTGTTGATGAAACACAAAAATTGCATCGGCATTGAATACAATAAGTACCAAGCAAACTTATCTCCATGGGAGTAATGTCTCAAACTGTCTACGGTTCGATCTTTCCCTGGAAGACCAGTAGTAGTTTCCAAATCAGAACTGGGAGCATTCATGAATCTGAGGACCTACAGGTTGTTGATGAAACACAAAAATTGCATCGACATTGAATACAATAAGTTCCATGCGCACTTTTCTAGACGGGAGTAATGTCTCAAACTGTCTACGATTTGATTGCTCCCTGGAAGACCGGTAGTTGTTTCCGAAGCACATCTGGAGGCGTTCTGTGATCTGTGGACCTACAGAGAGTTGATGAAACACAAAAATTGCATCGGTATTGAATACAATAAATACCATGCGGACTTTTCTTCATGGCAGTAATGTCTCAAACTGTGTACTATTTGATCGTACCCTGGAAGATTAGTAGTAGTTTCCGAAGCGCATCTGGAGGCATTCTGTAATCTGTGGACCTACAGAGTGGTGATGAAACACAAATATAGCATCGGAATTGTATACAATAAGTACAATGCGGACTTTTCTCCATGGGAGAATTGTCTCAAACTGTCTACGCTTTGATCGATTCCAGGAAGACCAGTAGTAGTTTCCGAAGCACATCTGAAGGAATGCTGTAATCTGTGGACCTACAGAGTGTTGATGAAGCACAAAAATTGCATCGGCATTGAATACAATACGTATCTTGCGGACTTTTCTCCATGGGAGAATTGTCTCAAACTGTCTACGCTTTGATCGATTCCAGGAAGACCAGTAGTAGTTTCCGAAGCGCATCTGGAGGCATTCTGTAATCTGTGGACCTACAGAGTGTTGATGAAACACAAAAATTGCATCGGCATTGAATACAATAAGTACCAAGCAAACTTTTCTCCATGGGAGTAATGTCTCAAACTGTCTACGTTTCGATCGTTCCCTGGAAGACCAGTAGTAGTTTCCCAAGCACATCAGGGGGCATTCAGGAATCTGTGGACCTACAGGATGTTGAGGAAACACAAAAATTGCATCTACATTGAATACAATAAGTTCCATGCGGAATTTTCTCCACGGGAGTAATGTCTCAAACTGTCTACGATTTGATCGCTCCCTGGAAGACCAGTAGTTGTTTCCGAAGCGCATATGGAGGCATTCTGTGATCTGTGGACCTACAGAGTGTTGATGAAGCACAAAAATTGCATCGGCATTGAATACAATAAGTACCATGCGGACTTTTCTTCATGGGAGTAATGTCTCAAACTGTCCACGATTTGATCGTTCCCTGGAAGATAGTAGTAGTTTCCGAAGCACATCTGGAGGCATTCTGTAATCTGTGGACCTACAGAGTGTTGATGAAACACAAAAATTGCATCGGCATTGAATACAATAAGTACCATGCGGACTTTTCTCCATGGGAGTAATGTCTCAAATTGTCTACGTTTTGATCGTGCCATTAAAGACCACTAGTAGTTTCCGAAGCGCATCTGGAGGCATTCTGTAATCTGTCGACCTACAGAGTGTTGATGAAACACAAAAATTGCATCGTCATTGAATACAATAAGTACCATGCAAACTTTTCTCCGTGGGAGTAATGTCTCAAATTGTCTACGTTTTGATCGTGCCATTAAAGACCAGTAGTAGTTTCCGAAGCGCATCTGGAGGCATTCTTTAATGTGTGGACCTACAGAGTGTTGATGAAACACAAAAATTGGATCGGAATTGAATACAATAAGTACCAAGCAAACTTTTCTCCATGGGAGTAATGCCTCAAGCTGACTACGCTTTGATCGTTCCCTGGAAGACCAGTAGTAGTTTCCGAAGCACATCTGGAGGCATTCTGTAATCTGTGGACCTACAGAGTGTTGATGAAGCACAAAAATTGCATCGGCATTGAATACAATAAGTTCCATGCGGACTTTTCTCCATGGGAGTAATGTCTCAAACTGTCTACGATTAGATCGTTCCCTGGAAGATTAGTAGTAGTTTCCGAAGCACATCTGGAGGCATTCTGTAATCTGTGGACCTACAGAGTGGTGATGAAACACAAATATAGCATCGGAATTGTATACAATAAGTACCATGCGGACTTTTCTCCATGGGAGAATTGTCTCAAACTGTCTACGCTTTGATCGATTCCAGGAAGACCACTAGTAGTTACCGAAGCACATCTGGAGGCATTCTGTAATATATGGAGCTTCAGAGTGGTGATGAAACACAAATATAGCATCGGAATTGTATACAATAAGTACCATGCGGACTTTTCTCCATGGGAGAATTGTCTCAAACTGTCTACGCTTTGATCGATTCCAGGAAGACCAGTAGTAGTTTCCGAAGCACATCTGGAGGAATGCTGTAATCTGTGGACCTACAGAGTGTTGATGAAGTACGAAAATTGCATCGGCATTGAATACAATACGTACCTTGCGGACTTATCTCCATGGGAGAATTGTCTCAAACTGTCTGCGATTAGATCGATTCCAGGAAGACCAGTAGTAGTTTGCGAAGCTCATCTGGAGGCATTCTGTAATCTGTTGACCTACAGGGTGTTGATGAAACACAAAAATTGCATCGGCATTGAATACAATAAGTGCCAAGCAAACTTATCTCCATGGGAGTAATGTCTCAAACTGTCTACGGTTCGATCTTTCCCTGGAAGACCAGTAGTAGTTTCCAAATCAGAACTGGGAGCATTCATGAATCTGAGGACCTACAGGTTGTTGATGAAACACAAAAATTGCATCGACATTGAATACAATAAGTTCCATGCGCACTTTTCTAGACGGGAGTAATGTCTCAAACTGTCTACGATTTGATTGCTCCCTGGAAGACCGGTAGTTGTTTCCGAAGCACATCTGGAGGCGTTCTGTGATCTGTGGACCTACAGAGAGTTGATGAAACACAAAAATTGCATCGGTATTGAATACAATAAATACCATGCGGACTTTTCTTCATGGCAGTAATGTCTCAAACTGTGTACTATTTGATCGTACCCTGGAAGATTAGTAGTAGTTTCCGAAGCGCATCTGGAGGCATTCTGTAATCTGTGGACCTACAGAGTGGTGATGAAACACAAATATAGCATCGGAATTGTATACAATAAGTACAATGCGGACTTTTCTCCATGGGAGAATTGTCTCAAACTGTCTACGCTTTGATCGATTCCAGGAAGACCAGTAGTAGTTTCCGAAGCACATCTGAAGGAATGCTGTAATCTGTGGACCTACAGAGTGTTGATGAAGCACAAAAATTGCATCGGCATTGAATACAATACGTATCTTGCGGACTTTTCTCCATGGGAGAATTGTCTCAAACTGTCTACGCTTTGATCGATTCCAGGAAGACCAGTAGTAGTTTCCGAAGCGCATCTGGAGGCATTCTGTAATCTGTGGACCTACAGAGTGTTGATGAAACACAAAAATTGCATCGGCATTGAATACAATAAGTACCAAGCAAACTTTTCTCCATGGGAGTAATGTCTCAAACTGTCTACGTTTCGATCGTTCCCTGGAAGACCAGTAGTAGTTTCCCAAGCACATCAGGGGGCATTCAGGAATCTGTGGACCTACAGGATGTTGAGGAAACACAAAAATTGCATCTACATTGAATACAATAAGTTCCATGCGGAATTTTCTCCACGGGAGTAATGTCTCAAACTGTCTACGATTTGATCGCTCCCTGGAAGACCAGTAGTTGTTTCCGAAGCGCATATGGAGGCATTCTGTGATCTGTGGACCTACAGAGTGTTGATGAAGCACAAAAATTGCATCGGCATTGAATACAATAAGTACCATGCGGACTTTTCTTCATGGGAGTAATGTCTCAAACTGTCCACGATTTGATCGTTCCCTGGAAGATAGTAGTAGTTTCCGAAGCACATCTGGAGGCATTCTGTAATCTGTGGACCTACAGAGTGTTGATGAAACACAAAAATTGCATCGGCATTGAATACAATAAGTACCATGCGGACTTTTCTCCATGGGAGTAATGTCTCAAATTGTCTACGTTTTGATCGTGCCATTAAAGACCACTAGTAGTTTCCGAAGCGCATCTGGAGGCATTCTGTAATCTGTCGACCTACAGAGTGTTGATGAAACACAAAAATTGCATCGTCATTGAATACAATAAGTACCATGCAAACTTTTCTCCGTGGGAGTAATGTCTCAAATTGTCTACGTTTTGATCGTGCCATTAAAGACCAGTAGTAGTTTCCGAAGCGCATCTGGAGGCATTCTTTAATGTGTGGACCTACAGAGTGTTGATGAAACACAAAAATTGGATCGGAATTGAATACAATAAGTACCAAGCAAACTTTTCTCCATGGGAGTAATGCCTCAAGCTGACTACGCTTTGATCGTTCCCTGGAAGACCAGTAGTAGTTTCCGAAGCACATCTGGAGGCATTCTGTAATCTGTGGACCTACAGAGTGTTGATGAAGCACAAAAATTGCATCGGCATTGAATACAATAAGTTCCATGCGGACTTTTCTCCATGGGAGTAATGTCTCAAACTGTCTACGATTAGATCGTTCCCTGGAAGATTAGTAGTAGTTTCCGAAGCACATCTGGAGGCATTCTGTAATCTGTGGACCTACAGAGTGGTGATGAAACACAAATATAGCATCGGAATTGTATACAATAAGTACCATGCGGACTTTTCTCCATGGGAGAATTGTCTCAAACTGTCTACGCTTTGATCGATTCCAGGAAGACCAGTAGTAGTTTCCGAAGCACATCTGGAGGAATGCTGTAATCTGTGGACCTACAGAGTGTTGATGAAGCACGAAAATTGCATCGGCATTGAATACAATACGTACCTTGCGGACTTATCTCCATGGGAGAATTGTCTCAAACTGTCTGCGCTTTGATCGATTCCAGGAAGACCAGTAGTAGTTTGCGAAGCACATCTGGAGGCATTCTGTAATCTGTGGACCTACAGAGTGTTGATGAAGCACAAAAATTGCATCGGCATTGAATACAATAAGTTCCATGCGGACTTTTCTTCATGGGAGTAATGTCTCAAACTGTCTACGTTTCGATCTTTCCCTGGAAGACCAGTAGTAGTTTCCAAAGCACATCTGGGAGCATTCATGAATCTGAGGACCTACAGGTTGTTGATGAAACACAAAAATTGCATCGACATTGAATACAATAAGTTCCATGCGCACTTTTCTAGACGGGAGTAATGTCTCAAACTGTCTACGATTTCATTGCTCCGTGGAAGACCGGTAGTTGTTTGCGAAGCACATCTGGAGGCATTCTGTGATCTGTGGTCCTACAGAGAGTTGATGAAACACAAAAATTGCATCGGCATTGAATACAATAAATACCATGCGGACTTTTCTTCATGGCAGTAATGTCTCAAACTGTCTACTATTTGATCGTACCCTGGAAGATTAGTAGTAGTTTCCGAAGCACATCTGGAGGCATTCTGTAATCTGTGGACCTACAGAGTGGTGATGAAACACAAATATAGCATCGGAATTGTATACAATAAGTACAATGCGGACTTTTCTCCATGGGAGAATTGTCTCAAACTGTCTACGCTTTGATCGATTCCAGGAAGACCAGTAGTAGTTTCCGAAGCACATCTGAAGGAATGCTGTAATCTGTGGACCTACAGAGTGTTGATGAAGCACAAAAATTGCATCGGCATTGAATACAATACGTATCTTGCGGACTTCTCTCCATGGGAGAATTGTCTCAAACTGTCTAAGCTTTGATCGATTCCAGGAAGACCAGTAGTAGTTTCCGAAGCGCATCTGGAGGCATTCTGTAATCTGTGGACCTACAGAATGTTGATGAAACACAAATATGGCATCGGCATTGTGTACAATAAGTACCATGCGGACTTTTCTAAATGGGAGTAATGCCTCAAACTGACTACGCTTTGATCGTTCCCTGGAAGACCAGTAGTAGTTTCCGAAGCACATCTGGAGGCATTCTGTAATCTGTGGACCTACAGAGTGTTGATGAAGCACAAAAATTGCATCGGCATTGATTACAATAAGTTCCATGCGGACTTTTCTTCATGGGAGTAATGTCTCAAACTGTCTAAGATTTGATCGTTCCCTGGAAGATTAGTAGTAGTTTCCGAAGGACATCTGGAGGCATTCTGTAATCTGTGGACCTACAGAGTGGTGATGAAACACAAATATAGCATCGGAATTGTATAAAATAAGTACCATGCGGACTTTTCTCCATGGGAGAATTGTCTCAAACTGTCTACGCTTTGATCGATTCCAGGAAGACCAGTAGTAGTTTCCGAAGCACATCTGGAGGGATGCTGTAATCTGTGGACCTACAGAGTGTTGATGAAGCACGAAAATTGCATCGGCATTGAATACAATACGTACCTTGCGGACTTATCTCCATGGGATAATTGTCTCAAACTGTCTGCGCTTTGATCGATTCCAGGAAGACCAGTAGTAGTTTGCGAAGATCATCTGGAGGCATTCTGTAATCTGTGGACCTACAGGGTGTTGATGAAACACAAAAATTGCATCGGCATTGAATACAATAAGTTCCATGCGCACTTTTCTAGACGGGAGTAATGTCTCAAACTGTCTACGATTTGATTGCTCCCTGGAAGACCGGTAGTTGTTTCCGAAGCACATTTGGAAGCATTCTGTGATCTGTGGACCTACAGAGAGTTGATGAAACACAAAAATTGCATCGGCATTGAATACAATAAATACCATGCGGACTTTTCTTCATGGCAGTAATGTCTCAAACTGTCTACTATTTGATCGTTCCCTGGAAGATTAGTAGTAGTTTCCAAAGCGCATCTGGAGGCATTCTGTAATCTGTGGACCTACAGAGTGTTGATGAAACACAAAAATTGCATCGGCATTGAATACAATAAATACAATGCGGACTTTTCTCCTTGGAGTAATATCTTAAACTGTCTACGGATTGATCGTTCCCTGGAAAACCAGTAATAGTTTCCGAAGCACATCTGGAGGCATTCTGTAATATATGGAGCTTCAGAGTGTTGATGAATCACAAATATAGCATCGGCATTGTATACAATAAGTACCATGCGGACTTTTCTCCATGGGAGTAATGCCTCAAACTGTCTACGATTTGATCGTTCCCTGGAAGACCAGTAGTAGTTTCCGAAGCACATCTGGAGGCATACTGTAATCTGTGGACCTACAGAGTGTTGATGAAGCACAAAAATTGCATCGGCATTGAATACAATAAGTACCATGCGGACTTTTCTTCATGGGAGTAATGTCTCAAACTGTCTACGATTTGATCGTTCCCTGGAAGATTAGTAGTAGTTTCCGAAGCACATCTGGAGGCATTCTGTAATCTGTGGACCTACAGAGTGTTGATGAAACACAAAAATTGTATCGGCATTGAATACAATAAGTACCATTCGGACTTTTCTCCATGGGAGTAATGTCTCAAATTGTCTACGTTTTGATCGTGCCATTAAAGACCAGTAGTAGTTTCCGAAGCGCATCTGGAGGCATTCTGTAATCTGTGGACCTACAGAGTGTTGATGAAACACAAATATTGCATCGTCATTGAATACAATAAGTACCATGCAAACTTTTCTCCATGGGAGTAATGTCTCAAACTATCTACGTTTCGATCGTTCCCTGGAAGACCAGTAATAGTTTCGAAAGCACATCTGGGTTCATTAACGAATCTGTGGACCTACAGCATGTTGATGAAACACAAAAATTGCATCGACATTGAATACAATAAGTTCCATGCGTACTTTTCTCCACGGGAGTAATGTCTCAAACTGTCTACGATTTGATTGCTCCCTGGAAGACCAGTAGTTGTTTCCGAAGCACATCTGGAGGCATTCTATGATCTGTGGACCTACAGAGAGTTGATGAAACACAAAAATTGCATCGGCATTGAATACAATGAATACCATGCGGACTTATCTCCATGGGAGTAATATCTTAAACTGTCTACTCTTTGATCGTTCCCTGGAAGACCAGTAGTAGTTTCCGAAGCACATCTGGAGGCAATCTGTAATATATGGAGCTTCAGAGTGGGGATGAAACACAAATATAGCATCGGCATTGTATACAATAAGTACCATGCGGACTTTTCTCCATGGGAGAATTGTCTCAAACTGTCTACGCTTTAATCGATTCCAGGAAGACCACTAGTAGTTTCCGAAGCACATCTGGAGGCATTCTGTAATATATGGAGCTTCAGAGTGGTGATGAAACACAAATATAGCATCGGAATTGTATACAATAAGTACCATGCGGACTTTTCTCCATGGGAGAATTGTCTCAAACTGTCTACGCTTTGATCGTTTACAGGAAGACCAGTAGTAGTTTCCGAACCACATCTGGAGGCATTCAGGAATCTGTGGACCTACAGGATGTTGATGAAACACAAAAATTGCATCGACATTGAATACAATAATTTCCATGCGCACTTTTCTAGACGGGAGTAATGTCTCAAACTGTCTACGATTTGATTGCTCCCTGGAAGACCAGTAGTTGTTTCCGAAGCACATCTGGAGGCATTCTGTGATCTGTGGACCTACTGAGAGTTGATGAAACACAAAAATTGCTTGGGCATTGATTACAATAAATTCCATGCGGACTTTTCTCCATGGGAGTAATATCTCAAACTGTCTACGCTTTGATCGTTCCCTGGAAGACCAGTAGTAGTTTCCGAAGCACATCTGGAGGCATTCTATAATATATGGACCTACAGAGTGTTGATGAAGCACAAATATAGCATCGGCATTGTATACAATAAGTACCATGCGGACTTTCCTTCATGGGAGTAATGTCTCAAACTGTCTACAATTTCATCGTTCCCTGGAAGATTAGTAGTAATTTCCGAAGCACATCTGAAGGAATTCTGTAATCTGTGGACCTACAGAGAGTTGATGAAACACAAAAATTGCATCGGCCTTGAATACAATAAGTACCATGCGGACTTTTCTCCATGGCAGAATTGTCTCAAACTGTCTACGATTTGATCGTTCCATGGAAGACCAGTAGTTGTTTCCGAAGCACATCTGGAGGCATTCTGTAATATATGGAGCTTCAGAGTGGTGATGAAAGACAAATATAGCATCGGAACTGTATACAATAAGTACCATGCGGACTTTTCTCATTGGGAGTAATGCCTCAAACTGTCTACGCTTTGATCGGTCCCTGGAAGACCAGTAGTAGTTTGCGAAGCACATCTGGAGGCATTCTGTTATATATGGAGCTTCAGAGTGGTGATGAAACACAAATATAGCATCGGCATTGTATACAATAAGTACCATGCGGACTTTTATCCATGGCAGTAATGCCTCAAACTGTCTACGCTTTGATCGTTCCCTGGAAGACCAGTAGTAGTTTTCGAAGCACATCTGGAGGCATGCTGTAATCTGTGGACCTACAGAGTGTTGATGAAGCACAAAAATTGCATCGGCATTGACTACAATAAGTACCATGCGGACTTTTCTCCATGGGAGAATTGTCTCAAACTGTCTACGCTTTGATCGATTCCAGGAAGAAGAGTAGTAGTTTCCGAAGCACATCTGGAGGCATTCAGGAATCTATGGACCTACAGGATGTTGATGTAACAAAAATTGCATCGACATTGAATACAATAAGTTCCATGCGCACTTTTCTAGACGGGAGTAATGTCTCAAACTGTCTACGATTTGATTGCTCCCTGGAAGACCAGTAGTTGTTTCCGAAGCACATCTGGAGGCATTCTGTGATCTGTGGACCTACTGAGAGTTGATGAAACACAAAAATTGCATCGGCATCGAATACAATAAATACCATGCGGACTTTTCTCCAAGGGAGTAATATCTTAAACTGTCTACGCTTTGATCGTTCCCTGGAAGACCAGTAGTAGTTTCCGAAGCACATCTGGAGGCATTCTGTAATATATGGAGCTTCAGAGTGGTGATGAAACACAAATATAGCATCGGCATTGTATACAATAAGTACCATGCGGACTTTTCTCCATGGGAGTAATGCCTCAAACTGTCTACAATTTGATCGCTCCCTGGAAGACCAGTTGTAGTTTGCGAAACACATCTGGAGGCATTCTTTAATCTGTGGACCTACAGAGTGTTAATGAAGCTCTAAAATTGCATCGACATATAATACAATAAGTACCATGCGGACTTTTCTCCATGGGAGTAATGTCTCAAACTGTCTACACGTTGATCGTTTCCAGGAAGACCAGTAGTAGTTTCCGAAGCACATCTGGAGGCATTCTGTAATCTGTGGACCAACAGAGTGTTGATGAAACACAAAAATTTCATCGGCATTGAATACAATAAGTGACATGCTGACTTTTCTCCATGGGAGAATTGTCTCAAACTGTGTACTCTTTGATCGATTCCAGGAAGACCAGTAGTAGTTTCCGAAGCACATCTGGAGGAATGCTGTAATCTGTGGACCTACAGAGTGTTGATGAAACACAAAAATTTCATCGGCATTGAACACAATAAGTACCATGCGGACTTTTCTCCATAGGAGTAATGACTCAAACTGTCTACGCTTTGATCGTTCCCTGGAAGACCAGTAGTAGTTTCCGAAGCACATCTGCAGGCATTACATAATATATAGATCTACAGAGTGTTGATGAAGCACAAAAATTGCATCGGCATTGTATTCAATAAGTACCATGCGGACTTTTCTTCATGGGAGTAATGTTTCAAACTGTCTACGATTTGATCGTTCCATGGAAGACCAGTAGTAGTTTCCGAAGCGCATCTGGGAGCATTCAGGAATCTGAGGACCTAAAGGTTGTTGATGAAACACAAAAATTTCATCGGCATTGAATACAATAAGTACCATGCAAACTTTTCTCCATGGGAGTAATGTCTCAAACTGTCTACGTTTCGATCGTTCCCTGGAAGACCAGTAGTAGTTTCCAAAGCACATCTGGGGGCATTCAGGAACCTGTGGACCTACAGGATGTTGATGAAACACAAAAATTGCATCGACATTGAATACAATAAGTTCCATGAGGACTTTTTCCACGGGAGTAATGTCTCAATCTGTCTACGATTTGATTGCTCCCTGGAAGACCATTAGTTGTTTCCGAAGAACATCTGGAGGCATTCTGTGATCGGTGGACCTACAGAGAGTTGAAGAAACAAAAAAATTGCATCGGCATTGATTACAATAAATTCCATGCGGACTTTTCTCCATGGGAGTAATATCTTAAAGTGTCTACGCTTTGATCGTTCCCTGGAAGACCAGTAGTAGTTTCCGAAGCACATCTGGAGGCATTCTGTAATATATGGAGCTTCAGAGTGGTGATGAAACACAAATATAGCATCGGAATTGTATACAATAAGTACCATGCGGACTTTTCACATTGGGAGTAATGCCTCAAACTGTCTACGCTTTGATCGGTCCCTGGAAGACCAGTAGTAGTTTGCGAAGCACATCTGGAGGCATTCTGATATATATGGAGCTTCAGAGTGGTGTTGAAACACAAATATAGCATCGGCATTGTATACAATAAGTACCATGCGGACTTTTATCCATGGCAGTAATGCCTCAAACTGTCTACGCTTTGATCGTTCCCTGGAAGACCAGTAGTAGTTTTCGAAGCACATCTGGAGGCATGCTGTAATCTGTGGACCTACAGAGTGTTGATGAAGCACAAAAATTGCATCGGCATTGAATACAATAAGTACCTTGCGGACTTTTCTCCATGGGAGTAATGTCTCAAACTGTCTACGCATTGATCGATTCCAGGAAGACCTGTAGTAGTTTCCGAAGCTCATCTGGAGGCATTCTGTAATCTGTGGACCGAAAGAGTGTTGATGAAACACAAAAATTGCATCGGCATTGACTACAATATGTACCATGCAGACTTTTCTCCATGGGAGAATTGTCTCAAACTGTCTACGCTTTGATCGATTCCAGGAAGACCAGTAGTAGTTTCCGAAGCACACCTGGAGGCATTCAGGAATCTGTGGACCTACAGGATGTTGATGAAACACAAAAATTGCATCGACATTGAATACAATATGTTCCATGCGCACTTTTCTAGACGGGAGTAATGTCTCAAACTGTCTACGATTTGATTGCGCCCTGGAAGACCAGTAGTTGTTTCCGAAGCACATCTGGAGGCATTCTGTGATCTGTGGACCTACTGAGAGTTGATGAAACACAAAAATTGCATCGGCATCGAATACAATAAATACCATGCGGACTTTTCTCCAAGGGAGTAATATCTTAAACTGTCTACGCTTTGATCGTTCCCTGGAAGACCAGTAGTAGTTTCCGAAGCACATCTGGAGGCATTCTGTAATATATGGAGCTTCAGAGTGGTGATGAAACACAAATATAGCATCGGCATTGTATACAATAAGTACCATGCGGACTTTTCTCCATGATAGTAATGCCTCAAACTGTCTACAATTTGATCGTTCCCTGGAAGACCAGTTGTAGTTTGCGAAGCACATCTGTAGGCATTCTGCAATCTGTGGACCTACAGAGTGTTGATGAAGCACTAAAATTGCATCGGCATTGAATACAATAAGTACCATGCGGACTTTTCTCCATGGGAGTAATGTCTCAAACTGTCTACGCGTTGATCGATTCCATGAAGACCAGTAGTAGTTTCCGAAGCACATCTGGAGGCATTCTGTAATCTGTGGACCTACAGAGTGTTGATGAAACACAAAAATTTCATCGGCATTGAATACAATAAGTACCATGCGGACTTTTCTCCATGGGAGAATTGTCTCAAACTGTCTACACTTTGATCGATTCCAGGAAGACCAGTAGTAGTTTCCGAAGCACATCTGGAGGAATGCTGTAATCTGTGGACCTACAGAGTGTTGATGAAACGCAAAATTTGCATCGGCATTGAATACAATAAGTACCATGCGGACTTTTCTTCATGGGAGTAATGTCTCAAACTGTCTACAATTTTATCGTTCCCTGGAAGATTAGTAGTAATTTCCGAAGCACATCTGAAGGCATTCTGTAATCTGTGAACCTACAGAGTGTTGATGAAACACAAAAACTGCATCGGCATTGAATACAATAAGTACCATGCGGACTTTTCTCCATGGGAGTAATGTCTCAAACTGCCTACGTTTTGATCGTTCCATGGAAGACCAGTAGTAGTTTCCGAAGCGCATCTGGAGCCATTCTGTAATCTGTGGACCTACAGAGTGTTGATGAAACACAAAAATTGCATCGGCATTGAATACAATAAGTACCAAGCAAACTTTTCTCCATGGGAGTAATGTCTCAAACTGTCTACGTTTCGATCGTTCCCTGGAAGACCAGTAGTAGTTTCCAAAGCACATCTGGGAGCATTCAGGAATCTGAGGACCTACAGGTTGTTGATGAAACACAAAAATTGCATCGACATTGAATACAATAAGTTCCATGCGCACTTTTCTAGACGGGAGTAATGTCTCAAACTGTCTACGATTTGATTGCTCCCTGGAAGACCAGTAGTTGTTTCCGAAGCACATCTGGAGGCATTCTGTGATCTGTGGACCTACTGAGAGTTGATAAAACACAAAAATTTCATCGGCATTGAATACAATAAATACCATGCGGACTTTTCTCAATGGGAGTAATAAATTAAACTATCTACGCTTTGATCGTTCCCTGGAAACCAGTAGTAGTTTCCGAAGCACATCTGGAGGAATTCTGTAATATATGGAGCTTCAGAGTGGTGATGAAACACAAATATAGCATCGGCATTGTATACAATAAGTACCATGCGGACTTTTCTAGATGGGAGTAATGCCTCAAACTGTCTACGGTTTGATCGTTCCCTGGAAGACCAGTAGTAGTTTCCGAAGCACATCTGGAGGCATGCTGTAATCTGTGGACTTACAGAGTGTTGATGAAGCACAAAAATTGCATCGTTATTGAATACAATACGTACCTTGCGGACTTTTCTCCATGGGAGTAATGTCTCAAACTGTCTACGCATTGATCGATTCCAGAAAGACCAGTAGTAGTTTCCGAAGCACATCTGGAGGCATTCTGTAATCTGCGGACCTACAGAGTGATGATGAAACACAAAAATTTCATCGGCATTGACTACAATAAGTACCATGCGGACTTTTCTCCATGGGAGAATTGTCTCAAACTGTCTACGCTTTGATCGATTCCAGGAAGACCAGTAGTAGTTTCCGAAGCACATCTGGAGGCATTCTGTAAAATATGGAGCTTCAGAGTGGTGATGAAACACAAATATAGCATCGGCATTGTATACAATAAGTACCATGCGGACTTTTCTCCATAGGAGTAATGACTCAAACTGTCTACGCTTTGATCGTTCCCTGGAAGACCAGTAGTAGTTTCCGAAGAACATCTGGAGGCATTATATAAAATATAGACCTACAGAGTGCTGATGAAGCACAAAAATTGCATCGGCATTGTATACAATAAGTACCATGCGGACTTTTCTCCATGATAGTAATGCCTCAAACTGTCTACGCTTTGATCGTTCCCTGGAAGACCAGTAGTAGTTTCCGAAGCACATCTGGAGGCATTCTGCAATCTGTGGACCTACAGAGTGTTGATGAAGCACTAAAATTGCATCTGCATTGAATACAATAAGTACCATGCGGACTTTTCTCCATGGGAGAATTGTCTCAAACTGTCTACGCTTTGATCGATTCCAGGAAGACCAGTAGTAGTTTCCGAAGCACATCTGGAGGCAATCTGTAATCTGTGGACCTACAGAGTGTTGATGAAACACAAAAATTTCATCGGCATTGAATACAATAAGTACCATGCGGACTTTTCTCCATGGGAGAATTGTCTCAAACTGTCTACGCTTTGATCGATTCCAGGAAGACCAGTAGTAGTTTCCGAAGCACATCTGGAGGAATGCTGTAATCTGTGGACCTACAGAGTGTTGATGAAACACAAAAATTGCATCGGCATTGAATACAATAAGTACCATGCGGACTTTTCTCCATAGACGTAATGACTCAAACTGTCTACGCTTTGATCGTTCCCTGGAAGACCAGTAGTAGTTTCCGAAGAACATCTGGAGGCATTATATAATATATAGACCTACAGAGTGTTGATGAAGCACAAAAATTGCATCGGCATTGTATACAATAAGTACCATGCGGACTTTTCTTCATGGGAGTAATGTCTCAAACTGTCTGCAATTTGATCGTTCCCTGGAAGATTAGTAGTAATTTCCGAAGCACATCTGAAGGCATTCTGTAATCTGTGAACCTACAGAGTGTTGATGAAACACAAAAATTGCATCGGCATTGAATACAATAAGTACCATGCGGACTTTTCTCCATGGGAGTAATGTCTCAAACTGTCTACGTTTTGATCGTTCCATGGAAGACCAGTAGTAGTTTCCGAGGCGCATCTGGAGGCATTCTGTAATCTGTGGACCTACAGAGTGTTGATGAAACACAAAAATTGCATCGGCATTGAATACAATAAGTACCAAGCAAACTTTTCTCCATGGGAGTAATGTCTCAAACTGTCTACTTTTCGATCGTTCCCTGGAAGACCAGTAGTAGTTTCCAAAGCACATCTGGGAGCATTCAGGAATCTGAGGACCTACAGGTTGTTGATGAAACACAAAAATTGCATCGACATTGAATTCCATAAGTTGCATGCGCACTTTTCTAGACGGGAGTAATGTCTCAAACTGTCTACGATTTGATTGCTCCCTGGAAGACCAGTAGTTGTTTCCGAAGCACATCTGGAGGCATTCTGTGATCTGTGGACCTACTGAGAGTTGATAAAACACAAAAATTCCATCGGCATTGAATACAATAAATACCATGCGGACTTTTCTCAATGGGAGTAATAAACTAAACTATCTACGCTTTGATCGTTCCCTGGAAGACCAGTAGTAGTTTCCGAAGCACATCTGGAGGAATTCTGTAATATATGGAGCTTCAGAGTGGTGATGAAACACAAATATAGCATCGGCATTGTATACAATAAGTACCATGCGGACTTTTCTAGATGGGAGTAATGCCTCAAACTGTCTACGCTTTGATCGTTCCCTGGAAGACCAGTAGTAGTTTCCGAAGCACATCTGGAGGCATGCTGTAATCTGTGGACTTACAGAGTGTTGATGAAGCACAAAAATTGCATCGGCATTGAATACAATACGTACCTTGCGGACTTTTCTCTATGGGAGTAATGTCTCAGACTGTCTACGCATTGATCGATTCCAGAAAGACCAGTAGTAGTTTCCGAAGCACATCTGGAGGCATTCTGTAATCTGTGGACCTACAGAGTGATGATGAAACACAAAAATTGCATCGGCATTGACTACAATAAGTACCATGCGGACTTTTCTCCCTGGGAGAATTGTCTCAAACTGTCTACGCTTTGATCGATTAAAGGAAGACCAGTAGTAGTTTCAGAAGCACATCTGGAGGCATTCTGTAATATATGGAGCTTCAGAGTGGTGATGAAACACAAATATAGCATCGGCATTGTATACAATAAGTACCATGCGGACTTTTCTCCATGGGAGTAACGCCTCAAACTGTCTACAATTTGATCGTTCCCTGGAAGACCAGTTGTAGTTTGCGAAGCACATCTGGAGGCATTCTGCAATCTGTGGACCTACAGAGTGTTGATGAAGCACTAAAATTGCATCGGCATTGAATACAATAAGTACCATGCGGACTTTTCTCCATGGGAGTAATGTCTCAAACTGTCTACGCGTTGATCGATTCCAGGAAGACCAGTAGTAGTTTCCGAAGCACATCTGGAGGCATTCTGTAATCTGTGGACCTACAGAGTGTTGATGAAACACAAAAATTTCATCGGCATTGAATACAATAAGTACCATGCGGACTTTTCTCCATGGGAGAATTGTCTCAAACTGTCTACGCTATGATCGATTCCAGGAAGACCAGTAGTAGTTTCCGAAGCACATCTGGAGGAATGCTGTAATCTGTGGACCTACAGAGTGTTGATGAAACACAAAAATTGCATCGGCATTGAATACAATAAGTACCATGCGGACTTTTCTCCATAGGAGTAATGACTCTAACAGTCTACGCTTTGATCGTTCCCTGGAAGACCAGAAGTAGTTTCCGAAGCACATCTTTAGGCATTATATAATATATAGACCTACAGAGTGTTGATGAAGCACAAAAATTGCATCGGCATTGTATACAGTAAGTACCATGCGGACTTTCCTTCATGGGAGTAATGTCTCAAACTGTCTACAATTTGATCGTTCCCTGGAAGATTAGTAGTAATTTCCGAAGCACATCTGAAGGTATTCTGTAATCTGTGAACCTACAGAGTGTTGATGAAACACAAAAATTGCATCGGCATTGAATACAATAAGTACCATGCGGACTTTTCTCCATGGGAGTAATGTCTCAAACTGTCTACGTTTTGATCGTTCCATGGAAGACCAGTAGTAGTTTCCGAAGCGCATCTGGAGGCACTCTGTAATCTGTGGACCTACAGAGTGTTGATGAAACACAAAAATTGCATCGGCATTGAATACAATAAGTACCAAGCAAACTTTTCTCCATGGGAGTAATGTCTCAAACTGTCTACGTTTCGATCGTTCCCTGGAAGACCAGTAGTAGTTTCCAAAGCACATCGTTCAGGAATCTGAGGACCTACAGGTTGTTGATGAAACACAAAAATTGCATCGACATTGAATACAATAAGTTCCATGCGCACTTTTTTAGACGGGAGTAATGTCTCAAACTGTCTACGATTTGATTGCTCCCTGGAAGACCAGTAGTTGTTTCCGAAGCACATCTGGAGGCATTCTAAGATCTGTGGACCTACTGAGAGTTGATAAAACACAAAAATTTCATCGGCATTGAATACAATAAATACCATGCGGACTTGTCTCAATGGGAGTAATAAATTAAACTATCTACGCTTTGATCGTTCCCTGGAAGACCAGTAGTAGTTTCCGAAGCACATCTGGAGGAATTCTGTAATATATGGAGCTTCAGAGTGGTGATGAAACACAAATATAGCATCGGCATTGTATACAATAAGTACCATGCGGACTTTTCTAGATGGGAGTAATGCCTCAAACTGTCTACGCTTTGATCGTTCCCTGGAAGACCAGTAGTAGTTTCCGAAGCACATCTGGAGGCATGCTGTAATCTGTGGACTTACAGAGTGTTGATGAAGAACAAAAATTGCATCGGCATTGAATACAATACGAACCTTGCGGACTTTTCTCCATGGGAGTAATGTCTCAAACTATCTACGCATTGATCGATTCCAGAAAGACCAGTAGTAGTTTCCGAAGCACATCTGGAGGCATTCTGTAATCTGTGGACCTACAGAGTGTTGATGAAACACAAAAATTGCATCGGCATTGAATACAATAAGTACCAAGCAAACTTTTCTCCATGGGAGTAATGTCTCAAACTGTCTACGTTTCGATCGTTCCCTGGAAGACCAGTCGTAGTTTCCAAAGCACATCTGGGAGCATTCAGGAATCTGAGGACCTACAGGTTGTTGATGAAACACAAAAATTGCATCGACATTTAATACAATAAGTTCCATGCGCACTTTTCTAGACGGGAGTAATGTCTCAAACTGTCTACGATTTGATTGCTCCCTGGAAGACCAGTAGTTGTTTCCGAAGCACATCTGGAGGCATTCTAAGATCTGTGGACCTACTGAGAGTTGATAAAACACAAAAATTTCATCGGCATTGAATACAATAAATACCATGCGGACTTTTCTCAATGGGAGTAATAAATTAAACTATCTACGCTTTGATCGTTCCCTGGGAGACCAGTAGTAGTTTCCGAAGCACATCTGGAGGAATTCTGTAATATATGGAGCTTCAGAGTGGTGATGAAAGACAAATATAGCATCGGCATTGTATAAAATAAGTACCATGCGGACTTTTCTAGATGGGAGTAATGCCTCAAACTGTCTACGCTTTGATCGTTCCCTGGAAGACCAGTAGTAGTTTCCGAAGCACATCTGGAGGCATGCTGTAATCTGTGGACTTACAGAGTGTTGATGAAGCACAAAAATTGCATCGGCATTGAATACAATACGTACCTTGCGGACTTTTCTCCATGGGAGTAATGTCTCAAACTGTCTACGCATTGATCGATTCCAGAAAGACCAGTAGTAGTTTCCGAAGCACATCTGGAGGCATTCTGTAATCTGTGGACCTACAGAGTGATGATGAAACACAAAAATTGCATCGGCATTGACTACAATAAGTACCATGCGGACTTTTCTCCATGGGAGAATTGTCTCAAACTGTCTACGCTTTGATCGATTCCAGGAAGACCAGTAGTAGTTTCCGAAGCACATCTGGAGGCATTCTGTAATATATGGAGCTTCAGAGTGGTGATGAAACACAAATATAGCATCGGCATTGTATACAATAAGTACCATGCGGACTTTTCTCCATGGGAGTAATGCCTCAAACTGTCTACAATTTGATCGTTCCCTGGAAGACCAGTTGTAGTTTGCGAAGCACATCTGGAGGCATTCTGCAATCTGTGGACCTACAGACTGTTGATGAAGCACTAAAATTGCATCGGCATTGAATACAGTAAGTACCATGGGGACTTTTCTCCATGGGAGTAATGTCTCAAACTGTCTACGCGTTGATCGATTCCAGGAAGACCAGTAGTAGTTTCCGAAGCACATCTGGAGGCATTCTGTAATCTGTGGACCTACAGAGTGTTGATGAAACACAAAAATTTCATCGGCATTGAATACAATAAGTACCATGCGGACTTTTCTCCATGGGAGAATTGTCTCAAACTGTCTACGCTTTGATCAATTCCAGGAAGACCAGTAGTATTTTCTGAAGCACATCTGGAGGAATGCTGTAATCTGTGGACCTACAGAGTGTTGATGAAACACAAAAATTGCATCGGCATTGAATACAATAAGTACCATGCGGACTTTTCTCCATAGGAGTAATGACTCAAACTGTCTACGCTTTGATCGTTCCCTGGAAGACCAGTAGTAGTTTCCGAAGCACATCTGGAGGCATTATATAATATATAGACCTACAGAGTGTTGATGAAGCACAAAAATTGCATCGGCATTGTATACAATAAGTACCATGCGGACTTTTCTTCATGTGAGTAATGTCTCAAACTGTCTACAATTTGATCGTTCCCTGGAAGATTAGTAGTAATTTCCGAAGCACATCTGAATGCATTCTGTAATCTGTGAACCTACAGAGTGTTGATGAAACACAAAAATTGCATCGGCATTGAATACAATAAGTACCATGCGGACTTTTCTCCATGGGAGTAATGTCTCAAACTGTCTACGATTTGATCGTTCCATGGAAGACCAGTAGTAGTTTCCGAAGCGCATCTGGAGGCATTCTGTAATCTGTGGACCTACAGAGTGTTGATGAAACACAAAAATTGCATCGGCATTGAATACAATAAGTACCAAGCAAACTTTTCTCCATGGGAGTAATGTCTCAAACTGTCTACGTTTCGATCGTCCCCTGGAAGACCAGTAGTAGTTTCCAAAGCACATCGTTCAGGAATCTGAGGACCTACAGGTTGTTGATGAAACACAAAAATTGCATCGACATTGAATACAATAAGTTCCATGCGCACTTTTTTAGACGGGAGTAATGTCTCAAACTGTCTACGATTTGATTGCTCCCTGGAAGACCAGTAGTTGTTTCCGAAGCACATCTGGAGGCATTCTAAGATCTGTGGACCTACTGAGAGTTGATAAAACACAAAAATTTCATCGGCATTGAATACAATAAATACCATGCGGACTTGTCTCAATGGGAGTAATAAATTAAACTATCTACGCTTTGATCGTTCCCTGGAAGACCAGTAGTAGTTTCCGAAGCACATCTGGAGGAATTCTGTAATATATGGAGCTTCAGAGTGGTGATGAAACACAAATATAGCATCGGCATTGTATACAATAAGTACCATGCGGACTTTTCTAGATGGGAGTAATGCCTCAAACTGTCTACGCTTTGATCGTTCCCTGGAAGACCAGTAGTAGTTTCCGAAGCACATCTGGAGGCATGCTGTAATCTGTGGACTTACAGAGTGTTGATGAAGAACAAAAATTGCATCGGCATTGAATACAATACGAACCTTGCGGACTTTTCTCCATGGGAGTAATGTCTCAAACTATCTACGCATTGATCGATTCCAGAAAGACCAGTAGTAGTTTCCGAAGCACATCTGGAGGCATTCTGTAATCTGTGGACCTACAGAGTGTTGATGAAACACAAAAATTGCATCGGCATTGAATACAATAAGTACCAAGCAAACTTTTCTCCATGGGAGTAATGTCTCAAACTGTCTACGTTTCGATCGTTCCCTGGAAGACCAGTCGTAGTTTCCAAAGCACATCTGGGAGCATTCAGGAATCTGAGGACCTACAGGTTGTTGATGAAACACAAAAATTGCATCGACATTGAATACAATAAGTTCCATGCGCACTTTTCTAGACGGGAGTAATGTCTCAAACTGTCTACGATTTGATTGCTCCCTGGAAGACCAGTAGTTGTTTCCGAAGCACATCTGGAGGCATTCTAAGATCTGTGGACCTACTGAGAGTTGATAAAACACAAAAATTTCATCGGCATTGAATACAATAAATACCATGCGGACTTTTCTCAATGGGAGTAATAAATTAAACTATCTACGCTTTGATCGTTCCCTGGGAGACCAGTAGTAGTTTCCGAAGCACATCTGGAGGAATTCTGTAATATATGGAGCTTCAGAGTGGTGATGAAAGACAAATATAGCATCGGCATTGTATAAAATAAGTACCATGCGGACTTTTCTAGATGGGAGTAATGCCTCAAACTGTCTACGCTTTGATCGTTCCCTGGAAGACCAGTAGTAGTTTCCGAAGCACATCTGGAGGCATGCTGTAATCTGTGGACTTACAGAGTGTTGATGAAGCACAAAAATTGCATCGGCATTGAATACAATACGTACCTTGCGGACTTTTCTCCATGGGAGTAATGTCTCAAACTGTCTACGCATTGATCGATTCCAGAAAGACCAGTAGTAGTTTCCGAAGCACATCTGGAGGCATTCTGTAATCTGTGGACCTACAGAGTGATGATGAAACACAAAAATTGCATCGGCATTGACTACAATAAGTACCATGCGGACTTTTCTCCATGGGAGAATTGTCTCAAACTGTCTACGCTTTGATCGATTCCAGGAAGACCAGTAGTAGTTTCCGAAGCACATCTGGAGGCATTCTGTAATATATGGAGCTTCAGAGTGTTGATGAAACACAAAAATTGCATCGGCATTGAATACAATAAGTACCAAGCAAACTTTTCTCCATGGGAGTAATGTCTCAAACTGTCTACGTTTCGATCGTTCCCTGGAAGACCAGTAGTAGTTTCCAAAGCACATCGTTCAGGAATCTGAGGACCTACAGGTTGTTGATGAAACACAAAAATTGCATCGACATTGAATACAATAAGTTCCATGCGCACTTTTTTAGACGGGAGTAATGTCTCAAACTGTCTACGATTTGATTGCTCCCTGGAAGACCAGTAGTTGTTTCCGAAGCACATCTGGAGGCATTCTAAGATCTGTGGACCTACTGAGAGTTGATAAAACACAAAAATTTCATCGGCATTGAATACAATAAATACCATGCGGACTTGTCTCAATGGGAGTAATAAATTAAACTATCTACGCTTTGATCGTTCCCTGGAAGACCAGTAGTAGTTTCCGAAGCACATCTGGAGGAATTCTGTAATATATGGAGCTTCAGAGTGGTGATGAAACACAAATATAGCATCGGCATTGTATACAATAAGTACCATGCGGACTTTTCTAGATGGGAGTAATGCCTCAAACTGTCTACGCTTTGATCGTTCCCTGGAAGACCAGTAGTAGTTTCCGAAGCACATCTGGAGGCATGCTGTAATCTGTGGACTTACAGAGTGTTGATGAAGAACAAAAATTGCATCGGCATTGAATACAATACGAACCTTGCGGACTTTTCTCCATGGGAGTAATGTCTCAAACTATCTACGCATTGATCGATTCCAGAAAGACCAGTAGTAGTTTCCGAAGCACATCTGGAGGCATTCTGTAATCTGTGGACCTACAGAGTGTTGATGAAACACAAAAATTGCATCGGCATTGAATACAATAAGTACCAAGCAAACTTTTCTCCATGGGAGTAATGTCTCAAACTGTCTACGTTTCGATCGTTCCCTGGAAGACCAGTCGTAGTTTCCAAAGCACATCTGGGAGCATTCAGGAATCTGAGGACCTACAGGTTGTTGATGAAACACAAAAATTGCATCGACATTGAATACAATAAGTTCCATGCGCACTTTTCTAGACGGGAGTAATGTCTCAAACTGTCTACGATTTGATTGCTCCCTGGAAGACCAGTAGTTGTTTCCGAAGCACATCTGGAGGCATTCTAAGATCTGTGGACCTACTGAGAGTTGATAAAACACAAAAATTTCATCGGCATTGAATACAATAAATACCATGCGGACTTTTCTCAATGGGAGTAATAAATTAAACTATCTACGCTTTGATCGTTCCCTGGGAGACCAGTAGTAGTTTCCGAAGCACATCTGGAGGAATTCTGTAATATATGGAGCTTCAGAGTGGTGATGAAAGACAAATATAGCATCGGCATTGTATAAAATAAGTACCATGCGGACTTTTCTAGATGGGAGTAATGCCTCAAACTGTCTACGCTTTGATCGTTCCCTGGAAGACCAGTAGTAGTTTCCGAAGCACATCTGGAGGCATGCTGTAATCTGTGGACTTACAGAGTGTTGATGAAGCACAAAAATTGCATCGGCATTGAATACAATACGTACCTTGCGGACTTTTCTCCATGGGAGTAATGTCTCAAACTGTCTACGCATTGATCGATTCCAGAAAGACCAGTAGTAGTTTCCGAAGCACATCTGGAGGCATTCTGTAATCTGTGGACCTACAGAGTGATGATGAAACACAAAAATTGCATCGGCATTGACTACAATAAGTACCATGCGGACTTTTCTCCATGGGAGAATTGTCTCAAACTGTCTACGCTTTGATCGATTCCAGGAAGACCAGTAGTAGTTTCCGAAGCACATCTGGAGGCATTCTGTAATATATGGAGCTTCAGAGTGGTGATGAAACACAAATATAGCATCGGCATTGTATACAATAAGTACCATGCGGACTTTTCTCCATGGGAGTAATGCCTCAAACTGTCTACAATTTGATCGTTCCCTGGAAGACCAGTTGTAGTTTGCGAAGCACATCTGGAGGCATTCTGCAATCTGTGGACCTACAGACTGTTGATGAAGCACTAAAATTGCATCGGCATTGAATACAGTAAGTACCATGGGGACTTTTCTCCATGGGAGTAATGTCTCAAACTGTCTACGCGTTGATCGATTCCAGGAAGACCAGTAGTAGTTTCCGAAGCACATCTGGAGGCATTCTGTAATCTGTGGACCTACAGAGTGTTGATGAAACACAAAAATTTCATCGGCATTGAATACAATAAGTACCATGCGGACTTTTCTCCATGGGAGAATTGTCTCAAACTGTCTACGCTTTGATCAATTCCAGGAAGACCAGTAGTATTTTCTGAAGCACATCTGGAGGAATGCTGTAATCTGTGGACCTACAGAGTGTTGATGAAACACAAAAATTGCATCGGCATTGAATACAATAAGTACCATGCGGACTTTTCTCCATAGGAGTAATGACTCAAACTGTCTACGCTTTGATCGTTCCCTGGAAGACCAGTAGTAGTTTCCGAAGCACATCTGGAGGCATTATATAATATATAGACCTACACAGTGTTGATGAAGCACAAAAATTGCATCGGCATTGTATACAATAAGTACCATGCGGACTTTTCTTCATGTGAGTAATGTCTCAAACTGTCTACAATTTGATCGTTCCCTGGAAGATTAGTAGTAATTTCCGAAGCACATCTGAATGCATTCTGTAATCTGTGAACCTACAGAGTGTTGATGAAACACAAAAATTGCATCGGCATTGAATACAATAAGTACCATGCGGACTTTTCTCCATGGGAGTAATGTCTCAAACTGTCTACGATTTGATCGTTCCATGGAAGACCAGTAGTAGTTTCCGAAGCGCATCTGGAGGCATTCTGTAATCTGTGGACCTACAGAGTGTTGATGAAACACAAAAATTGCATCGGCATTGAATACAATAAGTACCAAGCAAACTTTTCTCCATGGGAGTAATGTCTCAAACTGTCTACGTTTCGATCGTTCCCTGGAAGACCAGTAGTAGTTTCCAAAGCACATCTGGGAGCATTCAGGAATCTGAGGACCTACAGGTTGTTGATGAAACACAAAAATTTCATCGACATTGAATACAATAAGTTCCATGCGCACTTTTCTAGACGGGAGTAATGTCTCAAACTGTCTACGATTTGATTGCTACCTGGAAGACCAGTAGTTGTTTCCGAAGCACATCTGGAGGCATTCTAAGATCTGTGGACCTACTGAGAGTTGATAAAACACAAAAATTTCATCGGCATTGAAAACAATAAATACCATGCGGACTTTTCTCAATGGGAGTAATAAATTAAACTATCTACGCTTTGATCGTTCCCTGGAAGACCAGTAGTAGTTTCCGAAGCACATCTGGAGGAATTCTGTAATATATGGAGCTTCAGAGTGGTGATGAAACACAAATATAGCATCGGCATTGTATACAATAAGTAACATGCGGACTTTTCTAGATGGGAGTAATGCCTCAAACTGTCTACGCTTTGATCGTTCCCTGGAAGACCAGTAGTAGTTTCCGAAGCACATCTGGAGGCATGCTGTAATCTGTGGACTTACAGAGTGTTGATGAAGCACAAAAATTGCATCGGCATTGAATACAATACGTACCTTGCGGACTTTTCTCCATGGGAGTAATGTCTCAAACTGTCTACGCATTGATCGATTCCAGAAAGACCAGTAGTAGTTTCCGAAGCACATCTGGAGGCATTCTGTAATCTGTGGACCTACAGAGTGATGATGAAGCACAAAAATTGCATCGGCATTGACTACAATAAGTACCATGCGGACTTTTCTCCATGGGAGAATTGTCTCAAACTGTCTACGCTTTGATCGATTCCAGGAAGACCAGTAGTAGTTTCCGAAGCACATCTGGAGGCATTCTGTAATATATGGAGCTTCAGAGTGGTGATGAAACACAAATATAGCATCGGCATTGTATACAATAAGTACCATGCGGACTTTTCTCCATGGGAGTAAAGCCGCAAACTGTCTACAATTTGATCGTTCCCTGGAAGACCAGTTGTAGTTTGCGAAGCACATCTGGAGGCATTCTGCAATCTGTGGACCTACAGACTGTTGATGAAGCACTAAAATTGCATCGGCATTGAATACAATAAGTACCATGGGGACTTTTCTCCATGGGAGTAATGTCTCAAACTGTCTACGCGTTGATCGATTCCAGGAAGACCAGTAGTAGTTTCCGAAGCACATCTGGAGGCATTCTGTAATCTGTGGACCTACAGAGTGTTGACGAAACACAAAAATTTCATCGGCATTGAATACAATAAGTACCATGCGGACTTTTCTCCATGGGAGAATTGTCTCAAACTGTCTACGCTTTGATCAATTCCAGGAAGACCAGTAGTATTTTCTGAAGCACATCTGGAGGAATGCTGTAATCTGTGGACCTACAGAGTGTTGATGAAACACAAAAATTGCATCGGCATTGAATACAATAAGTACCATGCTGACTTATCTCCATAGGAGTAATGACTCAAACTGTCTACGCTTTGATCGGTCCCTGGAAGACCAGTAGTAGTTTCCGAAGCACATCTGGAGGCATTATATAATATATAGACCTACAGAGTGTTGATGAAGCACAAAAATTGCATCGGCATTGTATACAATAAGTACCATGCGGACTTTTCTTCATGTGAGTAATGTTTCAAACTGTCTACAATTTGATCGTTCCCTGGAAGATTAGTAGTAATTTCCGAAGCACATCTGAAGGCATTCTGTAATCTGTGAACCTACAGAGTGTTGATGAAACAAAAAAATTGCATCGGCATTGAATACAATAAGTACCATTCGGACTTTTCTCCATGGGAGTAATGTCTCAAACTGTCTTCGATTTGATCGTTCCATGGAAGACCAGTAGTAGTTTCCGAAGCGCATCTGGAGGCATTCTGTAATCTGTGGACCTACAGAGTGTTGATGAAACACAAAAATTGCATCGGCATTGAATACAATAAGTACCAAGCAAACTTTTCTCCATGGGAGTAATGTCTCAAACTGTCTACGTTTCGATCGTTCCCTGGAAGACCAGTAGTAGTTTCCAAAGCACATCTGGGAGCATTCAGGAATCTGAGGACCTACAGGTTGTTGATGAAACACAAAAATTTCATCGACATTGAATACAATAAGTTCCATGCGCACTTTTCTAGACGGGAGTAATGTCTCAAACTGTCTACGATTTGATTGCTCCCTGGAAGACCAGTAGTTGTTTCCGAAGCACATCTGGAGGCATTCTAAGATCTGTGGACCTACTGAGAGTTGATAAAACACAAAAATTTCATCGGCATTGAAAACAATAAATACCATGCGGACTTTTCTCAATGGGAGTAATAAATTAAACTATCTACGCTTTGATCGTTCCCTGGAAGACCAGTAGTAGTTTCCGAAGCACATCTGGAGGAATTCTGTAATATATGGAGCTTCAGAGTGGTGATGAAACACAAATATAGCATCGGCATTGTATACAATAAGTAACATGCGGACTTTTCTAGATGGGAGTAATGCCTCAAACTGTCTACGCTTTGATCGTTCCCTGGAAGACCAGTAGTAGTTTCCGAAGCACATCTGGAGGCATTCTGCAATCTGTGGACCTACAGAGTGTTGATGAAGCACTAAAATTGCATCGGCATTGAATACAATAAGTACCATGCGGACTTTTCTCCATGGGAGAATTGTCTCAAACTGTCTACGCTTTGATCGATTCCAGGAAGACCAGTAGTAGTTTCCGAAGCACATCTGGAGGAATGCTGTAATCTGTGGACCTACAGAGTGTTGATGAAACACAAAAATTGCATCGGCATTGAATACAATAAGTACCTTGCGGACTTTTCTCCATAGGCGTAATGACTCAAACTGTCTACGATTTGATCGTTCCCTGGAAGACCAGTAGTAGTTTCCGAAGAACATCTGGAGGCATTATATAATATATAGACCTACAGAGTATTGATGAAGCACAAAAATTTCATCGGCATTGTATACAATAAGTACCATGCGGACTTTTCTTCATGGGAGTAATGTCTCAAACTGTCTACAATTTGATCGTTCCCTGGAAGATTAGTAGTAATTTCCGAAGCACATCTGAAGGCATTCTGTAATCTGTGAACCTACAGAGTGTTGATGAAACACAAAAATTGCATCGGCATTGAATACAATAAGTACCAAGCAAACTTTTCTCCATGGGAGTAATGTCTCAAACTGTCTACTTTTCGATCGTTCCCTGGAAGACCAGTAGTAGTTTCCAAAGCACATCTGGGAGCATTCAGGAATCTGAGGACCTACAGGTTGTTGATGAAACACAAAAATTGCATCAACATTGAATTCAATAAGTTCCATGCGCACTTTTCTAGACGGGAGTAATGTCTCAAACTGTCTACGATTTGATTGCTCCCTGGAAGACCAGTAGTTCTTTCCGAAGCACATCTGGAGGCATTCTGTGATCTGTCGACCTACTGAGAGTTGATAAAACACAAAAATTTCATCGGCATTGAATACAATAAATACCATGCGGACTTTTCTCAATGGGAGTAATAAACTAAACTATCTACGCTTTGATCGTTCCCTGGATGACCAGTAGTAGTTTCCGAAGCACATCTGGAGGAATTCTGTAATATATGGAGCTTCAGAGTGGTGATGAAACACAAATATAGCATCGGCATTGTATAAAATAAGTACCATGTGGACTTTTCTAGATGGGAGTAATGCCTCAAACTGTCTACGCTTTGATCGTTCCCTGGAAGACCAGTAGTAGTTTCCGAAGCACATCTGGAGGCATGCTGTAATCTGTGGACTTACAGAGTGTTGATGAAGCACAAAGATTGCATCGGCATTGAAGACAATACGTACCTTGCGGACTTTTCTCCATGGGAGTAATGTCTCAAACTGTCTACGAATTGATCGATTCCAGAAAGACCAGTAGTAGTTTCCGAAGCACATCTGGAGGCATTCTGTAATCTGTGGACCTACAGAGTGATGATGAAACACAAAAATTGCATCGGCATTGACTACAATAAGTACCATGCGGACTTTTCTCCATGGGAGAATTGTCTCAAACTGTCTACGCTTTGATCGATTCCAGGAAGACCAGTAGTAGTTTCCGAAGCACATCTGGATGCATTCTGTAATATATGGAGCTTCAGAGTGGTGATGAAACACAAATATAGCATCGGCATTGTATACAATAAGTACCATGCGGACTTTTCTCCATGGGAGTAATGCCCCAAACTGTCTACAATTTGATCGTTCCCTGGAAGACCAGTTGTAGTTTGCGAAGCACGTCTGGAGGCATTCTGCAATCTGTGGACCTACAGAGTGTTGATGAAGCACTAAAATTGCATCGGCATTGAATACAATAAGTACCATGGGGACTTTTCTCCATGGGAGTAATGTCTCAAACTGTCTACGCGTTGATCGATTCCAGGAAGACCAGTAGTAGTTTCCGAAGCACATCTGGAGGCATTCTGTAATCTGTGGACCTACAGAGTGTTGACGAAACACAAAAATTTCATCGGCATTGAATACAATAAGTACCATGCGGACTTTTCTCCATGGGAGAATTGTCTCAAACTGTCTACGCTTTGATCAATTCCAGGAAGACCAGTAGTATTTTCTGAAGCACATCTGGAGGAATGCTGTAATCTGTGGACCTACAGAGTGTTGATGAAACACAAAAATTGCATCGGCATTGAATACAATAAGTACCATGCGGACTTTTCTCCATAGGAGTAATGACTCAAACTGTCTACGCTTTGATCGTTCCCTGGAAGACCAGTAGTAGTTTCCGAAGCACATCTGGAGGCATTATATAATATATAGACCTACAGAGTGTTGATGAAGCACAAAAATTGCATCGGCATTGTATACAATAAGTACCATGCGGACTTTTCTTCATGTGAGTAATGTCTCAAACTGTCTACAATTTGATCGTTCCCTGGAAGATTAGTAGTAATTTCCGAAGCACATCTGAAGGCATTCTGTAATCTGTGAACCTACAGAGTGTTGATGAAACACAAAAATTGCATCGGCATTGAATACAATAAGTACCATGCGGACATTTCTCCATGGGAGTAATGTCTCAAACTGTCTACGATTTGATCGTTCCATGGAAGACCAGTAGTAGTTTCCGAAGCGCATCTGGAGGCATTCTGTAATCTGTGGACCTACAGAGTGTTGATGAAACACAAAAATTGCATCGGCATTGAATACAATAAGTACCAAGCAAACTTTTCTCCATGGGAGTAATGTCTCAAACTGTCTACGTTTCGATCGTTCCCTGGAAGACCAGTAGTAGTTTCCAAAGCACATCTGGGAGCATTCAGGAATCTGAGGACCTACAGGTTGTTGATGAAACACAAAAATTTCATCGACATTGAATACAATAAGTTCCATGCGCACTTTTCTAGACGGGAGTAACGTCTCAAACTGTCTACGATTTGATTGCTCCCTGGAAGACCAGTAGTTGTTTCCGAAGCACATCTGGAGGCATTCTAAGATCTGTGGACCTACTGAGAGTTGATAAAACACAAAAATTTCATCGGCATTGAAAACAATAAATACCATGCGGACTTTTCTCAATGGGAGTAATAAATTAAACTATCTACGCTTTGATCGTTCCCTGGAAGACCAGTAGTAGTTTCCGAAGCACATCTGGAGGCATTCTGCAATCTGTGGACCTACAGAGTGTTGATGAAGCACTAAAATTGCATCGGCATTGAATACAATAAGTACCATGCGGACTTTTCTCCATGGGAGAATTGTCTCAAACTGTCTACGCTTTGATCGATTCCAGGAAGACCAGTAGTAGTTTCCGAAGCACATCTGGAGGAATGCTGTAATCTGTGGACCTACAGAGTGTTGATGAAACACGAAAATTGCATCGGCATTGAATACAATAAGTACCTTGCGGACTTTTCTCCATAGGCGTAATGACTCAAACTGTCTACGATTTGATCGTTCCCTGGAAGACCAGTAGTAGTTTCCGAAGAACATCTGGAGGCATTATATAATATATAGACCTACAGAGTGTTGATGAAGCACAAAAATTGCATCGGCATTGTATACAATAAGTACCATGCGGACTTTTCTTCATGGGAGTAATGTCTCAAACTGTCTACAATTTGATCGTTCCCTGGAAGATTAGTAGTAATTTCCGAAGCACATCTGAAGGCATTCTGTAATCTGTGAACCTACAGAGTGTTGATGAAACACAAAAATTGCATCGGCATTGAATACAATAAGTACCATGCGGACTTTTCTCCATGGGAGTAATGTCTCAAACTGTCTACGTTTTGATCGTTCCATGGAAGACCAGTAGTAGTTTCCGAAGCGCATCTGGAGGCATTCTGTAATCTGTGGACCTACAGAGTGTTGATGAAACACAAAAATTGCATCGGCATTGAATACAATAAGTACCATGCGGACTTTTCTCCATAGGAGTAATGACTCTAACAGTCTACGCTTTGATCGTTCCCTGGAAGACCAGAAGTAGTTTCCGAAGCACATCTTTAGGCATTATATAATATATAGACCTGCAGAGAGTTGATGAAGCACAAAAATTGCATCGGCATTGTATACAGTAAGTACCATGCGGACTTTTCTTCATGGGAGTAATGTCTCAAACTGTCTACAATTTGATCGTTCCCTGGAAGATTAGTAGTAGTTTCCGAAGCACATCTGAAGGTATTCTGTAATCTGTGATCCTACAGAGTGTTGATGTAACACAAAAATTGCATCGGCATTGAATACAATAAGTACCAAGCAAACTTTTCTCCATGGGAGTATTGTCTCAAACTGTCTACGTTTCGATCGTTCCCTGGAAGACCAGTAGTAGTTTCCAAAGCACATCGTTCAGGAATCTGAGGACCTAGAGGTTGTTGATGAAACACAAAAATTGCATCGACATTGAATACAATAAGTTCCATGCGCACTTTTCTAGACGGGAGTAATGTCTCAAACTGTCTACGATTTGATTGCTCCCTGGAAGACCAGTAGTTGTTTCCGAAGCACATCTGGAGGCATTCTAAGATCTGTGGACCTACTGAGAGTTGATAAAACACAAAAATTTCATCGGCATTGAATACAATAAATACCATGCGGACTTTTCTCAATGGGAGTAATAAATTAAACTATCTACGCTTTGATCGTTCCCTGGGAGACCAGTACTAGTTTCCGAAGCTCATCTGGAGGAATTCTGTAATATATGGAGCTTCAGAGTGGTGATGAAACACAAATATAGCATCGGCATTGTATAAAATAAGTACCATGCGGACTTTTCTAGATGGGAGTAATGCCTCAAACTGTCTACGCTTTGATCGTTCCCTGGAAGACCAGTAGTAGTTTCCGAAGCACATCTGGAGGCATGCTGTAATCTGTGGACTTACAGAGTGTTGATGAAGCACAAAAATTGCATCGGCATTGAATACAATACGTACCTTGCGGACTTTTCTCCATGGGAGTAATGTCTCAAACTGTCTACGCATTGATCGATTCCAGAAAGACCAGTAGTAGTTTCCGAAGCACATCTGGAGGCATTCTGTAATCTGTGGACTTACAGAGTGATGATGAAACACAAAAATTGCATCGGCATTGACTACAATAAGTACCATGCGGACTTTTCTCCATGGGAGAATTGTCTCAAACTGTCTACGCTTTGATCGATTCCAGGAAGACCAGTAGTAGTTTCCGAAGCACATCTGGAGGCATTCTGTAATATATGGAGCTTCAGAGTGGTGATGAAACACAAATATAGCATCGGCATTGTATACAATAAGTACCATGCGGACTTTTCTCCATGGGAGTAATGCCTCAAACTGTCTACAATTTGATCGTTCCCTGGAAGACCAGTTGTAGTTTGCGAAGCACATCTGGAGGCATTCTGCAATCTGTGGACCTACAGACTGTTGATGAAGCACTAAAATTGCATCGGCATTGAATACAATAAGTACCATGGGGACTTTTCTCCATGGGAGTAATGTCTCAAACTGTCTACGTGTTGATCGATTCCAGGAAGACCAGTAGTAGTTTCCGAAGCACATCTGGAGGCATTCTGTAATCTGTGGACCTACAGAGTGTTGATGAAACACAAAAATTTCATCGGCATTGAATACAATAAGTACCATGCGGACTTTTCTCCATGGGAGAATTGTCTCAAACTGTCTACGCTTTGATCAATTCCAGGAAGACCAGTAGTATTTTCTGAAGCACATCTGGAGGAATGCTGTAATCTGTGGACCTACAGAGTGTTGATGAAACACAAAAATTGCATCGGCATTGAATACAATAAGTACCATGCGGACTTTTCTCCATAGGAGTAATGACTCAAACTGTCTACGCTTTGATCGTTCCCTGGAAGACCAGTAGTAGTTTCCGAAGCACATCTGGAGGCATTATATAATATATAGACCTACAGAGGGTTGATGAAGCACAAAAATTGCATCGGCATTGTATACAATAAGTACCATGCGGACTTTTCTTCATGTGAGTAATGTCTCAAACTGTCTACAATTTGATCGTTCCCTGGAAGATTAGTAGTAATTTCCGAAGCACATCTGAAGGCATTCTGTAATCTGTGAACCTACAGAGTGTTGATGAAACACAAAAATTGCATCGGCATTGAATACAATAAGTACATTGCGGACTTTTCTCCATGGGAGTAATGTCTCAAACTGTCTACGATTTGATCGTTCCATGGAAGACCAGTAGTAGTTTCCGAAGCGCATCTGGAGGCATTCTGTAATCTGTGGACCTACAGAGTGTTGATGAAACACAAAAATTGAATCGGCATTGAATACAATAAGTACCAAGCAAACTTTTCTCCATGGGAGTAATGTCTCAAACTGTCTACGTTTCGATCGTTCCCTGGAAGACCAGTAGTAGTTTCCAAAGCACATCTGGGAGCATTCAGGAATCTGAGGACCTACAGGTTGTTGATGAAACACAAAAATTTCATCGACATTGAATACAATAAGTTCCATGCGCACTTTTCTAGACGGGAGTAACGTCTCAAACTGTCTACGATTTGATTGCTCCCTGGAAGACCAGTAGTTGTTTCCGAAGCACATCTGGAGGCATTCTAAGATCTGTGGACCTACTGAGAGTTGATAAAACACAAAAATTTCATCGGCATTGAAAACAATAAATACCATGCGGACTTTTCTCAATGGGAGTAATAAATTAAACTATCTACGCTTTGATCGTTCCCTGGAAGACCAGTAGTAGTTTCCGAAGCACATCTGGAGGAATTCTGCAATATATGGAGCTTCAGAGTGGTGATGAAACACAAATATAGCATCGGCATTGTATACAATAAGTAACATACGGAATTTTCTAGATGGGAGTAATGCCTCAAACTGTCTACGCTTTGATCGTTCCCTGGAAGACCAGTAGTAGTTTCCGAAGCACATCTGGAGGCATTCTGCAATCTGTAGACCTACAGAGTGTTGATGAAGCACTAAAATTGCATCGGCATTGAATACAATAAGTACCATGCGGACTTTTGTCCATGGGAGAATTGTCTCAAACTGTCTACGCTTTGATCGATTCCAGGAAGACCAGTAGCAGTTTCCGAAGCACATCTGGAGGCATTCTGTAATCTGTGGACCTACAGAGTGTTGATGAAACACAAAAATTTCATCGGCATTGAATACAATAAGTACCATGCGGACTTTTCTCCATGGGAGAATAGTCTCAAACTGTCTACGCTTTGATCGATTCCAGGAAGACCAGTAGTAGTTTCCGAAGCACATCTGGAGGAATGCTGTAATCTGTGGACCTACAGAGTGTTGATGAAACACAAAAATTGCATCGGCATTGAATACAATAAGTACCATGCGGACTTTTCTCCATAGGAGTAATGACTCAAACTGTCTACGCTTTGATCGTTCCCTGGAAGACCAGTAGTAGTTTCCGAAGCACATCTGGAGGCATTATATAATATATAGACCTACAGAGTGTTGATGAAGCACAAAAATTGCATCGGCATTGTATACAATAAGTACCATGCGGACTTTTCTTCATGGGAGTAATGTCTCAAACTGTCTACAATTTGATCGTTCCCTGGAAGATTAGTAGTAATTTCCGAAGCACATCTGAAGGCATTCTGTAATCTGTGAACCTACAGAGTGTTGATGAAACACAAAAATTGCATCGGCATTGAATACAATAAGTACCATGCGGACATTTCTCCATGGGAGTAATGTCTCAAACTGTCTACGATTTGATCGTTCCATGGAAGACCAGTAGTAGTTTCCGAAGCGCATCTGGAGGCATTCTGTAATCTGTGGACCTACAGAGTGTTGATGAAACACAAAAATTGCATCGGCATTGAATACAATAAGTACCAAGCAAACTTTTCTCCATGGGAGTAATGTCTCAAACTGTCTACGTTTCGATCGTTCCCTGGAAGACCAGTAGTAGTTTCCAAAGCACATCTGGGAGCATTCAGGAATCTGAGGACCTACAGGTTGTTGATGAAACACAAAAATTTCATCGACATTGAATACAATAAGTTCCATGCGCACTTTTCTAGACGGGAGTAACGTCTCAAACTGTCTACGATTTGATTGCTCCCTGGAAGACCAGTAGTTGTTTCCGAAGCACATCTGGAGGCATTCTAAGATCTGTGGACCTACTGAGAGTTGATAAAACACAAAAATTTCATCGGCATTGAAAACAATAAATACCATGCGGACTTTTCTCAATGGGAGTAATAAATTAAACTATCTACGCTTTGATCGTTCCCTGGAAGACCAGTAGTAGTTTCCGAAGCACATCTGGAGGCATTCTGCAATCTGTGGACCTACAGAGTGTTGATGAAGCACTAAAATTGCATCGGCATTGAATACAATAAGTACCATGCGGACTTTTCTCCATGGGAGAATTGTCTCAAACTGTCTACGCTTTGATCGATTCCAGGAAGACCAGTAGTAGTTTCCGAAGCACATCTGGAGGAATGCTGTAATCTGTGGACCTACAGAGTGTTGATGAAACACGAAAATTGCATCGGCATTGAATACAATAAGTACCTTGCGGACTTTTCTCCATAGGCGTAATGACTCAAACTGTCTACGATTTGATCGTTCCCTGGAAGACCAGTAGTAGTTTCCGAAGAACATCTGGAGGCATTATATAATATATAGACCTACAGAGTGTTGATGAAGCACAAAAATTGCATCGGCATTGTATACAATAAGTACCATGCGGACTTTTCTTCATGGGAGTAATGTCTCAAACTGTCTACAATTTGATCGTTCCCTGGAAGATTAGTAGTAATTTCCGAAGCACATCTGAAGGCATTCTGTAATCTGTGAACCTACAGAGTGTTGATGAAACACAAAAATTGCATCGGCATTGAATACAATAAGTACCATGCGGACTTTTCTCCATGGGAGTAATGTCTCAAACTGTCTACGTTTTGATCGTTCCATGGAAGACCAGTAGTAGTTTCCGAAGCGCATCTGGAGGCATTCTGTAATCTGTGGACCTACAGAGTGTTGATGAAACACAAAAATTGCATCGGCATTGAATACAATAAGTACCATGCGGACTTTTCTCCATAGGAGTAATGACTCTAACAGTCTACGCTTTGATCGTTCCCTGGAAGACCAGAAGTAGTTTCCGAAGCACATCTTTAGGCATTATATAATATATAGACCTGCAGAGAGTTGATGAAGCACAAAAATTGCATCGGCATTGTATACAGTAAGTACCATGCGGACTTTTCTTCATGGGAGTAATGTCTCAAACTGTCTACAATTTGATCGTTCCCTGGAAGATTAGTAGTAGTTTCCGAAGCACATCTGAAGGTATTCTGTAATCTGTGATCCTACAGAGTGTTGATGTAACACAAAAATTGCATCGGCATTGAATACAATAAGTACCAAGCAAACTTTTCTCCATGGGAGTATTGTCTCAAACTGTCTACGTTTCGATCGTTCCCTGGAAGACCAGTAGTAGTTTCCAAAGCACATCGTTCAGGAATCTGAGGACCTAGAGGTTGTTGATGAAACACAAAAATTGCATCGACATTGAATACAATAAGTTCCATGCGCACTTTTCTAGACGGGAGTAATGTCTCAAACTGTCTACGATTTGATTGCTCCCTGGAAGACCAGTAGTTGTTTCCGAAGCACATCTGGAGGCATTCTAAGATCTGTGGACCTACTGAGAGTTGATAAAACACAAAAATTTCATCGGCATTGAATACAATAAATACCATGCGGACTTTTCTCAATGGGAGTAATAAATTAAACTATCTACGCTTTGATCGTTCCCTGGGAGACCAGTACTAGTTTCCGAAGCTCATCTGGAGGAATTCTGTAATATATGGAGCTTCAGAGTGGTGATGAAACACAAATATAGCATCGGCATTGTATAAAATAAGTACCATGCGGACTTTTCTAGATGGGAGTAATGCCTCAAACTGTCTACGCTTTGATCGTTCCCTGGAAGACCAGTAGTAGTTTCCGAAGCACATCTGGAGGCATGCTGTAATCTGTGGACTTACAGAGTGTTGATGAAGCACAAAAATTGCATCGGCATTGAATACAATACGTACCTTGCGGACTTTTCTCCATGGGAGTAATGTCTCAAACTGTCTACGCATTGATCGATTCCAGAAAGACCAGTAGTAGTTTCCGAAGCACATCTGGAGGCATTCTGTAATCTGTGGACTTACAGAGTGATGATGAAACACAAAAATTGCATCGGCATTGACTACAATAAGTACCATGCGGACTTTTCTCCATGGGAGAATTGTCTCAAACTGTCTACGCTTTGATCGATTCCAGGAAGACCAGTAGTAGTTTCCGAAGCACATCTGGAGGCATTCTGTAATATATGGAGCTTCAGAGTGGTGATGAAACACAAATATAGCATCGGCATTGTATACAATAAGTACCATGCGGACTTTTCTCCATGGGAGTAATGCCTCAAACTGTCTACAATTTGATCGTTCCCTGGAAGACCAGTTGTAGTTTGCGAAGCACATCTGGAGGCATTCTGCAATCTGTGGACCTACAGACTGTTGATGAAGCACTAAAATTGCATCGGCATTGAATACAATAAGTACCATGGGGACTTTTCTCCATGGGAGTAATGTCTCAAACTGTCTACGTGTTGATCGATTCCAGGAAGACCAGTAGTAGTTTCCGAAGCACATCTGGAGGCATTCTGTAATCTGTGGACCTACAGAGTGTTGATGAAACACAAAAATTTCATCGGCATTGAATACAATAAGTACCATGCGGACTTTTCTCCATGGGAGAATTGTCTCAAACTGTCTACGCTTTGATCAATTCCAGGAAGACCAGTAGTATTTTCTGAAGCACATCTGGAGGAATGCTGTAATCTGTGGACCTACAGAGTGTTGATGAAACACAAAAATTGCATCGGCATTGAATACAATAAGTACCATGCGGACTTTTCTCCATAGGAGTAATGACTCAAACTGTCTACGCTTTGATCGTTCCCTGGAAGACCAGTAGTAGTTTCCGAAGCACATCTGGAGGCATTATATAATATATAGACCTACAGAGGGTTGATGAAGCACAAAAATTGCATCGGCATTGTATACAATAAGTACCATGCGGACTTTTCTTCATGTGAGTAATGTCTCAAACTGTCTACAATTTGATCGTTCCCTGGAAGATTAGTAGTAATTTCCGAAGCACATCTGAAGGCATTCTGTAATCTGTGAACCTACAGAGTGTTGATGAAACACAAAAATTGCATCGGCATTGAATACAATAAGTACATTGCGGACTTTTCTCCATGGGAGTAATGTCTCAAACTGTCTACGATTTGATCGTTCCATGGAAGACCAGTAGTAGTTTCCGAAGCGCATCTGGAGGCATTCTGTAATCTGTGGACCTACAGAGTGTTGATGAAACACAAAAATTGAATCGGCATTGAATACAATAAGTACCAAGCAAACTTTTCTCCATGGGAGTAATGTCTCAAACTGTCTACGTTTCGATCGTTCCCTGGAAGACCAGTAGTAGTTTCCAAAGCACATCTGGGAGCATTCAGGAATCTGAGGACCTACAGGTTGTTGATGAAACACAAAAATTTCATCGACATTGAATACAATAAGTTCCATGCGCACTTTTCTAGACGGGAGTAACGTCTCAAACTGTCTACGATTTGATTGCTCCCTGGAAGACCAGTAGTTGTTTCCGAAGCACATCTGGAGGCATTCTAAGATCTGTGGACCTACTGAGAGTTGATAAAACACAAAAATTTCATCGGCATTGAAAACAATAAATACCATGCGGACTTTTCTCAATGGGAGTAATAAATTAAACTATCTACGCTTTGATCGTTCCCTGGAAGACCAGTAGTAGTTTCCGAAGCACATCTGGAGGAATTCTGCAATATATGGAGCTTCAGAGTGGTGATGAAACACAAATATAGCATCGGCATTGTATACAATAAGTAACATACGGAATTTTCTAGATGGGAGTAATGCCTCAAACTGTCTACGCTTTGATCGTTCCCTGGAAGACCAGTAGTAGTTTCCGAAGCACATCTGGAGGCATTCTGCAATCTGTAGACCTACAGAGTGTTGATGAAGCACTAAAATTGCATCGGCATTGAATACAATAAGTACCATGCGGACTTTTGTCCATGGGAGAATTGTCTCAAACTGTCTACGCTTTGATCGATTCCAGGAAGACCAGTAGCAGTTTCCGAAGCACATCTGGAGGCATTCTGTAATCTGTGGACCTACAGAGTGTTGATGAAACACAAAAATTTCATCGGCATTGAATACAATAAGTACCATGCGGACTTTTCTCCATGGGAGAATAGTCTCAAACTGTCTACGCTTTGATCGATTCCAGGAAGACCAGTAGTAGTTTCCGAAGCACATCTGGAGGAATGCTGTAATCTGTGGACCTACAGAGTGTTGATGAAACACAAAAATTGCATCGGCATTGAATACAATAAGTACCATGCGGACTTTTCTCCATAGGCGTAATGACTCAAACTGTCTACGCTTTGATCGTTCCCTGGAAGACCAGTAGTAGTTTCCGAAGAACATCTGGAGGCACTATATAATATATAGATCTACAGAGTGTTGATGAAGCACAAAAATTGCATCGGCATTGTATACAATAAGTACCATGCGGACTTTTCTTCATGGGAGTAATGTCTCAAACTTTCTACAATTTGATCGTTCCCTGGAAGATTAGTAGTAATTTCCGAAGCACATCTGAAGGCATTCTGTAATCTGTGAACCTACAGAGTGTTGATGAAACACAAAAATTGCATCGGCATTGAACACAATAAGTACCATGCGGACTTTTCTCCATGGGAGTAATGTCTCAAACTGTCTACGTTTTGATCGTTCCATGGAAGACCAGTAGTAGTTTCCGAAGCGCATCTGGAGGCATTCTGTAATCTGTGGACCTACAGAGTGTTGATGAAACACAAAAATTGCATCGGCATTGAATACAATAAGTACCAAGCAAACTTTTCTCCATGGGAGTAATGTCTCAAACTGTCTACTTTTCGATCGTTCCCTGGAAGACCAGTAGTAGTTTCCAAAGCACATCTGGGAGCATTCAGGAATCTGAGGACCTACAGGTTGTTGATGAAACACAAAAATTGCATCGACATTGAATTCAATAAGTTCCATGCGCACTTTTCTAGACGGGAGTAATGTCTCAAACTGTCTACGATTTGATTGCTCCCTGGAAGACCAGTAGTTGTTTCCGAAGCACATCTGGAGGCATTCTGTGATCTGTGGACCTACTGAGAGTTGATAAAACACAAAAATTTCATCGGCAATGAATACAATAAATACCATGCGGACTTTTCTCAATGGGAGTAATAAACTAAACTATCTACGCTTTGATCGTTCCCTGGAAGACCAGTAGTAGTTTCCGAAGCACATCTGGAGGAATTCTGTAATATATGGAGCTTCAGAGTGGTGATGAAACACAAATATAGCATCGGCATTGTATACAATAAGTACCATGCGGACTTTTCTAGATGGGAGTAATGCCTCAAACTGTCTACGCTTTGATCGTTCCCTGGAAGACCAGTAGTAGTTTCCGAAGCACATCTGGAGGCATGCTGTAATCTGTGGACTTACAGAGTGTTGATGAAGCACAAAAATTGCATCGGCATTGAATGCAATACGTACCTTGCGGACTTTTCTCTATGGGAGTAATGTCTCAGACTGTCTACGCATTGATCGATTTCAGAAAGACCAGTAGTAGTTTCCGAAGCACATCTGGAGGCATTCTGTAATATATGGAGCTTCAGAGTGGTGATGAAACACAAATATAGCATCGGCATTGTATACAATAAGTACCATGCGGACTTTTCTCCATGGGAGTAATGCCTCAAACTGTCTACAATTTGATCGTTCCCTGGAAGACCAGTTGTAGTTTGCGAAGCACATCTGGAGGCATTCTGCAATCTGTGGACCTACAGAGTGTTGATGAAGCACTAAAATTGCATCGGCATTGAATACAATAAGTACCATGCGGACTTTTCTCCATGGGAGTAATGTCTCAAACTGTCTACGCGTTGATCGATTCCAGGAAGACCAGTAGTAGTTTCCGAAGCACATCTGGAGGCATTCTGTAATCTGTGGACCTACAGAGTGTTGATGAAACACAAAAATTTCATCGGCATTGAATACAATAAGTACCATGCGGATTTTTCTCCATGGGAGAATTGTCTCAAACTGTCTACGCTTTGATCGATTCCAGGAAGACCAGTAGTAGTTTCCGAAGCACATCTGGAGGAATGCTGTAATCTGTGGACCTACAGAGTGTTGATGAAACACAAAAATTGCATCGGCATTGAATACAATAAGTACCATGCGGACTTTTCTCCATAGGAGTAATGACTCTAACAGTCTACGCTTTGATCGTTCCCTGGAAGACCAGAAGTAGTTTCCGAAGCACATCTTTAGGCATTATATAATATATAGACCTACAGAGTGTTGATGAAGCACAAAAATTGCATCGGCATTGTATACAGTAAGTACCATGCGGACTTTTCTTCATGGGAGTAATGTCTCAAACTGTCTACAATTTGATCGTTCCCTGGAAGATTAGTAGTAATTTCCGAAGCACATCTGAAGGTATTCTGTAATCTGTGAACCTACAGACTGTTGATGAAACAAAAAAATTGCATCGGCATTGAATACAATAAGTACCATGCGGACTTCTCTCCATGGGAGTAATGTCTCAAACTGTCTACGTTTTGATCGTTCCATGGAAGACCAGTAGTAGTTTCCGAAGCGCATCTGGAGGCATTCTGTAATCTGTGGACCTACAGAGTGTTGATGAAACACAAAAATTGCATCGGCATTGAATACAATAAGTACCAAGCAAACTTTTCTCCATGGGAGTAATGTCTCAAACTGTCTACGTTTCGATCGTTCCCTGGAAGACCAGTAGTAGTTTCCAAAGCACATCGTTCAGGAATCTGAGGACCTACAGGTTTTTGATGAAACACAAAAATTGCATCGACATTGAATACAATAAGTTCCATGCGCACTTTTCTAGACGGGAGTAATGTCTCAAACTGTCTACGAATTGATTGCTCCCTGGAAGACCAGTAGTTGTTTCCGAAGCACATCTGGAGGCATTCTAAGATCTGTGGACCTACTGAGAGTTGATAAAACACAAAAATTTCATCGGCATTGAATACAATAAATACCATGCGGACATGTCTCAATGGGAGTAATAAATTAAACTATCTACGCTTTGATCGTTCCCTGGAAGACCAGTAGTAGTTTCCGAAGCACATCTGGAGGAATTCTGTAATATATGGAGCTTCAGAGTGGTGATGAAACACAAATATAGCCTCGGCATTGTATACAATAAGTACCATGCGGACTTTTCTAGATGGGAGTAATGCCTCAAAATGTCTACGCTTTGATCGTTCCCTGGAAGACCAGTAGTAGTTTCCGAAGCACATCTGGAGGCATGCTGTAATCTGTGGACTTACAGAGTGTTGATGAAGAACAAAAATTGCATCGGCATTGAATACAATACGAACCTTGCCGACTTTTCTCCATGGGAGTAATGTCTCAAACTGTCTACGCATTGATCGATTCCAGAAAGACCAGTAGTAGTTTCCGAAGCACATCTGGAGGCATTCTGTAATCTGTGGAGCTACAGAGTGATGATGAAACACAAAAATTGCATCGGCATTCACTACAATAAGTACCATGCGGACTTTTCTCCATGGGAGAATTGTCTCAGACTGTCTACGCTTTGATCGATTCCAGGAAGACCAGTAGTAGTTTCCGAAGCACATCTGGAGGCATTCTGTAATATATGGAGCTTCAGAGTGGTGATGAAACACAAATATAGCATCGGCATTGTATACAATAATTACCATGCGGACTTTTCTCCATGGGAGTAATGCCTCAAACTGTCTACAATTTGATCGTTCCCTGGAAGACCAGTTGTAGTTTGCGAAGCACGTCTGGAGGCATTCTGCAATCTGTGGACCTACAGAGTGTTGATGAAGCACTAAAATTGCATCGGCATTGAATACAATAAGTACCATGGGGACTTTTCTCCATGGGAGTAATGTCTCAAACTGTCTACGCGTTGATCGATTCCAGGAAGACCAGTAGTAGTTTCCGAAGCACATCTGGAGGCATTCTGTAATCTGTGGACCTACAGAGTGTTGATGAAACACAAAAATTTCATCGGCATTGAATACAATAAGTACCATGCGGACTTTTCTCCATGGGAGAATCGTCTCAAACTGTCAACGCTTTGATCAATTCCAGGAAGACCAGTAGTAGTTTCCGAAGCAAATCTGGAGGAATGCTGTAATCTGTGGACCTACAGAGTGTTGATGAAACACAAAAATTGCATCGGCATTGAATACAATAAGTACCATGCGGACTTTTCTCCATAGGAGTAATGACTCAAACTGTCTACGCTTTGATCGTTCCCTGAAGACCAGTAGTAGTTTCCGAAGCACATCTGGAGGCATTATATAATATATAGACCTACAGAGTGTTGATGAAGCACAAAAATTGCATCGGCATTGTATACAATAAGTACCATGCGGACTTTTCTTCGTGGGAGTAATGTCTCAAACTGTCTACAATTTGATCGCTCCCTGGAAGATTAGGAGTAATATCCGAAGCACATCTGAAGGCATTCTGTAATCTGTGAACCTACAGAGTGTTGATGAAACACAAAAACTGCATCGGCATTGAATACAATAAGTACCATGCGGACTTTTCTCCATGGGAGTAATGTCTCAAACTGTCTACCTTTTGATCGTTCCATGGAAGACCAGTAGTAGTTTCCGAAGCGCATCTGGAGGCATTCTGTAATCTGTGGACCTACAGAGTGTTGATGAAACACAAAAATTGCATCGGCATTGAATACAATAAGTACCAAGCAAACTTTTCTCCATGGGAGTAATGTCTCAAACTGTCTACGTTTCGATCGTTCCCTGGAAGACCAGTAGTAGTTTCCAAAGCACATCTGGGAGCATTCAGGAATCTGAGGACCTACAGGTTGTTGATGAAACACAAAAATTGCATCGACATTGAATACAATAAGTTCCATGCGCACTTTTCTAGACGGGAGTAATGTCTCAAACTGTCTATGATTTGATTGCTCCCTGGAAGACCAGTAGTTGTTTCCGAAGCACATCTGGAGGCATTCTAAGATCTGTGGACCTACTGAGAGTTGATAAAACACAAAAATTTCATCGGCATTGAATACAATAAATACCATGCGGACTTTTCTCAATGGGAGTAATAAATTAAACTATCTACGCTTTGATCGTTCCCTGGGAGACCAGTAGTAGTTTCCGAAGCACATCTGGAGGAATTCTGTAATATATGGAGCTTCAGAGTGGTGATGAAACACAAAAATTGCATCGGCATTGACTACAATAAGTACCATGCGGACTTTTCTCCATGGGAGTAATGCCTCAAACTGTCTACGCTTTGATCGTTCCCTGGAAGACCAGTAGTAGTTTCCGAAGCACATCTGGAGGCATGCTGTAATCTGTGGACTTACAGAGTGTTGATGAAGCACAAAAATTGCATCGGCATTGAATACAATACGTACCTTGCGGACTTTTCTCCATGGGAGTAATGTCTCAAACTGTCTACGCATTGATCGATTCCAGAAAGGCCAGTAGTAGTTTCCGAAGCACATCTGGAGGCATTCTGTAATCTGTGGACCTACAGAGTGATGATGAAACACAAAAATTGCATCGGCATTGACTACAATAAGTACCATGCGGACTTTTCTCCATGGGAGAATTGTCTCAAACTGTCTACGCTTTGATCGATTCCAGGAAGACCAGTAGTAGTTTCCGAAGCACATCTGGAGGCATTCTGTAATATATGGAGCTTCAGAGTGGTGATGAAACACAAATATAGCATCGGCATTGTATACAATAAGTACCATGCGGACTTTTCTCCATGGGAGTAATGCCCCAAACTGTCTACAATTTGATCGTTCCCTGGAAGACCAGTTGTAGTTTGCGAAGCACATCTGGAGGCATTCTGCAATCTGTGGACCTACAGACTGTTGATGAAGCACTAAAATTGCATCGGCATTGAATACAATAAGTACCATGGGGACTTTTCTCCATGGGAGTAATGTCTCAAACTGTCTACGCGTTGATCGATTCCAGGAAGACCAGTAGTAGTTTCCGAAGCACATCTGGAGGCATTCTTTAATCTGTGGACCTACAGAGTGTTGATGAAACACAAAAATTTCATCGGCATTGAATACAATAAGTACCATGCGGACTTTTCTCCATGGGAGAATTGTCTCAAACTGTCTACGCTTTGATCAATTCCAGGAAGACCAGTAGTATTTTCTGAAGCACATCTGGAGGAATGCTGTAATCTGTGGACCTACAGAGTGTTGATGAAACACAAAAATTGCATCGGCATTGAATACAATAAGTACCATGCGGACTTTTCTCCATAGGAGTAATGACTCAAACTGTCTACACTTTGATCGTTCCCTGGAAGACCAGTAGTAGTTTCCGAAGCACATCTGGAGGCATTATATAATATATAGACCTACAGACTGTTGATGAAGCACAAAAATTGCATCGGCATTGTATACAATAGGTACCATGCGGTCTTTTCTTCATGTGAGTAATGTCTCAAACTGTCTACAATTTGATTGTTCCCTGGAAGATTAGTAGCAATTTCCGAAGCACATCTGAAGGCATTCTGTAATCTGTGAACCTACAGAGTGTTGATGAAACACAAAAATTGCATCGGCATTGAATACAATAAGTACCAAGCAAACTTTTCTCCATGGGAGTAATGTCTCAAACTGTCTACGTTTCGATCGTTCCCTGGAAGACCAGTAGTAGTTTCCAAAGCACATCTGGGAGCATTCAGGAATCTGAGGACCTACAGGTTGTTGATGAAACACAAAAATTTCATCGACATTGAATACAATAAGTTCCATGCGCACTTTTCTAGACGGGAGTAATGTCTCAAACTGTCTACGATTTGATTGCTCCCTGGAAGACCAGTAGTTGTTTCCGAAGCACATCTGGAGGCATTCTAAGATCTGTGGACCTACTGAGAGTTGATAAAACACAAAAATTTCATCGGCATTCAAAAGAATAAATACCATGCGGACTTTTCTCAATGGGAGTAATAAATTAAACTATCTACGCTTTGATCGTTCCCTGGAAGACCAGTAGTAGTTTCCGAAGCACATCTGGAGGAATTCTGTAATATATGGAGCTTCAGAGTGGTGATGAAACACAAATATGGCATCGGCATTGTATACAATAAGTAACATGCGGACTTTTCTAGATGGGAGTAATGCCTCAAACTGTCTACGCTTTGATCGTTCCCTGGAAGACCAGTAGTAGTTTCCGAAGCACATCTGGAGGCATGCTGTAATCTGTGGACTTACAGAGTGTTACTGAAGCACAAAAATTGCATCGGCATTGAATACAATACGTACCTTGCGGACTTTTCTCCATGGGAGTAATGCCTCAAACTGTCTACAATTTGATCGTTCCCTGGAAGACCAGTTGTAGTTTGCGAAGCACATCTGGAGGCATTCTGCAATCTGTGGACCTACAGAGTGTTGATGAAGCACTAAAATTGCATCGGCATTGAATACAATAAGTACCATGCGGACTTTTCTCCATGGGAGTAATGTCTCAAACTGTCTACGCTTTGATCGATTCCAGGAAGACCAGTAGTAGTTTCCGAAGCACATCTGGAGGCATTCTGTAATATATGGAGCTTCAGAGTGTTGATGAATCACAAATATAGCATCGGCATTGTATACAATAAGTACCATGCGGACTTTTCTCCATGGGAGTAATGTCTCAAACTGTATCTGATTTGATCGTTCCCTGGAAGATTAGTAGTAGTTTCCGAAGCACATCTGGAGGCATTCTGTAATCTGTGGACCTACAGAGTGTTGATGAAACACAAAAATTGCATCGGCACTGAATACAATAAGTACCATGCGTTTTTCCTCCATTGGAGTAATGTCTCAAACTGTCTACGTTTTGATCGTTCCATTGAAGACAAGTAGTAGTTTCCGAAGCGCATCTGGAGGCATTCTATGATATATGGACCTACAGAGTGTTGATGAAGCACAAAATTTGCATCGGCATTGTATACAATAAGTACCATGCGGACTTTTCTTCATGGGAGTAATGTCTCAAACTGTCTACGATTTGATCGTTCATTGGAAGATTAGTAGTAGTTTCCGAAGCACATCTGGAGGCATTCTGTAATCTGTGGACGTGCAGAGAGTTGATGAAACACAAAAATTTGCATCGGCATTGAATACAATAAGTACCATGCGGAATTTTCTCCATGGGAGTAATGTCTCAAACTGTCTACGTTTTGATCGTTCCATGGAAGACCACTAGTAGTGTCCGAAGCGCATCTGAAGGCATTCTGTAACCTGTGGACCTACAGAGTGTTGATGAAACACAAAAATTGCATCGGCATTGAATACAACAAGTACCATGCAAACTTTTCTCCATGGGAGTAATGTCTCAAACTGTCTACGTTTCGATCGTTCCCTGGAAGACCAGTAATAGTTTCCAAAGCACATCTGGGGGCATTCAGGAATCTCTGGACCTACAGGATGTTGATGAAACACAAAAATTGCATCGACATTGAATACAATAAGTTCCACGCGGACTTTTCTAGACGGGAGTAATGTCTCAAACTGTCTATGATTTGATTGCTCCCTGGAAGACCAGTAGTTGTTTCCGAAGCACATCTGGAGGCATTCTGTGATCTGTGGACCTACTGAGAGTTGATAAAACACAAAAATTTCATCGGCATTGAATACAGTAAATACCATGCGGACTTATCTCAATGGGAGTAATATCTTAAACTGTCTACGCTTTGATCGTTCCCTGGAAGACCAGTAGTAGTTTCCGAAGCACATCTGGAGGAATTCTGTAATATATGGAGCTTCAGAGTGGTGATGAAACACAAATATAGCATCGGCATTGTATACAATAAGTACCATGCGGACTTTTCTCCATGAAACTAATGCCGCAAACTGTCTATGCTTTGATCGTTCCCTGGAAGACCAGTAGTAGTTTCCGAAGCACATCTGGAGGCATGCTGTAATCTGTGGACTTACAGAGTGTTGATGAAGCACAAAAATTGCATCGGCATTGAATACAATACGTACCTTGCGGCCTTTTCTCCATGGGAGTAATGTCTCAAACTGTCTACGCATTGATCGATTCCAGGAAGACCAGTAGTAGTTTCCGAAGCACATCTGTAGGCATTCTGTAATCTGTGGACCTACAGAGTGATGATGAAACACAAAAATTGCATCGGCATTGACTACTATAAGTACCATGCGGACTTTTCTCCATGGGAGAATTGTCTCAAACTGTCTACGCTTTGATCGATTACAGGAAGACCAGTAGTAGTTTCCGAAGCATATCTGGAGGCATGCTGTAATCTGTGGACCTACAGAGTGTTGATGAAACACAAAAATTGCATCGGCATTGACTACAATAAGTACCATGCGGACTTTTCTCCATGGGAGAATTGTCTCAAACTGTCTACGCTTTGATCGATTCCAGGAAGACCAGTAGTAGTTTCCGAAGCACATCTGGAGGCATTCTGTAATCTGTGGACCTACAGAGTGTTGATGAAACACAAAAATTGCATCAGCATTGAATACAAAAAGTACCATGCGGTTTTTTCTTCATGGGAGTAATGTCTCAAACTGTCTACGATTTGATCGTTCCCTGGAAGATTAGTAGTAGTTCCCGAAGCACATCTGGAGGCATTCTGTAATCTGTGGACTTACAGAGTGTTGATGAAACACAAAAATTGCATCGGCATTGAATACAATAAATACCATGCGGACTTTTCTCCATGGGAGTAATATCTTAAACTTTCTACGCTTTGATCGTTCCCTGGAAGACCAGTAGTAATTTTTGAAGCACATCTGGAGGCATTCTGTAATATATGGAGCTTCAGAGTGGTGATGAAACACAAATAGAGCATCGGCATTTAATACAATAAGTACCATGCGGACTTTTCTCCATGGGAGTAATGTCTAAAACTGTCTACGCTTTGATCGTTCCCTGGAAGACCGGTAGTAGTTTCCGAAGTACATCTGGAGGCATTCTATAATCTATGGACCTTATGAGTGGTGATGGAACACAAATATTGCATCAGCATTGAATACGATAAGTACCATGCGGACATTTCTCCATGGGAGTAATGTCTCAAACTGTCTACGATTTGATCGTTTCCTGGAAGATTAGTAGTAGTTTCCGAAGCACATCTGGAGGAATTCTGTAAACTGTGGACCTACAGAGTGTTGATGAAACACAAAAATTGCATCGGCATTGAATAGAATAAGTACCATGCGGACTTTTCTCCATGGGAGTAATGTCTAAAACTGTCTACGTTTTAATCGTTCCATGGAAGACCAGTAGTAGTTTCCGAAGCGCATCTGGAGGCATTCTGTAATCTCTGGACCTACAGAGTGTTGATGAAACACAAAAATTGCATCGACATTGAATACAATAAGTACCATGCAAACTTTTCTCCATGGGAGTAATGTCTCAAACTGTCTACGCTTTGATCGTTCCCTGGAAGACCAGTAGTAGTTTCCGAAGCACATCTGGAGGCATTCTGTAATATATGGAGCTTCAGAGTGGTGATGAAACACAAATATAGCATCGGCATTGTATACAATAAGTACCATGCGGACTTTTCTCCATGGGAGTAATGCCTCAAACTGTCTACGTTTTAATCGTTCCCTGGAAGACCAGTAGTAGTTTACGAAGCACATCTGGAGGCATTCTCTAATATATGGAGCTTCAGAGTGGTGATGAAACACAAATTCAGCATCGGCATTGTATACAATAAGTACCATGCGGACTTTTCTCCATGGGAGTAATGCCTCAAACTGTCTACGCTTTGATCGTTCCCTGAAAGACCAGTAGTAGTTTCCGAAGCACATCTGGTGGCATGCTGTAATCTGTGGACCTACAGAGTGTTGATGAAACACAAAAATTGCATCGGCACTGAATACAATAAGTACCTTGCGGACTTTTCTCCATGGGAGTAATGTCTCAAACTGTCTACGATTTGATCGTTCCCTGGATGATTAGTAGTAGTTTCCGAAGCACATCTGGAGGCATTCTGGAATCTTTGGACCTACAGAGTGTTGATGAAACACAAAAATTGCATCGGCACTGAATACAATAAGTACCATGCCGACTTTCCTCCATGGGAGTAATGTCTCAAACTGTCTACGTTTTGATCGTTCCATTGAAGACAAGTAGTAGGTTCCGAAGCGCATCTGGAGGCATTCTATAATATATGGACCTACAGAGTGTTGATGAAGCACAAAAATTGCATCCGCATTGTATACAATAAGTACCATGCGGACTTTTCTTCATGGGAGTAATGTCTCAAACTGTCTACGTTTTGATCGTTCATTGGAAGATTAGTAGTAGTTTCTGAAGCACATCTGGAGGCATTCTGTAATCTGTTTACATGCAGAGTGTTGATGAAACACAAAAATTGCATCGGCATTGAATACAATAAGTACCATGCGGAATTTTCTCCATGGGAGTAATGTCTCAAACTGTCTACGTTTTGATCGTTCCATGAGAGACCACTAGTAGTTTCCGAAGCGCATCTGGAGGCATTCTGTAATCTGTGGACCTACAGAGTGTTGATGAAACACAAAAATTGCACCGGCATTGAATACAATAAGTACGATGCAAACTTTTCTCCATGGGAGATTTGTCTCAAACTGTCTACGTTTCGATCGTTCCCTGGAAGACCAGTAATAGTTTCCAAAGCACATCTGGGGGCATTCAGGAATCTCTGGACCTACAGGATGTTGATGAAACAAAAAAATTGCATCGACATTGAATACAATAAGTTCCATGCGGACTTTTCTAGACGGGAGTAATGTCTCAAACTGTCTATGATTTGATTGCTCCCTGGAAGACCAGTAGTTGTTTCCGAAGCACATCTGGAGGCATTCTGTGATCTGTGGACCTACTGAGAGTTGATAAAACACAAAAATTTCATCGGCATTGAATACGATAAATACCATGCGGACTTTTCTCAATGGGAGTAATATCTTAAACTGTCTACGCTTTGATCGTTCCCTGGAAGACCAGTAGTAGTTTCCGAAGCACATCTGGAGGAATTCTGTAATATATGGAGCTTCAGAGTGGTGATTAAACACAAATATAGCATCGGCATTGTATACAATAAGTACCATGTGGACTTTTCTCCATGGGAGTAATGCCTCAAACTGTCTACGCTTTGATCGTTCCCTGGAAGACCAGTAGTAGTTTCCGAAGCACATCTGGAGGCATGATGTAATCTGTGGACTTACAGAGTGTTGATGAAGCACAAAAATTGCATCGGCATTGAATACAATAAGTACCATGCAAACTTTTCTCCATGGGAGATATGTCTCAAACTGTCTACGTTTCGATCGTTCCCTGGAAGACCAGTAATAGTTTCCAAAGCACATCCTGGGGCATTCAGGAATCTCTGGACCTACAGGATGTTGATGAAACACAAACAATTGCATCGACATTGAATAATATAAGTTCCATGCGGACTTTTCTAGACGGGAGTAATGTCTCAAACTGTCTAAGATTTGATTGCTCCCTGGAAGACCAGTAGTTGTTTCCGAAGCACATCTGGAGGCATTCTGTGATCTGTGGACCTACAGAGAGTTGATGAAACACAAAAATTGCATCGGCATTGAATACAATAAATACCATGCGGTTTTTTCTTCATGGGAGTAATGTCTCAAACTGTCTACGATTTGATCGTTCCCTGGAAGATTAGTAGTAGTTCCCGAAGCACATCTGGAGGCAGTCTGTAATCTGTGGACTTACAGAGTGTTGATGAAACACAAAAATAGAATCGGCATTGAATACAATAAGTACCATGCGGACTTTTCTACATCTGAGTAATGTCTCAAACTGTGTACGCATTGATCGATTCCAGGAAGACCAGTAGTAGTTTCCGAAGCATATCTGGAGGCATTCTGTAATCTGTGGACCTACAGAGTGTTGATGAAACACAAAAATTGCATCGGCATTGACTACAATAAGTACCATGCGGACTTTTCTCCATGGGAGACTTGTCTCAAACTGTCTACGCTTTGATCGATTCCAGGAAGACCAGTAGTAGTTTCCGAAGCACATCTGGAGGCATTCTGTAATCTGTGGACCTACAGAGTGTTGATGAAACACAAAAATTGCATCGGCATTGAATACAATAAGTACCATGCGGTTTTTTCTTCATGGGAGTAATGTCTCAAACTGTCTACGATTTGATCGTTCCCTGGAAGATTAGTAGTAGTTCCCGAAGCACATCTGGAGGCATTCTGTAATCTGTGGACTTACAGAGTGTTGATGAAACACAAAAATTGCATCGGCATTGAATACAATAAATACCATGCGGACTTTTCTCCATGGGAGTAATATCTTAAACTTTCTACGCTTTGATCGTTCCCTGGAAGACCAGTAGTAATTTTTGAAGCACATCTGGAGGCATTCTGTAATATATGGAGCTTCAGAGTGGTGATGAAACACAAATATAGCATCGGCATTGAATACAATAAGGACCATGGGGCCTTTTCTCCACGGGAGTAATGTCTCAAACTGTCTACGCTTTGATCGTTCTCTGGAAGACCAGTAGTAGTTTCCGAAGTACATCTGGAGGCATTCTATAATCTATGGACCTTATGAGTGGTGATGGAACACAAATATTGCATCAGCATTGAATACGATAAGTACCATGCGGACTTTTCTCCATGGGAGTAATGTCTCAAACTGTCTACGATTTGATCGTTTCCTGGAAGATTAGTAGTAGTTTCCGAAGCACATCTGGAGGAATTCTGTAAACTGTGGACCTACAGAGTGTTGATGAAACACAAAAATTGCATCGGCATTGAATACAATAAGTACCATGCGGACTTTTCTCCATGGGAGTAATGCCTCAAACTGTCAACGCTTTGATCGTTCCCTGGAAGACCAGTAGTAGCTTCCGTAGCACATCTGGAGGCATTCTGTAATATATGGAGCTTCAGAGTGGTGATGAAACACAAATATAGCATCGGCATTGTATACAATAAGTACCATGCGGACTTTTCTCCATGGGAGTAATGCCTCAAACTGTCTACGCTTTGATCGTTCCCTGAAAGACCAGTAGTAGTTTCCGAAGCACATTAGGTGGCATGCTGTAATCTGTGGACCTACAGAGTGTTGATGAAGCAAAAATATTTCATCCGCATTGAATACAATAAGTACCTTGCGGACTTTTCTCCATGGGAGTAATGTCTCAAACTGTGTACGCATTGGTCGATTCCAGGAAGACCAGTAATAGTTTCTGAAGCACATCTGGAGACATTCTGTAACCTCTGGACCTACAGAGTGTTGATGAAACACAAAAATTGCATCGTCATTGACTACAATAAATACCATGCGGACTTTTCTCCATAGGAGAATTGTCTCAAACTGTCTACGCTTTGATCGATTCCAGGAAGACCTGTAGTAGTTTCCGAAGCACATCTGGAGGCATGCTGTAATCTGTGGACCTACAGAGTGTTGATCAAACACAAAAACTGCATCGGCATTGAATACAACTAGTACCATGCGGACTTTAATTCATGGGAGTAATGTCTTAAACTGTCTATGATTTGATCGTTCCCTGGACGGTTAGTAGTAGTTTCCGAAGCACATCTGGAGGCATTATGTAATCTGTGGACTTACAGAGTGTTGATGAAACACATAAATTGCATCGGCATTGAATACAATAAATACCATGCGGACTTTTCTCCATGGGAGTAATATCTTAAACTTTCTACGCTTTGATCGTTCCCTGGAGGACCAGTAGTAATTTTTGAAGCACATCTGGAGGCATTCTGTAATCTGTGGACCTACAGAGTGTTGATGAAACACAAAAATTGCATCGGCATAGAATACAACAAGTACCATGCGGTTTTTTCTTCATGGGAGTAATGTCTCAAACTGTCTACGATTTGATCGTTCCCTGGAAGATTAGTAGTAGTTTCCGAAGCACATCTGGAGGCATTCTGTAATCTGTGGACTTACAGAGTGTTGATGAAACACATAAATTGCATCGGCATTGAATACAATAAATACCATGCGGACTTTTCTCCATGGCAGTAATATCTTAATCTTGCTACGCTTTGATCGTTCCCTGGAAGACCAGTAGTAGTTTCCGAAGCACATCTGGAGGCATTCTATAATATATGGAGCTTCAGAGTGGTAATGAAACACAAATATAGCATCGGCATTGAATACAATAAGTACCATGGAGACTTTTCTCCATGGGAGTAATGTCTCAATCTGTCTACGCCTTGATCGTTCCCTGGAAGACCAGTAGTAGTTTCCGAAGCACATCTGGAGCATTCTGTAATCTATGGAGCTTATGAGTGGTGATGGAACACAAATATTGCATCGGCATTGAATACGATAAGTACCATGCGGCCTTTTCTCCACGGGAGTAATGTCTCAAACTGTCTACGATTTGATCGCTCAATGGAAGACCAGTAGTAGTTTAAGAGGCACATCTGGAGGCATTCTGTAATCTGTGGACCTACAGGATGTTGAGGACACACAAAAATTGCATCTACATTGAATACAATAAGTACCATGCGGACTTTCCTCCATGGGAGTAATGTCTCAAACTGTCTACGCTTTGATCGTTCTATTGAAGACCGGTAGTAGTTTCCGAAGCGCATCTGGAGGCATTCTGTAGTCTGTGGACCTACAAAGTGTTGATGAAACACAAAAATTGCATCGGCATTGAATACAATAAGTACCATGCAGACTTTCTCCATGGGAGTAATATCTTAAACTTTCTACGCTTTGATCGTTCCCTGGAATAGCAGTAGTAGTTTCCGAAGCACATCTGGAGGCATTCTTTAACATATGGAGCTTCAAAGTGGTGATGAAACACAAATATAGCATCGGCATTGAATACAATAAGTACCATGGGGACTTTTCTCCATGGGAAAAATGTCTCAAAATGTCTACGGTTTGATCGTTCCCTGGAAGACCAGTACTAGTTTCCGAAGTACATCTGGAGGCATTCTGTAATCTGTGGACCTACAGAGTGTTGATGAAACACAAAAATTGCGTCGGCATTGAATACAATAAGTACCATGCGGACTTTTCTCCATGGGAGTAATGTCTCAAACTGTCTACGATTTGATCATTCCCTGGAAGATTAGTAGTAGTTTCCGAAGCACATCTGGAGGTATTCTGTAATCTGTGGACCTACAGAGTGTTGATGAAACATAAAAATTGCGTCGGCATTGAATACAATAAGTACCATGCAGACTTTTCTCCATGGGAGTAATGTCTCAAACTGTCTACGTATTGATCGTTCCATGGAAGACCAGTAGTAGTCTCCGAAGCGCATCTGGAGGCATTCTGTAATCTGTGGACCTACAGAGTGTTGATGAAACACAAAAATTGCATCTCCAATGAATAAAATAAGTACCATGCAAACTTTTCTCCATGGGAGTAATGTCTCAAACTGTCTACGTTTCGATCGTTCCCTGGAGGCCAGTAGTAATTTCCAAAGCACATCTGGGGGCATTCAGGAATCTGTGGACCTACAGGATGTTGATGAAACGCAAAAGTTGCCTCGACATAGAATACAATAAGTTCCATGCGGACTTTTCTCCATGGGAGTAATGTCTCAAACTGTCTACGATTTGATCGTTCCCTGGAAGACCAGTAGTAGTTTCCGAAGCACATCTGGAGGCATTCTGTAATATATGGAGCTTCAGAGTGGTGATGAAACACAAATATAGCATCGGCATTGTATACAATAAGTACCATGCGGACTTTTCTCCATGGGAGTAATGCCTCAAACTGTCTACGCTTTGATCGTTCCCTGGTAGACCAGTAGTAGTTTGCAAAGCACATCTGGTGGCATTCTGTAACCTGTGGACCTACAGAGTGTTGATGAAACACAAAAATTTCATCGGCATTGAATACGATAAGTACCATGCGGGTTTTTCTCCATGGGAGAATTGTCTCAAACTGTCTACGCTTTGATCGTTCCCTGGAAGACCAGTAGTAGTTTCCGAAACACATCTGGAGGCATTCTTTAAATATGTGGACCTACAGAGTGTTGATGAAACACAAAAAATTGCATCGGCACTAAATACAATAAGTACCATTCGGACTTTTCTCCATGGGAGAATTGTCTCAACTGTCTACGATTTGATCGATTGCAGGAAGACCATTAGTAGTTTCCGAAGAACTTCTGGAGGCATTCTGTAATCTGTGGACCTACAGAGTGTTGATGAAGCACAAATATTGCATCGTCATTCAATACAATAAGTACCATGCGGACTTTTCTTCATGGGAGTAATGTCTCAAACTGTCTACGATTTGATCATTCCCTGGAAGATTAGTAGTAGTTTCCGAAGCACATCTGGAGGTATTCTGTAATCTGTGGACCTACAGAGTGTTGATGAAGCACAAATATTGCATCGGCTTGAATACAATAGGTACCATGGGGACTTTTCTCCATGGGAGTAATGTCTCAAACTGTCTACGTTTCGATCGTTCCCTGGAAGACCAGTAGTAGTTTACAAAGCACATCTGGGGGCATTCAGGAATCTGTGGATCTACAGGATGTTGAGGAAACTCAAAAATTGCATCTACATTGAATACAATAAGTTCCATGCGGACTTTTCTCCACGGGAGTAATGTCTCAAACTGTCTACGATTTGATCGCTCCCTGGAAGACCAGTAGTAGTTTCCGAAGCACATCTGGAGGCATTCTGTAATCTGTGGACCTACAGAGTGTTGATGAAGCACAAATATTGCATCGTCATTCAATACAATAAGTACCATGCGGACTTTTCTTCATGGGAGTAATGTCTCAAACTGTCTACGATTTGATCATTCCCTGGAAGATTAGTAGTAGTTTCCGAAGCACATCTGGAGGTATTCTGTAATCTGTGGACCTACAGAGTGTTCATGAAACACAAAAATTGCGTCGGCATTGAATACAATAAGTACCATGCGGACTGTTCTCCATGGGAGTAATATCTTAAAATTTCTACGCTTTGATCGTTCCCTGGAATAGCAGTAGTAGTTTCCGAAGCACATCTGGAGGCATTCTATAATATATGGAGCTTCAAAGTGGTGATGAAACACAAATATAGCATCGGCATTGATACAATAAGTACCATGGGGACTTTTCTCCATGGGAGTAATGTCTCAAACTGTCTACGCTTTGATCGTTCCCTGGAAGACCAGTACTAGTTTCCGAAGTACATCTGGAGGCATTCTGTAATCTATGGACCTTATGAGTGGTGATGGAACACAAAAATTGCATCAGCATTGAATAGGATAAGTACCATGCGGACTTTTCTCCATGGGATTAATGTCTCAAACTGTCTACGATTTGATCGTTCCCTGGAAGATTAGTAGTAGTTTTCGAAGCACATCTGGAAGTATTCTGTAATCTGTGGACCTACAGAGTGTTGATGAAACACAAAAATTGCGTCGGCATTGAATACAATAAGTACCATGCGGACTTTTCTCCATGGGAGTAATGTCTCAAACTGTCTACGATTTGATCATTCCCTGGAAGATTAGTAGTAGCTTCCGAAGCACATCTGGAGGTATTCTGTAATCTGTGGACCTACAGAGTGTTGATGAAACACAAAAATTGCGTCGGCATTGAATACAATAAGTACCATGCAGACTTTTCTCCATGGGAGTAATGTCTCAAACTGTGTACGTTTTGATCGTTCCATGGAAGACCAGTAGTAGTCTCCGAAGCGCATTCTGGAGGCATTCTGTAATCTGTGGACCTACAGAGTGATGATGAAACACAAAAATTGCATCTCCATTGAATAAAATAGGTACCATGCAAACTTTTCTCCATGGGAGTAATGTCTCAAACTGTCTACGTTTCGATCGTTCCCTGGAGGCCAGTAGTAATTTCCAAAGCACATCTGGGGGCATTCTGTAATATATGGAGCTTCAGAGTGGTGATGAAACACAAATATAGCATCGGCATTGTATACAATAAGTACCATGCGGACTTTTCTCCATGGGAGTAATGCCTCAAACTGTCTACGCTTTGATCGTTCCCTGGTAGACCAGTAGTAGTTTGCAAAGCACATCTGGTGGCATTCTGTAACATGTGGACCTACAGAGTGTTGATGAAACACAAAAATTTCATCGGCATTGAATACGATGAGTACCATGCGGATTTTTCTCCATGGGAGAATTGTCTCAAACTGTCTACGCTTTGATCGTTCCCTGGAAGACCAGTAGTAGTTTCCGAAGCACATCTGGAGGCATTCTGTAATATGTGGACCTACAGAGTGTTGATGAATCACAAAAAATTGCGTCAGCATTAAATACAATAAGTACCATGGGGACTTTTCTCCATGGGAGTAATGTCTCAAACTGTCTACGTTTCGATCGTTCCCTGTAAGACCAGTAGTAGTTTACAAAGCACATCTGGGGGCATTCAGGAATCTGTGGACCTACAGGATGTTGAGGAAACTCAAAAATTGCATCTACATTGAATACAATAAGTTCCATGCGGACTTTTCTCCACGGGAGTAATGTCTCAACTGTCTACGATTTGATCGCTCCCTGGAAGACCAGTAGTAGTTTCCGAAGCACATCTGGAGGCATTCTGTAATCTGTGGACCTACAGAGTGTTGATGAAGCACAAATATTGCATCGTCATTCAATACAATAAGTACCATGCAGACTTTTCATCATGGGAGTAATGTCTCAAACTGTCTACGATTTGATCGTTCCCTGGAAGATTAGTAGTAGTTTCCGAAGCACATCTGGAGGCATTCTGTAATCTGTGGACCTACAGAGTGTTGATGAAACACAAAAATTGCTTCGGCATTGAATACAATAAGTACCATGCAAACATTCCTCCATGGGAGTAATGTCTCAAACTGTCTACGATTTGATCGTTCCATTGAAGACCGGTAGTAGTTTCCTAAGCGCATCTGGAGGCATTCTGTAGTCTGTGGACCTACAGAGTGTTGATGAAACACAAAAATTGCATCGGCATTGAATACAATAAGTACCAGGCAAACTTTTCTCCATGGAAGTAATGTCTCAAACGGTCTACATTTCGATCGTTCCCTGGAAGACCAGTAGTAGTTTCCAAAGCACATCTGGGGGCATTCAGGAATCTGTGGACCTACAGGATGTTGATGAAACACAAAAATTGCATCGACATTGAATACAATAAGTTCCATGCGGACTTTTCTAGATGGGGTAATGTCTCAATCTGTCTACGATTTGATTGCTCCCTGGAAGACCAGTAGTTGTTTCCGAAGCATATCTGGAGGCATTCTGTAATCTGTGGACCTACAGAGTGTTGATGAAACACAAAAATTGCGTCGGCATTGAATACAATAAGTACCATGCGGACTTTTCTCCATGGGAGTTATGTCTCAAACTGTCTACGTTTTGATCGTTCTATGGAAGACCAGTAGTAGTTTCCGAAGCGCATCTGGAGGCATTTTGTAATCTGTGGACCTACAGAGTGTTGATGAAGCGCTAAAATTGCATCGGCATTGAATACAATAAGTACCATGCAAACTTTTCTCCATGGGAGTAATGTCTCAAACTGTCTACGTTTCGATCGTTCCCTGGAGGCCAGTTGTAGTTTCCAAAGCACATCTTGGGCCATTCAGGAATCTGTGGACCTACAGGATGTTGATGAAACTCAAAAATTGCCTCGACATTGAATACAATAAGTTCCATGCGGACTTTTCTCCACGGGAGTAATGTCTCAAACTGTCTACGATTTGAATGCTGCCTGGAAGACTAGTAGTTGCTTCCGAAGCACATCTGGAGGCATTCTGTGATCTGTGGACCTACAGAGAGTTGATGAAACACTAGAATTGCATCGGCATTGAATACAATAAATACCATGCGGACTTTTCTCCATGGGAGTAATATCTTAAACTGTATACGCTTTGATCGTTCCCTGGAAGACCGGTAGTAGTTTCCGAAGCACATTTGGCGGCATTCTGTAATATATGGAGCCTCAGAGTGGTGATGAAACACAAATATAGCATCGGCACAGTATACAATAAGTACCATGCGGTCTCTTCTCCATGGGAGTAATGCCTCAAACTGTCTACGCTTTGATCGTTCCCTGGAAGACCAGTAGTAGTTTGCAAAGCACATCTGGAGGCATTCTGTAATCTGTGGACCTACAGAGTGTTGATGAAGCGCTAAAATTGCATCGGCATTGAATACAATAAGTACCATGCGGAGTTTTCTCCATGGGAGTAATGCATCATACTGTCTATGCTTTGATCGTTCCCTGGAAGATTAGTAGTAGTTTCCGAAGCACATCTGGAGACATTCTGTAATCTGTGGACCTACAGAGTGTTGATGAAACACAAAAATTTCATCGGCATTTAATACAATAAGTACCATGCGGTCTTTTCTCCATGGGAGAATTGTCTCAAACTGTCTACGCTTGGATCGTTGCCTGGAAGACCAGTAGTAGTTTCCGAAGCACATCTGGAGGCATTCTATAACATATATACCTACAGAGTGTTGATGAAGCACAAAAATTGCATCGGCATTGTATACAATAAGTACCTTGCAGACTTTTCTTAATGAGAGTAATGTCTCAAACTGTCTACGATTTGATCGTTCCCTGGAAGATTAGTAGTAGTTTCCGTAGCGCATCTGGAGGCATTCTGTAATCTGTGGACATACAGAGTGTTGATGAAACACAAAAATTGCATCGACATTGAATACAATAAGTTCCATGCGGACTTTTCTATATGGAGTAATGTCTCAAACTGTCTACGATTTGATTGCTCCCTGGAAGACCAGTAGTTGTTTCCGAAGCACATCTGGAGGCATTCTGTAATCTGTGGACCTACAGAGTATTGATGAAGCACTAAATTTGCATCGGCATTGAATACAATAAGTACCATGCGGACTTTTCTCCATGAGAGTAATTTCTCAAACTGTCTACGCTTTGATCGATTCCAGGAAGACCAGTAGTAGTTTCCGAAGCACATCTGGAGGCATTATGTAATCTGTGGACCTACAGAGTGTTGATGAAACACAAAAATTTCATCGGCATTGAACACAATAAGTACCATGCGGACTTTTCTCCATGGGAGAATTGTCTCAAACTGTCTAGGCGTTGATCGTTCCCTGGAGGACGACTTGTAGTTTCCGAAGCACATCTGGAGGCATTCTGTAATATGTGGACCTACAGAGTGTTGATGAAACACAAAAAATTGCATCGGCATTGAATACAATAGTACCATTCGGATTTTTCTCCAAGTGAGAATTGTCTTAAACTGTCTACGATTTGATCGATTGCAGGAAGACCATTTGTAGTTTCCGAAGCATTTCTGGAGGCATGCTGTAATCTGTGGACCTACAGAGTGTTGTTGAAACACAAAAATTGCATCGGCATTGAATACAATAAGTACCATGGGGACTTTTCTCCATGGGAGTAATGTCTCAAACTGTCTACGTTTCGAACGTTCCCTGGAAGACCAGTAGTAGTTTCCAAAGCACATCTGGGGGCATTCAGGAATCTGTGGACCTACAGAGTGTTGATGAAACACAAAAATTGCGTCGGCATTGAATACAATAAGTACCATGCGGACTTTTCTCCATGGGAGTAATGTCTCAAACTGTCTACGTTTTGATCGTTCTATGGAAGACCAGTAGTAGTTTCCGAAGCGCATCTGGAGGCATTTTGTAATCTGTGGACCTACAGAGTGTTGATGAAGCGCTAAAATTGCATCGGCATTGAATACAATAAGTACCATGCAAACTTTTCTCCATGGGAGTAATGTCTCAAACTGTCTACGTTTCGATCGTTCCCTGGAGGCCAGTTGTAGTTTCCAAAGCACATCTTGGGCCATTCAGGAATCTGTGGACCTACAGGATGTTGATGAAACTCAAAAATTGCCTCGACATTGAATACAATAAGTTCCATGCGGACTTTTCTCCACGGGAGTAATGTCTCAAACTGTCTACGATTTGAACGCTGCCTGGAAGACTAGTAGTTGCTTCCGAAGCCCATCTGGAGGCATTCTGTGATCTGTGGACCTACAGAGAGTTGATGAAACACAAAAATTGCATCGGCATTGAATACAATAAATACCATGCGGACTTTTCTCCATAGGAGTAATATCTTAAACTGTTTACGCTTTGATCGTTCCCTGGAAGACCAGTAGTAGTTTCCGAAGCACATTTGGCGGCATTCTGTAATATATGGAGACTCAGAGTGGTGATGAAACACAAATATAGCATCGGCACAGTATACAATAAGTACCATGCGGACTGTTCTCCATGGGAGTAATGCCTCAAACTGTGTACGCTTTGATCGTTCCCTGGAAGACCAGTAGTAGCTTGCAAAGCACATCTGGAGGCATTCTGTAATCTGTGGACCTACAGAGTGTTGATGAAGCGCTAAAATTGCATCGGCATTCAATACAATAAGTACCATGCGGACTTTTCTCCATGGGAGTAATGCATCATACTGTCTATGCTTTGATCGTTCCCTGGAAGATTAGTAGTAGTTTCCGAAGCACATCTGGAGGCATTCTGTAATCTGTGGACCTACAGAGTGTTGATGAAACACAAAAATTTCATCGGCATTTAATACAATAAGTACCATGCGGTCTTTTCTCCATGGGAGAATTGTCTCAAACTGTCTACGCTTGGATCGTTGCCTGGAAGACCAGTAGTAGTTTCCGAAGCACATCTGGAGGCATTCTATAACATATATACCTACAGAGTGTTGATGAAGCACAAAAATTGCATGGGCATTGAATACAATACGTACCATGCGGACTTTTCTCCATGAGAGTAATTTCTCAAACTGTCTACGCTTTGATCGATTCCAGGAAGACCAGTAGTAGTTTCCGAAGCACATCTGGAGGCATTATGTAATCTGTGGACCTACAGAGTGTTGATGAAACACAAAAATTTCATCGGCATTGAACACAATAAGTACCATGCGGACTTTTCTCCATGGGAGAATTGTCTCAAACTGTCTACCCTTTGATCGTTCCCTGGAGGACGAGTTGTAGTTTCCGAAGCACATCTGGAGGCATTCTGTAATATGTGGACCTACAGAGTGTTGATGAAACACAAAAAATTGCATCGGCATTGAATACAATAGTACCATTCGGATTTTTCTCCATGTGAGAATTGTCTCAAACTGTCTACGATTTGATCGATTGCAGGAAGACCATTTGTAGTTTCCGAAGCATTTCTGGAGGCATGCTGTAATCTGTGGACCTACAGAGTGTTGTTGAAACACAAAAATTGCATCGGCATTGAATACAATAAGTACCATGGGGACTTTTCTCCATGGGAGTAATGTCTCAAACTGTCTACGTTTCGAACGTTCCCTGGAAGACCAGTAATAGTTTCCAAAGCACATCTGGGGGCATTCAGGAATCTGTGGACCTACAGAGTGTTGATGAAACACAAAAATTGCGTCGGCATTGAATACAATAAATACCATGCGGACTTTTCTCCATGGGAGTAATGTCTCAAACTGTCTACGTTTTGATCGTTCTATGGAAGACCAGTAGTAGTTTCCGAAGCGCATCTGGAGGCATTTTGTAATCTGTGGATCTACAGAGTGTTGATGAAGCGCTAAAATTGCATCGGCATTGAATACAATAAGTACCATGCAAACTTTTCTCCATGGGAGTAATGTCTCAAACTGTCTACGTTTCGATCGTTCCCTGGAGGCCAGTTGTAGTTTCCAAAGCACATCTTGGGCCATTCAGGAATCTGTGGACCTACAGGATGTTGATGAAACTCAAAAATTGCCTCGACATTGAATACAATAAGTTCCATGCGGACTTTTCTCCACGGGAGTAATGTCTCAAACTGTCTACGATTTGAATGCTGCCTGGAAGACTAGTAGTTGCTTCCGAAGCACATCTGGAGGCATTCTGTGATCTGTGGACCTACAGAGAGTTGATGAAACACAAAAATTGCATCGGCATTGAATACAATAAATACCATGCGGACTTTTCTCCATGGGAGTAATATCTTAAACTGTTTACGCTTTGATCGTTCCCTGGAAGACCAGTAGTAGTTTCCGAAGCACATTTGGCGGCATTCTGTAATATATGGAGCCTCAGAGTGGTGATGAAACACAAATATAGCATCGGCACAGTATACAATAAGTACCATGCGGACTTTTCTCCATGGGAGTAATGCCTCAAACTGTCTACGCTTTGATCGTTCCCTGGAAGACCAGTAGTAGTTTGCAAAGCACATCTGGAGGCATTCTGTAATCTGTGGACCTACAGAGTGTTGATGAAGCGCTAAAATTGCATCGGCATTGCATACAATAAGTACCATGCGGACTTTTCTCCATGGGAGTAATGCATCATACTGTCTATGCTTTGATCGTTCCCTGGAAGATTAGTAGTAGTTTCCGAAGCACATCTGGAGGCATTCTGTAATCTGTGGACCTACAGAGTGTTGATGAAAAACAAAAATTTCATCGGCATTGAATACAATAAGTACCATGCGGACTTTTCTCCATGGGAGAATTGTCTCAAACTGTCTACGCTTTGATCGTTGCCTGGAAGACCAGTAGTAGTTTCCGAAGCACATCTGGAGGCATTCTATAATATATATACCTACAGAGTGTTGATGAAGCACAAAAATTGCATCGGCATTGTATACAATAAGTACCATGCGGACCTTTCTTAATGAGAGTAATGTCTCAAACTGTCTACGATTTGATCGTTCCCTGGAAGATTAGTAGTAGTTTCCGTAGCGCATCTGGAGGCATTCTGTAATCTGTGGACCTACAGAGTGTTGATGCAACACAAAAATTGCAAAGGCATTGAATACAATAAGTACCATCGGGACATCTCTTCATGGGAGTAATGTCTCAAACTGTCTACGTTTCGATCTTTCCCTGGAAGACCAGTAGTAGTTTCCAAAGCACATCTGGGGGCATTCAGGAATCTGTAGACCTACAGGATGTTGATGAAACACAAAAAATGCATCGACATTGAATACAATAAGTTCCATGCGGACTTTTCTAGATGGAGTAATGTCTCAAACTGTCTACGATTTGATTGCTCCCTGGAAGACCAGTAGTTGTTTCCGAAGCACATCTGGAGGCATTCTGTAATCTGTGGACCTACAGAGTATTGATGAAGCACTAAAATTGCATCGGCATTGAGTACAATATGTACCATGTGGACTTTTCTCCATGAGAGTAAATTCTCAAACTGTCTACGCTTTGATCGATTCCAGGAAGACCAGTAGTAGTTTCCGAAGCACATCTGGAGGCATTATGTAATCTGTGGACCTACAGAGTGTTGATGAAACACAAAAATTTCATCGGCATTGAACACAATAAGTACCATGGGGACTTTTCTTCATGGGAGTAATGTCTCAAACTGTCTACGATTTGATCGTTCCCTGGAGGATTAGTAGTAGTTTCCGAAGTACATCTGGAGGCATTCTGTAATCTATGGACCTTATGAGTGTGATGGCACACAAAAATTGCATCAGCATTGAATACGATAAGTACCATGCGGACTTTTCTCCATGGGAGTAATGTCTCAAACTGTCTACGATTTGATCGTTCCCAGGAAGATTAGTAGTAGTTTAAGAAGCACATCTGGAGGCATTCTGTAATCTGTGGACCTACAGAGTGTTGATGAAACACAAAAATTGCCTCGGCATTGAATACAATAAGTACCATGCGGATTTTTCTCCATGGGAGTAATGTCTCAAACTGTCTACGTTTTGATCGTTCCATGGAAGACCAGTAGTAGTTTCCGAAGCGCATCTGGAGGCATTCTGTAATCTGTGGACCTACAGAGTGTTGATGAAACACAAAAATTGCATCGGCATTGAATACAATAAGTACCATGCGGACTTTTCTCCATGGGAGTAATGTCTCAAACTGTCTACGTTTTGATCGTTCCATGGAAGACCAGTAGTAGTTTCCGAAGCGCATCTGGAGGCATTCTGTAATCTGTGGACCTACAGAGTGTTGATGAAACACAAAAATTGCATCGGCATTGAATACAATAAGTACCATGCAAACTTTTCTCCATGGGAGTAATGTCTCAAACTGTCTACGTTTCGATCGTTCCCTGGAGGCCAGTAGTAGTTTCCAAAGCACATCTGGGGGCATTCAGGAATCTGTGGACCTACAAGATGTTGATGAAACGCAAAAATTGCCTCGACATTGAATACAATATGTTCCATGCGGACTTTTCTCCACGGGAGTAATGTCTCAAACTGTCTACGATTTGATTGCTCCCTGGAAGACCAGTAGTTGTTTCCGAAGCACATCTGGAGGCATTCTGTGATCTGTGGACCTACAGAGAGTTGATGAAACACAAAAATTGCATCGGCATTGAATACAATAAATACCATGCGGACTTTTCTCCATGGGAGTAATATCTTAAACTGTCTACGCTTTGATCGTTCCCTGGAAGACCAGTAGTAGTTTCCGAAGCACATCTGGAGGCATTCTGTAATATATGGAGCTTCAGAGTGGTGATGAAACACAAATATGGCATCGGCATTGTATACATTAAGTACCATGAGGACTTTCCTCCATGGGAGTAATGCCTCAAACTGTGTACGCTTTGATCGTTGCCTGGAAGACCAGTAGTAGTTTCCGAAGCACATCTGGAGGCATTCTATAATATATATACCAACAGAGTGTTGATGAAGCACAAAAATTGCATCGGCATTGTATACAATAAGTACCATGCGGACTTTTCTTAATGAGAGTAATGTCTCAAACTGTCTACGATTTGTTCGTTCCCTGGAAGATTAGTAGTAGTTTCCGAAGCACATCTGGAGGTATTCTGTAATCTGTGGACCTACAGAGTGTTGATGAAACACAAAAATTGCAAAGGCATTGAGTACAATAAGTACCATGGGGACTTTTCTCCATGGGAGTAATGTCTCAAACTGCCTAAGTTTTGATCGTTCCATGGAAGACCAGTAGTAGTTTCCGAAGAACATCTGGAGGCATTCTGTAATCTGTGGACCTACAGAGTGTTGATGAAACAAAAAAATTGTATCGGCATTGAATACAATAAGTACCATGCAAACTTTTCTCCACGGGAGTAATGTCTCTAACTGTCTACGTTTCGATCACTCCCTGGAAGACCAGTAATAGTTTCCAAAGCACATCTGGGAGATTCAGGAATCTGTAGACCTACAGGATGTTGATGAAACACAAAAATTGCATCGACATTGAATACAATAAGTTCCATGCGGACTTTTCTAGACGGGAGTAATGTCTCAAACAGTCTACGATTTGATTCCTCCCTGGAAGACCAGTAGTTGTTTCCGAAGCACATCTGGAGGCATTCTGTGATCTGTGGACCTACAGAGCGTTGATGAAACACAAAAATTGCATCGGCATTGAATACAATAAATACCATGCGGAATTTTCTCCATGGGAGTAATATCTTAAACTGTCTACGCTTTGATCGTTCCCTGGAAGACCAGTAGTAGATTCCCAAGCACATCTGGAGGCATTCTGTAATATATGGAGCTTCAGAGTGGTGATGAAACACAAATATAGCATCGGCATTGTATACAATAAGTACCATGCGGAGTTTTCTCCATGGGAGTTATGCCTCAAACTGTCTACGCTTTGATCGATTCCAGGAAGACCAGTAGTAGTTTCCGAAGCACATCTGGAGGCATTCTGTAATCTGTGGACCTACAGAGTGTTGATGAAGCACAAATATTGCATCGTCATTCAATTACAATAAGTACCATGCGGACTTTCCTCCATGGGAGTAATGTCTCAAACTGTCTACGTTTTGATCGTTCCATTGAAGACCGGTAGTAGTTTCCGAAGCGCATCTGGAGGCATTCTGTAATCTGTGGACCTACAGAGTGTTGATTAAACACAAAAATTGCATCGGAATTGAATACAATAAGTTCCTTGCAAACTTTTCTCCATGGGAGTGATGTCTCAAACTGTCTACGTTTCGATCGTTCCCTGGAAGCCCAGTAGTAGTTCCCAAAGCACATCTGGGGGCATTCAGGAATCTGTGGACCTACAGGATGTTGATGAAACACAAAAATTGCATCGACATTGAATACAATAAGTTCCATGCGGGCTTTTCTAGATGGAGTAATGTCTCAAACTGTCTACGCTTTGATCGTTCCCTGGAAGACCAGTAGTAGTTTCCGAAGCATATGTGGAGGCATTCTGTAATCTGTGGACTTACAGAGTGTCGATGAAACACAAAAATTGCATCGGCATTGAATACAATAAATACCATGCGGACTTTTCTCCATGGGAGTAATATCTTAAACTTTCTACGCTTTGATAGTTGCCTGGAAGACCAGTAGTAGTTTCCGAAGTACATCTGGAGGCATTCTGTAATCTATGGACCTTATGAGTGGTGATGGAACACAAAAATTGCATCAGCATTGAATACGATAAGTACCATGCGGACTTTTCTCCATGGGAGTAATGTCTCAAACTGTCTACGATTTGATCGTTCCCTGGAAGATTAGTAGTAGTTTCCGAAGCACATCTGGAGGCATTCTGTAATCTGTGGACCTACAGAGTGTTGATGAAACACAATATTTGCGTCGGCATTGAATACAATAAGTACCATGCGGACTTTTCTCCATGGGAGTAATGTCTCAAACTGTCTACGTTTTGATCGTTCCATGGAAGACCAGTAGTAGTTTCCGAAGCGCATCTGGAGGCATTCTGTAATCTGTGGACCTACAGAGTGTTGATGAAACACAAAAATTGCATAGGCATTGAATACAATAAGTACCATGCAAACTTTTCTCCATGGGAGTAATGTCTCAAACTGTCTACGATTTGAATGCTGCCTGGAAGACTAGTAGTTGCTTCCGAAGCACATCTGGAGGCATCCTGTGATCTGTGGACCTACAGAGAGTTGATGAAACACAAAAATTGCATCGGCATTGAATACAATAAATACCATGCGGACTTTTCTCCATGGGAGTAATATCTTAAACTGTTTACGCTTTGATCGTTCCCTGGAAGACCAGTAGTAGTTTCCGAAGCACATTTGGCGGCATTCTGTAATATATGGAGCCTCAGAGTGGTGATGAAACACAAATATAGCATCGGCACAGTATACAATAAGTACCATGCGGACTTTTCTCCATGGGAGTAATGCCTCAAACTGTCTACGCTTTGATCGTTCCCTGGAAGACCAGTAGTAGTTTGCAAAGCACATCTGGAGGCGTTCTGTAATCTGTGGACCTACAGAGTGTTGATGAAGCGCTAAAATTGCATCGGCATTGAATACAATAAGTACCATGCGGACTTTTCTCCATGGGAGTAATGCATCATACTGTCTACGCTTTGATCGTTCCCTGGAAGATTAGTAGTAGTTTCCGAAGCACATCTGGAGGCATTCTGTAATCTGTGGACCTACAGAGTGTTGATGAAACACAAAAATTTCATCGGCATTGAATACAATAAGTACCATGCGGTCTTTTCTCCATGGGAGAATTGTCTCAAACTGTCTACGCTTTGATCGTTGCCTGGAAGACCAGTAGTAGTTTCCGAAGCACATCTGGAGGCATTCTATAACATATATACCTACAGAGTGTTGATGAAGCACAAAAATTGCATCGGCATTGTATACAATAAGTACCTTGCGGACTTTTCTTAATGAGAGTAATGTCTCAAACTGTCTACGATTTGATCGTTCCCTGGAAGATTAGTAGTAGTTTCCGTAGCGCATCTGGAGGCATTCTGTAATCTGTGGACCTACAGAGTGTTGATGAAACACAAAAATTGCAAAGGCATTGAATACAATAAGTACCATGGAGACTTCTCTGCATGGGAGTAATGTCTCAAACTGGCTACGTTTCGATCTTTCCCTGGAAGACCAGTAGTAGTTTCCAAAGCACATCCGGGGGCATTCAGGAATCTGTAGACCTACAGGATGTTGATGAAACACAAAAATTGCATCGACACTGAATACAATAAGTTCCATGCGGACTTTTCTAGATGGAGTAATGTCTCAAACTGTCTACGATTTGATTGCTCCCTGGAAGACAGGTAGTTGTTTCCGAAGCACATCTGGAGGCATTCTGTAATCTGTGGACCTACAGAGTATTGATGAAGCACTAAAATTGCATCGGCATTGAATACAATAAGTACCATGCGGACTTTTCTCCATGAGAGTAATTTCTCAAACTGTCTACGCTTTGATCGATTCCAGGAAGACCAGTAGTAGTTTCCGAAGCACATCTGGAGGCATTATGTAATCTGTGGACCTACAGAGTGTTGATGAAACACAAAAATTTCATCGGCATTGAACACAATAAGTACCATGCGGACTTTTCTCCATGGGAGAATTGTCTCAAACTGTCTACGCTTTGATCGTTCCCTGGAGGACGAGTTGTAGTTTCCGAAGCACATCTGGAGGCATTCTGTAATATGTGGACCTACAGAGTGTTGATGAAACACAAAAAATTGCATCGGCATTGAATACAATAGTACCATTCGGATTTTTCTCCATGTGAGAATTGTCTCAAACTGTCTACGATTTGATCGATTGCAGGAAGACCATTTGTAGTTTCCGAAGCATTTCTGGAGGCATGCTGTAATCTGTGGACCTACAGAGTGTTGTTGAAACACAAAAATTGCATCGGCATTGAATACAATAAGTACCATGGGGACTTTTCTCCATGGGAGTAATGTCTCAAACTGTCTACGTTTCGAACGTTCCCTGGAAGACCAGTAGTAGTTTGCAAAGCACATCTGGGGGCATTCAGGAATCTGTGGACCTACAGGATGTTGAGGAAACACAAAAATTGCATCTACATTGAATACAATAAGTTCCATGCGGACTTTTCTCCACGGGAGTAATGTCTCAAACTGTCTACGATTTGATCGCTCCCTGGAAGACCAGTAGTAGTTTCCGAAGCACATTTGGCGGCATTCTGTAATATATGGAGCCTCAGAGTGGTGATGAAACACAAATATAGCATCGGCACAGTATACAATAAGTACCATGCGGACTTTTCTCCATGGGAGTAATGCCTCAAATTGTCTACGCTTTGATCGTTCCCTGGAAGACCAGTAGTAGTTTGCAAAGCACATCTGGAGGCATTCTGTAATCTGTGGACCTACAGAGTGTTGATGAAGCGCTAAAATTGCATCGGCATTGAATACAATAAGTACCATGCGGACTTTTCTCCATGGGAGTAATGCATCATACTGTCTACGCTTTGATCGTTCCCTGGAAGATTAGTAGTAGTTTCCGAAGCACATCTGGAGGCATTCTGTAATCTGTGGACCTACAGAGTGTTGATGAAACACAAAATTTTCATCGGCATTGTATACAATAAGTACCATGCGGACCTTTCTTAATGAGAGTAATGTCTCAAACTGTCTACGATTTGATCGTTCCCTGGAAGATTAGTAGTAGTTTCCGTAGCGCATCTGGAGGCATTCTGTAATCTGTGGACCTACAGAGTGTTGATGAAACACAAAAATTGCAAAGGCATTGAATACAATAAGTACCATGGGGACATCTCTTCATGGGAGTAATGTCTCAAACTGTCTACGTTTCGATCTTTCCCTGGAAGACCAGTAGTAGTTTCCAAAGCACATCTGGGGGCATTCAGGAATCTGTAGACCTACAGGATATTGATGAAACACAAAAAATGCATCGACATTGAATACAATAAGTTCCATGCGGACTTTTCTAGATGGAGTAATGTCTCAAACTGTCTACGATTTGATTGCTCCCCGGAAGACCAGTAATTGTTTCCGAAGCACATCTGGAGGCATTCTGTAATCTGTGGACCTACAGAGTATTGATGAAGCACTAAAATTGCATCGGCATTGAATACAATAAGTACCATGTGGACTTTTCTCCATGAGAGTAAATTCTCAAACTGTCTACGCTTTGATCGATTCCAGGAAGACCAGTAGTAGTTTCCGATGCACATCTGGAGGCATTATGTAATCTGTGGACCTACAGAGTGTTGATGAAACACAAAAATTTCATCGGCATTGAACACAATAAGTACCATGGGGACTTTTCTCCATGGGAGTAATGTCTCAAACTGTCTACGTTTCGATCGTTCCCTGGAAGACCAGTAGTAGTTTCCAAAGCACATCTGGGGGCATTCAGGAATCTGTGGACCTACAGGATGTTGAGGAAACACAAAAATTGCATCTACATTGAATACAATAAGTTCCATGCGGACTTTTCTCCACGGGAGTAATGTCTCAAACTGTCTACGATTTGATCGCTCCCTGGAAGACCAGTAGTAGTTTCCGAAGCACATCTGGAGGCATTCTTTAATCTGTGGACCTACAGAGTGTTGATGAAGCACAAATATTGCATCGTCATTCAATACAATAAGTACCATGCGGACTTTTCTTCATGTGAGTAATGTCTCAAACTGTCTACGATTTGATCGTTCCCTGGAGGATTAGTAGTAGTTCCCGAAGCACATCTGGAGGCATTCTGTAATCTGTGGACCTACAGAGTGTTTATGAAACACAAAAATTGCATCGGCATTGAATACAATAAGTACCATGCGGACTTTTCTCCATGGGAGTAATGTCTCAAACTGTCTACGATTTGATGGTTCACAGGAAGATTAGTAGTAGTTTAAGAAGCACATCTGGAGGCATTCTGTAATCTGTGGACCTACAGAGTGTTGATGAAACACAAAAATTGCGTCGGCATTGAATACAATAAGTACCATGCGGACTTTTCTCCATGGGAGTAATGTCTCAAACTGTCTACGTTTTGATCGTTCCATGGAAGACCAGTAGTAGTTTCCGAAGCGCATCTGGAGGCATTCTGTAATCTGTGGACCTACAGAGTGTTGATGAAACACAAAAATTGCATCGGCATTGAATACAATAAGTACCATGCAAACTTTTCTCCATGGGAGTAATGTCTCAAACTGTCTACGTTTCGATCGTTCCCTGGAGGCCAGTAGTAGTTTCCAAAGCACATCTGGGGGCATTCAGGAATCTGTGGACCTACAAGATGTTGATGAAACGCAAAAATTGCCTCGACATTGAATACAATAAGTTCCATGCGGACTTTTCTCCACGGGAGTAATGTCTCAAACTGTCTACGATTTGATTGCTCCCTGGAAGACCAGTAGTTGTTTCCGAAGCACATCTGGAGGCATTCTGTGATCTGTGGACCTACAGAGAGTTGATGAAACACTAGAATTGCATCGGCATTGAATACAATAAATACCATGCGGACTTTTCTCCATGGGAGTAATATCTTAAACTGTCTACGCTTTGATCGTTCCCTGGAAGACCAGTAGTAGTTTCCGAAGCACATCTGGAGGCATTCTGTAATATATGGAGCTTCAGAGTGGTGATGAAACACAAATATAGCATCGGCATTGTATACATTAAGTACCATGCGGACTTTCCTCCATGGGAGTAATGCCTCAAACTGTGTACGCTTTGATCGTTGCCTGGAAGACCAGTAGTAGTTTCCGAAGCACATCTGGAGGCATTCTATAATATATATACCTACAGAGTGTTGATGAAGCACAAAAATTGCATCGGCATTGTATACAATAAGTACCATGCGGACTTTTCTTAATGAGAGTAATGTCTCAAACTGTCTACGATTTGTTCGTTCCCTGGAAGATTAGTAGTAGTTTCCGAAGCACATCTGGAGGCATTCTGTAATCTGTGGACCTACAGAGTGTAGATGAAACACAAAAATTGCAAAGGCATTGAATACAATAAGTACCATGGGGACTTTTCTCCATGGGGGTAATGTCTCAAACTGTCTACGTTTTGATCGTTCCATGGAAGACCAGTAGTAGTTTCCGAAGAACATCTGGAGGCATTCTGTAATTTGTGAACCTACAGAGTGTTGATGAAACAAAAAAATTGTATCGGCATTGAATACAATAAGTACCATGCAAACTTTTCTCCACGGGAGAAATGTCTCTAACTGTCTACGTTTTGATCGTTCCATTGAAGACCGGTAGTAGTTTCCGAAGCGCATCTGGAGGCATTCTGTAATCTGTGGACCTACAGAGTGTTGATTAAACACAAAAATTGCATCGGAATTGAATACAATAAGTTCCTTGCAAATTTTTTTCATGGGAGTGATGTCTCAAACTGTCTACGTTTCGATCGTTCCCTGGAAGCCCAGTAGTAGTTCCCAAAGCACATCTGGGGGCATTCAGGAATCTGTGGACCTACAGGATGTTGATGAAACACAAAAATTGCATCGACATTGAATACAATAAGTTCCATGCGGGCTTTTCTAGATGGAGTAATGTCTCAAACTGTCTACGCTTTGATCGTTCCCTGGAAGACCAGTAGTAGTTTCCGAAGCGCATCTGGAGGCATTCTGTAATCTGTGGACCTACAGAGTGTTGATTAAACACAAAAATTGCATCGGAATTGAATACAATAAGTTCCTTGCAAACTTTTCTCCATGGGAGTGATGTCTCAAACTGTCTACGTTTCGATCGTTCCCTGGAAGCCCAGTAGTAGTTCCCAAAGCACATCTGGGGGCATTCAGAAATCTGTGGACCTACAGGATGTTGATGAAACACAAAAATTGCATCGACATTGAATACAATAAGTTCCATGCGGGCTTTTCTAGATGGAGTAATGTCTCAAACTGTCTACGCTTTGATCGTTCCCTGGAAGACCAGTAGTAGTTTCCGAAGCATATCTGAAGGCATTCTGTAATCTGTTGACTTACAGAGTGTCGATGAAACACAAAAATTGCATCGGCATTGAATACAATAAATACCATGCGGACTTTTCTCCATGGGAGTAATATCTTAAACTTTCAACGCTTTGATAGTTGCCTGGAAGACCAGTAGTAGTTTCCGAAGTACATCTGGAGGCATTCTGTAATCTATGGACCTTATGAGTGGTGATGGAACACAAAAATTGCATCAGCATTGAATACGATAAGTACCATGCGGACTTTTCTCCATGGGAGTAATGTCTCAAACTGTCTACGATTTGATCGTTCCCTGGAAGATTAGTAGTAGTTTCCGAAGCACATCTGGAGGCATTCTGTAATCTGTGGACCTACAGAGTGTTGATGAAACACAATATTTGCGTCGGCATTGAATACAATAAGTACCATGCGGACTTTTCTCCATGGGAGTAATGTCTCAAACTGTCTACGTTTTGATCGTTCCATGGAAGACCAGTAGTAGTTTCCGAAGCGCATCTGGAGGCATTCTGTAATCTGTGGACCTACAGAGTGTTGATGAAACACAAAAATTGCATAGGCATTGAATACAATAAGTACCATGCAAACTTTTCTCCATGGGAGTAATGTCTCAAACTGTCTACGTTTCGATCTTTCCCTGGAGGCCAGTAGTAGTTTCCAAAGCACATCTGGGGGCATTCAGGAATCTGTGGACCTACAGGATGTTGATGAAACGAAAAAATTGCCTCGACATTGAATACAATAAGTTCCATGCGGACTTTTCTCCATGGGAGTATTGTCTCAAACTGTCTACGCTTTGATCGTTGCCTGGAAGAGCAGTAGTAGTTTCCGAAGCACATCTGGAGCCATTCTATAATATTTATACCTACAGAGTGTTGATGAAGCACAAAAATTGCATCGGCATTGTATACAATAAGTACCATGCTTACTTTTCTTAATGAGAGTAAAGTCTCAAACTGTCTACGATTTGATCGTTCCATGGAAGACCAGTAGTAGTTTCCGAAGCGCATCTGGAGGCATTCTGTAATCTGTGGACCTACAGAGTGTTGATGAAACACAAAAATTGCATAGGCATTGAATACAATAAGTACCATGCAAACTTTTCTCCATGGGAGTGATGTCTCACTCTGTCTACGTTTCGATCGTTCCCTGGAAGCCCAGTAGTAGTTCCCAAAGCACATCTGGGGGCATTCAGGAATCTGTGGACCTACAGGAAGTTGATGAAACACAAAAATTGCATCGACATTGAATACAATAAGTTCCATGCGGGCTTTTCTAGATGGAGTAATGTCTCAAACTGTCTACGCTTTGATCGTTCCCTGGAAGACCAGTAGTAGTTTCCGAAGCATATCTGGAGGCATTCTGTAATCTGTGGACTTACAGAGTGTCGATGAAACACAAAAATTGCATCGGCATTGAATACAATAAATACCATGCGGACTTTGCTCCATGGGAGTAATATCTTAAACTTTCTACGCTTTGATAGTTGCCTGGAAGACCAGTAGTAGTTTCCGAAGTACATCTGGAGGCATTCTGTAATCTATGGACCTTATGAGTGGTGATGGAACACAAAAATTGCATCAGCATTGAATACGATAAGTACCATGCGGACTTTTCTCCATGGGAGTAATGTCTCAAACTGTCTACGATTTGATCGTTCCCTGGAAGATTAGTAGTAGTTTCCGAAGCACATCTGGAGGCATTCTGTAATCTGTGGACCTAAAGAGTGTTGATAAAACACAATATTTGCGTCGGCATTGAATACAATAAGTACCATGCGGACTTTTCTCCATGGGAGTAATGTCTCAAACTGTCTACGTTTTGATCGTTCCATGGAAGACCAGTAGTAGTTTCCGAAGCGCATCTGGAGGCATTCTGTAATCTGTGGACCTACAGAGTGTTGATGAAACACAAAAATTGCATAGGCATTGAATACAATAAGTACCATGCAAACTTTTCTCCATGGGAGTAATGTCTCAAACTGTCTACGTTTCGATCTTTCCCTGGAGGCCAGTAGTAGTTTCCAAAGCACATCTGGGGGCATTCAGGAATCTGTGGACCTACAGGATGTTGATGAAACGAAAAAATTGCCTCGACATTGAATACAATAAGTTCCATGCGGACTTTTCTCCATGGGAGTATTGTCTCAAACTGTCTACGCTTTGATCGTTGCCTGGAAGAGCAGTAGTAGTTTCCGAAGCACATCTGGAGCCATTCTATAATATTTATACCTACAGAGTGTTGATGAAGCACAAAAATTGCATCGGCATTGTATACAATAAGTACCATGCTAACTTTTCTTAATGAGAGTAAAGGCTCAAACTGTCTACGATTTGATCGTTCCATGGAAGACCAGTAGTAGTTTCCGAAGCGCATCTGGAGGCATTCTGTAATCTGTGGACCTACAGAGTGTTGATGAAACACAAAAATTGCAAAGGCATTGAATACAATAAGTACCATGGGGACTTCTCTGCATGGGAGTAATGTCTCAAACTGGCTACGTTTCGATCTTTCCCTGGAAGACCAGTAGTAGTTTCCAAAGCACATCCGGGGGCATTCAGGAATCTGTAGACCTACAGGATGTTGATGAAACACAAAAATTGCATCGACATTGAATACAATAAGTTCCATGCGGACTTTTCTAGATGGAGTAATGTCTCAAACTGTCTACGATTTGATTGCTCCCTGGAAGACAGGTAGTTGTTTCCGAAGCACATCTGGAGGCATTCTGTAATCTGTGGACCTACAGAGTATTGATGAAGCACTAAAATTGCATCGGCATTGAATACAATAAGTACCATGCGGACTTTTCTCCATGAGAGAAATTTCTCAAAATGTCTACGCTTTGATCGATTCCAGGAAGACCAGTAGTAGTTTCCGAAGCACATCTGGAGGCATTATGTAATCTGTGGACCTACAGAGTGTTGATGAAACACAAAAATTTCATCGGCATTGAACACAATAAGTACCATGCGGACTTTTCTCCATGGGAGAATTGTCTCAAACTGTCTACGCTTTGATCGTTCCCTGGAGGACGAGTTGTAGTTTCCGAAGCACATCTGGAGGCATTCTGTAATATGTGGACCTACAGAGTGTTGATGAAACACAAAAAATTGCATCGGCATTGAATACAATAGTACCATTCGGATTTTTCTCCATGTGAGAATTGTCTCAAACTGTCTACGATTTGATCGATTGCAGGAAGACCATTTGTAGTTTCCGAAGCATTTCTGGAGGCATGCTGTAATCTGTGGACCTACAGAGTGTTGTTGAAACACAAAAATTGCATCGGCATTGAATACAATAAGTACCATGGGGACTTTTCTCCATGGGAGTAATGTCTCAAACTGTCTACGTTTCGAACGTTCCCTGGAAGACCAGTAGTAGTTTGCAAAGCACATCTGGGGGCATTCAGGAATCTGTGGACCTACAGGATGTTGAGGAAACACAAAAATTGCATCTACATTGAATACAATAAGTTCCATGCGGACTTTTCTCCACGGGAGTAATGTCTCAAACTGTCTACGATTTGATCGCTCCCTGGAAGACCAGTAGTAGTTTCCGAAGCACATTTGGCGGCATTCTGTAATATATGGAGCCTCAGAGTGGTGATGAAACACAAATATAGCATCGGCACAGTATACAATAAGTACCATGCGGACTTTTCTCCATGGGAGTAATGCCTCAAACTGTCTACGCTTTGATCGTTCCCTGGAAGACCAGTAGTAGTTTGCAAAGCACATCTGGAGGCATTCTGTAATCTGTGGACCTACAGAGTGTTGATGAAGCGCTAAAATTGCATCGGCATTGAATACAATAAGTACCATGCGGACTTTTCTCCATGGGAGTAATGCATCATACGGTCTACGCTTTGATCGTTCCCTGGAAGATTAGTAGTAGTTTCCGAAGCACATCTGGAGGCATTCTGTAATCTGTGGACCTACAGAGTGTTGATGAAACACAAAAATTTCATCGGCATTGAATACAATAAGTACCATGCGGACTTTTCTCCATGGGAGAATTGTCTCAAACTGTCTACGCTTTGATCGTTGCCTGGAAGACCAGTAGTAGTTTCCGAAGCACATCTGGAGGCATTCTATAATATATATACCTACAGAGTGTTGATGAAGCACAAAAATTGCATCGGCATTGTATACAATAAGTACCATGCGGACCTTTCTTAATGAGAGTAATGTCTCAAACTGTCTACGTTTTGATCGTTCCCTGGAAGATTAGTAGTAGTTTCCGTAGCGCATCTGGAGGCATTCTGTAATCTGTGGACCTACAGAGTGTTGATGAAACACAAAAATTGCAAAGGCATTGAATACAATAAGTACCATGGGGACATCTCTTCATGGGAGTAATGTCTCAAACTGTCTACGTTTCGATCTTTCCCTGGAAGACCAGTAGTAGTTTCCAAAGCACATCTGGGGGCATTCAGGAATCTGTAGACCTACAGGATATTGATGAAACACAAAAAATGCATCGACATTGAATACAATAAGTTCCATGCGGACTTTTCTAGATGGAATAATGTCTCAAACTGTCTACGATTTGATTGCTCCCTGGAAGACCAGTAGTTGTTTCCGAAGCACATCTGGAGGCATTCTGTAATCTGTGGACCTACAGAGTATTGATGAAGCACTAAAATTGCATCGGCATTGAATACAATAAGTACCATGTGGACTTTTCTCCATGAGAGTAAATTCTCAAACTGTCTACGCTTTGATCGATTCCAGGAAGACCAGTAGTAGTTTCCGAAGCACATCTGGAGGCATTATGTAATCTGTGGACCTACAGAGTGTTGATGAAACACAAAAATTTCATCGGCATTGAACACAATAAGTACCATGGGGACATTTCTCCATGGGAGTAATGTCTCAAACTGTCTACGTTTCGAACGTTCCCTGGAAGACCAGTAGTAGTTTCCAAAGCACATCTGGGGGCATTCAGGAATCTGTGGACCTACAGGATGTTGAGGAAACACAAAAATTGCATCTACATTGAATACAATAAGTTCCATGCGGACTTTTCTCCACGGGAGTAATGTCTCAAACTGTCTACGATTTGATCGCTCCCTGGAAGACCAGTAGTAGTTTCCGAAGCACATCTGGAGGCATTCTTTAATCTGTGGACCTACAGAGTTTTGATGAAGCACAAATATTGCATCGTCATTCAATACAATAAGTACCATGCGGACTTTTCTTCATGTGAGTAATGTCTCAAACTGTCTACGATTTGATCGTTCCCTGGAGGATTAGTAGTAGTTCCCGAAGCACATCTGGAGGCATTCTGTAATCTGTGGACCTACAGAGTGTTGATGAAACACAAAAATTGCATCGGCATTGAATACAATAAGTACCATGCGGACTTTCCTCCATGGGAGTAATGTCTCAAACTGTCTACGTTTTGATCGTTCCATTGAAGACCGGTAGTAGTTTCCGCAGCGCATCTGGAGGCATGCTGTAACCTGTGGACCTACAGAGTGTTGATGAAACACAAAAATTGCATCATCATTGAATACAATAAATACCATGCGGACTTTTCTCCATGGGAGAAATATATTAAACTTTCTACGCTTTGATCGTTCCCTGGAAGACCAGTAGTAGTTTCCGAAGTACATCTGGAGGCATTCTGTAATCTATGGACCTTATGAGTGTGATGGAACACAAAAATTGCATCAGCATTGAATACGATAAGTACCATGCGGACTTTTCTCCATGGGAGTAATGTCTCAAACTGTCTACGATTTGATGGTTCCCAGGAAGATTAGTAGTAGTTTAAGAAGCATATCTGGAGGCATTCTGTAATCTGTGGACCTACAGAGTGTTGATGAAACACAAAAATTGCGTCGGCATTGAATACAATAAGTACCATGCGGACTTTTCTCCACGGGAGTAATATCTTAAACTGTCTACGCTTTGATCGTTCCCTGGAAGACCAGTAGTAGTTTCCGAAGCACATCTGGAGGCATTCTGTAATATATGGAGCATCAGAGTGGTGATGAAACACAAATATAGCATCGGCATTGTATACATTAAGTACCATGCGGACTTTCCTCCATGGGAGTAATGCCTCAAACTGTGTACGCTTTGATCGTTGCCTGGAAGACCAGTAGTAGTTTCCGAAGCACATCTGGAGGCATTCTATAATATATATACCTACAGAGTGCTGATGAAGCACAAAAATTGCATCGGCATTGTATACAATAAGTACCATGCGGACTTTTCTTAATGAGAGTAATGTCTCAAACTGTCTACGATTTGTTCGTTCCCTGGAAGATTAGTAGTAGTTTCCGAAACACATCTGGAGGCATTCTGTAATCTGTGGACCTACAGAGTGTAGATGAAACACAAAAATTGCAAAGGCATTGAATACAATAAGTACCATGGGGACTTTTCTCCATGGGAGTAATGTCTCAAACTGTCTACGTTTTGATCGTTCCATGGAAGACCAGTAGTAGTTTCCGAAGAACATCTGGAGGCATTCTGTAATCTATGGACCTACAGAGTGTTGATGAAACAAAAAAATTGTATCGGCATTGAATACAATAAGTACCATGCAAACTTTTCTCCACGGGAGTAATGTCTCTAACTGTCTACGTTTTGATCGTTCCATTGAAGACCGGTAGTAGTTTCCGAAGCGCATCTGGAGGCATTCTGTAATCTGTGGACCTACAGAGTGTTGATTAAACACAAAAATTGCATCGGAATTGAATACAATAAGTTCCTTGCAAACTTTTCTCCATGGGAGTGATGTCTCAAACTGTCTACGTTTCGATCGTTCCCTGGAAGCCCAGTAGTAGTTCCCAAAGCACATCTGGGGGCATTCAGGAATCTGTGGACCTACAGGATGTTGATGAAACACAAAAATTGCATCGACATTGAATACAATAAGTTCCATGCGGGCTTCTCTAGATGGAGTAATGTCTCAAACTGTCTACGCTTTGATCGTTCCCTGGAAGACCAGTAGTAGTTTCCGAAGCATATCTGGAGGCATTCTGTAATCTGTGGACTTACAGAGTGTCCATGAAACACAAAAATTGCATCGGCATTGAATACAATAAATACCATGCGGACTTTTCTCCATGGGAGTAATATCTTAAACTGTCTACGCTTTGATCGTTCCCTGGAAGACCAGTAGTAGATTCCCAAGCACATCTGGAGGCATTCTGTAATATATGGAGCTTCCGAGTGGTGATGAAACACAAATATAGCATCGGCATTGTATACAATAAGTACCATGCGGAGTTTTCTCCATGGGAGTTATGCCTCAAACTGTCTACGTTTGATCGATTCCAGGAAGACCAGTAGTAGTTTCGGGAAGCACATCTGGAGGCATTCTGTAATCTGTGGACCTACAGAGTGTTGATGAAGCACAAATATTGCATCGTCATTCAATTACAATAAGTACCATGCGGACTTTCCTCCATGGGAGTAATGTCTCAAACTGTCTACGTTTTGATCGTTCCATTGAAGACCGGTAGTAGTTTCCGAAGTGCATCTGAAGGCATTCTGTAATCTGTGGACCTACAGAGTGTTGATTAAACACAAAAATTGCATCGGAATTGAATACAATAAGTTCCTAGCAAACTTTTCTCCATGGGAGTGATGTCTCAAACTGTCTACGTTTCGATCGTTCCCTGGAAGCCCAGTAGTAGTTCCCAAAGCACATCTGGGGGCATTCAGGAATCTGTGGACCTACAGGATGTTGATGAAACACAAAAATTGCATCGACATTGAATACAATAAGTTCCATGCGGGCTTTTCTAGATGGAGTAATGTCTCAAACTGTCTACGCTTTGATCGTTCCCTGGAAGACCAGTAGTAGTTTCCGAAGCATATCTGGAGGCATTCTGTAATCTGTGGACTTACAGAGTGTCGATAAAACATAAAAATTGCATCGGCATTGAATACAATAAATACCATGCGGACTTTTCTCCATGGGAGTAATATCTTAAACTTTCTACGCTTTGATAGTTGCCTGGAAGACCAGTAGTAGTTTCCGAAGTACATCTGGAGGCATTCTGTAATCTATGGACCGTATGAGTGGTGATGGAACACAAAAATTGCATCAGCATTGAATACGATAAGTACCATGCGGACTTTTCTCCATGGGAGTAATGTCTCAAACTGTCTACGATTTGATCGTTCCCTGGAAGATTAGTAGTAGTTTCCGAAGCACATCTGGAGGCATTCTGTAATCTGTGGACCTACAGAGTGTTGATGAAACACAATATTTGCGTCGGCATTGAATACAATAAGTACCATGCGGACTTTTCTTAATGAGAGTAATGTCTCAAACTGTCTACGATTTGTTCGTTCCCTGGAAGATTAGTAGTAGTTTCCGAAGCACATCTGGAGGCATTCTGTAATCTGTGGACCTACAGAGTGTAGATGAAACACAAAAATTGCAAAGGCATTGAATACAATAAGTTCCATGGGGACTTTTCTCCATGGGAGTAATGTCTAAAACTGTCTACGTTTTGATCGTTCCATGGAAGACCAGTAGTAGTTTCCGAAGAACATCTGGAGGCATTCTGTAATCTATGGACCTACAGAGTGTTGATGAAACAAAAAAATTGTATCGGCATTGAATACAATAAGTACCATGCAAACTTTTCTCCACGGGAGTAATGTCTCTAACTGTCTACGTTTTGATCGTTCCATTGAAAACCGGTAGTAGTTTCCGAAGCGCATCTGGAGGCATTCTGTAATCTGTGGACCTACAGAGTGTTGATTAAACACAAAAATTGCATCGGAATTGAATACAATAAGTTCCTTGCAAACTTTTCTCCATGGGAGTGATGTCTCAAACTGTCTACGTTTCGATCGTTCCCTGGAAGCCCAGTAGTAGTTCCCAAAGCACATCTGGGGGCATTCAGGAATCTGTGGACCTACAGGATGTTGATGAAACACAAAAATTGCATCGACATTGAATACAATAAGTTCCATGCGGGCTTTTCTAGATGGAGTAATGTCTCAAACTGTCTACGCTTTGATCGTTCCCTGGAAGACCAGTAGTAGTTTCCGAAGCATATCTGGAGGCATTCTGTAATCTGTGGACTTACAGAGTGTCGATGAAACACAAAAATTGCATCGGCATTGAATACAATAAATACCATGCGGACTTTTCTCCATGGGAGTAATATCTTAAACTGTCTACGCTTTGATCGTTCCCTGGAAGACCAGTAGTAGATTCCCAAGCACATCTGGAGGCATTCTGTAATATATGGAGCTTCCGAGTGGTGATGAAACACAAATATAGCATCGGCATTGTATACAATAAGTACCATGCGGAGTTTTCTCCATGGGAGTTATGCCTCAAACTGTCTACGCTTTGATCGATTCCAGGAAGACCAGTAGTAGTTTCCGAAGCACATCTGGAGGCATTCTGTAATCTGTGGACCTACAGAGTGTTGATGAAGCACAAATATTGCATCGTCATTCAATTACAATAAGTACCATGCGGACTTTCCTCCATGGGAGTAATGTCTCAAACTGTCTACGTTTTGATCGTTCCATTGAAGACCGGTAGTAGTTTCCGAAGCGCATCTGGAGGCATTCTGTAATCTGTGGACCTACAGAGTGTTGATTAAACACAAAAATTGCATCGGAATTGAATACAATAAGTTCCTTGCAAACTTTTCTCCATGGGAGTGATGTCTCAAACTGTCTACGTTTCGATCGTTCCCTGGAAGCCCAGTAGTAGTTCCCAAAGCACATCTGGGGGCATTCAGGAATCTGTGGACCTACAGGATGTTGATGAAACACAAAAATTGCATCGACATTGAATACAATAAGTTCCATGCGGGCTTTTCTAGATGGAGTAATGTCTCAAACTGTCTATGCTTTGATCGTTCCCTGGAAGACCAGTAGTAGTTTCCGAAGCATATCTGGAGGCATTCTGTAATCTGTGGACTTACAGAGTGTCGATGAAACACAAAAATTGCATCGGCATTGAATACAATAAATACCATGCGGACTTTTCTCCATGGGAGTAATATCTTAAACTTTCTACGCTTTGATAGTTGCCTGGAAGACCAGTAGTAGCTTCCGAAGTACATCTGGAGGCATTCTGTAATCTATGGACCTTATGAGTGGTGATGGAACACAAAAATTGCATCAGCATTGAATACGATAAGTACCATGCGGACTTTTCTCCATGGGAGTAATGTCTCAAACTGTCTACGATTTGATCGTTCCCTGGAAGATTAGTAATAGTTTCCGAAGCACATCTGGAGGCATTCTGTAATCTGTGGACCTACAGAGTGTTGATGAAACACAATATTTGCGTCGGCATTGAATACAATAAGTACCATGCGGACTTTTCTCCATGGGAGTAATGTCTCAAACTGTCTACGTTTTGATCGTTCCATGGAAGACCAGTAGTAGTTTCCGAAGCGCATCTGGAGGCATTCTGTAATCTGTGGACCTACAGAGTGTTGATGAAACACAAAAATTGGATAGGCATTGAATACAATAAGTACCATGCAAACTTTTCTCCATGGGAGTAATGTCTCAAACTGTCTACGTTTCGATCTTTCCCTGGAGGCCAGTAGTAGTTTCCAAAGCACATCTGGGGGCATTCAGGAATCTGTGGACCTACAGGATGTTGATGAAACGAAAAAATTGCCTCGACATTGAATACAATAAGTTCCATGCGGACTTTTCTCCATGGGAGTATTGTCTCAAACTGTCTACGCTTTGATCGTTGCTCGGAAGAGCAGTAGTAGTTTCCGAAGCACATCTGGAGCCATTCTATAATATTTATACATACAGAGTGTTGATGAAGCACAAAAATTGCATCGGCATTGTATACAATAAGTACCATGCTTACTTTTCTTAATGTGAGTAAAGTCTCAAACTGTCTACGATTTGATCATTCCATGGAAGACCAGTAGTAGTTTCCGAAGCGCATCTGGAGGCATTCTGTAATCTGTGGACCTACAGAGTGTTGATGAAACAAAAAATTGCATCGGCATTTGAATAAAATAAGTACCATGCAAACTTTTCTCCATGGGAGTAATGTCTCAAACTGTCTACGATTTGATTGCCCAATGGAAGACCAGTAGTTGTTTCCGAAGCACATCTGGAGGCATTCTGTGATCTGTGGAAATTCAGAGAGTTGATGAAACACAAAAATTGCATCGGCATTGAATACAATAAATACCATGCGGACTTTTCTCCATGGGAGTAATATCTTAAACTGTCTACGCTTTGATCGTTCCCTGGAATACCAGTAGTAGATTCCGAAGCACATCAGGAGGCATTCTGTAATATTTGGAGCTTCAGAGTGGTGATGAAACACAAATGTCGCATCGGCATTGTATACAATAAGTACCATGCGGAGTTTTCTCCATGGGAGTAATGCCTTAAACTGCCTACGATATGATCGATTCCAGGAAGACCAGTAGTAGCTTCCGAAGCACATCTGGAGGCATGCTGTAATCTGTGGACCTACTAAGTGTTGATGAAACACAAAAATTGCATCGGCATTGAATACAATAAGTACCATGCGGACTTTTCTTCATGGGAGTAATGTCTCAAACTGTCTACGATTTGATCGTTCCCTGGAAGACCAGTAGTAGTTTCCGAAGCACATCTGAAGGCATTCTGTGATCTGTGGACCTACAGAGAGATGATGAAACACAAAAATCGCATCGGCATTGAATACAATAAATACCATGCGGGCTTTTCTCCATGGGAGAAATATCTTAAACTTTCTACGCTTCGATCGTTCCCTGGAAGACCAGTAGTAGTTTCCGAAGCACATCTGGAGGCATTCTGTAATATATGGAGCTTCAGAGTGGTGATGAAAAACAAATATAGCATGGGCATTGTATACAATAAGTACCATGCGGACTTTTCTCCATGGGAGTAATGCCTCAAACTGTCTACGCTTTGATCGTTCCCTGGAAGACCAGTAGTAGTTTCCGAAGCACATCTGGAGGCATTCTGTAATATATAGAGCTTCAGAGTGGTGATGAAACACAAATATAGCATCGGCATTGTATACAATAAGTACCATGCGGACATTTCTCCATGGGAGAATTGTCTCAACTGTCTACGCTTTAATCGATTCCAGGAAGACCATTAGCAGTTTCCGAAGCACATCTGGAGTCATGCTGTAATCTGTGGACCTACAGAGTGTTGATGAAACACAAAAATTGCATCGGCATTGAATACAATAAGTACCATGGGGACTTTTCTCCATGGGAGTAATGTCTCAAACTGTCTACGTTTCGATCGTTCCCTGGAAGACCAGTAGTAGTTTCCAAAGCACATCTGGGGGCTTTCAGGAATCTGTGGACCTACAGGAGGTTGAGGAAACACAAAAATTGCATCTACATTGAATACAATAAGTTCCATGGGGACTTTTATCCACGGGAGTAATGTCTCAAACTGTCTACGCATTGATAGATTCCAGGAAGACCAGTAGTAGTTTCCGAAGCACATCTGTAGACATGCTGTAATCTGTGGACCTAAAGAGTGTTGATGAAACGCAAAAATTGCATCGGCATTGAATACAATAAATACCATGGAGACTTTTCTCAATGGGAGTAATGTCTCAAACTGTCTACGTTTTGATCGTTCCCTGGAAGAACAGTAGTAGTTTCCGAAGCACATCTCGAGGCATTGTGTAATCTATGGAGCTTATGAGTGGTGATGGAACACAAAATTTGCATCGGCATTGTATACGATAAGTACCATGCGGACTTTTCTTCATGGGAGTAATGTCTCAAACTGTCTACGATTTGATCGTTCCCTGGAAGATTAGTAGTAGTTTCCGAAGCACATCTGGAGGCATTCTGTAATCTGTGGACCTACAGAGTGTTGATGAAACACAAAAATTGCATCGGCATTCAATACAATAAGTACCATGCGAACTTTTCTCCATGGGAGTAATGTCTCAAACTGTCTACGTTTTGATCGTTCCATGGAAGACCAGTAGTAGTTTCCGAAGCGCATCTGGAGGCATTCTGTAATCTGTGGACCTACAGAGTGTAGATGACACACTAAAATTGCATCGGCATTGCATACAATAAGTTCCATGCGGAACTTTCTCCATGGGAGTAATGTCTCTATCTGTCGTCGCATTGATAGATTCCTGGAAGACCAGTAGTAGTTTCCGAAGCACATCTGGAATCATTCTATAAACTGTGGACATTCAGATTGTTGATGAAACACAGAAAGTACATCGGTATTGAATACTACAGGCACCATGCGGACTTTTCTCCATGGGAGTAATATCTCAAACTGTCTACGTTTCGATCTTTCCCTGGAAGACCAGTAGTAGTTTCCAAAGCACATCTGGTAGCATTCAGGAATCTGTAGACCTACAGGATGTTGATGAAACACAAAAATTACATCGACAATGAATACAATAAGTTCCATGCGGACTTTTCTAGACAGGAGTAGTGTCTCAAACTGTCTACGATTTGATTGCTCCCTGGAAGACCAGTAGTTGTTTCCGAAGCACATCTGGAGGCATTCTGTGATCTGTGGACCTACAGAGAGTTGATGAAACACAAAAATTGCATCGGCATTGAATACAATAAATACCATGCGGACTTTTCTCCATGGGAGTAATATCTTAAACTGTCTACGCTTTGATCGTTCCCTGGATGACCAGTAGTAGATTCCGAAGTACATCTGGAGGCATTCTGTAATATATGGAGCTTCGGAGTGGTGATGAAACACCAATATAACATCGGCATTGTATACAATAAGTACCATGCGGAGTTTTCTCCATGGGAGTAATGCCTCAAACTGTCTACGCTTTGATCGTTCCCTGGAAGACCAGTAGTAGTTTCCGAAGCACATCTGGAGGCATTCTGTAATCTGTGGACCTACAGAGTGTTGATGAAACACATAAATTGCATCGGCATTGACTACAATAAGTACCATGCGGACTTTTCTCCATGAGAGAATTGTCTCAAACTGTCTACGCTTTGATCGATTCCAGGAAGACCAGTAGTAGTTTCCGAAGCACATCTGGAGGCATGCTGTAATCTGTCGACCTACAGAGTGTTGATGAAACACAAAAATTGCATCGGCATTGAATACAATAAGTACCATGCGGACTTTTCTTCATGGGAGTAATGTCTCAAACTGTCTACGATTTGATCGTTCCCTGGAAGATTAGTAGTAGTTTCCGAAGCACATCTGGAGGCATTCTGTAATCTGTGGACCTACAGAGTGTTGATGAAACACAAAAATTGCATCGGCATTCAATACAATAAGTACCATGCGAACTTTTCTCCATGGGAGTAATGTCTCAAACTGTCTACGTTTTGATCGTTCCATGGAAGACCAGTAGTAGTTTCCGAAGCGCATCTGGAGGCATTCTGTAATCTGTGGACCTACAGAGTGTTGATGACACACAAAAATTGCATCGGCATTGAATACAATAAGTACCACGCAAACTTTTCTCCATGGGAGTAATGTCTCAAACTGTCTACGTTTCGATCGTACCGTGGAAGACCAGTAGTAGTTTCCGAAGCACATCTGGAGGCATGCTGTAATCTGTGGACCTACAGAGTGTTGATGAAACACAAAAATTGCATCGGCATTGAATACAATAAGTACCATGCGGACTTTTCTTCATGGGAGTAATCTCTCAAACTGTCTACGATTTGATCGTTCCCTTTAAGATTAGTAGTAGTTTCCGAAGCACATCTGGAATCATTCTGTAGTCTGTGGACCTACAGAGTGTTGCTGAAACACAAAAATTGCATCGGCATTGTATACAATAAGTACCATGCGGACATTTCTCATTGGGAGTAATGCCTCAAACTGTCTACGCTTTGATCGTTCAATGGAAGACCAGTAGTACTTTCCGAAGCACATCTGGATTCATTCTGTAATATATGGAGCTTCAGAGAGGTGATGAAACACAAATATAGCATCGGCATTGTATACAATAAGAACCATGCGGAATTTTCTCTATGGGAGAATTGTCTCAAATTGTCTACGCTTTTAATCGATTCCAGGAAGACCATTAGTAGTTTCCGAAGCACATCTGGTGTCATGCTGTAATCTGTGGACCTACAGAGTGTTGATGAAACACAAGAGTTATATCGGCATTGAATACAATAAGTACCCTGGGGACTTTTCTCCATGGGAGTAATGTCTCAAACTGTCTACGTTTCGATCGTTCCGTGGAAGACCAGTAGTAGTTTCAAAAGCACATGTGGGGGCTTTCAGGAATTTGTGGACCTACAGGATGTTGAGGAAACACAAAAATTGCATCTACATTGAATACAATAAGTTCCATGGGGACTTTTCTCCACGGGAGTAATGTCTCATACTGTCTACGATTTGATCGACCTCTGGAAGACCAGTAGTTGTTTCCGAAGAACATCTGGAGGCATTCTGTGATCTGCGGACCTACAGAGAGTTGATGAAACAAAAAAATTGCATCGGCATTGAATACAACAAAAACCATGCGGACTTTTCTCCATGGGAGTAATGTCTCAAACTGTCTACGCATTGATCGATTCCAGGAAGACCAGTAGTTGTTTCCGAAGCACATCTGGAGGCATGCTGTAATCTGTGGACCTACAGAGTGTTGATGACACACAAAAATTGCATCGGCATTGAATACAATAAGTACCACGCAAACTTTTCTCCATGGGAGTAATGTCTCAAACTGTCTACGTTTCGATCGTACCGTGGAAGACCAGTAGTAGTTTCCGAAGCACATCTGGAGGCATGCTGTAATCTGTGGACCTACAGAGTGTTGATGAAACACAAAAATTGCATCGGCATTGAATACAATAAGTACCATGCGGACTTTTCTTCATGGGAGTAATCTCTCAAACTGTCTACGATTTGATCGTTCCCTGGAAGATTAGTAGTAGTTTCCGAAGCACATCTGGAATCATTCTGTAGTCTGTGGACCTACAGAGTGTTGCTGAAACACAAAAATTGCATCGGCATTGTATACGATAAGTACCATGCGGACTTTTCTCCATGCGAGTAATGTTTCAAACTGTCTACGTTATGATCGTTCCCTAGAAGGGCAGTAGTAGTTTCCGAAGCACATCTGGAGGCATTTTGTAATTTGTGGACCTACAGAGTGTTGATGAAACACAAAAATTGAATCGGCATTGAATACAATAAGTACCATGCGGAATTTTCTCCATGGGAGTAATGTCTCTATCTGTCTACGCATTGATAGATTCCTGGAAGACCAGTAGTAGTTTCCGAAGCACACCTGGAGACATTCTGTAATCTTTGGACCTTCAGAGTGTTAATGAAACTCAGAAATTGCATCGGTATTGAATACAACATGCACCATGTGGACTTTTATCCATGGGAGTAATGTCTCAAAGTGTCTATGGTTTGATCAATTCCTGTGAGGCCACTAGTAGCTTCCGAAGCACATCTGGAGGCATTCTGTAATCTGTGTACCTTCAGGGTGTTGATGAAACATAAATATTGCATTTGGATTCAATACAACAGTCTACATGCGGACTCTTTTCCATGGGAGTAATGTCTCAATCTGTCTAATCTAGATTTCTGGAAGACCAGTAGTAGTTTCCGAAGCACATCTGGAAACAATCTGTAAACTGTGGACTTTCAGAGTGTTGATGAAACACAGAAATTGCATCGGGATTGAATACAACAAACACCATGCGGACTTTTAACCATGTGCCTAATGTCTCAAACTGTCTACTCTTTGATCGTTCCCTGGAAGACCAGTAGTAGTTACCGAAGCACGTCTGGAGGCATTGCGTAATCTGTGGACCATCAGAGTGTCAATGAAAAACAGAAATAGCATCGGGATTGAATACAACAAGCACCATGCGGACTTATCTCCATGGGAGAAATGTCTCAAACTGTCTACGTTTTGATCGTTCCATGGAAGACCAGTAGTAGTTCCAGAAGCGCATCTGGAGGCATTCTGTAATCTGTGGAACTACAGAGTGTTGATGACACTCAAAAATTGCAACGGCATTGAATACAATAAGTACCATGCAGACTTTTCTCCATGGGAGTAATGTCTCAAACTGTCTACGCTTTGATCGTTCCCTGGAAGACCAGTAGTAGTTTAAAAAGCACTTCTGGGGGCATTCAGGAATCTGTGGACCTACAGGATGTTGATGAAACACAAAAATTGCATCGACATTGAATACAATAAGTTCCATGCGGACTTTTCTCCACGGGAGTAATATCTCAAACTGTCTACGATATGATTGCTCCCTGGAAGACCAGTAATTGTTTCCGAAGCGCATCTGGAGGCATTCTGTAATCTGTGGACCAACAGAGTGTTGATGAAACACAAAAATTGCATCGGCATTGAATACAATAAGTACCATGCAAACTTTTCTCCATGGGAGTAATGTCTCATACTGTCTACGTTTCGATCGTTCCCTGGAAGACCAGCAGTAGTTTCCAAAGCACATCTGGGGGCATCCAGGAATCTGTGGACCTACAGGATGTTGATGAAACGCAAAAATTGCATCGACATTAAATACAATAAGTTCCATGCGGACATTTCTCCACGGGAGTAATGTCTCAAACTGTCTACGATTTGATTGCTCCCTGGAATACCAGTAGTAGTTTCCGAAGCACATCTGGAGGCATTCTGTAATATATGGAGCTTCAGAGTGGTGATGAAACACAAATATAGCATCGGCATTGTATACAATAAGTACCATGCGGACTTTTCTCCATGGGAGTAATGCCTCAAACTGTCTACGCTTTGATCGTTCCCTGGAAGACCAGTAGTAGTTTCCGAAGCACATCTGTACGCATGCTGTAATCTGTGGACCTACAGAGTGTTGATGAGACACAAAAATTGCATCGGCATTGACTACAATAATTACCATGCGGACTTTTCTCCATCTGTGGATTGTCTCAAACTGTCTACGCTTTGATCGATTCCAGGAAGACCAGTAGTAGTTTCCGAAGCACATCTGGAGGCATGCTGTAATCTGTGGACCTACAGAGTGTTGTTGAAACACTAAAATTGCATCGGCATTGAATACAATTAGTACCATGGGGACTTTTCTCCATGGGAGTAATGTCTCAAACTGTCTACGTTTCGATCGTTCCCTGGAAGACCAGTAGTAGTTTCCAAAGCACATCTGGGGGCATTCAGGAATCTGTGGACCTACAGGATGTTGAGGAAACACAAAAATTGCATCTACATTGAATACAATAAGTTCCATGCGGACTTTTCTCCACGGGAGTAATGTGTCAAACTCTCTACGATTTGATCGCTACCTGGAAGACCAGTAATAGTTTCCGAAACACATCTGGAGGCATTCTGTAATCTGTGGACCTACAGAGTGTTGATGAAGCACAAATATTGCATCGACATTGAATACAATAAGTACCATGCGGACTTTTCTTCATGGGAGTAATGTCTCAAACTGTCTACGATTTGATCGCTCCCTGGAAGACCAGTAGTAGTTTAAGAAGCACATCTGGAGGCTTTCTGTAATCTGTGGACCTACAGAGTGTTGTTTAAACACAAAAATTGCATCGGTATTAAATACAATAAGTACCATGCAAACTTTTCTCCATGGGAGTAATGTCTCAAACTGTCTACGTTTCGATCGTTAACTGGAAGACCAGTAGTAGTTTCCAAAGCACATCTGGGGGCATTCAGGAATCTGTGGACCTTCAGGATATTGATGAAACGCAAAAATTGCATCGACATTGAATACAATAAGTTCCATGCGGACTTTTCTAGACGGGAGTAATGTCTCAAATTTTCTACGATTTGATTGCGGCCTGGAAGACCAGTAGTTCTTTCCGAAGCACATCTGGAGACAATCTATGATCTGTGGACCTACAGAGAGTTGATGAAACACAAAAATTGCATCGGCATTGAATACAATAAATACCATGCTAACTTTTCTCCATGGGAGTAATATCTTAAACTGTCTACGCTTTGATCGTTCCCTGGAAGACCAGTAGTAGATGCCGAAACACATCTGGAGGCATTCTGTAATATATGGAGCTTCAGAGTGGTGATGAAACACAAATATAGTATCAACATTTTATACAATAAGTACCATGCGGAGTTTTCTCCATGGGAGTAATTGCCTCAAACTGTCTACGCTTTGATCGTTCCCTGGAAGTTCAGTAGTAGTTTCCGAAGCACATCTGGAGGCATTCTGTAATCTGTGGACATACAGAGTGTAGATGAAACACAAAAATTGCATCGGCATTGACTACAATAAGTACCATGCAGACTTTTCTCCATGGGAGAATTGTCTCAAACTGTCTACGCTTTGATCGATTCCAGGAAGACCAGTAGTAGTTTCCGAAGCACATCTGGAGGCATGCTGTAATCTGTGGACCTACAGAGTGTTGATGAAACGCAAAAATTGCATCGGCATTGAATACAATAAGTACCATGCTAACTTTTCTCCATGGGAGTAATGTCTCAAACTGTCTACGTTTCGATCGTTCCCTGAAGACCAGCAGTAGTTTCCAAAGCACATCTGGGGGCATTCAGGAATCTGTGGACCTACAGAGTGTTGATGAAGCACAAAAATTGCATCGGCATTGAATACAATAAGTACCTTGCGGACCTTTCTGCATGGGAGTAATGTCTCAAACTGTCTACGCATTGATCGATTCCAGGAAGACCAGTTGTAGTTTCCGAAGCACATCTGGAGGCATTCTGTAATCTGTGGACCTACAGAGTGTTGATGAAACACAAAAATTGCATCGGCATTGTATACAATAAGTTCCATGCGGACTTTTCTCCATCGGAGTAATGCCTCAAACAGTCTACGCTTTGATCGTTCCCTGGAAGACCAGTAGTAGTTTGCAAAGCACATCTGGAGGCATTCTGTAATATGGGACCTACAGAGTGCTGATTAAGCACTAAAATTGCATCGGCATTGAATACAATAAGTATCATGCGGACTTTTCTCCATGAGAGTAATTTCTCAAACTGTTTACGCTTTGATCGATTCCAGGAAGACCAGTAGTAGTTTCCGAAGCACATCTGGAGGCATTCTGTAATCTGTGGACCTACAGAGTGTTGATGAAACACAAAAATTGCAAAGGCATTGAATACAATAAGTACCATGGGGACTTTTCTCTATGGGAGTAATGTCTTAAACTGTCTACGTTTTGATCGTTCCATGGAAGACCAGTAGTAGTTTCCGAAGCACATCTGGAGGCATTCTGTAATCTGTGGGCCTACAGAGTGTTGATGAAACAAAAAAATTGCATCGGCATTGTATACAATAAGTACCATGCAAACTTTTCTCCATGGGAGTAATGTCTCAAACTGTCTACGTTTCTATCTTTCCCTGGAAGACCAGTAGTAGTTTCCATAGCACATCTGGGGGCATTCAGGAATCTGTAGACCTACAGGATGTTGATGAAACACAAAAATTGAATCGACATTGAATACAATAAGTTCCATGCGGAATTTTCTAGACGGGAGTAATGTCTCAAACTGTCTACGATTTGATTGCTCCCTGGAAGACCAGTAGTTGTTTCCGAAGCACATCTGGAGGCATTCTGTGATCTGTGGAACTACAGAGAGTTGATGAAACACAAAAATTGCATCCGCATTGAATACAATAAATGACATGCGGACTTTTTTCCATGGGAGTAATATCTTAAACTGTCTACGCTTTGATCGTTCCCTGGAAGAGCAGTAGTAGATTTCGAATCACATCTGGAGGCATTCTGCAATATATGGAGCTTCAGAGTGGTGATGAAACACATATATAGCATCGGCAGTGTATACAACAAGTACCATGCGGAGTTCTCTCCATGGGAGTAATGCCTCAAACTGTCTACGCTTTCATCGTTCCCTGGAAGACCAGTAGTAGTTTCCGAAGCACATCTGGAGGCATTCTGTAATCTGTGGACCTACAGAGTGTTGAAGAAACACAAAAATTGCATCGGCATTGAATACAATAAGTACCATGCGGACTTTCCTCCATGGGAGTAATGTCTCAAACTGTCTACGTTTCTATCTTTCCCTGGAAGACCAGTAGTAGTTTCCAAAGCACATCTGGGGGCATTCAGGAATCTGTAGACCTACAGGATGTTGATGAAACACAAAAATTGCATCGACATTGAATACAATAATTTCCATGCAGAATTTTCTTGACGGGAGTAATGTCTCAAACTGTCTACGATTTGATTGCTCCCTGGAAGACCAGTAGTTGTTTCCGAAGCACATCTGGAGGCATTCTGTGATCTGTGGAACTACAGAGAGTTGATGAAACACAAAAATTGCATCGGCATTGAATACAATAAGTACCATGCGGACTTTTCTTAATGGGAGTAATGTCTCAAACTGTCTACGATATGATCATTCCCTGGAAGATTAGTAGTAGTTTCCGAATCACATCTGGAGGCATTCTGTAATCTGTGGACCTACAGAGGGTTGCTGAAACACAAAAATTGCATCGGCATTGAATACAATAAATACCATGCGGACTTTTCTCCATGGGAGTAATGTCTTAAACTGTCTACGCTTTGATCTTTCCCTGGGAGACCAGTAGTAGTTCCCGAAGCACATGTGGAGGCATTCTGTAATATATGGAGCTTCAGAGTGGTAATGAAACACTAATATAACATCGGCATTGTGTACAATAAGTACCATGCGGACATTTCTCCATGAGAGAATTGTCTCAAACTGTCTACGCTTTGATCGATTCCAGGAAGACCATTAGTAGTTTCCGAAGCACATCTGGAGTCATGCTGTAATCTGTGGACCTACAGAGTGTTGATGAAACACAAAAATTGCATCGGCATTGAATACAATAAGAACCATGGGGACTTTTCTCCATGGGAGTAATGTCTCAAACTGTCTACGTTTCGATCGTTCCCTGGAAGACCAGTAGTAGTTTCCAAAGCACATCTGGGGGCATTCAGGAATCTGTAGACCTACAGGATGTTGATGAAACACAAAAATTGCATCGACATTGAATACAATAAGTTCCATGCGGAATTTTCTAGACGGGAGTAATGTCTCAAACTTTCTACGATTTGATTGCTCCCTGGAAGACCAGTAGTTGTTTCCGAAGCACATCTGGAGGCATTCTGTGATCTGTGGAACTACAGAGAGTTGATGAAACACAAAAATTGCACCCGCATTGAATACAATAAATACCATGCGGACTTTTCTCCATGGGAGTAATGCCTCAAACTGTCTACGCTTTGATCGTTCCCTGGAAGACCAGTAGTAGTTTCCGAAGCACATCTTTAGGCATTCTGTAATATATGGATCTTCAGAGTGGTGATGAAACACTAATATAGCATCGGCATTGTATACAATAAGTACCATGCGGAGTTTTCTCCATGGGAGTAATGCCTCAAACTGTCTACGCTTTGATCGTTCCCTGGAAGACCAGTAGTAGTTTCCGAAGCACATCTGGAGGCATTCTGTAATCTCTGGACCTACAGAGTGTTGATAAAACACAAAAATTGCATCGGCATTGACTACAATAAGTACCTTTCGGACTTTTCTCCATGGGAGAGTTGTCTCAAACTGTCTACGCTTTGATCGTTCTCTGGTAGACCAGTAGTAGTTTCCGAAGCACATCTGGATGCATGCTGTAATCTGTGGACCTACAGAGTGTTGATGAAACACAAAAATTGCATCGGCATTGAATACAATAAGTACCATGCGGACTTTTCTTCATGGGAGTAATGTCTCAAACTGTATACGATTTGATCGTTCCCTGGAAGATTTGTAGTAGTTTCCGAAGCACATCTGGATTCATTCTGTAATCTGTGGACCTACAGAGTGTTGAATGAAACACAAAAATTGCATCGGCATTGATTACAATAAGTACCAATCGGACTTTTCTCCATGGGAGTAATGTCTCAAACTGTCTACGCTTTGATCGTTCCATGGAAGACCAGTAGTAGTTTCCGAAGCGCATCTGGAGACATTCTGTTATCGGTGGTCCTACAGAGTGTTGTTGACACACAAAAATTGCATCGGCATTGAATACAATAAGTACCATGCAAACGTTTCTCCATGGGAGTAATGTCTCGAGTTGTCTACGTTTCGACCGTTCCATGGAAGACCAGTAGTAGTTTCCAAAGCACATCTGGGGGCATTCAGGAACCTGTGGACCTACAGGATGTTGATGAAACACAAAAATTGCATCGGCATTGAATACAGTAAGTACCATGCGGACTTTTCTCCATGGGAGTAATATCTTAAACTGTCTACGCTTTGTTCGTTCCCTGGAAGACCAGTAGTAGTTTCCGAAGCACATCTGGAGGTATTCTGTAATATATGGAGCTTCAGAGTGGTGATGAAACACAAATATAGCATCGGCATTGTATACAATAAGTACCTTGCGGACTTTTCTCCATGGGAGTAATGCCTCAAACTGTCTACGCTTTGATCGTTCCCTGGAAGACCAGTGGTAGTTTCCGAAGCACATCTTTAGGCATTCTGTAATATATGGAGCTTCAGAGTGTTGATGAAACACAAATATAGCATCGGCATTGTATTCAATAAGTACCATGCCGACTTTTCTCCACGGGAGTAATGATTCAAACTGTCTACGCTTTGATCGTTCCCTGGAAGACCAGTAGTAGTTTCCGAAGCACATCTGGAGGCATGCCGTAATCTCTGGTCCTACAGACTGTTGATGAAGCACAAAAAGTGCATCGGCATTGAATACAATAAGTACCTTGCGGACTTTTCTCCATGGGAGTAATGTCTCCAACTGTGTACGTATTGATCGATTCCAGGAAGACCAGTAGCAGTTTCCGAAGCACATCTGAAAGCATTCTGTAATCTGTGGACCTAAGGAGTGTTGACGAAACACAAAAATTGCATCGGCATTGTATAGAATAAGTACCATGCGGACTTTTCTCCATGGGAGAATTGTCTCAAACTGTCTACGCTTTGATCGATTCCAGGAAGACCATTAGTAGTTTCCGAAGCACATCTGGAGTCATGCTGTAATCTGTGGACCTACAGAGTGTTGATGAAACACAAAAATTGCATCGGCATTGAATACAATAAGTACCATGGGGACTTTTCTCCATGGGAGTAATGTCTCAAACTGTCTACGTTTCGATCGTTCCCTGGAAGACCAGTAGTAGTTTCCAAAGCACATCTGGGGGCTTTCAGGAATCTGTGGGCCTACAGGATGTTGAGGAAACACAAAAATTGCATTTACATTGAATACAATAAGTTCCATGGGGACTTTTCTCCACGGGAGTAATGTCTCAAACTGTGTACGATTTGATCGCCCCCTGGAAGACCAGTAGTTGTTTCCGAAGCACATCTGGAGGCATTCTGTGATCTGTGGACCTACAGAGAGTTGATGAAACAAAAAAATTGCATCGGCATTGAATACAAAAAATACCATGTGGACTTTTCTCCATGGGAGTAATGTCTCAAACTGTCTACGCATTGATCGATTCCAGGAAGACCAGTAGTAGTTTCCGAAGCACATCTGGAGGCATTCTGTAATCTGTGGACCTACAGAGTGTTGATGAAACACAAAAATTGCATCGGCATTGACTTCAATAAGTACCATGCGGACTTTTCTCCATGGGACAATTGTCTCAAACTGTCTACGCTTTGATCGATTCCAGGAAGACTAGTAGTAGTTTCCGAAGCACATCTGGAGGCATGCTGTAATCTGTGGACCTACAGAGAGTTGATGAAACACAACAATTGCATCGGCATTGAATACAATTAGTACCATGCGGACTTTTCTCCATGGGAGTAATGTCTCACACTGACTACGCTTTGATCGATTCCAGAAAAACCTGTAGTAGTTTCCGAAGCACATCTGGAGGCATGTTGTAAAATGTGGACCTACAGAGTGTTGATGAAACTCAAAAATTGCTACGGCATTAAATACAATTAGTACCATGCGGACTTTTCTCCATGGGAGTAATGTCTCAAACTGTCTACGATTTCATCGAATCCAGGAAGACCAGTAGTAATTTCCGAAACACATCTGGAGGCATGGCGTAATCTGTGGACCTACACAGTGTTGATGAAACACAAAAATTGCATCTACATTGAATACAATAAGTTCCATGGGGACTTTTCTCCACGGGAGTAATGTCTCAAAGTGTATACGATTTGATCGCCCCCTGGAAGACCAGTAGTAGTTTCCGAAGCACATCTGGAGGCATTCTGTGATCTGTGGACCTACAGAGAGTTGATGAAACACAAAAATTGCATCCGAATTGAATACAATAAATACCATGCGGACTTTTCTCCATGGGAGTAATATCTTAAACTGTCTACGCTTTCATCGTTCTGTGGAAGACCAGTAGTAGATTCCGAAGCACATCTGGGGGCATTCTGCAATATATGGAGCTTCAGAGTGGTGATGAAACACAAATATAGCATCGGCATTGTATACAATAAGTACCATGCGGAGTTTTCTCCATGGGAGTAATGCCTCAAATTGTCTACGCTTTGATCCTTCCCTGGAAGACCAGTAGTAGTTTCCGAAGCACATCTGGAGGCACTCTGTAATCTCTGGACCTACAGAGTGTTGATAAAACACAAAAATGCATCGGCATTGACTACAATAAGTACCATTCGGACTTTTCTCCATGGGAGAATTGTCTCAAACTGTCTACACTTTGATCGTTCTCTGGAAGACCAGTAGTAGTTTCCGAAGCACATCTGGAGGCATGCTGTAATCTGTGGACCTACAGAGTGTTGATGAAACACAAAAATTGCATCGGCATTGAATACAATAAGTACCATGCGGACTTTTCTTCATGGGAGTAATGTCGCAAACTGTCTACGATTTGATCGTTCCCTGGAAGATTTGTAGTAGTTTCCGAAGAACATCTGGGAGCATTCTGTAATCTGTGGACCTACAGAGTGTTGATGAAACACAAAAATTCATCGGCATTGAATACAATAAGTACCATTCGGACTTTTCTCCATGGGAGAATTGTCTCAAACTGTCTACGCTTTGATCGTTCTCTGGAAGACCAGTAGTAGTTTCCGAAGCACATCTGGAGGCATGCTGTAATCTGTGGACCTACAGAGTGTTGATGAAACACAAAAATTTCATCGGCATTGAAGACAATATGTACCATGCAAACTTTTCTCCATGGGAGTAATGTCTCAAACTGTCTACGTTTCGCTCGATCCCTGGAAGAAAAGTAGTAGTTTCCGAAGCACATCTGGAGGCATTCTGTAATATATGGAGCTTCAGAGTGGTGATGAAACACAAATATAGCATCGGAACTGTATACAATAAGTACCATGCGGACTTTTCTCATTGGGAGTAATGCCTCAAACTGTCTACGCTTTGATCGGTCCCTGGAAGACCAGTAGTAGTTTGCGAAGCACATCTGGAGGCATTCTGTTATATATGGAGCTTCAGAGTGGTGATGAAACACAAATATAGCATCGGCATTGTATACAATAAGTACCATGCGGACTTTTCTCCATGGGAGTAATGTCTCAAACTGTCTACGCTTTGATCGTTCCATGGAAGACCAGTAGTAGTTTCCGAAGCGCATCTGGAGACATTCTGTTATCGGTGGACCTACAGAGTGTTGTTGACACACAAAAATTGCATCGGCATTGAATACAATAAGTACCATGCAAACTTTTCTCCATGGGAGTAATGTCTCAAACTGTCTACGCTTTGATCGTTCCCTGGAAGACCAGTAGTAGTTTCCGAAGCACATCTGGAGGCATGCTGTAATCTGTGGTCCTACAGAGTGTTGATGAAGCACAAAAATTGCATCGGCATTGACTTCAATAAGTACCATGCGGACTTTTCTCCATGGGAGAATTGTCTCTAACTGTCTACGCTTTGAGCGATTCCAGGAAGACTAGTAGTAGTCTCCGAAGCACATCTGGAGGCATGCTGTAATCTGTGCACCTTCAGAGTGATGATGAAACACAAAAATTGCATCGGCATTGAAGACAGTAAGTACCATGCGGACTTTTCTTCATGGGAGTTATGTCTCAAACTGTCTACGATTTGATCGTTCCCTGGAATGTTAGTAGTAGTTTCCGAAGCACATCTGGAGGCATTCTGTAATCTGTGGACCTACAGAGTGTTGCTGAAACACAAAAGTTGCATCGGCATTGAATACAATAAATACCATGCGGACTTTTCTCCATGGGAGTAATGTCTTAAACTGTCTACGCTTTGATCTTTCCCTGGAAGACCAGTAGTAGTTTCCGAAGCACATGTGGAGGCATTCTGTAATATATGGAGCTTCAGAGTGGTAATGAAACACAAATATAGCATCGGCATTGTATAGAATAAGTACCATGCGGACTTTTCTCCATGGGAGAATTGTCTCAAACTGTCTACGATTTGATCGACTCCAGGAAGACCTTTAGTAGTTTCCGAAGCACATGTGGAGTCATGCTGTAATCTGTGGACCTACAGAGTGTTGATGAAACACAAAAATTGCATCGGCATTGAATACAATAAGTACCATGGGGACTTTTCTCCATGGGAGTAATGTCTCAAACTGTCTACGTTTCGATCGTTCCCTGGAAGACGAGTAGTAGTTTCCAAAGCACATATGGGGGCTTTCAGGAATCTGTGGGCCTACAGGATGTTGAGGAAACACAAAAATTGCATTTACATTGAATACAATAAGTTCCATGGGGACTTTTCTCCACGGGAGTAATGTCTCAAACTGTGTACGGTTTGATCGCCCCCTGGTAGACCAGTAGTTGTTTCCGAAGCACATCTGGAGGCATTCTGTGATCTGTGGACCTACAGAGAGTTGATGAAATAAAAAAACTGCATCGGCATTGAATACAAAAAATACCATGTGGACTTTTCTCCATGGGAGTAATGTCTCAAACTATCTACGCATTGATCGATTCCAGGAAGACCAGTAGTAGTTTCCGAAGCACATCTGGAGGCCTTCTGTAATCTATGGACCTACAGAGTGTTGATGAAACACAAAAATTGCATCGGCATTGACTACAATAAGTACCATGCGGACTTTTCTCCATGGGACAATTGTCTCAAACTGTCTACGCTTTGATCGATTCCAGGAAGACCAGTAGTAGTTTCCGAAGCACATCTGGAGGCATGCTGTAATCTGTGGACCTACAGTGTGTTGATGAAACACAAAAATTGCATCGGCATTGAATACAATAAGTACCATGGGGACTTTTCTCCATGGGAGTAATGTCTCAAACTGTCTACATTTTGATCGTTCCCTGGAAGACCAGTAGTAGTTTCCGAAGCACATCTGGAGGCATTCTGTAATCTATGGAGCTTATGAGTGGTGATGGAAGACAAAATTTGCATCGGCATTGTATACGGTAAGTACCATGCGGACTTTTCTCCATAGGAGTAATGTCTCAAACTGTCTACGTTTTGATCGTTAGCTAGAAAGCCAGTAGTAGTTTCCGAAGCACATCTTGAGGCATTTTGTAATTTGTGGACCTACAGAGTGTTGATGAAACACAAAAATTGCGTCGGCATTGAATACAATTAGTACCATGCGGACTTTTCTCCATGGGAGTAATGTCTCAAACTGTCTTCGCTTTGATCGAATCCAGGAAGACCAGTAGTAGTTTCCGAAGCACATCTGGAGGCATGTTGTAAAATGTGGACCTACAGAGTGTTGATGAAACTCAAAAATTGCTACGGCATTAAATACAATTAGTACCATGCGGACTTTTCTCCATGGGAGTAATGTCTCAAACTGTCTTCGCTTTGATCGAATCCAGGAAGACCAGTAGTAGTTTCCGAAACACATCTGGAGGCATGCCGTAATCTGTGGACCTACACAGTGTTGATGAAACACAAAAATTGCATCTACATTGAATACAATAAGTTCCATGGGGACTTTTCTCCACAGGAGTAATGTCTCAAACTGTCTACGATTTGATCGCCCCCTGTAAGACCAGTAGTAGTTTCCGAAGCTCATCAGGAGGCATTCTGTGATCTGTGGTCCTACAGAGAGTGGATGAAATATAAAAATTGCATCGTCATTGAATACAATAAGTACCATGCCGACTTTTCTCCATGGGAGTAATGTCTTAAACTGTCTACGGTTTGATCGTACCATGGAAGACCAGTAGTAGTTTTCGATGCACATCTGGATGCATTCTGTAATATATGTAGCTTCAGAGTGGTGAAGAAACACAATAACAGCAACGGCATTGTATACAATAAGTACCATGGGGACTTTTCTCCATGGGAGAATTGTCTCAAACTGTCTACGCTTTGATCCACTCCAGGAAGACCAGTAGTAGTTTCCGAAGCACATCTGGAGGAATGCTGTAATCTGTGGACCTACAGAGTGTTGATGAAACACAAAAATTGCATCGGCATTGAATACAAGGAGTACCATTGGGCCTTTTCTCCATGGGAGTAATGACTCAAACTATCTACGCTTTGATCGTTCCCTGGAAGACCAATAGTAGATTCCGAAGCACATCTGGAGGCATTCTGTAATATATGGAGCTTCAGAGTGGTGATGAAACACAAATATAGCATCGGCATTGTATACAATAAGTACCATGCGGACTTTTCTCCATGGGAGTAGTCCTCAAACTGTGTACGCTTTGATCGTTCCCTGGAAGACCAGTGGTAGTTTCCGAAGCACATCTGGAGGCATGCTGTAATCTGTGGACCTACAGAGTGTTGATGAAGCACAAAAATTGCATCGGCATTGAAAACAATAAGTACCTTGCGGACTTTTCTCCATGGGAGTAATGTCTCAAACTGTGTACGAATTGATCGATTCCAGGAAGACCAGTAGTAGTTTCAGAAGCACACCTGGAGGCATTCTGTAATCTGTGGACCTACAGAGTGTTGATGAAACACAAAAATTGCATCGGCATTGACTACAATAAGTACCATGCGGACTTTTCTCCATGGGAGAATTTTCTCAAACTGTCTACGCTTTGATCGATTCCAGGAAGACCAGTAGTAGTTTCCGAAGCACATCTGGAGTCATGCTGTAATCTGTGGACCTACAGAGTGTTGATGAAACACAAAAATTGCATCGGCAAATAATACAATAAGTACCATGGGGACTTTTCTCCATGGGAGTAATGTCTCAAACTGTCTACGTTTCGATCGTTCCCTGGAAGACGAGTAGTAGTTTCCAAAGCACATCTGGGGGCTTTCAGGAATCTATGGGCCTACAGGATGTTGAGGAAACACAAAAATTGCATTTACATTGAATACAATAAGTTCCATGGGGACTTATCTCCACGGGAGTAATGTCTCAAACTGTGTACGATTTGATCGCCCCCTGGAAGACCAGTAGTTGTTTCCGAATCACATCTGGAGGCATTCTGTGATCTGTGGACCTACAGAGAGTTGATGAAATAAAAAAATTGCATCGGCATTGAATACAAAAAATACCATGTGCACTTTTCTCCATGGGAGTAATGTCTCAAACTATATACGCATTGATCGATTCCAGGAAGACCAGTAGTAGTTTCCGAAGCACATCTGGAGGCCTTCTGTAATCTATGGACCTACAGAGTGTTGATGAAACACAAAAATTGCATCAGCATTGACTACAATAAGTACCATGCGGACTTTTCTCCATGGGACAATTGTCTCAAACTGTCTACGCTTTGATCGATTACAGGAAGACCAGTAGTAGTTTCCGAAGCACATCTGGAGGCATGCTGTAATCTGTGGACCTACAGAGTGTTGATGAAACACAAAAATTGCATCGGCATTGAATACAATAAGTACCATGCGGACTTTTCTCCATGGGAGTAATGTCTCACACTGACTACGCTTTGATCGATTCCAGAAAAACCTGTAGTAGTTTCCGAAGCACATCTGGAAGCATGTTGTAAAATGTGGACCTACAGAGTGTTGATGAAACTCAAAAATTGCTACGGCATTAAATACAATTAGTACCATGCGGACTTTTCTCCATGGGAGTAATGTCTCAAACTGTCTACGCTTTGATCGAATCCAGGAAGACCAGTAGTAGTTTCCGAAACACATCTGGAGGCATGCCGTAATCTGTGGACCTATACAGTGTTGATGAAACACAAAAATTGCATCTACATTGAATACAATAAATACCATGCGGACTTTTCTCCATGGGAGTAACATCTTAAACTGTCTACGCTTTGATCGTTCCCTGGAAGACCAGTAGTAGATTCCGAAGCACATCTGGAGGCATTCTGTAATATATGGAGCTTCAGAGTGGTGATGAAACACAAATATAGCTTCGTTATTGTATACAATAAGTACCATGCGGACTTTTCTCCATGGGAGTAGTGCCTCAAACTGTCTACGCTTTTATCGTTCCCTGGCAGACCAGTAGTAGTTTCCGAAGCACATCTGGAGGCATGCTGTAATCTGTGTAGATACAGAGTGTTGATGAAGCACAAAAATTGCATCTTCATTGAATACAATAAGTACCATGCAAACTTTTCTCCATGGGAGTAATGTCTCAAACTGTCTACGTTTCGATCTTTCCCTGGAAGACCAGTAGTAGTTTCCAAAGCACATCTGGGGGCATTCAGGAATCTGTAGATCTACAGGATGTTGATGAAACACAAAAATTGCATCGACATTGAATACAATATGATCCATGCGGACTTTTCTAGACGTTAGTAATGTCTCAAACTGTCTACGATTTGATTGCTCCCTGGAAGACCAGTAGTTGTTTCCGAAGCACATCTGGAGGCATTCTGTGATCTGTGGACCTACAGAGAGTTGATGAAACACAAAAATTGCATCGGCATTGAATACAATAAATACCATGCGGACTTTTCTCCATGGGTGTAACATCTTAAACTGTCTACGCTTTGATCGTTCCCTGGAAGTCCAGTAGTAGATTCCGAAGCACATCTGGAGGCATTCTGTAATATATGGAGCTTCAGAGTGGTGATGAAACACAAATATAGCATCGGCATTGTATACAATAAGTACCATGCGGACTTTTCTCCATGGGAGTAGTGCCTCAAACTGTCTACGCTTTGATCGTTCCCTGGAAGACCAGTGGTAGTTTCCGAAGCACATCTAGAGGGATGCTGTAATCTGTGGACCTACAGAGTGTTGATGAAGCACAAAAATTGCATCGGCATTGAAAACAATAAGTACCTTGCGGACTTTTCTCCATGGCAGTAATGTCTCAAACTGTGTACGAATTGATCGATTCCAGGAAGACCAGTAGTAGTTTCAGAAGCACACCTGGAGGCATTCTGTAATCTGTGGACCTACAGAGTGTTGATGACACACAAAGATTGCATCGGCATTGAATACAATAAGTACCATGCAAACTTTTCTCCATGGGAGTAATGTCTCAAACTGTCTACGTTTCGATCGTTCCTGGAAGACCAGTAGTAGTTTCCAAAGCACATCTGGGTTCATTCAGGAACCTGTGGACCTACAGGATGTTGATGAAACACAAATATTGCATCGACATTGAATACAATAAGTTCCATGCCGACTTTTCTAAACGGGAGTAATGTCTCAAACTGTCTACGATTTGATTGCTCCCTGAAAGACCAGTAGTTGTTTCCGAAGCACATCTGGAGGCATTCTGTGATCTGTGGACCAACAGAGAGTTGATGAAATAAAAAAATTGCATCGGCATTGAATACAAAAAATACCATGTGGACTTTTCTCCATGGGAGTAATGTCTCACACTGACTACGCTTTGATCGATTCCAGAAAAACCTGTAGTAGTTTCCGAAGCACATCTGGAGGCAACTACAGAGTGTTGATGAAACACAAAAATTGCATACGCATTGTATACAATAAGTACCATGCGGACTTTTCTTCATTGGAGTAATGTCTGAAACTGTCTACGATTTGATCGTTCCCTGGAAGATTAGCAGTAGTTTCCGAAGCACATCTGGAGGTATTCTGTAATCTGTGGACCTACAGTGTGTTGATGAAACACAAAAATTACATCGGCATTGAATACAATAAGTACCATGCGGACTTTTCTCCATGGGAGTAAAGTCTCAAACTGTCTACGATTTGATCGTTCCATGGAAGACCAGTAGTAGTTTCCGAAGCGCATCAGGAGGCATTCTGTAATCTGTGGACCTACAGAGTGTTAATGAAACACAAAAATTGCATCTTCATTGAATACAATAAGTACCATGCAAACTTTTCTCCATGGGAGTAATGTCTCAAACTGTCTACGTTTCGATCTTTCCCTGGAAGACCAGTAGTAGTTTCCAAAGCACATCTGGGGGCATTCAGGAATCTGTAGATCTACAGGATGTTGATGAAACACAAAAATTGCATCGACATTGAATACAATAAGATCCATGCGGACTTTTCTAGACGTTAGTAATGTCTCAAACTGTCTACGATTTGATTGCTCCCTGGAAGACCAGTAGTTGTTTCCGAAGCACATCTGGAGGCATTCTGTGATCTGTGGACCTACAGAGAGTTGATGAAACACAAAAATTGCATCGGCATTGAATACAATAAATACCATGCGGACTTTTCTCCATGGGAGTAACATCTTAAACTGTCTACGCTTTGATCGTTCCCTGGAAGAGCTGTAGTAGTTTCCGAAGCACATCTGGAGGCATTCTGTACTATATGGAGCTTCAGAGTGGTGATGAAACACAAATACAGCATCGGCATTGTATACAATAAGTACCATGAGGACTTTTCTCCATGGGAGTAATGCCTCAAACTGTCTTCGCTTTGATCGTTCCCTGGAAGACCAGTAGTAGTTTGCGTAGCACATCTGGAGGCATTCTGTAATATATGGAGCTTCAGAGTGGTGATGAAACACAAATATAGCATCGGCATTGTATACAATATGTACCATGCCGACTTTTCTCCATGGGAGCAATGCCTCAAACTGTCTACGCTTTGGTCGTTCCCTGGAAGACCAGTAGTAGTTTCCGAAGCACATCTGGAGGCATGCTGTAATCTGTGGACCTACAGAGTGTTGATGAAACACAAGAATTGCATCGGCATTGGATACAATAAGTACCATGCGGACTTATCTCCATGGGAGTAATGTCTCAAACTGTCTACGCTTTGATCGTACCATGGAAGTCGAGTAGTAGTTTCCGATGCACATCTGGATGCATTCTGTAATATATGTAGCTTCAGAGTGGTGATGAAAGACATTAATAGCAACGGCATTGTATACAATAAGTACGATGCGGACTTCTCTCCATGGGAGTAATGTCTCAAACTGTCTACGCTTTGATCGATTCCAGGAAGACAAGTAGTAGTTTCCGAAGCACATCTGGAGGGATTCTGTAATCTGTGGACCTACAGAGTGTTGATGAAACACAAAAATTTCATCGGCATTGAGTACAATAAGTACCATGCGGACTTTTCTCCATGGGAGAATTGTCTCAAACTGTCTACGATTTGATCGATTCCAGGAAGACCAGTAGTAGTTTCCGAAGCACATCTGGAGGAATGCTGTAATCTGTGGACCTACAGAGTGTTGATGAAACACAAAAATTGCATCGGCATTGAATACAATAAGTACCATGGTGACTTTTCTCCATGGGAGTAATGACTCAAACTGTCTACGCTTAGATCGTTCCCTGGAAGACCAGTAGTAGTTTCCGAAGCACATCTGAGGGCATTATATAATATATGGACCTACAGAGAGTTGATGAAACACAAAAATTGCATCGGAATTGAATACAATAAGTACCATGGGGACTTTTCTCCATGGGTGTAACATCTTAAACTGTCTACGCTTTGATCGTTCCCTGGAAGTCCAGTAGTAGATTCCGAAGCACATCTGGAGGCATTCTGTAATATATGGAGCTTCAGAGTGGTGATGAAACACAAATATAGCATCGGCATTGTATACAATAAGTACCATGCGGACTTTTCTCCATGGGAGTAGTGCCTCAAACTGTCTACGCTTTGATCGTTCCCTGGAAGACCAGTGGTAGTTTCCGAAGCACATCTAGAGGGATGCTGTAATCTGTGGACCTACAGAGTGTTGATGAAGTACAAAAATTGCATCGGCATTGAAAACAATAAGTACCTTGCGGACTTTTCTCCATGGCAGTAATGTCTCAAACTGTGTACGAATTGATCGATTCCAGGAAGACCAGTAGTAGTTTCAGAAGCACACCTGGAGGCATTCTGTAATCTGTGGACCTACAGAGTGTTGATGACACACAAAGATTGCATCGGCATTGAATACAATAAGTACCATGCAAACTTTTCTCCATGGGAGTAATGTCTCAAACTGTCTACGTTTCGATCGTTCCTGGAAGACCAGTAGTAGTTTCCAAAGCACATCTGGGTTCATTCAGGAACCTGTGGACCTACAGGATGTTGATGAAACACAAATATTGCATCGACATTGAATACAATAAGTTCCATGCCGACTTTTCTAAACGGGAGTAATGTCTCAAACTGTCTACGATTTGATTGCTCCCTGAAAGACCAGTAGTTGTTTCCGAAGCACATCTGGAGGCATTCTGTGATCTGTGGACCAACAGAGAGTTGATGAAATAAAAAAATTGCATCGGCATTGAATACAAAAAATACCATGTGGACTTTTCTCCATGGGAGTAATGTCTCACACTGACTACGCTTTGATCGATTCCAGAAAAACCTGTAGTAGTTTCCGAAGCACATCTGGAGGCAACTACAGAGTGTTGATGAAACACAAAAATTGCATAGGCATTGTATACAATAAGTACCATGCGGACTTTTCTTCATTGGAGTAATGTCTGAAACTGTCTACGATTTGATCGTTCCCTGGAAGATTAGCAGTAGTTTCCGAAGCACATCTGGAGGTATTCTGTAATCTGTGGACCTACAGTGTGTTGATGAAACACAAAAATTACATCGGCATTGAATACAATAAGTACCATGCGGACTTTTCTCCATGGGAGTAAAGTCTCAAACTGTCTACGATTTGATCGTCCCATGGAAGACCAGTAGTAGTTTCCGAAGCGCATCAGGAGGCATTCTGTAATCTGTGGACCTACAGAGTGTTAATGAAACACAAAAATTGCATCTTCATTGAATACAATAAGTACCATGCAAACTTTTCTCCATGGGAGTAATGTCTCAATCTGTCTACGTTTCGATCTTTCCCTGGAAGACCAGTAGTAGTTTCCAAAGCACATCTGGGGGCATTCAGGAATCTGTAGATCTACAGGATGTTGATGAAACACAAAAATTGCATCGACATTGAATACAATAAGATCCATGCGGACTTTTCTAGACGTTAGTAATGTCTCAAACTGTCTACGATTTGATTGCTCCCTGGAAGACCAGTAGTTGTTTCCGAAGCACATCTGGAGGCATTCTGTGATCTGTGGACCTACAGAGAGTTGATGAAACACAAAAATTGCATCGGCATTGAATACAATAAATACCATGCGGACTTTTCTCCATGGGAGTAACATCTTAAACTGTCTACGCTTTGATCGTTCCCTGGAAGAGCTGTAGTAGTTTCCGAAGCACATCTGGAGGCATTCTGTACTATATGGAGCTTCAGAGTGGTGATGAAACACAAATACAGCATCGGCATTGTATACAATAAGTACCATGAGGACTTTTCTCCATGGGAGTAATGCCTCAAACTGTCTTCGCTTTGATCGTTCCCTGGAAGACCAGTAGTAGTTTGCGTAGCACATCTGGAGGCATTCTGTAATATATGGAGCTTCAGAGTGGTGATGAAACACAAATATAGCATCGGCATTGTATACAATATGTACCATGCCGACTTTTCTCCATGGGAGCAATGCCTCAAACTGTCTACGCTTTGGTCGTTCCCTGGAAGACCAGTAGTAGTTTCCGAAGCACATCTGGAGGCATGCTGTAATCTGTGGACCTACAGAGTGTTGATGAAACACAAGAATTGCATCGGCATTGGATACAATAAGTACCATGCGGACTTATCTCCATGGGAGTAATGTCTCAAACTGTCTACGCTTTGATCGTACCATGGAAGTCGAGTAGTAGTTTCCGATGCACATCTGGATGCATTCTGTAATATATGTAGCTTCAGAGTGGTGATGAAAGACATTAATAGCAACGGCATTGTATACAATAAGTACGATGCGGACTTCTCTCCATGGGAGTAATGTCTCAAACTGTCTACGCTTTGATCGATTCCAGGAAGACAAGTAGTAGTTTCCGAAGCACATCTGGAGGGATTCTGTAATCTGTGGACCTACAGAGTGTTGATGAAACACAAAAATTTCATCGGCATTGAGTACAATAAGTACCATGCGGACTTTTCTCCATGGGAGAATTGTCTCAAACTGTCTACGATTTGATCGATTCCAGGAAGACCAGTAGTAGTTTCCGAAGCACATCTGGAGGAATGCTGTAATCTGTGGACCTACAGAGTGTTGATGAAACACAAAAATTGCATCGGCATTGAATACAATAAGTACCATGGTTACTTTTCTCCATGGGAGTAATGACTCAAACTGTCTACGCTTAGATCGTTCCCTGGAAGACCAGTAGTAGTTTCCGAAGCACATCTGAGGGCATTATATAATATATGGACCTACAGAGAGTTGATGAAACACAAAAATTGCATCGGAATTGAATACAATAAGTACCATGGGGACTTCTCTCCATGGGAGTATAGACTCAAACTGTCTACGCTTTGATCGTTCCCTGGAAGACCAGTAGTAGTTTCCGAAGCACATCTGGAGGCATTCTATAGTATATGGACCTACAGAGTGTTGATGAAACACAAAAATTGCATCGGCATTGTATACAATAAGTACCATGCGCACTTTACTTAATGAGAGTAATGTCTCAAACTCTCTACGATTTGATCGTTTCCTGGAACACCAGCAGTAGTTTCCGAAGCACATCTGGAGGCATTCTGTAATCTGTGGACCTACAGAGTGTTGATGAAACACAAAAATTGCATCGGCATTGAATACAATAAGTACCATGCGGACTTTTCTCCATGGGAGTAATGTCTCAAACTGTCTACGTTTTGATCGTTCCATGGAAGACCAGTAGTAGTTTCCAAAGCGCATCTGGAGGCATTCTGCAATCTGTGGACCTACAGAGTGTTGATGAAACACAAAAATTGCATCGGCATTGACTACAATAAGTACCATGCGGACTTTTCTCCATGGGAGTAATATCTTAAACTGTCTACGCCTTGATCGTTCCCTGGTAGACCATTAGTAGATTCCGAAGCACATCTGGAGGCATTCTGTAATATATGGAGCTTCAGAGTGGTGATGAAACACAAATATAGCATCGGCATTGTATACAATAAGTACAATGCGGACTTTTCTCCATGGGTGTAATGCATCATACTGTCTACGCTTTGATCGTCCCCTGGAAGACCAGATGTAGTTTCCGAAGCACATCTGGAGGCATGCTGTAATCTGTGGACCTACAGAGTGTTGATGAAGCACAAAAATTGCATCGGCATTGAAAACAATAAGTACCTTGCGAACTTTTCTCCATGGGAGTAATGTCTCAAACTGTGTACGCATTGATCGATTAAAGGAAGATCAGTATTAGTTTCCGAAGCACATCTGGAGGCATTCTGTAATCTGTGGACCTACAGAGTGTTGATAAAACACAAAAATTGCATCGCCATTGACTACAATAAGTACCATGCGGACTTTTCTCCATGGGAGAATTGTCTCAAACTGTCTACGTTTTGATCGTTCCGTGGAAGACCAGTAGTAGTTTCCGAAGCGAGTCTGGAGGCATTCTATAATATAAGGACCTACAGAGTGTCGATGAAGCACAAAAATTGCATCGGCATTGTATACAATAAGTACCATGCGGACTTTTCTTCATTGGAGTAATGTCTCAAACTGTCTACGATTTGATCGTTCCCTGGAAGGTTAGTAGTAGTTTCCGAAGCACATCTGGAGGCATTCTGTGATCTGTGGACCTACAGAGAGTTGATGAAAGAAAAAAATTGCATCGGCATTGAATACAATAAGTTCCATGCGGACTTTTCTCCACGGGAGTAATGTCTCAAACTGTCTACGCTTTGATCGTTCCCTGGAAGACCAGTAGTAGTTTCCGAAGCACATCTGGAGGCATTCTATAGTATATGGACCTACAGAGTGTTGATGAAACACAAAAATTGCATCGGCATTGTATACAATAAGTACCATGCGCACTTTTCTTAATGAGAGTAATGTCTCAAACTCTCTACGATTTGATCGTTTCCTGGAACACCAGCAGTAGTTTCCGAAGCACATCTGGAGGCATTCTGTAATCTGTGGACCTACAGAGTGTTGATGAAACACAAAAATTGCATCGGCATTGAATACAATAAGTACCATGCGGACTTTTCTCCATGGGAGTAATGTCTCAAACTGTCTACGTTTTGATCGTTCCATGGAAGACCAGTAGTAGTTTCCAAAGCGCATCTGGAGGCATTCTGCAATCTGTGGACCTACAGAGTGTTGATGAAACACAAAAATTGCATCGGCATTGACTACAATAAGTACCATGCGGACTTTTCTCCATGGGAGTAATATCTTAAACTGTCTACGCCTTGATCGTTCCCTGGTAGACCATTAGTAGATTCCGAAGCACATCTGGAGGCATTCTGTAATATATGGAGCTTCAGAGTGGTGATGAAACACAAATATAGCATCGGCATTGTATACAATAAGTACAATGCGGACTTTTCTCCATGGGTGTAATGCATCATACTGTCTACGCTTTGATCGTCCCCTGGAAGACCAGATGTAGTTTCCGAAGCACATCTGGAGGCATGCTGTAATCTGTGGACCTACAGAGTGTTGATGAAGCACAAAAATTGCATCGGCATTGAAAACAATAAGTACCTTGCGAACTTTTCTCCATGGGAGTAATGTCTCAAACTGTGTACGCATTGATCGATTAAAGGAAGATCAGTATTAGTTTCCGAAGCACATCTGGAGGCATTCTGTAATCTGTGGACCTACAGAGTGTTGATAAAACACAAAAATTGCATCGCCATTGACTACAATAAGTACCATGCGGACTTTTCTCCATGGGAGAATTGTCTCAAACTGTCTACGTTTTGATCGTTCCGTGGAAGACCAGTAGTAGTTTCCGAAGCGAGTCTGGAGGCATTCTATAATATAAGGACCTACAGAGTGTCGATGAAGCACAAAAATTGCATCGGCATTGTATACAATAAGTACCATGCGGACTTTTCTTCATTGGAGTAATGTCTCAAACTGTCTACGATTTGATCGTTCCCTGGAAGGTTAGTAGTAGTTTCCGAAGCACATCTGGAGGCATTCTGTGATCTGTGGACCTACAGAGAGTTGATGAAAGAAAAAAATTGCATCGGCATTGAATACAATAAGTTCCATGCGGACTTTTCTCCACGGGAGTAATGTCTCAAACTGTCTACGATTTGATCGCTCCATGGAAGTCCAGTAGTAGTTTCCGAAGCTCATCTGGAGGCATTCTGAGATCTGTGGTCCTTCAGAGAGTGGATGAAACATAAAAATTGTATCGTCATTGAATACAATAAGTACCATGCGGACTTTTCTCCATGGGAGTAATGTCTTAAACTGTCTACGCTTTGATCGTACCATGGAAGACCAGTAGTAGTTTCGGATGCACATCTAGATACATTCTGTAATATATGTAGCTTCAGAGTGGTGATGAAACACAATAATAGCAACGGCATTGTATACAATAAGTACCATGCGGACTTCTCTCCATGGGAGTAATGTCTCAAACTGTCTACGATTTGATCGTTCCCTGGAAGACCAGTAGTAGTTTCCGAAGCACATATGGAGGCATTTTGTAATCTGTGGACCTGCAGAGTGTTGATGAAGCACAAAAATTGCACCGGCATTGAGTACAATAAGTACCATGAGGAATTTACTCCATGGGAGTAATGACTCAAACTGTCTACGATTTGATCGTTCCCTGGAAGACCAGTAGTAGTTTCCGAAGCACATCTGGAGGCATTCTATAATATATGGACCTACAGAGTGTTGATGAAACAAAAATTGCATCGGCTTTGTATACAATAAGTACCATGCGCACTTTTCTTAAGGATAGTAATGTCTCAAACTGTCTACGATTTGATCGTTCCCTGGAAGATTAGTAGTAGTTTCCGAAGCACATCTGGAGGCATTCTGTAATATATGTAGCTTCAGAGTGGTGATGAAACACAATAATAGCATCGTCATTGAATACAATAAGTACCATGCGGACTTTTCTCCATGGGAGTAATGCCTCAAACTGTCTACGTTTTGATCGATCCATGGAAGACCAGTAGTAGTTTCCAAAGCGCATCTGGAGGCATTCTGTAATCTGTGGACCTACAGAGTGTTGATGAAACACAAAAATTGTATCGGCATTGAATACAATAAGTACCTTGCGGACTTTTCTCCATGGGAGTAATGTCTCAAACTGTGTACGCATTGATCGATTCCAGGAAGACCAGTAGTAGTTTCCGAAGCACATCTCGAGGCATTCTGTAATCTGTGGACCTACAGAGTGTTGATGAAACACAAAAATTGCATCGGCATTGACTACAATAAGTACCATGCGGACTTTTCTCCATGGGAGTAATTTCTCAAACTGTGTACGCATTGATCGATTCCAGGAAGACCAGTAGTAGTTTCCGAAGCACATCTCGAGGCATTCTGTAATCTGTGGACCTACAGAGTGTTGATGAAACACAAAAATTGCATCGGCATTGACTACAATAAGTACCATGCGGACTTTTCTCCATTGGAGTAATATCTTAAACTGTCTACGCTTTGATCGTTCCCTGGAAGACCATTAGTAGATTCCGAAGCACATCTGGAGGCATTCTGTAATATATGGAGCTTCAGAGTGGTGATGAAACACAAATATAGCATCGGCATTGTATACAATAAGTACAATGCGGACGGTTTCTCCATGGGAGTATTGCATCATACTGTCTACGCTGTGATCGTTCCCTGGAAGACCAGTAGTAGTTTCCGAAGCACATCTGGAGGCATGGTGTAATCTGTGGACCTACAGAGTGTTGATGAAGCACAAAAATTGCATCGACATTGACTACAATAAGTACCATGCGGACTTTTCTTCATGGGAGTAATGTCTCAAACTGTCTACGATTTTATCGTTCCCTGGAAGATTAGTAGTAGTTTCCGAAGCACATCTGGAGGCATTCTGTAATCTGTGGACCTACAGAGTGTTGATGAAACACAAAAATTGCATCAGCACTGAATACAATAAGTACCATGCGGACTTGTCTCCATGGGAGTAATGTCTCAAACTGTCTACGTTTTGATCGTTCCATTTAAGACCAGTAGTAGTTTCCGAAGCGCATCTGGAGGCATTCTATAATATATGGACCTACAGAGTGTCGATGAAGCACAAAAATTGCATCGGCATTGTATACAATAAGTACCATGCGGACTTTTCTTCATTGCAGTAATGTCTCAAACTGTCTACGATATGATCGTTCCCTGGAAGATTAGTAGTAGTTTCCGAAGCACATCTGGCGGCATTCTGTGATCTATGGACCTACAGAGAATTGATGAAAGAAAAAAATTGCATCGGCATTGAATGCAATAAGTACCATGCGGACATTTCTCCATGGGAGTAATGTCTCAAACTGTCTACGTTTTGATCGTTCCCTGGAAGACCAGTAGTAGTTTCCAAAGCACATCTGGGGGCATTCAGGAATCTGTGGACCTACAGAGTGTTGATGAAGCACAAAAATTGCATCGGCATTGAAAACAATATGTACCTTGCGGACTTTTCTCCATGGGAGTAATGTCTCAAACTGTCTACGTTTTGATCGTTCCATTGAAGACCAGTAGTAGTTTCCGAAGCGCATCTGGAGGCATTCTATAATATATGGACCTACAGAGTGTCGATGAAGCACAAATATAGCATCGGCATTGTATACAATAAGTACAATGCGGACGGTTTCTCCATGTGTGTATTGCATCATACTGTCTACGCTGTGATCGTTCCCTGGAAGACCAGTAGTAGTTTCCGAAGCACATCTGGAATCATGCTGTAATCTGTGGACCTACAGAGTGTTGATGAAGCACAAAAATTGCATCGGCATTGAAAACAATAAGTACCTTGCGGACTTTTCTCCATGGGAGTAATGTCACAAACTGTGTACGCATTGATCGATTATAGGAAGACCAGTAGTAGTTTCCAAAGCACATCTGGAGGCATTCTGTAATCTGTGGACCTACAGAGTGTTGATGAAACACAAAAATTGCATCGGCATTGACTACAATATGTACCATGCGGACGTTTCTCCATGGGAGAATTGTCTCAAACTGTCTACGCTTTGATCGATTCCAGGAAGACCAGTAGTAGTTTCCGAAGCACATCTGGAGGCATGCTGTAATCTGTGGACCTACAGAGTGTTTATGAAACACAAAAATTGCATCGGCATTGAATACAACAAGTACCATGCGGACTTTTCTTCATGGGAGTAATGTCTCAAACTGTCTACGATTTTATCGTTCCCTGGAAGATTAGTAGTAGTTTCCGAAGCACATCTGGAGGCATTCTGTAATCTGTTGACCTACAGAGTGTTGATGAAACACAAAAATTGCATCAGCACTGAATACAATAAGTACCATGCGGACTTTTCTCCATGGGAGTAATGTCTCAAACTGTCTACGTTTTGATCGTTCCATTGAAGACCAGTAGTAGTTTCCGAAGCGCATCTGGAGGCATTCTATAATATATGGACCTACAGAGTGTCGATGAAGCACAAAAATTGCATCGGCATTGTATACAATAAGTACCATGCAGACTTTTCTTCATTGCAGTAAGGTCTCTAACTGTCTACGATTTGATCGTTCCCTGGAAGATTAGTAGTAGTTTCCAAAGCACATCTGGAGGCATTCTGTAATCTGTGGACCTACAGAGTGTTGATGAAACACAAAAATTGCATCAGCACTGAATACAATAAGTACCATACGGACTTTTCTCCATGGGAGTAATGTCTCAAACTGTCTACGCTTTGATCGTTCCATCGAAGACCAGTAGTAGTTTCCGAAGCGCATCTGGAGGCATTCTATAATATATGGACCTAATGAGTGTCGATGAAGCACAAAAATTTCATCAGCATTGTATACAATAAGTACCATGCGGAGTTTTCTCCATGGGAGTAATGTCTTAAAATTTCTACGCTTTGATCGTACCATGGAAAACCAGTAGTAGTTTCCGATGCACATCTGGATGCATTCTGTAATATATGTAGCTTCAGAGTGGTGATGAAACACAATAATAGCAACGGCATTGTATACAATAAGTACCATGCGGACTTGTCTCCATGGGAGTAATGTCTCAAACTGTCTACGAGTTGATCGTTCCCTGGAAGACCAGTAGTAGTTTCCGAAGCCCATCTGGAGGCATTTTGTAATCTGTGGACCTACAGAGTGGTGATGAAGCACAAAAATTGCATCGGCATTGATTACAATAAGTACCATGAGGACTTTACTCCATGGGAGTAATGTCTCAAACTGTCTACGATTTGATCGTTTCCTTGAACACCAGTAGTAGTTTCCGAAACACATCTGGAGGCATTCTGTAATCTGTGGACATACAGAGTGTTGATGAAACACAAAAATTGCATCGGCATTGAATGCAATAAGTACCATGCGGACTTTTCTCCATGGGAGTAATGTCTCAACTGTCTACGTTTTGATCGTTCCCTGGAAGACCAGTAGTAGTTTCCAAAGCACATCTGGGGGCATTCAGGAATCTGTGGACCTACAGGATGCTGATGAAACACAAAAATTGCATCGACATTGAATACAATAAGTTCCATGGTGACTTTTCTCCACGGGAGTAATGTCTCAAACTGTCTACGATTTGATTGCAACCTGGAAGACCAGTAGTTGTTCCCGAAGCGCATCTGGAGGCATTCTGTAATCTGTGTACCTACAGAGTGTTGATGAAACACAAAAATTGCATCGGCATTGAATACAATAAGTACCATGCAAACTTTTCTCCATGGGAGTAATGTCTCAAACTGTCTACGTTTCGATCGTTCCTTGGAAGACCAGCAGTAGTTTCCAAAGCACATCTGGGGGCATTCAGGAATCTGTGGACCTACAGGATGTTGATGAAACGCAAAAATTGCATCGACATTGAGTACAATAAGTTCCATGCGGACATTTCTCCACGGGCGTAATGGCTCAAACTGTCTACAATTTGATTGCTCCCTGGAAGACCAGTAGTTGTTTCAGAAGCACATCTGGAGGCATTCTGTGATCTGTGGACGTACAGAGAGTTGATGAAACACAAAAATTGCATCGGCATTGAAAACAATAAACACCATGCGGACTTTTCAGCATGGGAGTAATATCTTAAACTGTCTACGCTTTGATATTACCCTGGTAGACCAGTAGTAGTTTCCGAAGCACATCTGGAGGCCTTCTGTAATATATGGAGCTTCAGAGTGGTGATGAAACACAAAAATAGCATCGGCATTGCATACAATAAGTACCATGCGGACTTTTCTCCCTGGGAGTAATGCCTCAAACTGTCTACGCTTTGATCGTTCCCTGGAAGACCAGTAGTAGTTTGCAAAGCACATCTGGAGGCATTCTGTAATCTGTAGACCTTCAGAGTGTTGATGAAGCACTAAAATTGCATCGGCGTTGAATACAATAAGTACCATGCGGACTTCTCTCCATGAGAGTAATGTCTCAAACTGTCTACGCTTTGATCGATTCCAGGAAGACATGTAGTAGTTTCCGAAGCACATCTGGAGGCATTCTGTAATCTGTGGACCTACAGAGTGTTGATGAAACACAAAAATTGCATCGGCATTGACTACAATAAGTACCATGCGGCTTTTCTCCATGGGAGAATTGTCTCAAACTGTCGACGCTTTGATCGTTCCATGGAAGATTAGTATTAGTTTCCGAAGCACATCTGGAGGCATTCTGTAATCTGTGGACCTACAGAGTGTTGATGAAACACAAAAATTGCATCGGCATTGAGTGCAATAAGTACCATGCCGACTTTTCTCCATGGGAGTATTGTCTCAACTGTCTACGTTTTGATCGTTCCCTGGAAGACCAGTAGTAGTTTCCAAAGCACATCTGGGGGCATTCAGGAATCTGTGGACCTACAGGATGCTGATGAAACACAAAAATTGCATCGACATTGAATACTATAAGTTCCAAGGTGACTTTTCTCCACGGGAGTAATGTCTCAAACTCTCTACGATTAGATTGCTCCCTGGAAGACCAGTAGTTGTTTCCGAAGCGCATCTGGAGGCATTCTGTAATCTGTGGACATACAGAGTGTTGATGAAACACAAAGATTGCATTGGCATTGAATACAATAAGTACAATGCAAACTTTTCTCCATGGGAGCAATGTCTTAAACTGCCTACCCTTTGATCGTTCCCTGGAAGACTAGTTGTAGTTTCCAAAGCACATCTGGAAGCATTCTGTAATCTGTGGACCTACAGAGTGTTGATGAAACACAAAAATTGCATCGGCATTGAATACAATAAATACCATGCGGACTTTTCTCAATGGGAGTAATGCCTCAAACTGTCTACGCTTTGATCGTTCCCTGGAAGACCAGTAGTAGTTTCCGAAGCGCATCTGGAGGCATTCTATAATATATGGACCTACAGAGTGTCGATGAAGCACAAAAATTGCATCGGCATTGTATACAATAAGTACCATGCCGACTTTTCTTCATTGCAGTAATGTCTCAAACTGTCTACGATATGATCGTTCCCTGGAAGATTAGTAGTGGTTTCCGAAGCACATCTGGAGGCATTCTGTGATCTATGGACCTACAGAGAGTTGATGAAAGAAAAAAATTGCATCGGCATTGAATGCAATAAGTACCATGCGGACTTTTCTTCATTGCAGTAATGTCTCAAACTGTCTACGATTTGATCGTTCCCTGGAAGATTAGTAGTAGTTTCCGAAGCACATCTGGAGGCATGCTGTAATCTGTGGACCTACAGAGTGTTTATGAAACACAAAAATTTCATCGGCATTGAATACAACAAGTACCATCCGGACTTTTCTTCATGGGAGTAATGTCTCAAACTGTCTACGATTTTATCGTTCCCTGGAAGATTAGTAGTAGTTTCCGAAGCACATCTGGAGGCATTCTGTAATCTGTGGACCTACAGAGTGTTGATGAAACGCAAAAATTGCATCAGCACTGAATACAATAAGTACCATGCTGACTTTTCTCCATGGGAGTAATGTCTCAAACTGTCTACGTTTTGATCGTTCCATTGAAGACCAGTAGTAGTTTCCGAAGCGCATCTGGAGGCATTCTATAATATATGGACCTACAGAGTGTCGATGAAGCACAAAAATTGCATCGGCATTGTATACAATAAGTACCATGCGGACTTTTCTTCATTGCAGTAATGTCTAAAACTGTCTACGATTTGATCGTTCCCTGGAAGATTAGTAGTAGTTTCCGAATCACATCTGGAGGCATTCAGTAATCTGTGGACCTACAGAGTGTTGATGAAACACAAAAATTGCATCAGCACTGAATACAATAAGTACCATACGGACTTTTCTCCATGGGAGTAATGTCTCAAACTGTCTACGTTTTGATCGTTCCATCGAAGACCAGTAGTAGTTTCCGAAGCGCATCTGGAGGCATTCTGTAATATATGGACCTAATGAGTGTCGAAGAAGCACAAAAATTGCATCAGCATTGAATACAATAAGTACCATGCGGAGTTTTCTCCATGGGTGTAATGTCTTAAAATTTCTACGCTTTGATCGTACCATGGAAGACCAGTAGTAGTTTCCGATGCACATCTGGATGCATTCTGTAATATATGTAGCTTCAGAGTGGTGATGAAACACAATAACAGCAACGGCATTGTATACAATAAGTACCATGCGGACTTCTCTCCATGGGAGTAATGTCTCAAGCTGTCTACGAGTTGATCGTTCCCTGGAAGACCAGTAGTAGTTTCCGAAGCACATCTGGAGGCATTTTGTAATCTGTGGACCTACAGAGTGGTGATGAAGCACAAAAATTGCATCGGCATTGATTACAATAAGTACCATGAGGACTTTACTCCATGGGAGTAATGTCTCAAACTGTCTACGATTTGATCGTTTCCTTGAACACCAGTAGTAGTTTCCGAAACACATCTGGAGGCATTCTGTAATCTGTGGACCTACAGAGTGTTGATGAAACACAAAAATTGCATCGGCATTGAATGCAATAAGTACCATGCGGACTTTTCTCCATGGGAGTAATGTCTCAACTGTCTACGTTTTGATCGTTCCCTGGAAGACCAGTAGTAGTTTCCAAAGCACATCAGGGGGCATTCAGGAATCTGTGGACCTACAGGATGCTGATGAAACACAAAAATTGCATCGACATAGAATACAATAAGTTCCATGGTGACTTTTCTCCACGGGAGTAATGTCTCAAACTGTCTACGATTTGATTGCTAGCTGGAAGACCAGTAGTGGTTCCCGAATCGCATCTGGAGGCATTCTGTAATCTGTGGACCTACAGAGTGTTGATGAAACACAAAAATTGCATCGGCATTGAATACAATAAGTACCATGCAAACTTTTCTCCATGGGAGTAATGTCTCAAACTGTCTACGTTTCGATCGTTCCTTGGAAGACCAGCAGTAGTTTCCAAAGCACATCTGGGGGCATTCAGGAATCTGTGCCCTACAGGATGTTGATGAAACGCAAAAATTGCATCGACATTGAGTACAATAAGTTCCATGCGGACATTTCTCCACGGGCGTAATGTCTCAAACTGTCTACGATTTGATTGCACCCTGGAAGACCAGTAGTTGTTTCCGAAGCACATCTGGAGGCATTCTGTGATCTGTGGACCTACAGAGAGTTGATGAAACACAAAAATTGCATCGGCATTGAAAACAATAAACACCATGCGGACTTTTCTGCATGGGAGTAATATCTTAAACTGTCTACGCTTGATCGTTCCCTGGTAGACCAGTAGTAGTTTCCGAAGCACATCTGGAGGCATGCTGTAATCTGTGGACCTACAGAGTGTTGATGAAGCACAAAAATTGCATTGGCATTGAATACAATAAGTACATTGCGGACTTTTCTCCATGGGAGTAATGTCTCAAACTGTGTACGCATTGATCGATTCCAGGAAGACCAGTAGTAGTTTCCGAAGCACATCTGGAGGCATTCTGTAATCTGTGGACCTACAGAGAGTTGATGAAACACAAAAATTGCATCGGCATTGACTACAATAAGTACCATGGGGACCTTTCTCCATGGGAGTAATGTCTCAAACTGTCTACGTTTCGATCGTTCCCTGGAAGACCAGTAGTAGTTTCCAAAGCACATCTGGGGGCATTCAGGAATCTGTGGACCTACAGAATGTTGAGGAAACACAAAAATTGCATCTACATTGAATACAATAATTTCCATGGGGACTTTTCTCCACGGGAGTAATGTCTCAAACTGTCTACGATTTGGTCGTTCCCTGGAAGACCAGTAGTAGTTTCCGAAGCACATCTGGAGGCATTCTATAATATATGGACCTACAGAGTGTTGATGAAACGAAAATTGCATCGGCATTGTATACAATAAGTACCATGCGCACTTTTCTTAAGGAGAGTAATGTCTCAAAC